>NC_064931.1:816105922-816730922 GCF_023897955.1 Schistocerca gregaria | reverse complement strand
GCCAGGTGGAAATGGCATGGCAAGCCGTTCCACAGGACTACATGCAGCATCTCTACGATCGTCGACATGGGAGAATAGCAGCCTGCATTGCTGCGAAAGGTGGATATACACTGTACTAGTGCCGACATTGTGCATGCTCTGTTGCCTGTGTCTATGTGCCTGTGGTTCTGTCAGTGTGATCATGTGATGTATCTGACCCCAGGAATGTGTCGATAACGTTTCCCCTTCCTGGGACAATGAATTCACGGTGTTCTTATTTAAATTTCCAGGAGTGTAGTAAATTGTTGTGAAAAACCCACGTTCAGGATCTTGTTGAAAGACTTACTGCTGACATTTTTACTATTAGACCGCTATCTGAAGTGAGTGATCGTTCGACACGAAAATTAGTCTACATTGCTTAGTTTAATTCGTTTATGTCGTATAGTATTATATTTTGGGGTAACTCTTCCCATTCTAGAAAGATATTTTTGGCACAGAAACTGGCGGTTCGGGCAATAAGTGGTGTAAGTTCATGAACCCTTAAAACAATTATTTTCTCAAGATAGGAAGAAAGGCAGCATCGCTCGTAAATATTTGATCGGTGTAATGCAGATGTGACTTGGATATAATTGCACTGAAGACAGATAGGTACAAAGTAACTGAAATCGATCTACATTAAGCAGCTTAAAAATTTACAGCCGATGCTGCCTCCCTTCCTATCCTGGATCTCACTACTACGATCGTGGAGCAATCACTTCCTGATAGAAACAAACCTGAAGAATATTTTTAATAATCTACCATATTTTCATCCACTGCAACTCAGAAACTGTTATTCCTAGAGAGAAACGAACAGAACCATTTTTGTGGGGAATTTAATTTTGTACGGGGAAAAAGTTTTTCTAGAAGCAACGATTTTTCGAATTACTTAAGAAAAAGCTCACACTACATCCTTCAGGAGTTTTTGCGTGTTGTTCGTGACGCTCCCACCTACAACCGTAAAAAAATTTGCTACTACTCGAACCTTTTCCTTCAGTCCACACTTTTTTGTCCTCGTTGACTGGGCTAAATGGCCGAGTCATTGACATAGCGTGCTAGGGAACATCAGTCCGTCAGATTGAGCAGACAGCCTACTGTATTGCGATCGCTGCAAAATGAGTGGTGACGTGATTGACCCAGGATAGCAGTGTAGCGACAGGAACAGACAGACACTGGTGCTTCCAGAAGGACTACACCGCAAGGAGATCGTAAGATTGTTAGGTTGGCTCTGACGAATAGAAATAGAGGCAGAGCTTACAGGTAGCGTGTCTCTACGAACTGTCTGGAACAGATTCCTGGAAACTGGACTGAGGTCTCGAACTATTATGTGTCATTTACCGTTGACACTATACCACGGACAACAGAGACTTGCATCGGTGAAGGATTATTTCTTACTGCGGAAGGCGGGAGTTTACAAAATACCATGTCAATGTGGTATGGCCTATATAGGACAGACAAAGCGTACAGTGGAAGAGCGTTGTACGGAACATCAACGTTGCACTCGCCTACTACAACCCAGTAAGTCTACAGTTGCGGAACATTGTATTTCCAACGGAAGTTCAATGGAGTACGACAAAACTTCGGTTTTGGCCAAAGCAAAAACTTTTTGGGACTCCATTATCAAAGAATCCATTGAAATACGCATCGCAGGAAATCTGATGAACCGTGACAGTGGTTACCAACTGAATAACGCGTGGAAGCCCGTCATCTCCGAAATTTGCTCGAGACGAAGACGGCAGAAGACTTCGATAGCTACGACCAGCGATAATACTGACTGCAGCTTTGTCTTGCAGTTCCACCAGCGAGGGTGCTGTGGCTGGGCGGTGTGGTCCTTCGGTCTCCGCGACTGCAACGCATGTGCGGCAGTACCATCAACGCACTGTATAAGACGGAGCGGAGAACGTCTTCGTCAGTCCTCGCTCGGCTCACCTGAAGATGGCTGGCAGTTGTCCAGCCCAACTATCGTGCAATGAAGTTTACGACCACCAGCTGCAAGCCCGAAATATTTTCTACTAGACCTTCTATTTTTAACAGTCAGACGCCTTGGAAAGATCATAAAAAATACCAGATGGCGATATATTATTATTTAAGGCTTTTACTATTTGAAGAGTGAGTGTGTAGATAGTATTCTCAACAGAGCGACACTCCAGGAATCCAAACTGTGATATCTACGATATGCTAAGTAAATTTTCCCCACTTAAGTGTGCAACTAGTCTTTAGTACACTACTGTTTCGAATGTATTGAAGAAAGATGTTATCTCCATAAACCTATAAGGGCTTGTGACTTACCCAATCACCGCTGTATTACATGTTTTCTGTACAACACTGGTCAGTTTCAGCACAAAATTGACGTATTTCTATGTAAAATGCGATTATTTCACCACTTCATTGTCGGCCACCGGTAGCTGAGTGGTCAGCGCGACAGAATATCAATCCTAAGGGCTCGGGTTCGATTCCCGGCTGGGTCGGAGATTTTTCTCCGCTCAGGGACTGGATGTTGTGTTGTCCTAATCACCATCATTTCATCCCCATCGACGCGCAAGTTGCCGAAGTGGTACCAGTTGAACGGTCTACCCGATGGGAGGCCCTAGTCACACGACATTTACATTTACCACTTAATTCACTGATTCCGACTCTGAATTTCTTCGACGTCTTCCTTTCGCCCGATTTAGACAGCTGTAGCTATTATGAGTCAGTGAAATGGTGTACTTCATTCTCACACCGTCATGTCCGAACAGTGATATGAAATTCGGATCATATGTGCTCGTCAAACGTTCCTCGAAGTCTTATACAGGTATTTGCCATGTAAACTCGTCAAAAACAAATCTTTGCATCAAATAAAAATTCTAATTCCAGTACGTTTATGATCACGAAACCCTTTCGCAGTAACAGTGGAATCGTTCGTTAACTTCGAAAACTAGAACTGTTAATGGAAAACACTAAGCGTTAGAGGATGGATTCTAGGATGTTTGTGTCAAATTCGAGACTTGTCAACGCTATCAGTAACATTCTTGTCTTACGTAGCACATAAGAGATGTATACTAACATGTTATTAAGCAGTCATTCCCATTTTTATAGAACTCATAGTAAATCTCATATGTTGTGGGATTTCTGTACAAACGACAGAGTGCTCTGTTCGATGGTCTTAGTCGTCAAGTAACCATACTTTATCTAGGGGAGAACGGGTGTATACTGCCGTACGAGTGATTTGTCATGGTTTCGAGTTCTTTACATGATATACACGATGTGATC
The DNA here is from genome assembly GCF_023897955.1 of Schistocerca gregaria. Lineage (NCBI taxonomy): Eukaryota > Metazoa > Arthropoda > Insecta > Orthoptera > Acrididae > Schistocerca > Schistocerca gregaria. The sequence continues at coordinate 816,727,655 of NC_064931.1, read as the reverse complement.
AAAAGTATCAGGTCACCCTGAAAAACATACGTTTTTCATATTAGGTGCATTGTGGTGCCACCTACTCCTAGTTACTCCATATCAGCTACCTCAGTAGTCTTTAGACATAGTTAGAGAGCAGAATGGGGCGCCCCGCGGAACTCACGGACTTCCAACGTGGTCAGGTGATTGCGTGTCACATGTGTCATACGTCTGCACGCTAGATTTTCACACTCCTAAACATCCCCAAGTCCTCTGTTTCCGATGTGATGGTGAAGTGGAAACGTGAAGGGATGCGTACAGCACAAAAGCATAGAGGGCCGACCTTGTCTGTTGACTAACAGAGGCCGCCAATAGTTGAAGAGGGTCGTAATGTGTAATAGGCAGACATCTATCCAGACCATCTCACAGGAATTCCAAACTGCATCAGGATCCACTGCAAGTACTATGACAGTTAGGCGGGCCATGGGAAAACTTGGATTTCATGGTCGAGCAACTGCTCATATACCACACATCACGCCCGTAAATGCCAAACGACGCCTCGCTTGGTGTAAGGAGCGTAAACACTGGACGATTGAACAGTGGAAAAACGTAGTGTGGAGTGACGAATCACAGTACACAATGTGCGATCCGATGGCAGGGTGTGGGTATGGCGAATGCCCGGTGAACGTCATCTGCCAGCGGGTATAGTGCCAACAGTAAAATTCGGAGGCCGTGGAGTTATGGTGTGGTCATGTTTTTCTTGCAGGGGGCTTCCACCCCTTGTTGTGTTGCGTAGCACTATCACAGCACAGACCTACATTGGTGTTTTAAGCACCTTCTTGCTTTCCACTGTTGAAGACCAATTCGGGGATGGCGATTGCACCTTTGAACACGATCAGGCACCTATTCATAATGCACGGCCTGTGGGGGTGTGGTTACACGACAGTAACATCCCTGTAATGGACTGGCCTGCACAGAGTCCTGACTTGAATCCTATAGAACACCTTTGGGATGTTTTGGATCGCCGACTTCGTTCCAGGCCTTACCGACCGACGTCGATACCTCTCCTCAGTGCAGCACTCCCTGAAAAATGGGCTGCCATTCCCCAAGAAACCCTCCAGCACCTGATTGAACGTATGCGTCCGAGAGTGGAAGCTGTCATCAAGGCTAAGGGTGGGTCAACACCATATTCAATTCCAGCATTACCGACGGAGGGTGCCATGAACGAATGTCATTTTCAACCAGGTGTCCGGATACTTTTGACCACGTAGTGTATGTATTCGTTGCTATCCCAAATGTACTTGCCCTAACTTTTCTCAATAATGTCTAGAGAAAAGCTCGCTTGCACATACCCGAATTGGTTAATGTCCTTGACTTGGGTTAACTGGGGCTTGTCTCTTCTTGGTCAACACAAAGTTGTATTAATAGAAGAAGAGGCAGACGAAATCAATGGAAACGTGTTCTATACCATTCTCAAGTTTACTGCTGAAGAATCAGCTTATGTAATCTAGTAATAACTGGTTATGTCCAGCATGGTGGCAACGTCGAGTATGCAGCGTTGTGTATTTTTCATAAGCCAGGTGGAAAGTGGACGTTATATCGTTGTGTGCCTCTCTCCCATAAGTTCACAAGTCACGCCTGCACATTGGTTAATGTCCTTAAATGGGGTGAACTGGGACGCGTCTCTTCTTGGCCAGCACAAAGTTGGATTAAAAGAAGAAGAGGCAGACGAGATCCATGGAAACAAAAACGTGTTCTATACCATTGCGACATTACATATTATCACTGGAGACATGGGTTTCCTTATTTGTTGATCGGTTGCCTGTGTGTGTTATTAATACGTTAAAAGTCATGACGAGCTTGACGTTACATGTTTAAATAATGCAACATCATAACACATTTCTCCTTATGCACATGCGTAGTATGACAAGACGAGGCGATTGATAGAAGGCTGTTGACGGGAGATTCTTATATACTGCAGTGGACGAATCTGAAATACACTGACGCAGGCATGCGTACAGAAGTGTTTGCTGGTGATATCAAGGTAATGTTGCCTTCTTATATCCGTACCCAAGGATAACGCCTAGAAACAACAGCAGCGAAGACGTGATAATAAATATTTGGTGGCCTCCAACTACACATGGCAAAACGAAACTGCAGATACCTGCACAGCAGGACATCTACATCTACATCTACGTCGTAATTACTCTGCTATTCACAAGAAAGTGCCTGGCAGGGGGTTCAATGAACCACATTCGAACGGCACGCGGGAAGAAAACGAGCACTTAAATTTTTCGCCCGCATCTCGTGGTCGTGCGGTAGCGTTCTCGCTTCCCACGCCCGGGTTCCCGGGTTCGATTCACGGCGGGGTCAGGGATTTTCTCTGCCTCGTGATGGCTGGGTGTTGTGTGATGCCTTAGGTTAGTTAGGTTTAAGTAGTTCTAAGTTTTAGGGGACTGATGACCACAGTACTTAAGTCCCATAGTGCTCAGAGCCATTAGAACTTAAATTTTTCGGTGCGAGCCCTGATTTCTAGTATTTTATCGTGATGATAATTTCTCCCTATGTAGGTGGGTGCCAGCAGAATGTTTTCGCAGTCGGAGAAGAAAACTGGTGATTGAAATTTCATGAGAAGATCACGTGTCTGTGACACTATCTCCCCTATTTCGCGATAATACAAAACGAGCTGCCCTTCTTTGTACTTTTTCGATGTCATCCGTCAGTCCCACCTGATGCGGATCCCACACCGCACAGCAGTACTCCAGAATAGGGCTGACAAGCGTAGTGCAAGCGGTCTCTTTGGTAGACCTGTTGACCCTTCTAAATGTTCTGCCAATGCATCGCACTCTTTGGTTTGCTCTACCGACAATATTGTCTGTGTGATCGTTCCAATTTAGGTTATTTGTAATTGTAATCCCTAAGTATTTAGTTGAATTTACAGCCCTCAGATTTGTGTGGCTTATCGCGTAATCGAAATTTAGCTGATTTGTTTTCGTACTCATGTGAATAACTTCGCACTTTTCTTTATTCCGAGTCAATTGCCACTTTTCTCACCTTACAGATATCTTATCTAAATCATTTAGGAAGTCGTTTTGATCATCTGATGACTTTACAAGACGGTAAATGACAGCATCATCTGCAAACAATCTAAGACGGCTACTCAGATTGTCTCCTATGCCGTTAATATAGATCAGGAACAATAGAGGGACTATAACACTTCCTTGGGGAATTCCGGGTATTACTTCTGTTTTACTCGATGACTTTCCTTCTATTACTACGAACTGTGACCTTTCTGACAGGAAATCACGAATCCAGTCGCATAACTGAGGCGATACTCCGTAGGCACGCAGTTTGGTTAGAAGACGCTTGTGGGGAACGGTGTCGAAAGCCTTCTGGAAATCTAAAACTATGGAATCAATTTGATATCATCTGTCGATAGCACTTATAACTTGATGAGCATAAAGAGCTAGTTGTGTTTCACACGAACGATATTTTCTGAAACCGTGCTATGTGTCAACAAATCGTTTTCTTCGAGGTACTTCATAATGTTCGAATACAATGGTTCTGAGCACTATGGGACTCAACTGCAGTGGTCATTAGTCCCCTATAACTTAGAACTACTTAAACCTAACTAACCTAAGGACACCACACACATCCATGCCCAAGGCAGGATTCGAACCTGCGACCGTAGCAGTCGCACGGTTCCGGACTGCGCGCCTAGAACCGCGAGACCACCGCGGCCGGCGTTCGAATACAGTATATGTTCTAAAACCCTACTGCAAATCGACATTAGTGATATAGGCCTGTAATTCAGCGGATTACTCCTACTTCCCTTTTTGGGTATTGGTGCGACTTGAGCAATTTTCCAGTCTTTGGGTACGTATCTTTCTGTGAGCGAGTGGTTGTATATAATTGCTAAATATGGAGCTATTTTATCAGCATACACGGGATAGAGTAGCATGGAGAGCTGCACCAAACCAGTCTCAAGACTGAAGACAACAATAACAACTCTGAGAGGAACCTGACTGGTATACAATCTGGACCGGAGGCCTTGCCTTTATTGAGTGATTTAAGCTGCTTTGTTACACCGAGGATATCTACTTCTATGTTTCTCATCTTGGCAGTTGTTCTTGATTGGAGTTCAGGAATATTTACTTCGTCTTCTTTGCTGAAGGAGTTTCGGGAAACCATGTTTAATAACTCTGCTTTAGTGTCACTGTCATCAGCTACTTCACCGTTGTTATCACGTATTGATTGTGCCTTGCCACTGGTGTGCATCACAGGACAATAGGACACGTCATGCCCTGGTCCCCCTGCATTCTGTCGGAATCTGGTGGGAGGAATTTGAACGTAGATCTCTCTATATATGCAAGTGGTAGAATCTGCCCACACAGGACAGAGCAAACAAAGACGGAAAAACAATCGCAATAACAAAAAAAATAATTCATGTAGAATAATGAAATTTCGAGAATACAGTTGTCTAAGTATCAAACTTAAGTGATTAACATTCCAAAACTACAGGTTAATGTAAGCGCGATATAAGACACCGCAAATGCGATTGCTGGTACAACAATAACCGGTGTAGCTGCCAGAATGTTGAATGCAAGCATGTTCAAATGGCTCTGAGCACTATGGGGCTTCACATCGGAGGTCATCCGTCCCCTAGAACTTAGAACTGCTTAAACCTAACTAACCTAAGGACATCACGCACATCCATGCCCGAGGCAGGATTCGAACCTGCGACTGTAGCGGTCACGCGGTTCCAGACTGTAGCGCCTAGAACCGCTCGGCCACTCCGGCCGGCTGCAAGCATGTAAACGTGCGTGCGTTCTGTCGAGATGTGACGGATGTCAGCTTGTGGGATTTAATACCGTGCCTGTTGCACTTGATTGGTCAATATTGGGAAGGTTAATGCTGGTTGTCAATGACGCTAGAGTTGTCATCCGATGATGTCCCAAATGTCCAAATGTGCTCGATTGTAGACAGATATAGTGATCGAGAAGGCCAAGTTAACATGTCGAGCATGTTGGGTTAGAACAAAGGTGTCGAGCGTTATGCTGCTGGAAAACACCCTGTGGAATTTTGGTCATGAATGGCAACACAACAGGTCCAATCACCTGACTGGCGTACAGATTTGCAGTCAGGGTGAGTGGGATGACCACGAGAGTGCTCCTTCTATCATCGAAATCACACTCCAGACCTTAACTCCAGGTGTAGGTCCAGTACGTGTAGCGTGTAGACAGGGTGGTTGCAGGACCTCAACTGGCCTCCTTTTAACCAACACTCTGCCATCACTAGCACCGAGGCAGAACCAGATTTCATCAAAAAACACAACAATGTTCCACTTTGATCTGCAATGAGCTCTCGATTGTCACCACAGAAGTCGCAAATGACGGTGATTTGGTGTCATTGGAATGCACTCTACAGGGCGTCTGGCCCGGAGCTATCTTTGAAGTAACCGATTTGTAACAGTTTGTTGTGTCACTGTGGAACCAAGTGCTGCCAAATTGCTGCTCCAGATCATTGCGATGCGCCAGAGCCTTACGCCGAACACGATGGTCTTTCCTCTCGGTAATGTCACGTCCGTCACAGCGTGTATTTAAAGCAAACCTGATATGTATCCTCATAGTGGCGCTACTAGCGCCACTGTTGTGGGACTGGCGTGAAAGTTGAATAGACATCATCTTTCAGATGCAGAAACACGTCTACCAACTTTCGCTTACGTCACGCAACTCCTTCTTGCCGCTGCGATTTTTTCCCGCCAGTGTATCGTTTACGTGAGACGGAAACGAGTGGTAGACGGTTTTCTGTTTCTTGCACGGTGGCTGGGCAGTGTGTGGGAGGAGAGGCACCACGAGGGCCGACCAGATGCATCCCGATGCCAGAGGCGCGTTAGCTGCATGCTGCGATTACATTCAGGCACGTAGTCCGACGCTCCTTAACACGCAGGCTACCCAGCAGCCCTACAGACCGACAATGGCAGCTTAGGCCGCAGTTGGCTGTGATTATTTTCTAATAATGTCACCTTAACTGACCCATTCCTTTCTTCCTGCCACAATCGACACGCGAATGGTCCCGGCGGAGGTTCGAGTTCTCCCTCGGGCATGGGTGTGTGTGTGTTTGTCCTTAGGGTAATTAAGGTTAAGCAGTGTGTAAGCTTAGGGACTGATAACCTTAGCAGTTAAGTTCCATAAGATTTCACACACATTTGAACATCGGACACTGCAGTGTGACTGTACAAAAAACACTCGTGGTAATTTTAAAAAGCCGGCGAGAGTGGCCAAGTGTTTCTAGGCGCTACAGTCTGGAACCGCGGGACCGCTACGGTAGCAGGTTCGAATTCTGCTTCGGCCATGGATGTTTTTGACGCTTTAAGTTCTAGGGGACTGATGACCTCAGAAGTATAGTTCCATAGTGCTCAGAGCCATCTGCACCATTTTTTAATTTTAAAACGTAAAATTGGGAGGGAAATTATGAAATTTTAGTATGTGTCATGTGTGACCTGTATTGTATTTCTTCGATGGTAAGAACATGGTAAAAACATAAAACCAGTGGGCTACCTTCAATTTTCTTTTAATTCAATCCCATTTTGAACTTGGAATAGCTATTTTGTACTGGTGGCATTGTAATTTAACGTAATATGACCTTCATTTCTTATGTTGGCAGTTCTGTTAAAACATACTATCAGACCTTCCCACTTGGGGGTGATAGCTGGCACGTCATGATGATCCGTTCACTATGTTGTACAGAACATGAGTGACAAGACCGTCTGATAGTTAATGTGTCTGGATAATCTCACAACCGTGCAGGCTGTGCCAGCTTTCCTCACCAATAGGAAGCCTAGAGCAAGTGGTGAAGGGGGTGGAGGAGGAGATCTGTAACCTATAAAACAATGCCCCTACGATCTTCGCGCCATTTTTAAGTCATCCAGGTGGCCTATAATGAGTAGGGGAGAGGTGTAATAAGGACTGGAGGTAGGGGAGAGGGAGGTGGAGGAAAGCGGGAGGGAAAGGGGTGGCGAGTAGATCTGCAAACAATGCAGAGTGCGGTGTGAACGGCGTTGTCATATTACAATTGTCAAGAGTATCTCAGGGAAGTGTGATAGGTCCGCTCTTGTCTATATACATAAACGATCTGACGGATACGGTGAACTGCAGTCAGTGACTGCTGTTGACGTTGTAGTGAACGGGAAAGTGTCGTAGTTAAGTGACTGTAGGAAGATACGGGACGAATTAAGAGAATTTATATTTAGTGTGATGAACAGCTGATTGCTGTAAATGTAGAAATTGTACATTAATACAATAACAGTCTTGTAATGCTTGAATAGTGTATTAATGATGTGCTTCTTGACATAGTCATATCTATTAAATATCTAGACGTAACATAGCAGAGCAATAAGAAATGTAATGAGCACGTAAGGTCCGTCGTAGGGAAGGCGAATGATCGACTTGATTTACTGAGAGAATTCTAAAAACGTGTTATCTCGTGTGTAAATGAGACAGCATAAAGAACACTTGCGTGACCCATTCTTGAGTACTGCCCAAGTGCCTGGAATCCTCACAAGTTCCGATTAAAGGAAGACATCGGAGCAATTCAGAGTCGTGCTGCTACATACGTTATCCTCAGGTTTCTATCAACACACGAGTATTGCGGAAATGCTCCATGAATTCATATGGGAATCCCTGAAAGGAAGACGACGTTCTTATCATGATACCCTATTGAGAATGTTAAGAAAAACGGCATTTGCGAGTTTCTGCAGAAAGATTCTCTTGCCGGCAACGTACATCTCGCGTAATGATCGTGGAGAGCAGATAAGAAAAATTAGAGTTAGTATGAAGGGATATAGACATTCGTTTTCCCTCGCTCCATTTGAGAGTGGAACACGAATGTGAATGATTAGTAGTGGCACAAGATACCTTTTTCCATACAACATAGGGTGGCTTATAAAGTGTTATGTAGATATAGCTACAGGAAATATCTTAGTCCAAAATTTCTGTGATTACGAAGCTAGAATTCCTCGCGTATATCAGTTGTCCTTAATTGGTACCCATCATGAGAAATTAGAGACAAAAGATATTTGCCTCTAAATGGCCCAAAGATCGCTTTGAGCGAATGAATTCTCGCCGTCTATACTACAGAACGACATTTCCAAAGCGAATGTTTTATTTATTGTGGTGTCACCGCCAGACACCACACTTGCTACGTGGTAGCCTTTAAATCGGCCGCGGTCCGGTAGTATACGTCGGACCCGCGTGTCGCCACTATTAGTGATTGCAGACCCAGCGCCGCCACTCGGAAGGGCTAGAGACACTTCCTAGCACTCGCCCCAGTTGTACAGCCGACTTTGCTAGCGATGCTTCACTGACTTCTACGCTCTCATTTGCCAAGACGATAGTTAGCATAGCCTTCAGCTACGTTATTTTCTACGACCTAGCAAGGCGCCATGATCAGTTTCTATTGATATTGTAAATCATGTAATGTCAAGAGCGACGTTCGTCATTAATGGATTAAAGTTAAGTATTCCACCAGCTACGTTCGTTGTTTCTAAATTCTAATTTCCTTGTCCTGTTACAGACCTCACGCCAGCCTGCGTGAGCTAAAACGCGTGCCTTTCAGCCTCCTCTAGTAACACGGTGTTGGCTCTCCTGCAAACCACAACATTTATAACAAAAGTGTCATTTTGCGCACTGAAATACATCGTTCTCAAAGCGTCCTTGATGAGGCTATATGCCTTGGCGTCATAGATACCAGGCGCCGGACGGCACTGCGCACAACTAATTCCTCGTGAGGGTTGCAGCTAACTCTGCCCCTGCAGTGCAGACAGCACGGAACTTCGCAAGCCCGAACTCCGCGCTCAGACCAGCAGAGGGCGTCACCTACACTCCGGCCAGGTCATCAGACTGTGTACACTGCGTCACTAGAGGTCGTTGGCAAATCGCACCTCTTCATGAATCCACCATGCCACACTCCAAAAATAGGCCCAGACATACAAATTTGCGAAGTGGCTATTTAGGCCGACGCACGAGCTCCAGGCAGAACTTCCGTCACAGCCAGCAACCTGCAGACCTCCAATACGCCATGCCAAGGACTGGACAGTACATTGGACTTCTGGACAGCACACTGCCTCTTCAGCTGGAACCATTAAGTGATCAGTGATTTGCTCGTTGAGACTTGGTATAAGTGTACAGCTGTTCTTCCAGTTAGCGAGATCGTGTCACATTGGAAGTTTAAATCCATTTCGGACTTAGATATTTTCTTACCGTTGGTGCTAAAGACGTCTTCAGAGAAGCACACCATAGGAGTAATTAAGTGCTTATTCTTCGTGACTGAAGCTTCTATATCTACAAGCCGGCCGAGGTGGCCGAGCGGCTCTAGGCGCTACAGTCTGGAATCGCGTGACCGCAACGGTAACAGGTTCGAATCGTGCCTCGGGCAAGGATGTTTGTGATGTCTTTAGGTTAGTTAGAGCACTCAGAGCTGTTGGAACCATTTTTTTTCTAAATCTACATCTACGTGATTACTCTGCTATTCAGAAGAAAGTGCCTGGCAGAGGGTTCAATGAACCACCTTCATGCTGTCTCTCTACCGTTTACTCTCGAACGGCACGCGGGAAAAAACGAGCACTTAAAGTTTTCTGTGTGAGTACTGATTTCTCTTATTTTATCGTGACGATCATTTCTCCCTATGTAATTGGGTGTTATTTCCCCGTATTGTGTCTAATTCATGACAAAATCACACAAACTGTCAACCAGATAGCTGTACTATTGTGTTCTGCTCGGAAGAAGGTATTCCGGTCAACTGGACGTGTTGCATCGTGTGCAGAAGGCTTCGGCAAGTGGCCTTTACTGTTGGAGACCTGCTGACGCGTCTTCACAGAAGGGATCGGCTAGAGCGGAGTCATCAACATGCCACCTGGGCTGTCAATCAGTGGGGCAATGTTGTTTTGACACATGAGTTCCGATTTAGTCTGGAGAGTGATTCTCGCTGGAATATGATTTTGGGACCCAAACGTTGTGGAAAGAGACCGATATCGAGGAGGATCGCTAATGGCGTGGACAGCGTTTGTGTTTACCACCCGAATATTCCAGAATTTGAAACACGAACATCTGCTAGCATGAGTCTCTTAGAAGTAGATACCTTAGGGGTTGCGAAGCAACTCAAATCGCTTGACACGGGCAAGTCTTCAGGTCCAGATTGTATACCGATTAGGTTCCTTTCAGATTACGCTGATACTATAGCTCCCTACTTAGCACTCATATACAACCGCTCGCTCACCGATAGATCTGTACCTACAGATTGGAAAATTGCGCAGGTCGCACCAGTGTTCAAGAAGGGTAGTAGGAGTAATCCATTTAACTACAGACCTATATCATTGACGTCGGTTTGCAGTAGGGTTTTGGAGCATATACTGTATTCAAACATTATGAATCACCTCGAAGGGAACGATCTATTGACACGTAATCAGCATGGCTTCAGAAAACATCGCTCTTGTGCAACGCAGCTAGCTCTTTATTCGCACGAAGTAATGGCCGCTATCGACAGGGGATCTCAAGTTGATTCCGTATTTCTAGATTTCCGGAAAGCTTTTGACACCGTTCCTCACAAGCGACTTCTAATCAAGCTGCGGAGCTATGGGGTACCGTCTCAGTTGTGCGTCTGGATTCGTGATTTCCTGTCAGGAAGGTCGCAGTTCGTAGTAATAGACGGCAAATCATCGAGTAAAACTGAAATGATATCAGGTGTTCCCCAGGGAAGCGTCCTGGGACCTCTACTGTTCCTGATTTATATAAATGACCTGGGTGACAATCTGAGCGGTTCTCTTAGACTGTTCGCAGATGATGCTGTAATTTACCGTCTAGTAAGGTCATCCGAAGACCAGTATCAGTTGCAAAGCGATTTAGAAAAGATTGCTGTATGGTGTGTCAGGTGGCAGTTGACGTTAAATAACGAAAAGTGTGAGATGATCCACATGAGTTCCAAAAGAAATCCGTTGGAATTCGATTACTCGATAAATAGTACAATTCTCAAGGCTGTCAATTCAACTAAGTACCTGGGTGTTAAAATTACGAACAACTTCAGTTGGAAGGACCACATATATAATATTGTCGGGAAGGCGAGCCAAAGGTTGTGTTTCATTGGCAGGACACTTAGAAGATGCAACAAGTCCACTAAAGAGACAGCTTACACTACACTCGTTCGTCCTCTGTTAGAATATTGCTGCGCGGTGTGGGATCCTTACCAGGTGGGATTGACGGAGGACATCGAAAGGGTGCAAAAAAGGGCAGCTCGTTTTGTATTATCACGTTATAGGGGAGAGAGTGTGGCAGATATGATACGCGAGTTGGGATGGAAGTCATTACAGCATAGACGTTTTTCGTCGCGGCGAGACCTTTTTACGAAATTTCAGTCACCAACTTTCTCTTCCGAATGCGAAAATATTTTGTTGAGCCCAACCTACATAGGTAGGAATGATCATCAAAATAAAATAAGAGAAATGAGAGCTCGAACAGAAAGGTTTAGGTATTCGTTTTTCCCGCTCGCTGTTCGGGAGTGGAATAGTAGAGAGATAGTATGATTGTGGTTCGATGAACCCTCTGCCAAGCACTTAAATGTGAATTGCAGAGTAGTCATGTAGATGTAGATGTAGATGTAGATGTAGATGAACCCCTCCTCATGAAATTGTGCGGGTGAATCGGCGAGGCTTAACTGCTGTCATGTATCGTGGCAAGATTTTAAGACCTCATTTATGGTTCTTGCGAGGTGCTGTGGGCCCAGACTTCGTATTCATGGACGATATTGCACGACATCATAGAGCACGGGGTTGATGTTTTCTTGGAACGGAAGATATTGCAAGCATGGCGTGGCCTGCTCGCTCTCCCGATTTGAATCCAATGGAGCATGTTTGGTGTAGACTACTGAGACCGCTTCCATCACGTCAGCATTCACAAATCACTCTCCAAGACTGCGCGCAGCTCTGCAGGAAGAAAGGGCGCTACTGCCTCAACGAATACGAACCTGTCATAGAGGATAACATCCTTAAAAAGAAAACTGTTTAAAAAGTTAAAACACTCGGCACCTCCGTAATTAAGTCCAGCCAAAGAAGTTGTTTTTTCTGTTCCTTTCTTGGGGTCCATCTCCTATCAGATTCAACGCCTTCTTCGTAATAAATACAACTGTAATGTCGCCTTTTCAACCAATAATAGTTTGAAAAATATTTTATTCATGATTTAAAATAGACCCGTTCCCCTATGAAAAACTCTGGTGTCTATAAGATTTGATGCGACACTTGCTCTTCTTATTACATAGGACAAACAGGACGTGCCTTTACAGTCAGATACAAAGGATATCTTTTAAGAAACAATGGTCCTAGCACCAAAAATTCGTCTTTTGCCGCCCACCTTCTGATTACAGGTCACGCGACTAAAACTGTTCACGATATCAGCATTTTGCACACTGAGAAAAAAGAGCGTAGATTAGATGTCCTCGAAGAATTAGAAATGGCTGGGTGTTGTGTTGTCCTTAGGTTAGTTAGGTTTAAGTAGTTCTAAGTTCTAGGGCATTGATGACCATAGATGTTAAGTCCCATAGTGCTCAGAGACATTTTTGAAGAATTAGAAATTTTTAAAGATCTTCCTCGAAATAATGGCTTCATTCTTAATGAGCAGCTAAAATTACGTAATAAAAGCTTTTTCAACGGTATAAAGCCGTTACTTGATATTTGATTTCGTGATCCCTCGTGCATTTACCGAAATATTTTTCCCATTTAAGTAGCTTCATAATTTTTTGCTCATTAAATGGTTTATATTAACTGAATTTCATGTTATACCATTTTACTATTCGCTGAGTTATTCAACGCCCTTTTTGATTCTGTAATGGCGTTCTCAGCCTTTAAACTGTACTTCTAAGCTCCTATGTAGACAAATTGTTACCATGTCTGCTGCTGCCAGATAAAATATTGCCTCTTACGTAATGTTCATAATAATATTTGTCTTCCTATATTTTGGATGTTAAGTAGCCTGTTTGTATTTGCTGCTACTAGATGGCACTCTTGGTATAATGTTCACCTGCCCAAATTTTGTGACTAAAACTTTATCGCTTGATATTTATGTATACGTGACATGTAAGTACTGTTTCTTTTTTGTACTTCTAGCCAGTACTTACACTTAAATTTTTTTCCTAAAATTTTGTACTTATGCTTAGGACAGTGTGAATGTTTTTCTTCTGGTGAAGGCACTCTTAGTAGTTGCCGAAATCTAGGTCAAAAGGCTTGATTTTTGCGTCCGATGGCTATTATTGGTTTAATTTTATAATTTTTCGTTTTGAAAATAACGAATCTGGAGAAATTAAAGAGAGATTCGTAGGATTTTATGAGGTATCCAAAGACCGTTGTGCATAAGGCATAGCCACTGTTACGTTGCATCTGCTAAGCAGTTGGGATATTGATAAAAACAAATTAGTGGCGCAACCACACGATGGCTGCAGTGCAATGTTAAGAAAAATTGTGGTGTCAATTCTATTGTGAAACAAGCATATCGTCCGCAGCTCGTGGTCGTGCGGTAGTGTTCTCGCTTCCCGCGCCCGGGTTCCCGGGTTCGATTCCCGGTGGGGTCAGGGATTTTCTCTGCCTCGAGATGACTGGGTGTTGTGTGCTGTCCTTAGGTTAGTTAGGTTTAAGTAGTTCTAAGTTCTAGGGGACTGATGACCATAGATGTTAAGTCCCATAGTGCTCAGAGCCATTTGAACAAGCATATCCTCATGCTCTTTTTATCCACTGCTAGGCAAATTAGTTGAATCTAGTCTTTCTGTAAGCTTGCAAAAAAAAAAAAAAAAAAATACGGAAGTAAACATTTTTGTGTCAAATCTATCAGGATCTCAAGCATTTTTTAGCCATTTCAGTAAAAAAGTGAACTTCTGAGGGAAAGAGGATTTAAACTTCGAAGTCTGTGTGAAACAAGGTGAAATTTTCATTCACGCGCTGTAGAAACCATTATTCTTCACTGTGCAGATATGAGAACAGCATTAAATGATGTGATAGACATTGATGGGTGTGATGATAGTTCTTTACATCAAGCAATTGGGCTAAATAGTATTCTGGATTATTAGACTTTTCTTTTTCTGCTACAGCTGTGCAATTCGATTTTTCAACTTTCAGGTATCTTGTTCCACATCTTACAGAGTGAAAATGTGGACGTAAGACATTGAAATCTGCGTTAAGGCTGTTGAAAGACTAAGATGTGAGGAAATTATTCTGAAATGTTATTGGAAGCTAAGAGCCTTATAAATTCAGCAGGAGTATCTCGAATTAATTTTGACGAAACAGGCAAGTATTCAGAAATTGAGGGGCTAAGATTCGAAATAATTGATGCAGTAGTAGTAAAGATGGAAACTATATTCCAAGACATTCATGAAACAGGTTTTACAGAACTTGTAAGTGAGAAAAAGTTCTAGGATCACTGAAAGCCAAATAATTTCGCGATACGTGAAGTTGAAAAAATACTTAAAATATATCCTTTCTTTGATAGTGAAAAACCGAAAGGAGAACTTCCGTTTGTTTATAGCAATGAGGATAAACGTCTAAAGCCTCAGGTCCTTTTTAAATACATTATAACAATTGGATTAAAAAAACTTTCCCTGAATGTGAAATTACTGTCGTTGGTTCCTACAGCTCCAGCAGCCACTGCGTCTGGCAAAAGAAGCATGAGTAACGTAAAACGCGTTAAAACCTACGTTCGCAACACAATGACAAATTACATACTGTCGAATTTGCCTACAGAGAAGGGAACTATGAAATCTTCAAGCAAACTGCAAAGTTACCCTCTCGTGTTATCGATGTTCACGCCCAGAAAAAGGGCAGGAGGATCGAATTCATTTATAAAAAGGTGTAACTGTGAGTTAATATGTCTTATACTTTTATTAATTTGTAGCTGTTTAATATTTTTGTGCCTGGGTCAACTAAAAAATCGGATACATCTCGTCAGCTTTGACAAATGATTTCATTATTTTAGTAATAGAATTAGTTTATTTTCGAGCCGTAGATAATAAATCGGCTATCTTTTGTAGCAAATCGTCATAATCGTAAATAAAAACAAGTGAATGTGTTATTAAAAGATAGATATTGTGGATGCTTTTTGTTGCTTGTGGTAATTTTAAATCATTTGTGTACAAATTTTGAGTTATTCTTTTGATAGTTGCTGTTTCCTCTGCAATTGATTCGAATCTGTACTATGTAGGCAAACTGAAGAATAGCATACTAGTATTAAAGAAAGTAAAAAGAGAGTTACATACATAACACTGGCATCTTGTACTTCAGTTTAACTACGAAAGTTATATGCCGTTCTTCTGTTTACCTATATAGGTCAGTTGAAGTACAGGTTAAAAATTTTCTCTTTGTCGCTTTTTTTCTCTTTCAATAGTACTAGTATCCTATTCTGCAGTTGACCTGTATAGGGCAATTGAAGTATAGTATACAAATTTTACGTTTGTCGCATTTTTCACCTTCGCTAGTGCTAGTAGCCTGTATAGGTAAACTGAAATATAGGATACAAATCTTACTGAGATTTTCATAGCTATGTTACGTTCGTCGCTTTTTCTTTCTTTTTTTGTGCTAGCACTATTATCCTATTCTTCGGTTGACTCATGCAGCTCAACTGAAGAATAGTATACTAAGACACCTCTTTGCCGCAGATGTTGACCATTGTTGTGAGGTCTCTCATTTTAGCTGAGGTCGGGATGTACCATGCGAAATTGCGAAAAAAGCGATATATTGAACATTACGTTCGAAATATGCATATATGTGGAATGTGTCCATTATGTGATTTCTCTGTACTACATTCATTCGTTTGTCAACATTCGTCTATGTCTTTGCAATGCATTATCTGTGATAGTTTGTGACGTCACTTTTCAAAACCGATGGATTGTATCCCATTTTTCAGTATTCCCCATCTATTTACAAGAATTTCTATAGGAGTTTCAATCTTAGTAGAAATATGTAACTGAGTTACTTTTGCAGTGTCTCTGTTTTACAAGTTTTTGTTTTAGGATTTTCTTTCTTTTTTGAGAACCCGTAATTGTCAGCCTACCGTACAGAAAATGCCACGCTTCGCCATTGTCTCTCCGTAGGTTACTAATGTTCCTGCCGCAGATGTTGGCCACTGTTGTGAGGTCTTTCATTTTAGCTGAGGTCGGGGCTTACCATACAGGAATTAGAGGTCATCAGTGATCGCACAGCGACTGCTTAAGAGTGTGCTTCCGGGCGCTGTGCCGAGTTGTTGTTTCCATCTTAGACACAGTACTTCGACGACCGGTCCAGTCATCATCGTCAGGTGGTGCGAGTTTTGCTGTTTGTGCACTCGCTGCCTGGAGTTGTTGATAAGGTAGAAGCAACTCGACAGAACGCCCAGACGCACGCCATTAAAGGTCATCTGCTGGAGTAGGCCAGAAGTGTATAGTGAAAAAGTGATAAGCTTTATTTAGCGAGAAACCTACTTCCTCGTTACGTACTTGCAATTTTTGTGGATGACAGTACGCCATGAGACTGGGCCACAATTGTTTGCGACTGGTTTGAAGTGCATTCTGGACTATTTGAGCAAATACTTTGGCCACTCGTATCGCTCCACATGAATCCCATCGATAATTTATGCGACATAATCGAGATGGCAGTTCGTGCAGAAAATCCTGCACCGACAACACTTTCGCACCCATGAAGAATTATAGAGACAGCATAGCTCAATATATCTCCACGGGACTTCAAACCACTTGAGTCCATGCCAAACCGAGTTGCTGCACTCCACCGCGCAAAAGGAAGCCAGACACATTTTAGGAGGAATCCTATGACTTGTTACATCAGTGGAAAAAAGAGGCAAAATCGGGACTCTCACGCCTCACTACAGGACTCCGCTGAGCTACTTCAAGTTACGGTGTTGCTCGGCTAATTAAAGACGTGTAACTTCTATATCTACATCTACATTTACACTCCGCAGGCCACCCAACGGTGTGTGGCGGAGGGAACTTTACGTGCCATTGTCATTACCTCCCTTTCCTGTTCCAGTCGCGTATGGTTCACGGGAAGAACGACTGTCTGAAAGCCTCCGTGCGCGCTCTAATGTCTCTAATTTTACATTCGTGATCTCCTCGGGAGGTATAAGTAGGGGGAAGCAATATATTCGATAACTCATCCAGAAACGCACCCTCTCGAAACCTGGCTAGCAAACTACATCGCGATGCAAAGCGCCTCTGTTGCAGAGTCTGCCACTTGAGTTTGCTGAACATCTCCGTAACGCTATCACGGTTACCAAATAACCTTGTGACGAAACGCGCCGCCCCTCTTTGGATCTTCTCTATCTCCTCCGTCAACCCGATCTGGTACGGATCCCACACTGATGAGCAATACTCAAGTATAGGTGGAACGAGTGTTTTGTAAGCCACCTCCTTTGTTGATGGACTACATTTTCTAAGGACTCTCCCAATGAATCTCAACCTGGTACCCGCCTTACCAACAATTAATTTTATATGATCATTCCACTTCAAATCGTTCCGGACGCATACTCCCAGATATTTTACAGAAGTAACTGCTTTCACTATTTATTCCGCTATCATGTAATCATACAATAAAGGATACTTCTTTCTATGTATTCGCAATACATTACATTTGTCTATGTTAAGGGTCAGTTGCCACTCCCTGGTCCAAGTGCCTATCAGCTGCAGATCTTCCTGCATTTCGCTACAATTTTCTAATGCTGCAACGTCTCTGTATACTACAGCATCAGCCGCGAAAAGCCGCATGGAACTTCCGACACTATCTACTAGGTCATTTATATATATTGTGAAAAGCAACGGTCCCATAACACTCCCCTGTGGCACGCCAGAGGTTACTTTAACGTCTCTAGAAGTCTCTCCATTGATAACAACATGCTGTGTTCTGTTTGTTAAAAATTCTTCAATCCAGCCACACAGCTGGTCTGATATTCCGTAGGCTCTTACTTTGTTTATCAGGCGACAGTGCGGAACTGTATGGAACGCCTACCGGAAGTCAAGGAAAATAGCATCTACCTGGGAGCCTGTATCTAATATTTTCTGGGTCTTGTTGTTGTTGTGGTCTTGTTGATGTTGTGGTCTTCAGTCCTGAAACTGATTTGATGCAACTCTCCATGGTACTCTATCCTGTGCAAGCTTCTTCATCTCCCAGTACCTACTGCAACCTACATCCTTCTGAATCTGCTTAGTGTAGTCATCTCTTGGTCTCCCTCTACGATTTTTCCCTCCACGCTGCAGTCCAATACTAAATTGGTGATCCCCTGATGCCTCAGAACATGTCCTACCAACCGACCCCCTCTTCTGGTCAAGTTGTGCCACAAACTTCTCTTCTCCCAATCCGATTCAATACTTCCTCATTAGTTATGTGATCTACCCATCTAATCTTCAGCATTCTTCTGTAGCACCACATTTCGAAAGCTTCTATTCTCTTCTTGTCCAAACTATTTATCGTCCATGATTCACTTCCATACATGGCTACACTCCATACAAATACTTTCAGAAATGACTTCCTGACACTTAAATCTATACTCGATGTTAACAAACTTCTCTTCTTCAGAAACGCTTTCCTTGCCATTGCCAGTCTACATTTTATATCCTCTCTACTTCGACCATCATCAGTTATTTTGCTCCCCAAATAGCAAAACTCCTTTACTACTTTAAGTGTCTCACTTCCTAATCTAATTCCCTCAGCATCACCCGACTTAATTCGACTACATTCCATTATCCTCGTTGTGCTTTTGTTGATGGTCATCTTATATCCTCCTTTCAAGACACTATCCATTCCGTTCAACTGCTCTTCCAAGTCTTTTGCTGTCTCTGACAGAATTACGATGTCATCGGCGAACCTCAAAGTTTTTATTTCTTCTCCATGGACTTTAATACCTACTCCGAATTTTTCTTTTGTTTCCTTCACTGCTTGCTCAATATACAGATCGAGTAACATCGGGGATAGACCACAGCCCTGTCTCACTCCTTTCCCAACCACTGCTTCCCTTTCATGTCCCTCGACCCTTATAACTGCCATCTGGTTTCTGTACAAATTGTAAATAGCCTTTCGCTCCCTGTATTTTACCCCTGCCACCTTCAGAATTTGAAAGAGAGTATTCCAGTCAACCTTGTCAAAAAGCTTTCTATAAGTCTACAAATGCTAGAAACGTAGGTTTGCCCTTCCTTAATCTACACTCCTGGAAATTGAAATAAGAACACCGTGAATTCATTGTCCCAGGAAGGGGAAACTTTATTGACACATTCCTGGGGTCAGATACATCACATGATCACACTGACAGAACCACAGGCACATAGACACAGGCAACAGAGCATGCACAATGTCGGCACTAGTACAGTGTATATCCACCTTTCGCAGCAATGCAGGCTGCTATTCTCCCATCGAGACGATCGTAGAGATGGTGGATGTAGTCCTGTGGAACGGCTTGCCATGCCATTTCCACCTGGCGCCTCAGTTGGACCAGCGTTCGTGCTGGACATGCAGACCGCGTGAGACTACGCTTTATCCAGTCACAAACATGCTCTATGGGGGACAGATCTGGAGATCTTGCTGACCAGGGTAGCTGACTTACACCTTCTAGAGCACGTTGGGTGGCACGGGATACATGCGGACGTGCATTGTCCTGTTGGAACAGCAAGTTCCCTTGCCGGTCTAGGAATGGTAGAACGATGGGTTCGATGACGGTTTGGATGTACCGTGCACTATTCAGTGTCCCATCGACGATCACCAGAGGTGTACGGCCAGTGTAGGAGATCGCTCCCCACACCATGATGCCGGGTGTTGGCCCTGTGTGCCTCGGTCGTATGCAGTCCTGATTGTGGCGCTCACCTGCACGGCGCCAAACACGCATACGACCATCATTGGCACCAAGGCAGAAGCGACTCTCATCGCACGTCTCCATTCGTCCCTCCATTCACGCCTGTCGCGACACCACTGGAGGCGGGCTGCACGATGTTGGGGCGTGAGCGCAAGACGGCCTAACGGTGTGCGGGACCGTAGCCCAGCTTCATGGAGACGGTTGCGAATGGTCCTCGCCGATACCCCAGGAGCAACAGTGTCCGTAATTTGCTGGGAAGTGGCGGTGCGGTCCCCTACGGCACTGCGTTGGATCCTACGGTCTTGGCGTGCATCCGTGCGTCGCTGCGGTCCGGTCCCAGGTCGACGGGCACCTTCCGCCGACCACTGGTGACAACATCGATGTACTCTGAAGACCTCACGCCCCACGTGTTGAGCAATTCGGCGGTACGTCCACCCGGCCTCCCGCATGCCCACTATACGCCCTCGCTCAAAGTCCGTCAACTGCACATACGGTTCACGTCCACGTTGTCGCGGCATGCTACCAGTGTTAAAGACTGCGATGGAGCTCCGTATGTCACGGCAAACTGGCTGACACGGACGGCGGCGGTGCACAAATGCTGCGCAGCTAGCGCCATTCGACGGCCAGCACCGCGCTTCCTGGTGTGTCCGCTGTGCCGTGCGTGTGATCATTGCTTGTACAGCCCTCTCGCAATGTCCGGAGCAAGTATGGTGGGTCTGACACACCGGTGTCAATGTGTTCTTTTTTCCATTTCCAGGAGTGTATTTTCTAAGATAAGTCGTAGGGTCAGTATTGCCTCACGTGTTCCAACATTTCTACGGAATCCAAACTGATATTCCCCGAGGTCGGCTTCTACTAGTTTTTCCATTCGTCTGTAAAGAACTCGCGTTAGTATTTTGTAGCTGTGACTTATTAAACTGATAGTTCGGTAATTTTCACATCTGTCAACACCTGCTTTCTTTGGGATTGGAATTATTATATTCTTCTTTAAGTCTGTGGGTATTTCGCCTGTCTCATACATCTTGCTCACCAGATGGTAGAGTTTTGTCAGGACTGGCTCTCCCAAAGCCGTCAGTAGTTCTAATGGAATGTTGTCTACTCCAGGGGCCTTGTTTCGACTCAGGTCTTTCAGTGCTCTGTCAAACTCTTCACGCAGTATCGTATCTCCCACTTCATCTTCATCTACATCCTCTTCCATTTCCATAATTTTGTCCTCAAGTACATCGCCCTTGTATAGACCCTCTATATACTCCTTCCACCTTTCTGCTTTCACTTCTTTGGTTAGAACTGGGTTTCCATCTCAGCTCTTAATATTCATACAAGTGGTCCTCTTTTCTCCAAAGGTCTCTTTAATTTTCCTGTACACAATATCTATCTTACCCCTAGTGAGATAAGCCTCTACATCCTTACATTTGTCCTCTAGCCATCCCTGCTTAGCCATTTTGCACTTCCTGTCGATGTCATTTTTGGGATGTTTGTATTCCTTTTTGCCTGCTTCATTTCCTGCATTTTTATATTTTCTCCTTTCATCAATTAAGTTCAATATTTCCTCTGTTACCCAAGGATTTCTACTTGCCCTCGTCTTTTCACCTACTTGATCCTCTGCTGCTTTCACTACTTCATCCCTCAAAGCTACCCATTCTTCTTCTATTGTATTTCTTTCCCCCATTCCTGTCAATTGTTCCCTTATGCTCTCCTTGAAACTCCGTACAACCTCTGGTTCTTTTATTTTATCTAGGGTCTTATGAACAAATAAAGCGAGTTGGGTCTCACACGATCGCTGTTTCCGGAATCCATGTGACGCTATGAGTAACAGCCTTTTGCGTGGTTACCGACGCGAAATGTCCACTGCATACAGTTCCTTCATCCGGTTCTCACGGAAATCTTTTGAAATGGATCTGCAATAATTGACAACAGCATTTGCGGTGTGGCAATACGTACGCGTAAATGCCAAAGCTCATTTGAGCTGTCCTATAATGTCTTCCTGTCGACTCGTGTCACTGAGCTCATTCCATACAGTCAGTTGCTACATACACACTACCTCTCTGTCAAGATTCGCGTGAGCTGTAGGGGTTCACATGACCGGCTGGTAGTACGTCTTCACCACCCGCAGCGCTGTAAAGAGACAAGTGTGCTTTTTTAAAGGGTTATTACTATTTTAACACTTAAATACTATATGTATGGCCAATAATTTGTGCGTGGGTGTTGCAGAGGCGGCGCGAGGAGTGCGAGCGGAAGGCTCGCCGCGGGGAGATGGACCCGCGGCTCGAGTTCACCTTCCAGCTCCTCATCGACGGCACCGGCCTGCCGCGCGCCGAACTCATGGACTACGTCTTCGATGGAAACATGGTAAGTACTAACCTGCTCCTAATTAACATTTACTGCTCTGGAT
The DNA here is from genome assembly GCF_023897955.1 of Schistocerca gregaria. Taxonomy (NCBI): domain Eukaryota; kingdom Metazoa; phylum Arthropoda; class Insecta; order Orthoptera; family Acrididae; genus Schistocerca; species Schistocerca gregaria. The sequence continues at coordinate 816,705,446 of NC_064931.1, read as the reverse complement.
AAGGCCATTACAAAACTGAACCATCCATTTTTCTACCTAAGCCAAGGCCACCATGAAATATGCGTTACCCATCCACGGATCACGTTTGACTTTATGCTAATGATCATGTTTCCAGACGAAACGATGTAATTCTTTGCTTTAACCTTCACGCGCTCGCGCGGGCGGTGAGGTGACCGCCTTTTTGCAATTTCGCGCCGTACTTACTCCACAAAGGTAACGAGGCGGCGGGAAGGACATGTATTCTCTAGCTGCATCTTTATCCGACAGATGCTGCTCGAAGTTCGCCCAAGTCGCACCTCTCTGCCTCTTAGGACAAGTTCAAATAGGTCCGAACACGTTTGGCGGTCAGTTTACCGACTTGCGAGCGCTTACGGCACTTACAAAAACGGTCAGTTACCACCTTGCTAGCGCTTACGAGACTTTGTTCTACTCGTCTACTTCGGAATGTAAGTATTTCTTGTTGTAATTCCCCTATAATTCCTCACTTTTATAGACTCTTCCAATTCTCTAGTGAATGTGCAAGTGCTCCAGAATTTCAACATCAAGAAGAACACAAGGCCTGCATGTATATTTTTCCTCTTACTTGATTTGGCAGGAATAAATTTGTTACGCATTTTTCAATTCTACACAGGTAATATGAAAGAAGAAACCAGAAGACAATTCTTACATGCGTTATCTTTGGAACTGATGAGCGAAAACCTGAAAGAAAGAGCTAAATTGAAGCATTTACCAAAAGATTTGTTAGTATTTTTGGAAAATTACAGAGAGAGTGACGTAGTTTATCGAGCTGTATCAACCCCTACAAGGAGAGGAATATGTTATTTGTGTGGCTCAAAAAGCAATATAAAAACAAAGCGAGAATGCGGTGAATGTGGAAGAAACGTCTGTCTACGTCATTCAACCACGACAGTTACGTGCAATAATTGTTGTCAGCCTCAAAACGAAAATGAAATGAAAACAGACTGATCAGCATTTTTCATCTGACAGAAACGTTTGTGACGTTTTCAATCAAAAATTCTTTTTTCAAAGCAAAACTAGCTTTTCTTTTGACGAGTTAAGACAGTGAATAATTCTAGTCTTAAGTATTACATTATATAGTCCCAAACCATTCCAATTACAAAAATGTTCTTATATTTCATTTGGGTATTTGGCTTCCTTTTTGTATCCCATCGTATATTTTATTGTTAAATAAATAATTTTGATTACAAGTGTGTTTGAAATATTGTGTGAGATATCCTATGTCAATATCTTACGGAAATATGACCTTTAAAAACGGAAAATCTCAAGAGATTGATGAAAACTCTCGGGCGGTCGGCCGACCGCCCACGCGAGCGCTCGTGTGACTGTTTCTAGCGCGAGCACATGAAGGTTATCCCTGTGGTGCCTGACGTTTGATGAGGAGTAGGTACCCTTACGGCAGGGAAGTTGGAATGTAGGCGGCGCTATCGACGAGTGATAGAGGAATGGTAGATATGTTGCCGTCCTCAGAAAATTACTGCACTGCAGCTCTTGGTGTTGTCCATAACAAACATTCTGTTGTGTGGTTCTTAAGTTTTCGTACAGCGTACAGTCCTTATACTGACTTAGAAACCTGAAACTGATAATAGGGCTTTCCTCACTCACTTGATGTCTTTTTCCCTAACACGAAGTAACAAAAACCTACTACCAAACTTTCAAGACACATCTTTCACCCACAGAGGAAGGAAATGTCCTATATGGACATGGGTGAAGAAATACTTTCCTCCGTGTCAAAATGCGTATTCTACAGCTCTTCATTTTACACAAATCATGGAAAGCAAATAGTAACAGAATGTACTGGCACAATGTAACGTATCTCTCTCTCTCTCTCTCTCTCTCTCTTTCTCTCTCTCTCTCTCTCTCTCTCTCTCTCTCTCTCTCTCCTCTCTCGTGGGGTTCCTGCAGATGTCGCCGCATCCCACATACCCGTCGCCTTTTTACTCGTTTTCTTCTAATTTTATTTTCCTCATAGCCTCCTTTACCCCATCTATCCAGGCAACCGTTGAACTTCGTCTACTCCTTCTTCCCCCAGGTAGTACATTAAGATCTTTGGTTATCTGTCATCTGTCATTTGTATTGTCTGTCCATTCCAGACGAGCTGCCGTTCTTCCATTCAGTCTGTGATAACTGTCATGACTCTGGGTCATTTCACTAATCATTGTATTCTACACGATCTTCTGAGATAGTCCATTCCTACAACTCTCAATTTGTTTTGTCTTTTTCCAGTAAGATTCCAGCACTTTCATCCAAAGGTCTTTACGTTCCAACTTATTTTAGGAGACAATATAGAGAGTTTAGCTTCTGGGTTTCCCACGGACTACTCGTTTCTGTATTTCCCAATTACTTGTTCCGTCTTCCGATAGTAAGCTACCCTAATATTTCAATTTTTACATGCCTTGACGTGCTGGCTCTGTACTATTATGTTCCATACATTTTCTCCACTGCACAGGTAGAGTCTTTTGGAAATTTGTTTTCAGTATTTCTCTAATAATTTGCTTATCACAAAGCAGATTTCATCTTCCTCACTGACCACCAATACCCAGTCATCTCATAAGAAGGTGTACAAATATTAATCCTTTGTTGTCTGATTGCCCATTCCTGCAGATTTTCTACTCTATAGGTCTATGGCTTCGTGAATGTATATTTCAGATAATGTAAGAGATAAGAAGCATCCCAGTTTTAATTCTTTCGTAGTTCTGGAAGGCTGTAACTATTCTTCCAAAGTTTTTCCCCCTTAGCGTGTTTTACTATTACGCGGTATTGGTACTCGTGACCTAAGCGGCTCTGTGAAACTACCTTCGACCTCATTTAATATAACAGCTGCTGATCGGTGAAAGCTGCAACGACACCTTTTAAAAAGCGTGAAATCTATGTGTGCGTATCATATTAAAGGATCCCAAAATGTTGTAAGAAATTCCCTGAATTACGTTGTTAATCTGTTCGTAATTTCCATGTTACTGGTTGAGAGCACCAGTGAGCACATTTCTTCTCACTACAGACTTTATTTCAGTCAATGCTCACAAAATTTATTTGCTGTAATGGTTTCGAATAGGCTGTTCCAGTACTGCATCATGGGGCTCGGACGATGCAGAGCCCGTGAGCTCACTCGCAGGCACGCGCAACTAGCACGGGCTACCCATCATGTAGCACTCTTGCACGCGTTCTGCACGTGCGTGAGTCTCTCTGCGACCCCTGCTCGCTGGCACCAGGCCAGGACAGTAAGGTCACGTACGCTATGCTACAGCTGCCTTACTGCCTGTGTGTCAGCTGTCTGCCAACCCCTGCTCACCACAGCCCGGGGGGACCCGGCCGTTCGGGCTGGAAGATCTTCCAGTCATTATAGATACCCCATAAATATTGTTTGGCCTCAAGTACGAACCTCAGTGAAATGATGAGTTAATATGCTTTGGTGCAGGCGTCGGCCAAGCAACATACACTGGAGAGCCAAAGAAACTGGTACACCTGCCTAATATCGTGTATGGCCCCAGCGAGCATTCAGAAGTGCCGGAATACGACGTGACATCGATTCGACTAAAATCTGAAATAGTGCTAGAGGGAACTTACGCCATGAATCTTGCAGGGCTGTCCACAAATTCGTAAGAGTTCGGTGGAGTGGAGATCTCTTCTGAACAGCAAGCCGCAAGGCATTCCAGATATGCTCAATAATGTTTATGTCTGGGGTGTTTGGTGGCCAGCAGAAGTGTTGAAACACAGAAGAGTGTTCCTGGAGCCATTCTGTAGAAATTCTGGACGTGTGGGGTGTTACATTGTCTTGCTGGAATTGCCGAAGTCCGTCGGAATGCACAATGTACATAAACGGAAGCACATGATCGGACAAGATGCTTACGTACGTGTCACCCGCCAGAGTCGTATCTAGACGTACCAGGTGTCCCATGTCACTCCAACTGCACACACCCCCACACCGTTACAGAGCGTCTTCCAGCTTGAACAGTCCCCTGATGACATGCAGGTTCCATGGATTCATGAGGTTGTCTCCATGCCCGTACACGTCCATTCGCTCGATACAATTTGAAACGAGACTCGACCTACCAGGCAACATGTTTCTAATCATCAACAGTGCAATGTCGGTGTTGACGGGCCCAGGTGAGGCGTAAATCTTTGTGTCGTGCAGTCATCAAGGGCACACGACTGGCCCTTCAGCTCCGAAAGCCCATATCGATGATGTTTCGTTGAATGGTACGCACGCTGATGGCCCAGTATTGAAATCTGCAGCAATTTGCGGAAGGGCTGCACTTCCGTCACGTTGAACGATTCTCTTCAGTCGTCGTTGGTCCCGTTCTTGTGAGAACTTTTTCCAGCTGCAGCGATATCGGAGATTTGATATTCACGGTGCACTGGTGAAACAGTCGTACGGGAAAACCCCCACTTCATCGCTACCTTAGAGATGCTGTGTCCCATCGTTTGTGCGCCGACTATAACACCACGTTCTAACTCACTTAAATCTTGACAGCCTGCCATTGTAGCAGCAGTAACCGATCTAACAACTGCCCGAGACACTTGTCTTCTATGCACTATGTGATCAAAAGTATCCGGACATCTGGCTGAAAATGACTTACAAATTCGTGGCGCCCTCCATAGATAATGCAGGAATTCAGTATGGTGACGGCCCACCCTTAGCCTTGACAACAGCTTCCACTCTCGTAGGCATACGTTCAATCAGGTGTTGGAAGGTTTCTTGGGGAATGGCAACCCATTCATTACGGAGTGCTGCACTGACGAGAGGTATCGATGTCGGTCGGTGAGGCATGTAACGAAGTCGGCGTTCCAAAACATCCCAATGCTGTGATGTAGGATTCAGGTCAGGACGATTTGCAGGCCAGTCCAATACAGGGATGTTACTGTCGTGTAAGCACTGCGCCACAGCCCGTGCATTATGAACAGCTGCTCGAATGTGTTGAAAGATACAATCGCCATCCCCGAATTTCTCTTCATCAGTGGAGCTCACAAGAAGGAGCTTAAAACACCATTGTAGGCCTGTGCTGTGGCAGTGCCACGCAAAACAACAAGGGGTTGAAAAACATGACCACACCATAACACCACTGCCTCCGAATTTTACAGTTGGCAGTACATGCGATGGCAGATGACGTTCACCGAGCATTCGTCACAGCCACACCCTACCATCGGATCACCACATTGTGTACCGTAATTCGTCACTCCACACAACGCTTTTCCACTGTTCAATCGTCCTTACACGAAGCGAGGCGTCGTCATAGTACTTGCAGTAGATCCTGATGCAGTTTGGAATTCCTGTGTGATGATCTGGATAGATATCCGCCTATTACACTTTACGATCCTCTCCAACTGTCGGCGGTCTCTGTCAGTCGACAGACGAGGTCGGTCTGTACGTTTTTGTGCTGTAAGTGTCCCTTCCCGTTTGCACTTCACTATAACATCGGAAAAAGTGGACCTAGGGATGTCTAGGACAGTGGAAATCTCGCGTACTGATGTATGACACAAGTGACACCCAATCACCTGATCACGTTCGAAGTCCGTGTGTTCCTCGGAGCGCCCCAGTCTGCTCTCTCACAATGCCTAATGACTATTGAGGTCGCTGACATGGAGTACCTGGCAGTAGGTGGCAGCACAATACACCTAATATGAAAAATGTATGTTTTTGGGGGTGTCCGGATACTTTTGATCACATAGTGTAGGCGTTGTCGAACGCAGCTCCGTATTCTGCCTGTGTTACATATCTCTGTATTTGATTATGCATGCCTACACTAATTTATTTGGCGCTTCAGTGTATATGAGCATTTGATAATGATTAAGCAGTCGAGCCCAGTGCAACTAAACAATTCTGTGAGCATTGACTGAAATGAACCTTACAGTGTGGAACAATGCATTGCCTGGTGTGATAACCAATCGAAATGTGTTAGCCTTGGTCGTCGAGTTTCCGAGGCAGTGCACAAAAGAGCGAGACTTCGGAAAATTTTCAATGTTCCAATTACAGTGATCCGTTCTTGAATGTGAAATAGTTTTGCAGTATGTCTAGTATCGGAATCGTCAGTGCATTGAATTTCAGAAGTATTTTCACTAAATACTATTTGCGTTCGGATTTAAATAATAGTGTTTTTTTGGTAAAGAAAAGGGTGTCTTCCGCTAAATTCTTTCCGTAAAGACTATGAATTAATGTGAACTGTTACTACAAATTCATTGAAAAGAAAAAGAAACTAATGAGCTATTTTATTTCAGTATTTCTGTTGATGAGCGTTTACATGTTTTGTGTGATGTTTGTATGGGGCTCAGGGCATTTTGAAGTGACAGTATTGTATTTCAGAGTTGCTATTTGATCTGTTTACCTTACCAATGTAAACAAACAGGGTACCTACCGGCGTTGTCTGCCAAAATAGTTATACCGTGTATCAAAGTACTTTGGAAATTTCCGGTAAATGCCTTGATACGCTTGGTTTAATAGCACTAGGGATGATTTAGGTAAGATCGACTTTCACTCCTTGTGCTAGCAGCACAAAATTTAGAGGGCATACTTGCTTGCTGTTGTTGTGACCATAATGGCGAAGTGCACCGTCAAACCCAGCATACGGAATAATTGCGATAGAGGTGGCGGTAACTTTACAGAACTGCTAACTGGCCATGTTACTCTTTTGGACGTGAAATTTTTAGCACGCTCACCATTATCACCGATAAATGCATTACCCAAGCGTCTAACTGAATCCCGGATGTACTGATGTATTCCTAAAGAATTGCGTATGGTATTGTAACCATTCACAATACGGGCACGAAGACTGCATCTTACACTGGGGTTAAGATGCTAACGAATTTTCAAATTCGGCCATAAATAAAGGTTTTGGTTCGTAGGAGGTGAAATCCATAGATCAATTCTGCATCTTACTATTCACCTTACCACTTGTCACGGAAATGAATATAAAAAAACAACGGCAAAAGACGCTGAAATAAGGAGGAGCTACATCACGCATGGAGAACACGATAACTAAGAACGTATTGTGAATGTGTCCACTGAGTATGGGCAGAAGAACATGAGGCACTGACAGACCAACAATGCTGGCCCGAATATTGTCAGAAAATTTTTCGACAGTTGCATGAAGGTTCACTTCCGCTCATACGAGCCGCTTATGAAAGTTCACAGTCTCATAAAGATAAATCAGTACCTCATACGTGGATAGCCCAGTTTCACTGAAATAGTTGTTGCCACATTGATGAATAAACTATTCATAAAGGCGTAACTGTGCAGGAAAATCAGCTACCCGTAACGCCTACACAGGTTGTAAATGGTATAGCTACAACTAGGTTTCGTCCAACATTATACAGACGATAATATAGTCAGCACTACTTCTTACAGCTTCACGTCATATGCTGACTCTATTCCGTCGTCAGATGCATGACGAATTGTCTTCCTTAAGCTGCGGCGTGCTCGTCCTCCTAGATCTCCCCTAGTTACAATTAGCAGGGTTCAAAGTCCCATGCTCCCTGAGATAACGATCAGTTGCTGCCAAGATAAACTGTCGTGGCACCTCCATCCTAGAAATCGCTATCGATACAAACACTCAGTGATATAGCCTTTAATGTGCGCTAAATTATGCATCAAATAGGCATAAACTATCCTCATTTGTCTTCACTTTCATTGCACTATACTAAAAACAAGAAACGTGACTAACACTGCGCAGAGGGCGGGTTGGTCTCTCACTATCCTTCAAACAATCTGTCCACCTACCTGGATAGGCTTTAGGTTTTCTGCCCCTTTACTCTGCGATAGTAGGTACAGGTTGAACCGACAGAAGCAGCGTTGACGAAAATTCGACTAAATACATACCATACAAAAGGCCATACTCTACTTCATGGGTAGTAGCTGAAAGTTAAAAACTATCGATCGTTCGGGATTCTTGCATGAGTAGTTTGAAAAAAATGCCAAAATCTCCTTTCATTTGGTTTATTGTCTTTAAAACAAGGAAAATGGCTGTCAAGTCCGTATTTAATATCCCGACATCAACTATGCAATGTTGCTTACTGTCTCTGTAACAAGTTTACACCAAAGGCAGCCAGAAGGTATTTAGTCCGACGCAATGTTTTAAACGTCTTAAACAGTCACTGACCCAGGACTCCTTCCTAGTTAACACATTCAGTCGTTCAGTAAGCTCCTAAAGAAGTGCTCGCCGTAATATCTCGTAATCTGCACGAAACACGCCACGCGGAGTTTATGGACGGCATGAGATGTTCACACGCAAATATCTCTTTAAATAAATCACTCACAAGGCTCAAACTTACAGTCCGCAGCTCGTGGTCTAGTGGCTAGCGTTGTTGCCTCTGGATCACGGGGTCCTGGGTTCTATTTCCGGCCTGGTTGGGGACTGGATGTTTATGTTGTCCTCATCATTTCATCATCATTCATGAAAGTGGCAAGATTGGACAGAGCAAACGGTGGGAATTTGTACGGGCGCTGATAAACGCGCAGTTGAGCGCCCCATAAACCAAACATCATCATCATCATCAAACTTTCACTAAATACTCAGCACTGGAGTCGCTTTTAGTTCCTGACACGAGAACCAATCAAACGCGCGAATTTCTTCATTTTGGTTCAAATGGCTCTAAACAATATGGGACTTAACATCTGAGGTCATCAATCCTCTAGACTTAGAAATACTTAAACCTAACTAACCTAAGGACATCACACACATCCCTGACCGAGGCAGGATTCGAACCTGCGACCGCAGCAGCAGCGCAGTTCCGGACTGAAGCGCCTGGAACCACTCGTCCACAACGGCCGGCTTTGTTTTTGGCACAAATTTTATCACCGTGATTTAACATTGGCGTTTACCAGAAGACGTATCCCCAGCGACTATATCGACTTATAGATCTGAGGCACAAATTCCTACTCAGATACGAGGAAAATGCTGAATTCCTATTGGCTAGTATGTTAAGCAGAAAATCAGATCATCTCGTCCACTTCTATACTCGCGGTGTTTCTAATATCAGCCAATCGGATTACACTACGTAATTTAGACTAGAAATCTCGTAATTCCGAAACTAAATAAAAGTTAATGAATACGAAATACGGGTTTTTCAGAAAATAAATTACTAATAAATTTAATACTCCACGCCACTTCTGGATGACTTTTAGAAAATCAAGCTCACTCAAACGTCACAAATTCCCCTACTGCAAAAAAAAAAAAAAACTTTCACATGCATACATATACATAGTTTTAATCCAATATCACGTTCTAACTTTAAATATGTCCTCCATTCGCTCAATCTCTCTCCAAAACACTGACACAACCAAAACACGATGAAATAATAATTTTCTAATGTACTTTTAATTACGTCAGAATTTTTTTATAACGAAATTAAAGCAAATTCCAGGAAATTAGATTATATGAACCTATCGTCTTGGTTGTAGTTTCAGTTGACAGTATAGACGAAAACATTACAGTCCATTACTCAGCTTCACAATGCCAGCACGGTTATTATGTGTTTTAGGTACAAATTTCCATCTCCGAAAGTACTGAAATTACTGATTTGAAATTTTGACAGTATGGTTGTTGTTGTGGTTGGCAGGAGAGCCAACCGTACGGTTAAAGGAGGCCGAAATGCACACGTGTTAGCTCACGCAGGCTGGTGTGAGGTCTGGAACATGACAAGGGAATTAGAATTGAGAAAAACGGACGTAGCTGGTGGAATACTTAACTCTAATCCATTAATGACGACCGTCGCCCTTTATGGTACATGATTCACAATATCAATAGTACGGATACTGGCTCCTTGCTAGGCCGTAGCAAATAACGTAGCTGAAGGCTATGCCAACTATCGTCTCGGCAAATCAGAGCGTAGATGTCAGTGAACCATCGCTAGCCAAGTCGGCTGTCCAACTGAGCGAGTGCTAGGAAGTTTCTCTAGACCGGCCGTGTGGCGGCGCTCGGTCTGCAATCATAGATAGTGGCGACACGCGGGTCAGACGTACACTACCTGACCGCGGCCGATTTAAAGGCTACCACCTAGCAAGTGAGGTGTCTGGCGGTGACACCACAGTTGTTGTCATAGAATTTGATATACTAAGAGTCTAAAAGATCGACTAATATTTAATAGCACATCTTCAGATTTACAGAGAATATGTGTAACGTGTTGCACGCAACGTTAGGCAAGTACACGGCTCGCTCGCCCTAGAAAGCGAAGTAAATATTTCTGAATTCCAATCAAGAACGACTGCCAAGAGGAGATACATAGTAGATATCCTCCTTGTAACAAAGAAGCTTAACTCACTTAATAAAGGCAAGGCCACCGGCCATGATTGTATACAAGTCAAATTCATCTCAGAGTTGTTATTGTTGTCTTCAGTCCTGAGACTGGTTTGATGCAGCTCTCCATGCTACTCTATCCCGTGCAAGCTTCTTCATCTCCCAGTACTTACTGCAGCCTACATCCTTCTGAATCTGGTTAGTGTATTCATCTCTTGGTCTCCCTCTACCATTTTTACCCTCCACGTTGCCCTCCAATGCTATATTTCTGATCCCTTGATGCCTCAGAACATGTCCTACCAACCGGTCCCTTCTTCTTGTCAAGTTGTGCCACAAACTCCTCTTCTCCCCAATTCTACTCAATACCTCCTCATTAGTCACGTGATCTACCCATCTAATCTTCAGCATTCTTCTGTAGCACCACATTTCAAAAGCCTCTATACTCTTCTTGTCGAAACTATTTATCGTCCATGTTTCACTTTCATACATGGCTACACTCCATACAAATAGTTTCAGAAATGACTTCCTGACACCTAAATCTATATTCGATGTTAACAAATTTCTCTTCTTCAGAAACGCTTTCCTTGCCATTGCCAATCTACATTTTATATCCTCTCTACGTCGACCATCATCAGTTATTTTGCTCCCCAATTAGCAAAACTCCTTTACTACTTCAAGTGTCTCATTTCCTAATCTAATTCCCTCAGCATCACCCGACTTAATTCGACTACATTCCATTGTCCTCGTTTTGCTTTTGTTGATGTCCATCTTATATCCTGCTTTCAAGACACTGTCCATTCCGTTCAACTACTCTTCAAAGTCCTTTGTTGTCTCAGCATTTTTATTTCTTCTTCATGGGTTTTAATACCTGCTCCGAATTTTTCTTTTGTTTCCTTCACTGCTTGCTCAATATACAGATTGAATAACATCGCTGACAGGCTACAACCCTGTCTCACTCCCTTCCCAACCACTGCTTCTCTGCATGCCACTCGATTCTTATAATTGCCATCTGGTTTCTGTAAAAATTGTAAATAGCCTTTCGCTCCCTGTATTTTACCCCTGCCACCTTTAGAATTTGAAAGAGAGTATTCCAGTCAACATTGTCGAAAGCTCTCTCTAAGTCTACAAATGCTAGAAACGTTGGTTTGCCTTTCCTTAATCTATTTTCTAAGATAAGTCGTAGGGTCAGTATTGCCTCACGTGTTCAAACATTTCTGCGGAATCCAAACTGATCTTCCCCGAGGTCGGCTTCTACCAGTTTTTCCATTCGTCTGTAAAGAATTCGGGTTGGTATTTTGCAGCATGCTGATAAAATAGATCCATATTTAGCAATTATATACAACCACTCGCTCACAGAAAGATCCGTACCTAAAGACTGGAAAGTTGCTCAAGTCACACCAATACCCAAAAAGGGAAGTAGGAGTAATCCGGTGAATTACAGGCCTATATCACAACGTCGATTTGCAGTAGGGTTTTGGAACATATACTGTATTCGAACATTATGAAGTACCTTGAAGAAAACGGTTTATTGACACATACACTCCTGGAAATGGAAAAAAGAACACATTGACACCGGTGTGTCAGACCCACCATACTTGCTCCGGACGCTGCGAGAGGGCTGTACAAGCAATGATCACACGCACGGCACAGCGGACGCACCAGGAACCGCGGTGTTGGCCGTCGAATGGCGCTAGCTGCGCAGCATTTGAGCACCGCCGCCGTCAGTGTCAGCCAGTTTGCCGTGGCATACGGAGCTCCATCGCAGTCTTTAACACTGGTAGCACGCCGCGACAGCGTGGACGTGAACCATATATGCAGTTGACGCACTTTGAACGAGGGCGTATAGTGGGCATGCGGGAGGCCGGGTGGACGTACCGCCGAGTTGCTCAACACGTGGGGCGTGAGGTTTCCACAGTACATCGATGTTGTCGCCAGTGGTCGGCGGAAGGTGCACGTGCCCGTCAACCTGGGACCGGACCACAGCGACGCACGGATGCACACCAAGACCGTAGGATCCTACACAGTGCCGAAAGGGACTGCACCGCCACTTCCCAGCAAACTAGGGACACTGTTGCCCCTGGGGTATCGGCGAGGACCATTCGCAACCGTCTCCATGAAGCTGGGCTACGGTCCCGCACACCGTTAGGCCGTCTTCCGCTCACGCCCCAACATCGTGCAGCCCGCCTCCAGTGGTGTCGCGACAGGCGTGAATGGAGGGACGAATCCCGATGTGTCGTCTTCAGCGATGAGACTCGCTTCTGCCTTGGTGCCAATAATGGACGTATGCGTGTTTGGCGCCGTGCAGGTGAGCGCCACATTCAGGACTGCATACGACCGAGGCACACAGGGCCAACACCCGGCATCATGGTGTGGGGAGCGATCTCCTACACTGGCCGTACACCTCTGGTGATCGTCGAGGGGACACTGAATAGTGCACGGTACATCCAAACCGTCATCGAACCCATCGTTCTACCATTCCTAGACCGGCAAGGGAACTTGCTGTTCCAACAGGACAATGCACGTCCGCATGTATCCCGTGCCACCCAACGTGCTCTAGAAGGTGTAAGTCAACTACCCTGGCCAGCAATATCTCCGGATCTGTCCCCCATTGAGCATGTTTGGGACTGGATGAAGCGTCGTCTCACGCGGTCTGCATGTCCAGCACGAACGCTGGTCCAACTGAGGCGCCAGGTGTAAATGGCATGGCAAGCCGTTCCACAGGACTACATCCAGCATTTCTACGATCGTCTCCATGGGAGAATAGCAGCCTGCATTGCTGCGAAAGGTGGATATACACTGTACTAGTGGCGACATTGTGCATGCTCTGTTGCCTGTGTCTATGTGCTGTGGTTCTGTCAGTGTGATCATGTGATGTATCTGACCCCAGGAATGTGTCAATAAAGTTTCCCCTTCCTGGGACAATGAATTCACGGTGTTCTTATTTCAATTTCCAGGAGTGTAGTAACTCCAAACTTTACTTCTTGGAGGACTGTCACAGATATATCAATGCGAGCAATCCACAGGAGAGAGAAAAGTAAGGGAGAGCAACTCTTTAGCACAGTCGTCATGTCTTTTTAACCACTGCATCTTTGAAATGGTAGTTTTTCAGTGGCTGCTGTTACTGCTTCGTCAACACCCTTCTGCTGATTCTGTTGTTATTCTGTTGACAGGAATTCTCCAAAATGAGTAATACGCTAACACTGTTATGAAACTTACATACAAAAACTACAGTTTTCACAGGAACTCCACATTGCTATTCACGTCCTTTATCACCAATCCAGTGCCCAAAACGAAATACCAGAGTATATAATAAATTAGGTTTTTATCTTTTCTTTATGCCTATACTTACTACCTAAGTGACATAATACTTATTAAAATACTTAAATGCGGATTTTCTTTACAGCTGGACGAGATAAATCAGTTATTCCTTCCACACATGAGGAACAAGCTGCTGTGGTTCTTTCAAGAAGTGGAGGAGCCAGAGATACCCGCCACAGCGGAAGCGGTAAGCCAAGGTCAACGTCCTCGACTCCTACCGGATAGTTTGTTTTTAATAAATGCACAGTGAGATCAGGAGTGTATTAACATTTCATCTTCAAACTGTAGACACCTGGACGTATCTGTGTAATTTTCAGTCATTATAATCGTCAGAAAACACTGCGCCGTACAGAAATGAGACGTCAATGAACATTCCTCGGTTCAGCGCAGTGTTATGGCCAGTATTCATGGACGTGTGTCGTCATCCTTATTTTCTTTCGTTCAAATATCCCTCACTGAATGAGATGAGAACTAATTCACGAGCAGGAAGAGTTCACTTCTGTGCATGGCCAACTTCTTACAGATTATCTGTTGTTGTCATAACTCTGGTCAGGCAAAATCTACAACTAATGTAGGTTAATTCTTACAAAGAAGAAGACAGCAACCAGCCACTATTAATACTGCTATTTATTTAGGTAAATAGCGCCGTTACCGGTTTCGAACTGGAAAGTTCATCATCAGACGGCTGTTCACATGACCTGCAAGACACACTTTACATTATCATCCGTTTTCGATTTTTATTCTTCCACTGTGGCGAAGTATTTTTAGTGTGTTGTTGCCCTACGGTAGAAAACAGTGTTAGAAGCGCCCTATGTGAAAATAACTAATCTTCAAACGATGAAATACAGAGTAATTAAACATGTGAGGTTAAGCGGTTAAGGTACTTACGTCGAAAATTCCGCGCAATTTTGTTGCGAAGTTGGAGTATTGTATTTTTCGAATTTTCCAAAATGTATCCAGCACTTACGTAATTTGCACATCACCATATCGTGCAAAGCACCACACACACACCAAGAAGAATTTGCCACATGTGAAGTTATCACAAAGATTGCAGATTTACAAATACAACAGTATCAGAGACGTTCTCTCTCAGAGTCATCACAATATACAGATGGCTTTGATTTCACAGTATGACTGTTTTTAAAGAATAACATAACATAATGAAAATTAAAACACAACGATAATCCTTACATTATGGGCATATAATATTACAGATGAATTTGACAGATGTAGTAACACGCTTGTGTGATCGCTACTTTTATGGTATTATGTCAATACTGTGCTAGATACAAGGAGCAACATAGAGGCGAGATAAAATGAATAATATGACAGTAACAATTATATTAGCATATGGTGCAATGAATTTTGAATCAAGTATAGTAGCAGTAAAATACTTTTTTTTTCAAGGGATCAAGGTATCATTGCAAGTATTTACACTGCAAAGAATACCATATTCAGTGAGCATTAATTACAAAGAAATTGGGAAAATGTGATGGCCAGTTGTATGAATGTTACTTATATGGTATTGTGTAAATACAATGCAATAAACAGGTGACAACATATACATGAGATACATGAATAATGTGACAGTAGTAATTACATTAATGTAGCATGGCACACCATTTTTCTTTTTAAATCAATTTTACATTTGCAATAATGTGTGATTGAGCAGGCAGCCATATTATGAAGTAATACTTTATTTGTATTATTGATGGCTTGTTGTTGTTAAAAGGAGTAATGTTTATTTATGTTTTAGACGGGATAATAGGTGAGTGAAGTTTTGTAGAAAGGTTGCATTGGCTAGCTCTACACCTACATCTACATCCATACTCCGCAAGCCACCTGACGGTGTGTGGCGGAGGACACCCTGAGTACCTCTATCGGTTCTCCCTTCTATTCCAGTCTCGTATTGTACGTGGAAAGAAGGATTGTCGGTATGCTTCTGTGTGGGCTCTAATCTCTCTGATTTTATCCTCATGGTTTCTTCGCGAGATATACGTAGGAGGGAGCAATATACTGCTTGACTCTTCGGTGAAGGTATGTTCTCGAAACTTTAACAAAAGCCCGTACCGAGCTACTGAGCGTCTCTCCTGCAGAGTCTTCCACTGGAGTTTATCTATCATCTCCGTAACGCTTCCGCAATTACTAAATGATCCTGTAACGAAGCGCGCTGCTCTCCGTTGGATCTTCTCTATCTCTTCTATCAACCCTACCTGGTGCGGATCCCACACTGCTGAGCAGTATTCAAGCATTGGGCGCACAAGCGTACTGTAACCTACTGCCTTTGTTTTTGGATTGCATTTCCTTAGGATTCTTCCAATGAATCTAACTCTGGTATCTGCTTTACCGACGATCAACTTTATATGATTATTCCATTTTCAATCACTCCTATTGCGTACTCCCAGATAATTTATGGAATTAACTGCTTCCAGTTGCTGACCTGCTATTTTGTAGCTAAATGATAAGGGACCTATCTTTCTATGTATTCGCAGCACATCACACTTGTCTACATTGAGATTCAATTGCCATTCCCTGCACCATGCGTCTATTCGCTGCAGATCCTCCTGCATTTCAGTACAATTTTTCATTGTTACAACCTCTCGATACATCTACATCTACATCCATACTCCGCAAGCCACCTGACGGTGTGTGGCGGAGGGTACCCTGAGTACCTCTATCGGTTCTCCCTTCTATTCCAGTCTCGTATTGTACGTGGAAAGAAGGATTGTCGGTATGCTTCTGTGTGGGCTCTAATCTCTCTGATTTTATCCTCATGGTCTCTTCGCGAGATATACGTAGGAGGGAGCAATATACTGCTTGACTCTTCGGTGAAGGTATGTTCTCGAAACTTTAACAAAAGCCCGTACCGAGCTACTGAGCGTCTCTCCTGCAGAGTCTTCCACTGGAGTTTATCTATCATCTCCGTAACGCTTTCGCAATTACTAATTGATCCTGTAACGAAGCGCGCTTCTCTCCGTTGGATCTTCTCTATCTCTTCTATCAACCCTACCTGGTGCGGATCCCACACTGCTGAGCAGTATTCAAGCATTGGGCGCACAAGCGTACTGTAACCTACTTCCTTTGTTGTCGGATTGCATTTCCTTAGGATTCTTCCAATGAATCTCAGTCTCGCATCTGCTTTACCGACGATCAACTTTATATGATCATTCCATTTTAAATCACTCCTAATGCGTACTCACCACAGCATCGTCCGTCTGTTCATTAAGAATATGACGTGGTGATTTGCTTTTATGTGTATATATTTCTATCTCTTCAAGCAGATTCATGAGGCTACCTTTCTCAACATGAGGTCTTCAGTGTTTTTTACTCCATGTTTACTGAGAGTTGTGTGCATTGCGAATGCTGATTGTTCAGATGTATGGCATCTAAATGTTCTTCTCCCACTCTGTCCAATATAGAAGGAAGGGCAGTTTTGGCATCTGAGTTTATATATACCTGATCGTTTGCATGGGGGGGGGGGGGGGTTATGAATGGTTAGCTGCTGAAGTTTATGGTCTGCGTGGAAGCTTATATTTATGTTTGTCGTTTTGAATAGATTACTTATTTTATGGGATATGCTCCCTAGAAAAGGAAGTGAGACATATTTTCCGCTGCTTTCTGCAGACTTTTCTGTTGACTGCATAGGTGTCTGGTGTGGAGCTTTGTTGTTTGCTGTTTTTTGGATATTTGTGATAATTTATCAATTATGTGTGGGTTATATCCATTGTTGAGAGCTATGGCTTTCCTCGAGGTCATGTGACGACGGCCTCCCGGCGGGTAGACCGTTCACCTGGTGCAAGTCTTTCTATTTGACGCCATTTCGGTGACTTGCGCGTCGATGGAGATGAAATGATGACGATTAGGACAACACAACACCCAGTCCCTGAGCGGATAAAATCTCCGACCCAGCCGGGAATCGATCCCGGGCCCTGAGGATTGACATTCCGTCGCGCTGACCACTTAGCTACCGGGGGCGGACATGGCTTTGATTATATTGGTTTCTTTATGTTGTTCAACTGGTTCCAGTGGAATTTTATGCAGGCGATTAAGCATGGACCTGAAGTATGCCATCTTATGTTGGTTTGTATGGCAAGATGAGCTGTTGATGCACACATCTAAGGCTGTTTGCTTTCAGTAAATTTCAAAGTGTTGTTTCTGGTTTTTGACGGAAATTTTTAAATCTAAGAAATTGATGCTGTTATTGGATTCATGTTGAACAGTGAATTTGATGTTATTGTGCATGCTGCTCAGCTTGGTTGCTAATGTGTCAATTTCTTCATTAGTGCCATCAAAAAGGATAATTGTATCATTTACTGATGGATTTATTATTCTGTATTAGTGTTGTAAAATGCCTCACAGGCTGACTGTAAGATCTGAAACACATTAAGATTTATAAAATCAAATTAAAACAGTATTTTAAATACTTACTTCAGCGAGATCTCATAAAGAACTTTGGTTAAAACAACAGTCGAGATCGCAATAATATTTGTCAGTACCAGATAGCTGCGCTCCACGAACAGTGTTGTCTAAATTTATCATCAACAACAGCTGCGAATCAAAGACTGTCAAGTTAGCCTGAAGTTCACGAGCATTCAGTAGTAATTGTTGTAATATCATCTTAAGAGAAGTTATAGTAGTCACAATATTATTATAAATTTAATCGCAGTGGCCACGCAGATTGATTAAAAAAAACTTTTAGACGCCGATAAGTATTTACAAAGATATTTTACAAGATGTTTATCATACGCTTCAACAGGTTATGGGCAAAGGTCCATAATGAGAGGCTACGTACGTCCATGTTTCAGTTTAATCTGAACCCTCATTGAGGAGTGGAGTTCAAATACACGACTGGCTATCCAGAGTCAGGTATTTCATATTTTGCTTAAATCACTTGAGATGTAAGTGCTGCTAGGGATAATACGGATCTAGTAGCGAACCGAACAGCAACCACACTAATTGTCCTGGGCTCTTTTATAACGAAGAGCTGGTTGAATACGTCGCTGTTATTTTTATAAAAAGAACAGTAGCATGCACTTAACCGAAAGTGCAAAATAAATAAACAAAAGGTATCAGTGGGTATATATATGTATAGCAACCACTCACCATGTGTCACATTATCAGTCTTGTGGTATTAATTTATTAGCGACACGTTTCGAGCCATTAGCGCTCATTATCAGGCTTCAGGGCATGTTCTGGTTGTGGTCATCAGTGCGAAGAATAATCTGACGCAGCTCTACACGTTAGGCTACTCTATGCGAGCTTCGTTATTTCCAAATAACTACTGCAAACGACATCCAATTGAACGTGCCTACTCTATTCGACTATAGATCTCCCTCTACAATATTTACGCTCTCCCAAAAGAATCTTTCCTCCATAACTAAATTGATGATACCTTGATGTCTCAGAATATGGTCTACCAACAGATTCCATATTTCATCCAAATTATGACACAAATTTATTTCGTTCTCAGTTGTGTTCAGTACTTCTTCATTAGATACACTATCTATCCATCTTTTAGTAGTATCTTTACGTATCAGATAGATTATATAATGGTAAGACAGAGATTTAGGGACCAGGTTTAAAATTGTAAGACACTTCCAGGGGCAGATGTGGACACTGCCCACAATGTATTGGTTATGACCTGTAGATTAAAACTGAAGAAACTGCAAAAAGGTGGGAATTTAAGGACATGGGACCTGGATAAACTTAAAGAACCAGTGGTTGTACAGAGTTTCAGGGAAAGCATAAGGGAACAATTGACAGGAATGGGGGAAAGAAATACAGTAGAAGAAGAATGGGTAGCTTTGAGGGATGAAGTAGTGAAGGCAGCAGAGGATCATGTAGGTATAAAGACGACGGCTAATAGAAAAACTTGGGTAACAGAAGAAATATTGAATTTAATTGATGAAAGGAGAAAATATAAAAATGCGGTAAATGAAGCAGGCAAAAAGGAATACAAACGTCTCAAAAATGAGATCGACAGGAAGTGCATAATGGCTAAGCAAGGATGGCTAGAGGACAAATGTAAGGAAGTAGAGGCTTATCTCATTAGGGGTAAGATAGATACTGCCTACAGGAAAATTAAAGAGACATTTGGAGATAAGAGAACCACTTGTATGAACATCGAGAGCTCAGATGGAAACCCAGTTCTAAGCAAAGAAGTGAAAGCAGAAAGGTGGAAGGAGTATATAAAGGGTCAATACAAGGGCGATGTACTTGAGGACAATATTATGGGAATGGAAGAGGATGTAGATGAAGATGAAATGGGAGATACGATACTGCGTGAAGAGTTTGACAGAGCACTGAAAGACCTGAGTCGATACAAGGCACCGGGACTAGACAACATTCCATTAGAACTACTGACGGCCTTGGGAGAGCCAGTCCTGACAAAAAATTACCAGCTGGTGAGCAAGATGTATGAGACAGGCGAAATACCCCCAGACTTCAAGAAGAATATAATAATTCCAATCCCAAAGAAAGCAGGTGTTGACAGATGCGAAAATTACCGAACTATCAGTTTAATAAGCCACAGCTGCCAAATACTAACACGAATTCTTTACAGGCTGATGGAAAAACTAGTAGAAGCCGACCTTGGGGAAGATCAGTTTTGATTCCGTAGAAATACTGGAACACGTGAGCCAATACTGACCTTACGACTTATCTTAGAAGAAAGATTAAGGAAAGGCAAACCTACGTTTCTACCATTTGTAGACTTAGAGAAAGCTTTTGACAATGTAGACTGGAATACTCTCTTTCAAATTCTAAAGGTGGCAGGGGTAAAATACAGGGAGCGAAAGGCTATTTACAATTTGTACAGAAACAGATGGCAGTTATAAGAGTCGAGGGACATGAAAGGGAAGCACTGGTTGGGAAGGGTGTAAGACAGGGTTGTAGCCTGTCCCCGATGTTATTCAATCTGTATATTGAGCAAGCAGAAAATGAAACAAAAGAAAAATTCGGAGTAGGTATTAAAGTCCATAGAGAAGAAATAAAAATTTTGAGGTTCGCCGATGACATTGTAATTCTGTCAGAGACAGCAAAGGACTTGGAAGAGCAGTTGAATGGAATGGACAGTGTCTTGAACGGAGGATATAAGATGAACATCAAGAAAAGCAAAACGAGGATAATGGAATGTAGTCGAATTAAGTCGGCTGATGCTGAGGGAATTAGATTAGGAAATGAGACACTTAAAGTAGTAAATGAATTTTGCTATTTTGGGAGCAAAATAACTGATGATAGTCGAAGTAGAGAGGATATAAAATGTAGACTGGCAATGGCAAGAAAAGCATTTCTGAAGAAGAGAAATTTGTTAACATCGAGTATAGTTTTAAGTGTCAGGAAGTAATTTTTGAAAGTATTTGTATGGAGTGTAGCGATGTATGGAAGTGAAACATGGACGATAAATAGTTTGGACAAGAAGAGAATAGAAGCTTTCGAAATGTGGTGCTACAGAAGAATGCCGATGATTAGATGGGCAGATCACATAACTGATCAGGAAGTATTGAATAGGATTGGGAAGAAGAGAAGTTTGTGGCACAACTTGACCAGAAGAAGCATCAAGGGATCACCAATTTAGTATTGGAAGGTAGCGTGGAGGGTAAAAATCGTAGAGGGAGACCAAGAGATGAATAGACTAAGCAGATTCAGAAGGATGGTGGTTGCAGTAGGTACTGGGAGATGAAGAAGCTTGCACAGGATAGAGTAGCATGGAGAGCTGCATCAAGCCAGTCTCAGGACTGAAGACCACAACAACAACAACAATCTATCCATCTAATCTTCAGCAGTCTTCTGTAGCACCACGTTTTCTGTAGCACCACTTAAGTCCATAATCGATGTTTACAAATTTCTCCTCTTCAGAAACGCTATCGTTGCCATTGCCATTCTACATTATACATAGTTTCTACTTTGTCCATAATGTTATTCAGTTTCTTGAATAGTAAAACTCACCTACTGTTAGTGTCTCATTTCCTAATCTAATTTCATCAGCATCACCTTATTTAATTCTGCAACATTCCATTACCCTTGTTTTACTTTCGTTGATTCACGTCTTACAAACTCTTTTCAAGCTGATGTCCACTCCATTCAACTTTCTTCCAAGTTCTTTGCTGTTTATGACAGAAATACAATGTCATCAGCAAGCCCAAAATTTTTATTTCCTTTACCAAAACTTTGATTCATCCTCCAATTTTTTCGTTCGGTTCCTTTACCGCTTCCTCAATGAACAGATTGAATAACATCGGGAATGGCAGCACAATGCTGCCTCTCTCTCTCTCTCTCTCTCTCTCTCTTTCTCTCTCTCTCTCTCTCTCTCTCTCTCTCTCTTCACAATCACTAGTTCCCTTTCATGCCTTTCGATTTGTATAACTGCCATCTGGTTTCTGTACAAGCTCTGTGTAACATTTGTATCCCTGTATTTATCACTACTGCTTTTATAATTTTAAAGTGTGATCCAGTCAATATTATCACAAGCTTTCTCTATGCCTGCAAAAGATATAAACGTAGGCTTGCCTTTCCTTAACGTATCCTCTGAAAGAAGTCGCAGGGTCAGTATTGTCTCGTGTAATCCCACATATTTCTGGAATCCAAACGTATCTTCCCTGACTTCTGTTTCTATCAGTTTTTTCGTTATTCTGTAAATAATTCGTATCTGTACATATGATCCGTGACTTATTAAACAGATAGTTCGGTAATATTCTCATCTGTCAGCACTTGATTTTTTTATTTTGAATTATTAAATTATTCTTGAAATCTGAGGGTATTTCACCTATCTGATACCTGTTGCATACCAGGTGGAATAGTTTTGTGACGTCTGGCTCTTTCGATGATCTTAATAACTCTGAGGGAGTGTCATCTATTCCAGGGCCTTTTTTTGCACTTACGTCTTTCAGTTGTCTCTCGTATTCTTCTCGCAATATCGTATCGCCCATCTTCATCGCTTTTCTCTCTATAATATCGCTTTCAGGTTCATTTCCCTAGTATATCCCCTCTACATACTGCTTCCATCTTTTGAATTTCCCTTCTTTGTTTAATACTGGTTTTCCATCTGAGCTCTTGATATTCATACAGTTGCTTGTCTTTTCTCCCAAGGTGTCTTTAAATTTCCTATAGGAGTCGTCCATTTTCTTCCCTAGAGATATGCTTCTAGAGGCTTACATTTGTCCTCTATCCACTCCTACTCAGACGTTTTACATTTTCTACCAATCTCCTTTTTAGACGTCTAAATTCCCTTTCGGCAGCTTTGTTTGCTACATTTTTATATTTTATACTTTCATTAATGAAATTCGGTATCTCTTATAATACCAAAGATTTCCTAGCAGCTCTTGTCTCTTTACCTATTTGACCCTCTGCTGCCTTCATTACTTCATCTCTCAAAGCGACCCATTCGTCTTCTACTATATTTTGTTCCCCTGTTTCAATCAATCGTTTCCTAATGTTCCATTTGAAAGTCTCAGCAACTTCTGGTTCTCTAAACTTATCCAGGTCCCATCTCCTTAATTTCGGACCTTTTTGCAATGTCTTCACTTTCAATCTACGGTTTACACACAATAAATTATGGTCAGAGTCCACGTCTGCCCCTGGATATCTCTCACAATTTAAAATATCGTTCCCAAAAATCTGCGTCTCCACTGCACACTGTAAGACAAAAAAAGTGGAGAAAATACGCACCACGTATGAATTATGAGAATGGGTCGGAAACCGATAAATGTGATGCAGATCTACAGACAAACAAACGATTACAATTTCAGAAAAATTGGTTGATGTGTTCAAGAGAAACAGCTACACAAATTGAGCAAGTCAGTGACGCATTGATATACCTCTGGTCCTTATGCAAGACGTTATTCTGATTAGCACTGATTGATAGAGTTGTTGGATGTCTTCCTGAAGGATATTGTGCAAACTTCTGTCCAATTGGCGCGTTGGACCGTCATAATCCTGAGATGTTCGGGTGAGCCCTGCTCATAATGCTCCGAGCGTTCTCAATTTGGGAGAGACCCGTCGACCTTACTGAAAAAGATAGGGTTGGGTATCACGAAAACAAGCGGTGTAAATTATCGCGAGAGCGGGCGGGCGATATCTTGCTGAAATGTAAACCCAGGATTTCTGGCCATGAAGGGCAACAGAACGGGACGTGGACGTACCGCTTTTCTGTAAGGATGTCGCCGATAGCAACCAGAGCGATCCTGCTATGAAAATAAATGGCACTTCAGAGTATCACTCCTTGTATGGAGCCGTATGGTGGGCGACAATCAGTTTGACATCCCAACGCTGTCCGGGGCGTCTCCGGACACGTCTTTGCTGCTCATCGGGGCTCAGTTCAAAACCGAGCGAGGTGGCGCTGTGGTTAAACACTGGACTCGCATTCGGGAAGACGACGGTTCAATCCCGCGTCCGGCCATCCTGATTTAGGTTTTCCGTGATTTCCCTAAATCGTCCCAGGCAAATGCCGGGATGGTTCCTTTCAAAGAGCACGGCCCACTTCCTTCCCCATCCTTCCCTAATCCGATGAGACCGATGACCTCGCTGTCTGGTCTCCTTCCCCAAAACAACCCCCCCCCCCCCCCCAGTTCAAAATGGTTCAAATGGCTCTGAGCACTATGGGACTTAACATCTGAGGTCATCAGTCCCCTAGACTTAGAACTACTTAAACCTAACTAACCTAAGGACATCACACACATCCATGCCCGAGGCAGGATTCGAACCTGCGACCGTAGCGGTCGCGCTGTTACAGACTAGAGTGGCTCGGCCACTTGGGCTGGCGGGCTCAGTTCAAAGCAGGTATCATCACTGCTGACAATTCTAGTCCAGTCAATGAGATTCCAGGCTGAAGACGTGTCTGGAGGTACCAACCTGACTGTCGCCCGCCATACCGCCCGACAACGAGGAGTGACAGCCCGGGCTGTCATTTGTTTTTATAGCAGGACCGCTTTAGTTGTCACGCGGCAACCTTACAGCATAGCGGTACGTCGACGATTTTTTACACCCCGTTCTGCTGCCTATCATGGCAGGAAATCCTCGGCTTACACTTCAGCAAGATAATGCCCGTCAGCACAAGGTCAGATTTTGTGCTGCTTATCTTCTTGCTTGCCAAACCTTACCTTGGCCAGCAGCGTTGTCCGATGTCTCCCCAGCTGAGACCGTTCGGAACATTACGGGCAGGGCCTTCCTGTCATCTCGAGATTTTGACGATTTAACGCACCAGTTGAATAGAATTTGGCACGATATCCCTGAGGAGGACATCCAACAATTCTATCAAACAGTGCCAAGCAGAATAACTATTTGCTTAAGGGCTCAAGGTGGTCCAACGCCTTACTGACTTGCTCAGTTTGTGACGCTATCTCTCCTGAATAAATCATCCATACTTTCTGAAACTGTGATAATCCTTCTGTCTATACAAACTATTTAAACCGACGAACTCTGGTAGGTTGTAGGGGACATCAAAACAAATATTTTTCCATAGTGCCATTTTTTCCTATGAGGAGTATTTAAACCGCAAATTAATTAAACCAACAAACATTTTTTAATTTTTTATGCCTAAGAGACAACACATTAACACAACCCAATTTCAATGACAGCAGATTTTCAAAAATTCCTCCATTGACACGTAAACAAAGATTACACCGTCGGATAATCTTCTGTCTGGCACGGGCAAAAACCCCAGGAGTATCCTGAATTGTTCCTGCTACTGCTACTATCCGGGCAGCCAGATCCTCTTCTGATGCAACAGGAGTTGCGTAAACAAGGTTGCGCATCTCTCTCCACACATAAAGTCCAGAGGGGACATATCTGGGGATCGAACAGTCCATGGTACCGGACCACCTTTGCCAATCCACGTTTCTGGGTACCGTCGGTCCAGGAATAGACGCACATGACGACTGAAATGTGCCGGCGCCCCGTCATGTTGGATCCACATGCGTTGTCTTTTAGGGTGCGGGACGTCTTCCAGCAGTTCCGGCAATGCTCTGGCGAGAAAATTGTAGTAGTGCCTGCCATTTAATGACCTAGGTAGCAGATACGGCCCAATTAAACATTCCCCAACAACACCGACCCACACATTAACGAAGAACCGCACTTGATGAGCGCTAGTAACTGTGGCATGTGCATTATCCTCACTCCAAACATGCGAATTGTGCATGTTGAAGACTCCATCACGCCCGAACGTTGCTTCATCGGTAAACAACACAGAGGATGGAAATGTAGGATGCATTTCACACTGTTCCAGGTACAACTGCGAATACTGTACTCTGGGTACTCTGGGTGGATAGTCAACTGGTTCCAGGTTGTGGACACGCTGTAAGTGTAATGGAAGTATCAATTGCTCTCGAAGGACTGTTCTTGCATTGGTCTGATTCGTCCCCATGTTACGTGCAATTTCACGAGTGCTGATTGAAGGAGCTCTCTCCACATACTGCAAGACAGCTTCCTCAAGTTGCAGCGTTCTTACCGTGCGACGGCAGCCCTGTCCGGGTAATCTGCTAAATGACCCGGTCTCACGCAGACGTTGGTACACAGCAGCAAAGGTCGTATGATGCGAGATACGGCGATTAGGATATTTTGTTGATAAACCCGCTGTGCAGCTCGTCCGTTGTGGTGCGCTACGTAGTACACACCAACCATATCATTGTACTCCTTCCAGGTGTATCGCTCCATTAGTAAACAGAGACAATACACTACTACAATGGTGGACAGCAGTTGCCTATACAAGTGAAGAGCGTAATATGCCGTGTAACAACTGAAGAGCGTAATACCGCCTCCACCGGTTTAAAAAATCCTCATAGGAGAAAATGACATTAGGGAAAAATATTTGTTTTGATTTCCCCTACAACCTCCCAGAGTTTGTCGGTTTCAATACTTTTCACCCTATACATGTACACCACAACTACCGATTTTCGTCTATTCGTATTATTCCTCCAAGTTGCGTCGTTTTCTTTGCTTTAGTGTGTATATTCAATCTGATACCTTGCTGTGTCTCTAGACCTCTTCAACGTATACAATCTTCTTTCATTATTCTTAAACCAACTACTAGCGATGATTAAGTTATGCTCTATACAAAATTCTACCAGATTTCATTCATTTCCCCCCAGTAGGCATGTTTGTTTAAAATACGCTCCAGAATTTTGTTGTGGGAAACTCTTACCCGTCCTCCATACAGCCCCGATATCTTCACATGAAATTTTCATAATTTTGGATCACTGATGAAAGACATAGTTGCCCTCGAGTTGATTCGGACGAACAGATGCACGCCTGGGTATAATTACAGTTCCGAAGGCAACAGCTAACATTCTTCCATGTTGGCATTGACTGCTTTGCCTGACAGTGGAATAAATGTATTAAAAGTTCTGGCGATGACTTTCGAAATAATGAACAGTTTACTTACTTTTTTCAATCTCTCGTTTTAATTTGACTACCCCTTACACACGAAAAGGTGGCTGGCTTCTGTATTCCTTAAAGCAATATAATCCACAGGCACGGAGTTCAACAACCAGAAAAATGTCTCTACTTTGCTGTGCATCAGTTTATTTGTAATAATGACAAAAATGTAATGAGAGTCCCGAGGACTTGGCTCCACTGGATGAGTTGTAGCATGAAAAAACGTCTTCTTTGTCGGTGACTGGTTTCCATTATTAAACAAGGACGGATCACATCTCCATAAATATAGAAGCAACTAAGGAACGACAGAAAACACACAACAAGACGAGATTAAACAATTTTAGTACTGAGCTTACTGGAAGAGGGAGAGTTTACTCTAAATTAAATATCAGTTATAAATTTGAAGGAATAATATAATGACAAAAACGGACCTCTTGTCAGTGTGGCGGCGCTCTTCCGTAGCAGCGGGTGGCAGAAACAAAGGCTCGCTCCCACATCACGATTCGGCGTCTGACAGGAGGTACAGCATATTGTGCCACTGTTCGCAAAAATAGATTCCAGGGCGTCTGGAGAATTGCGGGCTACCACGCAAACTTACTGACCTACGCCGGAGCTCCCAAGCCTAATCTATTTCTCCCCAAAACGGTGCTTTCTGGCACACGGAAAGTGACGAACCGAGGGACATGTTCATTCAAGCGACAGTAAATATAAGTTGAACATTGGCTCCACATTATGTGCTTACTATTTATTTAACATAGGAAATTGACTTTATTGAAGTGACTGAAAATGATTTTACTGAATGAGTCACATCTATTGTAATTATTTGTGCAACGTAAAACTTACAGTAAAACGTTGATAGTGAATTAAAATGGGTTTGCTGCGACAGTCACAATTTCATTTCAGTTATTAAGATTGCTACTTCACATTTCGAATAATTGTTCTCATCATTAGGTGCCGTAATACTAGATTTCAATGGATTAATTCGAATATAGTGTCTGTTCTGTGGGCTTATTAGGCACAAGGGAATTTGGATCATGTAGAGTTAATCTAAGAAGTAATATATAATTTAATAGTTGGATTTTCACTTTTTAAACCTAGTGCAAATTGAAAAACTTTTACCCGGACGGGTGTAAATATATTGGATACATAGCCCTTTTTCATATTTCGATTACTGTACACCCTGGGTAGAGAAGTTTCTTCCAGTTTTTACTATTTCTTTTTATATATTATGATATTTAGTTTTTCTTTTCACAGTGACCGGTGACTGAAATCGAAGACTTGGGGCCCTCAGTCAGTGGTCACTTATTACATTTCGTTTCTTGGTAAGCTTCTCATTTAACTTGAAAAACTTAGTGTTAAAACGAAGATAGCCAACCAAACGAACACATTAATCAATAAATACAGACTGACACGGTAAGATCATTTCCACTACCTCGTATATGCTGTCTCGGCTTTCATATCTTCTAAATATGTATTTACTTCTACCCTTCACAAGCTACTTTATGCTGTACTGCAGACGAGGGAGATGATGATGATATGTTTACTTTGACACCCAACAGCAATGTTTTTAGTACCATTACCAAAATTTTACACGAAGAGTGTGGATTAAAGTGGCAGAATACCAAAACTTCAACATTAATTGAAACATAAAAATGCCCTGAAAACATAAACGTGCACACACACGCCTACATACACATAAATATACATAAATACGAGAATCACTCTTTCATTCAGATCTAAAAAGTAGGAAAAAAGTGAAACTTGTTGGAAATAATTAAAAAAGCATAGCAGATAGCTGCGGTTGTTTGATCTCTACGATACTAAGGACGAGTCATCCACTGTGCAGCGCACTAAAATCTCCCTATAGTTGGCTACACCTATTGAAGCTTATTGTCCCTCACTGGCAGCTATCCGCCCTCTCACAGTGTCATGGCTCTTCGATTTAACAGCGAAATAACAGCCTGCAGAGGACTGGCATGTAGGACACATGCCTGCTCGTTCCCCAGATTCTCTCATGCGCTAGTACCAAGATGAATGGTACACGTTTCCCATCCTGATGAAGGATGAGAAAGGTGTCCGTTATGTTTTGTGTAATTTTCTTTGCTGGGTGTGTTTGTTACAGTGCGTCTAGGGCATTAATTGACTCGGAGAGGATGGGAAATGTTTTGTTATGAAGACACCTCATTTGTTCCAGTGCCTCCAGTATAGCATGGAGCTTTGTAGCAAATAAGGTTTACGATTGGGAAACGCAACGGACAGCCAAGGAAATGCACTTGCTTTCATATATTCGTTTCATCTATTTTAAAACTGTCATATGTTAATGCAGTCTTTCTTAAATTTTGTCAGATCAAAAACAGTACTGGGCCTGCTTAGGAGCAGTAGTCGAAAGCTGTTCCAAACTTTGGTGTAAAGCCTTAAAATCAGCTACACTCATCTTTAAAAAAGGCGAATCCTATGGAGTCTCGCGGCTCGCCATCTGTTATTAAAGGTACGGTGTGCAGGCGTCTGTGGCGTGTATACTTTCTTATAGACCAGTCGCATGCGTTAAGCAGTGGCTCGCCATCCTAAGCGTAGAATGTCGATATGAGGCTGGTTCTAAAGGTCCCAGTCGCCAGGTCATTTCCTTCAGGGAGACCTTATTTGCATCCGAACGGCCAAAGTAAGTGACGAAAAAATGACGTTCTCTTTGAGCAATACCATTCAAAATGAATGCTTCTGGAAGTTTTGGGGATATTTTCGAGAGGTTCAGATTGCTGAGGTGGTGGTTACGCACGAATCTAAGAGTAAAGCTATGACATTTCGTCAGATATGAGAGCATTCAGTGCGACAGTATTTTGACACGGGCGCTGGGCTACATGTTTTCGTGACTCTCCTTGCTCATTCGGGTAGAAAAAGGTTCCCACTTCCTTCATGATGCACCACGTTCAACATCTTTAAATAGGAGGATTTCCAAGATCTATACAACGTGCACCCATAATCTAGACAAGAACGCACGAAGGCTCTGTAAAAAATGCAGAAAACTGATTCGATTTGCTCTTCATGAATGAAGGTCAATACATTTTAAAATATTTCGTACTTTTAGGAACCGTGCTTTTAGGTCACTAATATCTGGCAGCAGGACAAGTTTAAAATATATCTGAGACTTACAAACCTCACTGTGTCTCTAAAATTAAGAACACTGTCCGTCCTTCTCAACTCAGAAAAATTAAAAATGGGACTCCTGCAGTTGAAAAGGACATGCATAGATTTTTCGGTTGATACATTAAAACCTCTATTCTCCGGATATTTCTCCAGATTTCTGTCAGTCATATGCAACTGAAGAGTTGCCGTTGCAAGCCTGTAAGAGGGACAAAAGACGGAGAAGTCATCCGCTAACTAGGAACACTCGACGCGACTTCTTATAGTCGACGTTATGAGAGGTATGGCGAAGACAAACTACTCTCAGGGACACCGTTCTTTTTTTCCAAGAGATCAAAGAGGACGTCATTGATTCGACATTTAAAATAACCTGGCGAGAGGAAGGACTGTATAAATTAGAGAAGACGTTCTCGAAAGCCTCACTCATGGATACGTGCGAGGGTATTGTGCCACCGAGTAGACTCAAAGGCCTTCTCGATGCCAAAAAATATACCTGTCATGTGATGTCTGCACAGGAAAGCCTGTTGTATAACCGCTTCCAGGACGACTAGGTTATCAAAAGTACAGTGATACCTTCTGCACCCACATTGAAAGTGACTAAGTGGATTTTAGAATCCAGACAAGGCGGTGGACGACCCTCCATTCAAAGATATTCCCCATACAACTATTAAGGGTATCACTACGATAACTACTTGGACGCACACGGTACTTCATATGTCTTAAAAGTGGAACTAAAATTGTTTCTCTCCAGGAGTCATGAAAGTGTCTTGATACCAACATGGGGTTCAAAAGGGTCGATTTTTGCTTCGCTCTGTGAGGTGTCAAGAGCAAATAATGCAGAATCCAGTTCCCACGTGGAAAACGGACAGTTGTATCCTTCATCACTGATGGAACTGAAGTTCAAAATGCCCCACTCAGCAGTCACTCTGTAGTGTCGAAAGCTGGAACCTGGGGCATTGGCGGCAACTCCGTCGAAATATTACGCCATTGCCTGTGCCCTGACTGGCTAGGAGAATTCTGTTATACATTACAGTAGCAACTGGGAACATCTCACTTTCTCCAAAAATCTTCCTCGTGATCTACCATACGATTTTACTCTTAGTAGAACGATTTATGGTGTTCAATAACGTTCCCACGATCTCTACTTGCTCTCTCATTCTTAACTGGGCGACATTTCACCCTCGCTGTCCGGAAGGCTACGAGGTTCTCTGCAGGTGGCCAGCAACTGAATAAACCTACGCTGAGCTCATGGCCTGACCCTTATGGCGAAGCTCCGCTAAGGCATCAGCTGGCCTTAGCTGGTGTGAGGAGTGTGCAATGGATGCTTCAGTGGTCTGGTGGATCGTTGTGGTGATACGATCCACCCACCCTTGGCATCTGTCATTGCATTCAACATGGGAAGTTGGTTATACAGTGCCCAGTTTTGCTTTACTCAGTACCCGTCGTGGCGGCATTCTTTCGGTCACCATCGTGTCTGGAAGGTGAGTACAGCTCAGGAAATGATCACCTGAGTGCAAGGTATCGATCACTTGCCATTGAGCAGAGTATATGGGGACTGAAGAGCATACCAAGACGGCATACCTGTGAAGGACTTTGTTGCTTTGCTTTGAATGACTGCTTTGTCTCCCTGTTCAACAGACATTTACGTGTTGACAAGGAAGTTCTTAATACGTCTATCATTGGGTAGTTGGTTGCAGAGTGCCAAATAACACTGTGGGCGTTGCAATCTTCACACAGCGGGAAGGGTTTGGGATGCTGACTAATGAGTTTAGTGAAAGCCTCTTCGTCGTGAACCTCGATGGATAGGAAGAGGGGGGTGCCGCCAAGTAGAGGAAAGATATTATCAAACTTTGGCGCACATGCAGTAATATAACGACTACTTAATGACAGGGCAATGAGGGGAGGGGGGAAGTGAGGAGTTATATGTGTTGTTTATGAAAATAACCACTCCTCCTCTAGCTCTCCATCTATTGAGCTCGTCTTTTTTGTGGAAGACATACCCATGTAGCTCATGGGCGTCAGATAGTTTCAGTTTTGTCTCTTGTAAACGTAAACATGTTGGTCTTTCCTGGTCTAGAAATCGTAGTACCTCCACATGAGCCCAGAAACCATTGATGATCCCAACAGAGAGATTTTCCTTTTTCTTTCCGCTATGTCGTTCTTCTGTGGTGAAGAGGTTCTGGAGATGGCAGAATGGGGGAGGGTAAGTTGCTTAACGAATTTTCCAATTACCTCAGGCACACATCGGCATCAATACTCTCAAAAATGTGACCACCATAAACTCCATCAAAAAGGACAAAGGCAATATGATCTAAGGGTTTTAGACCTCATATGTTTCCTTTTGGCTTATTGTTTTTCGTTCCCAGCTTGAATTTTGAGGACAATGAGAAAGCTCTTTTTCTTGCTCTCTATTTCTGTCTTCCATAAGGGTATGGTATTGTTGCTGGTAGTACGTTCTGCTTCTACTGTTGTTTGTGTTAAAAATAAATTTGTTGATTTAACAAGCATCACAGGTTTGTAGGTACATGTACTGTTGCTTCCCACCCGGCCAGAGCATAGCTTTAACCATCTTTGACACATGCGCAATCAATGACTGTGCCCGTATGGCTCCACGAATCATCAGCAGCAGTCCACGATATTCGCAGACAACGCGGCACCCCTGTTTTTCGAGCTCTGTGATCTCTTTGTTGTGGATGGGGATTTCAACTGCATCCCCCACCTGAAGAACCAGACGCCTAGTTATTTTCCATTCCTGACACTGGTCGAGAGCTTTCATATCGTTGACGTTTGGGAGAAGATTCATGGCGATCTCCCCAGCACCTTCTGACAGCACACTCGAATGGTTTTTATGTCTCTACCCACCTTGAAAACGAAGTCTCCAGAACATAAAAATGTCTGCTTGCGTTTTCGTACCATTGTGCCATTATCTGGACTCTTGCACTACCACCACAGCTGTTCTGGCACAGCAAAGGGTTCTGGAAGCTTAACACTTCCTTACTTGGTGACCTGTACTGCTGACAAAGTATTTCCACTAAATCGGCATCCTACAAAATGCGTGTCCCATAGTACATTGGAGGCTCAAGTGTACAAAACTTACAATCTCAAAATTCTTCATGTAACGTGGCAAGGAAGTAGCGATGGGGAATTAGGACACCACCAAATTTTAAGACACTATCCTTGACAAGCTCCGCACGCTCCCTCTGTCACCTTACGTCCATAGAAAACTCCAGCATATAAAAACCCATCTCGTCACTCACATCGCGATAGATTGTACAGTGTCGTGCTGTGTTCGCAACGATGGGACCTTCTAGATGTCGAATTGCCATCCATAGTCCACGCTGCATTTCACAAACGTCGTCGACGTCGACTCGTCTTCTCCGTCCTCACCATCTCCGGTGGTACTCACAGGCGGCGGTGGTGTATGCCTTCGCCGACCACAACCGTCAATTTCACGACGACGATCGGATGGTGGAGCCAATTCCTGACCAACTTGGCTCCACTCCTGAACGGATCTTCACCACTGCAGAGCAGGCACTTATGATGTCTGCGATCTCCATGGGAGAGATAATGGATGCGATCTACAAGGGGACGAAGAACAAGTCGCGCCGACCAGATGGTCCTCTAGTGGAGTTCACGAGAACACACTGCACGTGGTTGTGAGGCTACCCTTCAGACGGCTTTTGGACTTCATTGCGATAGACGCGGTCTGCTGGCTCTGTGCAGCTCTAGTCTCCATTGATTTACAAATGCCTTTGATCATGGTAGACTCCCATTCCTTCTCGCGGTCGTGACTTGTGTGGGGTTTCAAAAAAATTGTTCAAATGGCTCTAAACACTATGGAACTTAACATCTGAGGTCATCAGTTCCCTAGACTTAGAACTACTTAAACCTAACTAACCTAAGGATATCACACACATTCATGCCCGAGGCAGGATTCGAACCTGCGACCGTAGCAGCAGCGCGGTTCCGGACTGAAGCGCCTAGAACCGCTCGGCCTTATGGGGTTTCCACCATTCTTTGTAGATTCCATTTCGTGGAGTCTCCATGGTCCAGGTCAAGGGGTGAATTGTTGGACCAATTCCAGTTTGCCTCTCTGTTTGTCAGGGATCACCAATGTCCACGCTACTGTATGCAGTTACATTGGAACCCCTCATAGCCAATCTTACAACTCACCTACAGGGTCTGAACTTGTGTGATCATACCTATCACTGCAGGCCCTACTTCTTGCCCACAGCAGATCGGAATTCAAAAACGCCACCTACGGGAGGCACCAGGTTGGACATATTTCGGATAGCATCCTTAACATCCACAAGTCGATGAAGATGCACATCAGGCGTGGACTCCAGGTCGTTGCACCAGACCCACTCCCCAGTCCCACCCTTCGTTACTGAGGGAACGACTTTATGGGCTCCACACACCGCACTTTGCCAGTCCATTTGGCACCTTGTTTGCCACCATTTCACTGTAACTTGAACCAAATGTTACGCTTGTCCTATGTCAACTGGTACATGTTGCCCAGATCCTCCCAGTGCCATTACCCCTTGGATATTTTGTGTCAGCAGGGGACCTTTCCAACGTCTATTACACCTTTTAGCTCTACCCTTCTAAAAGGTGGCCTCAGATTTGTCAACGTGTGAGTGCGATGCTCTGTGCTCTATGTGCATTCTATGCTGCTGCACTGACGGGATTTCTCCTTGTCTATATGATGCAGTCTCTCCGACCGGCTCCCCCCCCCCCCCCCCCCCAACCACCGATTTATAGAGCACGCACCTCCCTGTTACTGTACCATATCGTAACTTATTTTGTCGAACAGTTCTACATTTGGAATGATCTCTCGGTCACCTGCCCCCCCCCCTCCCCCCCCCCCCTGTGCGGAGGGCTTCTATCCTTTGTTTACACTGTTTCCCCCGCATAACGACGTGGAGGTACAGCAGCCAATGGTTAACGGACGGACGTTTCGGTTTTCCACCACCCCCTTGCGACACACCATGCACTTATCTGATTTCGAGAACAGGCTTCAAAGTACCTCTTTCACAATTTTCCACATTCGGTCCTCAATGTCTGATACTGGGTTGTGATCATGGTGCTCACTTTGTTGCGTCATTACCGAGGAGCCTTTGCAGGATATCTCCACAGCGTCTATCTGAATCTTAAACCTCCCCCTCCCCTCAGTTGAGGTGTGCCCCGTCTCTCCATTCCGTCTCTCCATTCCATAATGCATCTGTGATCATCTTACATGGTACGGTGCATCAATGTGTACAGGCCAACACATGCATATAATACGAATAAACGGGTTGTTTCGTGGGTATTGGGATCTCCTCTCCCTCATTCCCACTTGTCCTTACGGGTTGGCTTTCGAACGGTCACCGTTTTTATTTATCTTAGTTTCCTTAGCTGGAAGGGAGGTTTAGGTGCAGTTAGGATGGCAATGCCTGTGTGAGATCAGTCTCTTTTTCTTTGCTAGGGTCACAAGTGGCTGTCCCCCATAACAGTAGTCCTGTTTTTCATCTTTTTTCCTAGGTACCCTTAACGCTCCAGTCTTACTTTTAAAAACGTTGTTCCACCCGTCTTGTGATGCAAGGGTAGTATGAGTTCTCAGTCCTACTGGCGGCGCAGACCAGTACGCTCGAGGTTATTATTTTCCGTTTTACTTAATGCAGCTGCAAATTGCTAGAAGACATTCTTTAACAAACTCTGAAGAGAACCTTTACATAATAAGCCTTCTCACGACGTCGACTCAGTAAGCCGTCTTAATGGTCATAAATGTCTGCTTTGTGAATGCCAATATTCTTCACTATACAATCGTCACTGAAGAACTTCGAGACTGGGTGTTGTGTGATGTCCTTAGGTTAGTTAGGTTTAAGTATTTTGTATTTTAATAACCGTTTAAATTTTGTGTCGATTTGTTTGTGCTCTCTGTAGATAAATTCGGAGGTTCTTTGCACAACAGTTTTTAGCATGGATAGGGACTGCAACTGCTGTGTTCGGATGCAGGCTGAGTTGGCATCCCTTGGCTCCCAGCATCAGGCAGTGTTGTCTTCGGTCACACAGCTTGAGGCTGTTGCCAATGGGCATCATTGTGGGGGTCCGGATGGGGGTTTGTCGGGGACGGCCAGCTCGTCCCACACATCCCCCAATCGGACTACGACTGTGGTTGCCCGGGATACTGCCCACATTGAGGCTGATCCCTCACCTGTGGTAGAGTGGGAGGTCGTCTCGAGGTGTGGCAGGGGGCGAAAGACATTCCGGAGGGCTGAACGGAAGTCCTCTCCAGTTTGTCTGACGATCCGGTTTTAGGCTCTGTCTCCGGCTGATGCTGATCTTCGGCCGGAGATGGCTGCTTGTCGTGTTCCAGAGGTTGCCCCTCAGTCTGCAAGATCCGGGCAGTCGCAGAGGGTGGGCTTACTGGTAGTTGGGAGCTCCAACGTCAGGCGCGTAATGGGGCCCCTTAGGAACATGGCAGCAAGAGAGGGGAAGAAAACCAATGTGCACTCCGTGTGCATACCGGGGGGAGTCATTCCAGATGTGAAAAGGGTCCTTCCGGATGCCATGAAGTGTACAGGGTGCACCCATCTGCAGGTGGTCGCTCATGTCGGCACCAATGTTGTGTGTCGCTATGGATGGGAGGAAATCCTCTATGGCTTTCGGCGGCTATCTGATTTGGTGAAGACTGCCAGTCTCGCTAGCGGGATGACAGCAGAGGTCACCATCTGCAGCATCGTCGACAGGACTGACTGCGAACCTTTGGTACAGAGCCGAGTGGAGGGTCTGAATCAGAGGCTGAGACGGTTCTGCGACCGTGTGGGCTTCAGATTCCTCGACTTGCGCCATAGGGTGGTTTCGGGTTCCGCTGGATAGGTCAGGAGTCCACTACACGCAGCAAGCGGCTACACGGGTAGCAGGGGTTGTGTGGCGTGGACTGGGCGGTTTTTTAGGTTAGATGGTCTCGGACAAGTACAGAAAGGGCAATAGCCTCAAAGGGTGCGGGGCAAAGTCAGGACATGCGGGGACCAACCAGCAATCGGTATTGTAATTGTAAACTGTCGCAGCTGCATTGGTAAAGAACCGGAACTTCAAGCGCTGATAGAAAGTACCGAAGCTGAAATCGTTATAGGTACAGAAAGCTGGCTGAAGCCAGAGATAAATTCAGCCGAAATTTTTACTAAGGCACAGATGGTGTTTAGAAAGGATAGATTGCATGCAACCGGTGGTGGCGTGTTTGTCGCTGTTAGTAGTAGTTTATCCTGTAGTGAAGTAGAAGTGGATAGTTCCTGTGAAATATTATGCGTGGAGGTTACACTCAACAACCGAGCTAGGTTAATAATTGGCTTCTTTTACCGACCTCCCGACTCAGCAGCATTAGTGGCAGAACAACTGACAGAAAATTTGGAATACATTCAACATCAATTTTCTCAGCATATTACAGTCTTAGGTGAAGATTTCAATTTACCAGATATAGACTGGGACACTCAGATGTTTAGGA
Source organism: Schistocerca gregaria (assembly GCF_023897955.1). NCBI lineage: Eukaryota > Metazoa > Arthropoda > Insecta > Orthoptera > Acrididae > Schistocerca > Schistocerca gregaria. The sequence goes on along the minus strand of NC_064931.1, from coordinate 816,667,895 downwards.
CGGGTGGTAGGGACAGAGCATCGAGTGACATTATACTGAGTGCACTATCCGAAAATTACCTCGAGCAATTAAACAGAGAACCGACTCGTGGAGATAACATCTTGGACCTACTGATAACAAACAGACCCGAACTTTTCGACTCTGTAACTGCAGAACAGGGAATCAGTGATCATAAGGCCGTTGCAGAATCCCTGAATATGGAAGTTAATTGGAATATAAAAAAAAGGGAGGAAGGTTTATCTGTTTAGCAAGAGTAATAGAAGGCAGATTTTAGACTACCTAACAGATCAAAGCGAAAATTTCTGTTCCGACACTGACAATGTTGAGTGTTTATGGAAAAAGTTTAAGGCAGTTGTAAAATGCGTTTTAGACAGGTACGTGCCGAGTAAAATTGTGAGGGCCGGGAAAACCCACCGTGGTTCAACAACAAAGTTAGGAAACTACTGCGAAATCAAAAAGAGCTTCACTCCACGTTTAAACTCAGCCAAAACCTCTCTGACAAACAGAAGGTAAACGATGTCAAAGTTAGCGCAAGGAGGGCTATGCGTGAAGCGTTCAGTGGATTCGAAAGTAAAATTCTATGTACCGACTTGACAGAAAATCCTAGGAAGTTCTGGTCTTACGTTAAATCAGTAAGTGGCTCGAAACAGCATATCCAGACTCTCCGGGATGGTGATGGCATTGAAACAGATGATGACACGCGTAAAGCTGAAATACTAAACACCTTTTTCCAAAGCTGTTTCACAGAGGAAGACCGCACTGCAGTTCTTTCTCTAAATCCTCGCACGAACTAAAAAATGGTTTTCATCGAAATAAGTGTTCAAGGAATAGAATAGCAACTGGAATCACTCAACAGAGGAAAGTCCACTGGATCTGACGGGATACCAATTCGTTTTTACACAGAGTACAAGAAAGACCTAGTAGATAGTGTCGGAAGTCCCATGCGGCTTTTCGCAGATGATGCTATTGTATACATAGAAGTTGCAGCATTAGAAAATTGTAGCGAAATGCAGGACGATCTGCAGCGGATAGGCACTTGGTGCAGGGAGTGGCAACTGACCCTTAACATAGACAAATGTAATGTATTCCGAATACACAGAAAGAAGGATCCTTTATTGTATGGTTATATGATAGCGGAACAAACACTGGTAGCAGTTACTTCTGTAAAATATCTGGGAGTATGCGTGCGGAACGATTTGAAGTGGAATGATCATATAAAATTAATTGTTGGTAAGGCGGGTACCAGGTCTCAACCTGGGAGAGTCCTTAGAAAATGTAATCCATCAACAAAGGAGGCGGCTTATAAAACACTCGTTCGACCTATACTTGAGTATTGCTCATCAGTGTGGGATCCGTACCAGGTAGGGTTGACGGAGGAAATAGAGAAGATCCAAAGAAGAGCTTCGCGTTTCGTCACAGGGTTATTTGGTAACCGTGATAGCGTTACGGAAATGTTTAGCAAACTCAAGTGGCAGACTCTGCAAGAAAGGCGCTCTGCATCGCGGTGTAGCTTGCTCGCCAGGTTTCGAGAGGGTGCGTTTCTGGATGAGGTATCGAATATATTGCTTCCCCCTACTTATACCTCCCGAGGAGATCACGAATGTAAAATCAGAGAGATTCGAGCTCGACTGGAACAGAAGAGGGAGGTAATGACAGTGGCACGTAAAGTGCCCTCCGCCACACACCTGTGGGTGGCTTGCGGAGTATAAATATAGATGTATATGTAGAAGTAGTTCTAGGTTCTAGGGGACTGATGACCATAGATGTGAAGTCCCATAGTGCTCAGACCCATTTGAACCACTTGAAGTATTTCAACTCAACCGTCCACTTTACGAATTTGAGTTTGTTTTTACATAGTACTAATATGTGAGGGGAGCGCAGCACCACCGCAGCGACCACTGCGACAGCCAGTGGGCCTCGGAGAGCACTGGCGCACGCGGCGTTAAAAAGTAATCAGTCGGCCAAGAAATCTTTCGTAAAAACGTTATTGGAAGGAACAGATAATACTGGTGTGTGAAATGAATTGTAGCTGTGCTACCATTACATTAAAGACTTCAACATTCAGACGAAAGGTGCTATAAAATCTTTGGTAACGAGTGGTTTCGATGTCGAGATATTGTGCCTAGACGACGCGATTTTTACTGCTAGACGACCCGCATGGACATAGAATAACGACTCGAAGGCTTCCTCCAGGAACTGCCACAGCCTACAATGTTGCCAGATTGTGCAGGTTACCGGACGTAAGAGAATTATCAATATGGCCAGTTTATTTGTCCCAAGTCGCAATCGGAGCGGATTTAGGTCAGGCTTTATAACGAAGAGTGGACACTTTCGCTAAAGGCAATATCACCTAGAAACCTGGACATAAATCGACTAAAAGTCACCTGCGCGCTCACAGAAACGGACACATGGGATGTTCCAGTATTCTATATTGCAAGAAATGCATCACTAAAGCTGAGTGACATCCGACTTCAGGAATACACTGAGATAACACCTTTGGCCCAGGAATCACATCACTTTTATACCCAACTAGGGTTGTCCGCCGATTCCGCGATTTTGCCATTTCCAAACCGTTCCACAGAACTGTTTAACATTCAGACCTATCAGCCAAGTAGCTAGTACAACATAGTGTAGGCACTTTCGTTGGTCAATTCCTCCTCCCACTAACATAGCTTCTTCAGAAGATGGGGTCTGCCGGGACATTCAGAAGCTTATTTCCACCAAGTGCTCTAAAACACCGGTCATCATGGGAAAACTACTTACCTGTTATGCCCTGACCATTAACCCATTTAAGAGGACTGGGAGAATACCGGCGCATCATCTCCGAGCTGAACAAAGCCATCTCCCCTCAGCTACCGGAAACCGACTCTGGCGTCCATAGTAGTGAATAGAAGGTGCATTCATGAGCGGTGCAGGAATGAAATACTGCAAAGCTTGTGGTTCATTTGCAGGCGAAAGGTCCGGCGATGCGGACGCTGGCGGCGCAGCAGCCGCGGGCCAGCGCGTCGAGCGGCGGGCCACGCAAGAAGCTTTTCCTCACCGACGGCTGCCAGGTGCCGCTCTCTGGCATCTGCATCTACGTCTTCCGCCTCAACACCGGCAAGCAGCTGCCCGAGGAGGGCTTCCACAAGGTCTGCCACTCTAAAACAATTAGACCATAAGCGTATGTTCTCCATTCTCATTGGAAATGCATATTGATGGCTAAGGTAAACAACGTAGAACCAAAACTCTTGAGATAGTAACAGCAGTAAGTTCCGAAGAAGTGCTTATCGGTCTGAGTTTAAATAAATTTAGTTACGACGTTACTAGTGCTTAGCACACCAACGCTCTAAACTTCTCTTGTATCATGAAAAGTGTTGGCACAAAATGTGCTATCTTTTCCAGATATTTGAATACTACTGAGTTCATTTACCATTTATATTGAGACCACTGTATTATACAGAGAGAAACTACTTTTTAACCTCTTACGTTTTGGACAAAGTACGTTGACTTGTGGCTTCCTATTCCAAAGAGAATACCAACCTGTGGGCGATGCTTATGGCGTGCTGTATTGCATATTTAACTTACTGAATTAAATGCGCTGGCGGAAGGATGGAAAGTTTTTTTCATGTCTTCATTGAGCTATTTACATACAGGGTGGTCCCTTGATAGTGACCGGGCCAAATATCTCACGAAAACATCAAACGAAAAAACTACAAACAATGCAACTCGTCTAGCTTGAAGGGGGAAACCAGATGGCGCTATGGTTGGCCCACTAGATGGCGCTGCCATAGGTCAAACGGATACCAACTGCGTTTTTTTAAAACAGGAACCCCCATTTTTATTACATATTCGTGTAGTACGCAAAGAAATATGAATGTTTTAGTTGGACCGCTTTTTTCGCTTTGTGATAGATGGCGCTGTAATAGTCACAAACGTATAAGTACGTGGTATCACGTAACATTCCGCCAGTGCGGACGGTATTTGCTTCGTGATACATTACCCGTGTTAAAATGGACCACTTACCAATTGCGAAAAAGGTCGATATCGTGTTGATGTATGGCTGTTGTGATCAAAATGCCCAACGGGCGTGTGCATTGTATGCTGATCGACATCATCCAAGTGTCCGTACCGTTCGCCGGATAGTTACGTCATTTAAGGTAATTGGAAGTGTTCAGCCACATGTGAAACGTCAACCGCGACCTGCAACAAATGATGATGCCCAAGTAGGTGCTGTAGTTGCTGTCGCGGCTAATCCGCACATCAGTAGCATACAAATTGTGCGAGAATCGGGAATCTCGAAACCGTCGGTGTTGAGAATGCTACATCAACATCGATTGCACCCTCACCATATTTCTATGCACCAGGAATTGCATGGAGACGACTTTGAACGTCGTGTATAGTTCTGCCACTGGGCGATATGACAGATATTTTGCACGCGTTCCATTTGGCGACGAAGCGTCATTCACCAACAGCGGTAACGTAAACCGACATAATATGCACTATTGGGCAACGGAAAATCCACGATGGCTGCGACAAGTGGAACATCAGAGACCTTGGCGGGTTAATGTATGGTGCGGCATAGTGGGAGGAAGGATAATTGGCCCCCATTTTATAGATGGCAATCTAAATGGAGCAATGTATGGTGATTTCCTACGTAATGTTCTACCGATGTTACTACAATATGTTTCACTGCATGACAGAATGGCGATGTACTTTCAACATGATGGATATCCGGCACATTGCTCGCGTGGGGCTGAAGCGGTATTGAATAGCATATTTCATGACAGGTGGGTTGGTCGTCGAAGCACCTTCACCGAATCTGACGTCGCCGGATTTTTTTCTGTGGGGGAAGTTGATGGATATTTGCTATCGTGATCCACCGAAAACGCCTGACAACATGCGTCAGCGCATTGTCAATGCATGTGCGAACATTACGGAAGGCGAACTACTCGCTGTTGAGAGATATGTCGTTACACGTATTGCCAAATGCACTGAGGTTGACGGACATCATTTTGAGCATTTATTGCATTAATGTGGTATTTACAGTTAATCACACTGTAACAGCATGCATTCTCAGAAATGATAAGTTCACAAAGGTCTATGTATCACATTGGAACAAACGAAATAAAATGTTCCAACGTACCTACGTTCTGTATTTTAATTTAAAAAAAAACTTATCTGTTACCGATTGTTCGTCGAAAATTGTGACCCATATGTTTGTGACTATTACTGCCGGCCTGAGTGGCCGAGCGGTTCTAGGCGCTACAGTCTGGAACCGCGGGACTGCTACGGTAGCAGGTTCGAATCCTCCCTCGGGCATGGATGTGTGTGATGTCCTTAGGTTAGTTAGGTTTAAGTAGTTCTATGTTCTATGGGACTGATGACCACAGCAGTTAAGTCCCATAGTGCTCAGAGCCATTTGAACCAGCCACTATTACAGCGCCATCTATCACAAAGCGAAAAAAGTGGTCCAACTGAAACCTTAATATTTCTTTACGTACCATCTACATCTACATGACTACTCTGCAATTCACATTTAAGTGCTTGGCAGAGGGTTCATCGAACCACAATCATACTATCTCTCTACTATTCCACTCCCGAACAGCGAGCGGGAAAAACGAACACCTAATCCTTTCTGTTCGAGCTCTGATTTCTCTTATTTTATTTTGATTATCATTCCTACCTATGTAGGTTGGGCTCAACAAAATATTTTCGCATTCGGAAGAGAAAGTTGGTGACTGAAATTTCGTAAAAAGGTCTATGCTGTAATGACTTCCATCCCAACTCGTGTATCATATCTGCCACACTCTCTCCCCTATAACGTGATAATACAAAACGAGCTGCTCTTTTTTGCACCCTTTCGATGTCCTCCGTCAATCCCACCTGGTAAGGATCCCACACCGCGCAGCAATATTCTAACAGAGGACGAACGAGTGTAGTGTAAGCTGTCTCTTTAGTTGACTTGTTGCATCTTCTAAGTGTCCTGCCAATGAAACGTAACCTTTGGCTCGCCTTCCCGACAATATTATCTATGTGGTACTTCCAAAATTATAACACGAATATGTTATAAAAAATGGGGTTTCCTGTTTTAGAAAACGCAGTTGATATCTGTTTGACCTATGACAGCGCCATCTAGCGGTGCAACCATAGCGCCGTCTGGTTTCCCCCTTCAAGCTAGACAAGTTTCGTTCTTTGTAGTTTTTTCGTTTGACGCTTATTTCGTGAGATATTTGGCCAGGTCACGATCAATGGACCATCCCGTATTAGCGCTTCTTTGAGATTTCCGAATATTGCCGGAAAACATAAATTGTCAACTGTGTATGCCGAGTCACAATAAAAAGAGATCTTCTTCGCTGGGGCCAGAAAAGACAAATACAGAACAGCATGATACCATGATGCCATCAAAATAATGGGGACAAACCACACGTCGAAATCTAATAAGTGTAAGCTACGTGCTTTAACAAGAATTCCAGCTAATGTCATTTCGTTTCGTTCATTAGCTTCTCCTTAACCCATCAAAACTGTCGCCTTTCACTCTGACCTAGACCTCCGGTGACAATACAGAGTAGTCTTTCACCACTACCCCCATTCCAAAACATAACACAGAGCCAAAATAAATACTGTCACTGTTCTGTTCTATTTATGTGATGTCACATCACCATTACGTCGAGGGTCAAAGCCGACATTGGCACCAGCGGATTCTGCCCAGCCTCCGGACGTTTCCCGCGACTGAGATGAGCGGACGCGCGTGTGTGCAGGACCTGTTCTGCGGCGTGCTGGACATGGCGCGCGTCGGGCTGGTGACGTCGGTGGAGCGAGTAATGGAGCACGTCTTCATGGAGGCGCTCGCCTACCCCGCGCCGGACGTCGACGACGACGACTGCACCTGTCCGCTGGTGCGCAACCAGCTGCTGCCCGGCCTGCGCTCCTTCTGCAGCGCCCTCAGGGGTGCGTATTTCCCCCTTCACAGCTTCTGTTTCATATACGTGAACCGTTACAGCGGTGCCACCGTCCACAGCAACACCTGAAGCTAGTGTGAGTAGACAATTTAGTAAATGATGCTTATGACTTCTTCATAAGTTAGCTCTCCACTATTACAGTGAATATTAAAACTTGACATACACTGCATGACAAAAAGGTGAATCACTCACAAGGGAGGAGGAAAAGAAATGAAACTTCACCGGCTAGTGGTATGTGATAATATTTCAGTGATTATGTTGATAATATAGAGTAAAATATACAAAGAACTTGGCAGTCTGAGCCCACTTATCTGGTCTGGATGCATGCACTGATTCCGGTAGGTACGGTGTCGTAAGACGTTTGTAATCTCTCCTGTGGCAAACTGACCAGCAGCTGTTGTAGCTGGTCCTTGATATCTTGGATACGGGAGCTGGGATACAGTTGACATTCAAGCAGTCCAACACATATTTTATCGGGGATAGATCTGTCGATCTTGCGGATCACAGAAGTACATCAACATACACTACTGGCCATTAAAATTGCTACACCAAGAAGAAATGCAGATGATAAACGGGTATTCATTGGACAAATATATTATACTAGAACTGACGTGTGATTACATTTTCATGCAATTTGGGTGCATAGATCCTGAGAAATCAGTACCCAGAACAACCACCTCTGGCCGTAATGACGGTCTTGATACGCCTCGGCATTGAGTCAAACAGAACTTGGATGGCGTGTAAAGGTACAGCTGCCCCTGCAGTTTCAACACGATACCACGGTTCATCAAGAGTAGTGACTGGCGTATTGTGACGAGCCACTTCTCGGCCACCATTGACCAGACGTTTTCAATTGGTGAGAGATCTGGAGAATGTGCTGGCCAGGGCAGCAGTCGAACATTTTCTGTATCCGTACAGGACCTGCAACGTGCAGTCGTGCATTATCTTGCTGAAATGTAGGGTTTCGCAGGGATCGAATGAAGGGTAGAGCTACGGGTCGTAACACATCTGAAATGTAACGTCCAATATTCAAAGCGCCGTCAATGAGAACAAGAGGTGACCGAGACGTGTAACCAATGGCACCCCATACCATCACACCGGGTGATACGCCAGTATGGCGATGACGAATACACGCTTCTAATGTGCGTTCACCGCGATGTCGCCAAACACGGATACGACCATCATGATGCTGTAAACAGAACCTGAATTCATGCGAAAAAATGACGTTTTGCCGTTCGTGCACCCAGGTTCGTCGTTGAGTATACCATCGGAGGCGCTCCAGTCTGTGATGCAGCGTCAAGGGTAACCACAGCCATGGTCTCCGAACTGATAGCCCATGCTGCTGAAAACATCGTCGAACTGTTCGTGTAGATGGTTGTTGTCTCGAAAACGTCCCCATCTGTTGACTCAGGCATAGAGACGTGGCTGCACGATCCGTTACAGCCATGCGGATAAGATGGCTGTCATCTCGACTGCTAGTGATACGAGGCCGTTGGGATCCAGCACGGCGTTCCGTATTTCCGTGCTGAATCCACCGATTCCATATTCTGATAACAGTCACTGGATCTTGACCAACGCGACAGCAATGCCGCCATACGATAAACCGCAATCGCGATAGGCTACAATCCGACCTTTACCAAAGTCGGAAACGTGATGGTACGCATTTCTCCTCCTTATACGACGCATCACAACAACGTTTCACCAGGCAACGTCAGTCAACTGCTATTTGTGTATGAGAAATTCGGTTGGAAACTTTCCTCATGTCAGCACGTTGTAGGTGTCACCACCGACGCCAACCTTGTATGAATGCCTTGAAAAGCTAATCATTTGCATATCACAACATCTTCTTCCTGTCGGTTAAATTTCGCGTCTGTAGCACGTCGTCTTCGTCTGTGGCAATTTTAATGGCCAGTAGTTTAATTCAGACAATTCATGGAGACATATGACATGCGTGAACGTGGATTGAATAATGAGACCACAGTACAGTCTCCGAGACATACGGTTGTATTGTCAGGGGTCTCCTGAATCACTAACAGCCGCAACCTGAAGTCATACTTGATGGCTTCCCACTCCATGATGGCAAGAGAAACACCGTTATTCCTCTATAAAACATTGGAAGACCGGGACGTCTCCCTCTGTGATCATGGTATTCGCCGTCATTCTTCGGTAGTCTATGCTTTCTGGTCAAGGGATTACTCAAAACGCAGCCGTTTGTGATGTGATGTTAATGGCAGCACACGTACCTAGCCCAGCTGCTGTTAGCCTCTGACCAGTGGTGTGCAGTGACAGAATGTTGTAGAGAATCGATTACTTGTTTTTGGACGGCAGGAGCAGGTGAGAAGCAAGGAGTGCTTGGTCCAATGTAGTGCCACACTCCCTTGTGGTGGTCAGATGCGGCCGGCCTCAACCGTGATTGCGACTGTGCCTCCCCACACATTGCCATGTAGCTCAATAATCAGCCACTGTCACATCCGAATGCCGAAAATATCTAGATATTGCGTTATTGGACCAGCCTGTCAAATGGAGTACAGTCCCATGAGACGTCACACGTGAAGACGTAAGATGTCCTAGACGTACCGTTGGGTTGTCAGAGGTCCCCTGAATCACTAACAGCCGCGACAGGAAGTCATACCTGACGGCTTCCCACTCCATGATGGCAAGAGTAACACACGTGCACGAGACATTTCCGTGTCCTTCAGCAATAATGAGCGTATGGCATTGGTGGCCGGGAGACCCCTAGCGGGGCGGTTCGGCCGCCGTTCCACAAGTTCTTTAACGCCACTATGAATGAGGATGAAATGATGATGAAAGACACACAACACCCAGTCATCTCGAGGCAGAGAAAATCCCTGACCTCGCCGGGAATCGAACCCGGGACCCCGTGCGCGGGAAGCGAGAACTCTTCCGCAAGACCACGAGCCGCAGACAGTCCTTCAGTCATCACTCACTATCTGTTTGCGCCCCTCATATACTCTATTACACATGGTACAGCATTAATGACTTTTGGTGCCCATTCTACATGCCACAGAGAACTACAACTATAATCATTTATACACGGTGAACGTTAATAAAACCGACAAACTGCAGGGACAGATTGCTGACTGGTAATGGGGGAAAGCGGTCCTACGAACATGTGTCCGGAAATGCATCGTTGCCACGGTAGATGGGGAACAAGTCGAGATGGTGATTGTGTACGGCGAAGCAGATGGAAATGGTCGAAAAGCAGCAAGGCTATACCAAAACAGTTACCCTCACAGACATAAACCACATCACACAACATCCTAAGCCCAGTTTGGGCGTTTGTGTGATCATGGATCCTTGCAGACAGATGAACGTGCAGGGAGGAGACGGACTGTGAGTACACCAGATCTGGAGGTCAGGATTCTACAGGATATTGAGGTGAATCCTCAGACAAACTCCAGGAAAGTGGATAGACAGCATAGTGTAAGTCAAACCACGATTTGTGTATCCTTGATGACAACCGCTACTACCTCTTTCATCTCCAATGAGTGCAAGAATTATCAGCAACGAATTTCCCTCTCCGGGAAGGGCTTTGTCGATGGTTTTTGCACCAGACAGTCACATTTATGAGATTTCTGTCATTAGTCCTCTTTATCGACGAAGCAGAACTGGTATCACTAATCACCATAATCGTCATCTGTGGGCTACAGACACGGCAAGTGGTCAGAGAAACTTTCATTCGTCAGCGTCATCTACTGTGTCAGCGATACATTTCCAGACACGTGTTCCTCCATTTACAGTCAGAATCCGCTCCTGCAGTTAGTCGGTTTTATTAATGCGTGCCCTGTACACCCGCTGATGGTATGAACGTGTACGAAGATACAGTGACTTCCGACCATGTTTCCCGGTGATTCATTATTTTGTCAGGTAGTGTATTTTTTCTGCAAATAATATCAATAGCTTTGAGAAGGTGACTATTTAGTATGTCTACTGGAGTGACAAATAAAATGAAACATATCTGAATATTTATTCGTATTGATAATCTGCAGAACAGCAAGGGCGTACCTAGCGGAGGGCGGGGTAGAACATGATGGCACCACAACCCTCCCCCCTTTGTCCCCTCCCCCATGGACCCTCACAAAACTGGTTTTAGAATTGACTATGCCATGGGCATTGGCTAGCAGCGAGTACGCTCAGTTATTTGTCGTGAAAATTGAAACCTGTTCCACTACTTGCCGCCATTAGCCTTGCAACTGAAAACACATGACTCTGGGTTCCAAAAACTTTCAATAAAGTTGTCCCTTCAGTTTGTGAATTTTTTCTATGTTACTAGTCAATGTCAAAACTAACTAAACGTAAATATAGCAAGAATTTGCGTGTAACTTAACGTTATAATAATTTAATAACATCATGTGTAAATCTCAAACACACCCTACTCTTTCATTTAAGAATATTGTTAGTAATAGGTACCTATAAGAAAGTGTTAGTGTTAGTGTGTTTGGTGATTAATATGCAAAGTTTTTCACTAGTTTGGAGTTTTATTATGAAGCAAATAACGCTTTTGTAACAAGTTATGCTATTATCATGTTTGTGAATGTTTGTGGCTACCCTGAAAAATAAATGGCACTGTAGCTCTTCTTCACACCGAGAACCCTCGTACTGGCGAATTTTAATGTGATCAGTCTCACACGGCGTCTGCTCCATCGCGGCCGACATATCAACCTACCCCAAGCTGCAGTACCGTTATTGTTCGATGACTCTGCTGTTGATGGATCATTCGGTCTTTCCTACAGAGACTTTTCTGCATGAACAAGGTATGCGGTATACCACCGAGTGGGTCCTCTTTGTCCTTAGTCGATCCTAGACACTCTCTGATCTCCTTCGTCCGTTTGCAAGTAGTCTTTACGCCATGTTTGCGCAATATACTGCCGATTCTGTCCATCATCCTGGGTACAAACGGCAGAAAGGTTGTACACGATATCAGAAAATGTCTGAGATCGTCAAAGGACGAAAGGAATTAACTCAAAAACTTGGAAATAAACCGCTTACCGTGAACATGTGGAAAAATCTGTTGGAATGATCGAACGATTTATCAGTACCAAGATCATCGAACATGAACGGTACTGGATGTTGCGGCCGTAAGAGCGATCACGCCCAGTTCTTCATAGTAGCCAAAGAAATTTACGAACATGAAGAGAACGGATCCTGAATTCTCGTACTGCAGCGAACGACCGAGGCGGGTAAGAAGGGTAACTATAGCGGAAAGGCCGTCAAGAGGTTGCCGCCAGAGGTACATATACACTGAGGTGACAAAAGTCACGGGATAACGATATGCACATATACAGATGGCTGAAGTATCACATACACGAGGTATAGAAGGGCAGTGCATTGGTGGAGCTGACATTTTTACCCAGGGGATTCATGTGAAAAGATTTCCGACGTGATTATGGTCGCATGGCGGGAATTCAGACTTTGAACGAGGAATGGTAGTTTGAGCTAGACGTATGGAACATTCCAAGTCGGCAATCGTTAGGGAATTCAATATTCCGAGATCCACAGTATCAAGAGTGTGTCGAGAAAAACAAATTTCATGCATTGCCTCTCACCACGGACAACGTAGCGGCCGACGGCCTTCACTTAACGACCGAGCGCAGCGGCGCCTGCGTAGAGTTGTCAGTGCTAACAGACAACTAACAGCGTTTGAAATAACCGCAGAAACCATTGAAAGATGTACGACGAACATAATAGTTGGACACTGCTACGAAATGTGGCGTTAATGGGCTATACCAGCAGACGACTGATGCAAATGTCTTTGATGGCAGCACCACACCGCCTGCAGCGACTCTCCTTGGCTCGTAACCATATCGGTTGGACACGAGACGACTGAAAAACGGTGGCCTGGTCATACGAGTCCAGATTTAGTTAGTAAGAGTTGATGGTAGGGTTCGAGTTAGGCGCAGAACCCCACGAAGCCACGGATCTAATTCGTCAGGAAGGCACTGTGCAAGCTGGTCGTGGCTCCGTAACGATATAAGCTGTGTTTACATGAAACGGACTGGGTCCTCCAGTACAGCTGAACCGATTATTGATCGGAAATAGTTATTTTCGGTTACCCGGAGACCAATTTTAACTATTCATGGTCCTCATGTTCCCAAACAACAGTGGAATTTTTATGGGTCACTATTGTTGTGACTGGTAGGTAGAATATGCAGGACAATTCGGGCCCATGTCACGTCGAGTTGCTGGACAACGCTGGTCAAACGGAGGTCCGACACGATATTAGGAGGTAACCCATGACTTGTCATCTCAGTGTAATCTGCGATCATGGGCTCGAATCCAGTCCGCCACCAGCAACGAAAGGTGAATCTTTGACAATCCCAGTCACTCGTGCTGGAGAAACGTCAGAAAATCATTGAACAAACAACAGCCAAAAATACACAGACAAACGCGTACAGACAATACGCCAATAAGTGGCCACGAAAGCTTCAGCAATAGAATGAGTTGCCAGTAGTGAGGTAAGGCTCATTGTGTCAAAGAGCTCTGAGTGAAGGTGTTATGGCCGTGTGTATCTGTGTGCGCAGTGTGCGAGGAAGTGTGCGACGAACCGAACCTGTTCGAGGACGGGCAGACCCTGATGGCTGGGGTGCGAAGCCTGGAGGAGGCTCGCGAGATGATCGCCACGGCCGACCAGCTGGCCGCCCTCGAGGCGCGCGTCAAAGTCTGGATGCGCCGCGTCCAGGAGGTCTGTACCCTCATCTCTGCTACTATACAAACCACTATGCTTTTGTCCAGTTAACTTTCGAATGCATCCATACACCTCAGACCAAACTACACTCTCATCATCGCATCACAGAATCTGACTCCACGTGCATCTACCCTCGAAAATTACAGCATTTTTGTACGGTAGGTCGGTTAAAAATTCCGAGACTGTTTTGGCACCCAGTGTCCAGCACTGTTTCTGACTTGGCAGCCACAATGCGGCGCTCTTCAATAATCAGAAAACGATAACTATATTTCCTCCGCATTAAAAAAAAATCTTTGCTACCTAACAGCTAAAAGATTTTGTAGTTATTTTCTATGTCAGTGTAATATACCGGGTGATCAGAAAGTCAGTATAAATTTGAAAACTTAATAAACCACGGAATAATGTAGATAGAGAGGTAAAAATTGACACACACGCTTGGAATGACATGGGGTTTTATTAGCACAAAAAAAACACACACACACACCATATTGCTAGACGCGTGAAAGATCTCTTGCGCGGGTCATTTGGTGATGATCATGTGCTCAGCCGCCACTTTCGTCACGCTTGGCCTCCCAGGTCCCCAGACCTCAGTCCGTGCGATTATTGGCTTTGGGGTTACCTGAAGTCGCAAGTGTATCGTGATCGACCGACATATCTACGAATGCTGAAAGACAACATCGACGCCAACGTTTGGTGATGATCATGTGCTCAGCCGCCACTTTCGTCATGCTTGGCCTCCCAGGTCCCCAGATCTCAGTCCGTGCAATTATTGACTTTGGGGTTACCTGAAGTCGCAAGTGTATCGAGATCGACCGACTTCTCTACGAATGCTGAAAGACATCGACGCCAATGCCTCACCATAACTCAGGACACGCTTTACAGTGCTGTTCACAACATCATTTCTCGACTACAGCTATTGTTGAGGAAAGATGGTGGACATATAGAGTATTTCCTGTAAAGAACATCGTCTTTGCTTTGTCTCGCTTTGTTATGCTATTCTGATCAGATGAAGCGCCATCTGTCGGACGTTTCTTGAACTTTTGTATTTTTTTTTCTAATAAAACCCCATGTCATTCCAAGCATGTGTGTCAATTTGTACCTCTCTATCTACATTATTCCGTGATTTATTCAGTTTTCAAATTAATACTGACTTTTTTATCACCCAGTAGATTAATTTCTGTTAACCAGAGATGACTGCTAAGATTACAATATACCATAACTATAAATTAAGAGTTCACCAGATTAAAATTTATGGGCAGTTGAAAAGAAATTTCAAGTTGCTTGAACGAAGTGGTGGCATCTGTAAGGTCATCCCAAGGAGGAGGCAGGAGAATCAGTCTTCAGACGCCATCTGAAGACTGGTCGATGCACTATCTGTTGCAGCTGTTCGCTGTAGGCGCTCGCGTGTGTGTAATCGATGGGTGATTGCTGTCATGTGTCATTAAAATTTTGGTTTCATCGAATTCGGTGCTCCCACGAATTTTGTTATAGTTGTTATCATGTAGCACTCATGACATTTTTGTGGGTCTCCAGTTACAGGCCCATTTGCAGCTGAAGAGCTAAGTTTCGGAGAATATTTATAGTTTCTTTTCCTGTAATAGATGAAGCGACGGAGAATGACTAGAATTTATTGTCTCTTACCTTGACGCATATGAGAGGAAACGTATAATTTGTAAGAGCAACGTACAACGCATCCCCAGTTTATTCAGTTATAAAAATATTATGAACAAAAGTTAACACAACTGTCAACTTTTCAGCAGCCAAGTCAGTTCTTCCACGTGTACGACAGTCGTATCGCATCCGTCGAAAATTACCATCCGTAGAAACTAGAAGTTCTCTCAGGCGCCCTTTCGCTTGTGAAAACAAGTTGAAGTAGGGAAGGACTTTCAACAGCTACGAAACCTGTTGTAGTTGTATTATCTGAATAATTTGTTATAGTTTCGTGGCAGCGAAAGATTGCACTGTTATTTTTCAGTCTTCAGCGGATGGCTTTAAGCACCTGCGCGACAACCGTAACGAAACGTCGTCTGGAAAAAAAGCTAATCAGATAGCGCGATGAACAATTTCTTACATTTTTGTACTTTTCTTTTCACACGAGGTACGAGGTGCCATGTGCTTATTTTTCAAGAAATGTGACACCAACAAGTAACGTACCTTCTGCACTTTAATGTGATATTGAAGAAATACATGTATTGCAAAAGTGAAAGAAAGCAAGAACTTCTAGTTGCTGGCTGGAATGCACGGGCAGCCTCTCTCCCCCCCCCCCCCCTCCCCCACCTTCTTGGAGTATTTTCTAAACGAATTTACGATGAACAACTACGTAGGAAGGAGTGACGTGAGGCTCACAGAATAGGGATCTGTCTCTCGCAATGAAAAGAACACACGCCTACCTTTGCCTTGTACGTGTCAGAGGAGCATTTTGCGTCACACTGAATACACACTACCTCTACTAACAGATATCAGACACCCGCTTTGAACCAAATAAAAACTTACATTGTTCTTCAGATTTCGTTCACGTATTCAGCCACTTAAAATTAGTTACAAGAAATGACTCGCTCTATTGGCATTTCTAACTTCCGGAAAGAATTGAATGAAATGTAGCATTAAGAACATACGTTCTCGAAACCTGTGGCTGCTCTGTTACAGTCCCTACGTGCTCCTGTCAAGGTGTCAGTCTGAAAGAATTTTCAACACAGCGTGCTTTCTGTACTGCAGCAACCTTCTCTCCAGTGGCTGATGAAGAAAAGTTGCCACGGAACGAGATTTTATTTTCAGCTACCCGTCTCATGCTCTGAGCACCTAAGCAACACTATCAATCTCATCACAATATCACTTCCTCGTGCAAAAAATTGCTCTTTGGTAGAAGCTGCAGAAGCAATACACTGTGCATTTTGGTTCTAGAGTATACTCTTTGCCGGCCGGTGTGGCCGTGCGGTTCTAGGCGCTTCAGTCTGGAACCGCGTGACCGCTACGGTCGCAGGTTCGAATCCTGCCTCGGGCATGGATGTGTGTGATGTCCTTAGGTTAGTTAGGTTTAAGTAGTTCTAGGGGACTGATGACCACAAATGTTAAGTCCCATAGTGCTCAGAGCCATTTGAGACTGTATACTCTTTCTGTTGCTTAAAGGGGCTGCTTACTTCACAGTGTTAAGGTTATGGGATTTTTGCCGAAATTAAGAAGTCCGTAACTCTTCCTAAATATTCGATTAGTTAGCTTAACAAACGGGGCGTGCTCTATATGTTAGCAGAGAAAAACTGCAGAACTTAATGTGAGTAAATAACCACCTGACTTCCTCTCCTCGTGATTAGTATTATAGGAATTAAGTGAGAAAGGTGGCTCTAAACTCGTCACGAAATCGTGTCAAATAGTCCTCTAGCGTGATAACTGCAATTAACTAGCCTCGTTCTGCCTCATTTCGTAATTTTGATCGTAAAGCAGTTAGTAAACTTCGCAATTATCTCCTACTCTGTTACTAATCGATCAACGGCCTCTGCAATTTTATGGCCAATTATTCCTGAACACGTTCTTTCTGTTCACTAGAAGTTTCCACAAAATAATAAATTACTGCTTTCAGATAATATGCTTTGAGCTGTTTTAATGAAGTAAGACTCGAACGTGTTCCAGGTTTTGATGGAGAGCCAGCAGCTGCGTCGGGAGAACGACTCCAGTGGCCCTCAAGACGAGCTGGAGTACTGGAAGAAACGGGGAGCGCAATTCTCGCAGATAGTTTCTCATCTGCAAAGCAAGGAGGTTCGATAAGTTTCTTTCTTACTATTTATATGATAAGTACACAGTTGGAATCATGAGTGATGCTTCGGGAACATTCGTTGATCTAAGGTAGCCTTCACTTGTCTGTCTGCGAAGATATGTAACTTAGAGAAAGACTATTGTACTCGTAGATTCTGAGTAGTTGGCCTCTCGTCGCCAGATCCAGTAGTACGATAATGCTAGGTAAGGGTTACTCTCAGTGACCTGGATTCAGGCGCAAGTTTTTTGATGTCAATATATAACCAAGGCTGACGTGCGTGCAGCATGATGAGACAGTCCTAGAGGCAGTAGCCCATGCTTATGACGTCATCTCTTCAGTGAAAGGAAATGCTGAAAGAGAACTGAAATTTAAGGCCAAAACTCTCTTTGTAGAAGCTCCAGTATTGGTGTGATCAAACAAAACTTTCTAATGTTCTATTATGTAATATCACCAATCATCGTTATGCACATTTGGGCCTTCCTTTTCCTTGTACTCTTCTTCTTTTGTCCATGACAATGTGCTCTTTTCCGTGCGTCAGACCAATATTTTCCGATCTTCCTGAGTTTCTCTGGCAGACCAACACTCCAGTCGTGAATTTTCTGCCAAATTTTTTTATGTGGTATATCAACTTGTGTTATTACTGTGATTGTAGACTTTCCCGCCGCACACACCTGATATATTCCTCGCAGTGTTTAGAAATACACGAAGAGCCAAAGAAACTGGCACACTTGCCTATAATAGTGTAGGGCGCCCGCGAGAACGTAGAAGTGCCGCAGCACGACTTGGCATGGACTCGACTAATGTCTGAAGAAGTGCTGGAGCCGATTGACACCATGAATCCTGCAGAGCTCTCCATAAATCCGTAAGAGTACGAGGGGGTGGAGACCTCTTCTGAACAGCACGTTGCAAGGAATTCCAGATATGCTCTATAACGTGGCGAGTAGAAGTGTTTAAGATCGGAAGAGCGTTTCTGGAGTCACTCTGTGGCATTCCTGGATGTGTGGGGTGTCGCATTGTCCTGTTGGAATTGCCTAAGTCCGTCGGAATGCACGATGGACATAAATGGATTCCGGTGATCAGACAGGATGCTTACGTACATGTCACCTGTCGGAGTCGTGTCTAGACGTATCAGGTGTCCCATATCACTCTAACTGCACACACCCCACACCATTATAGAGCGTCCACCAGCTTGAACAGTCCCCAGTTGACATGTAGGATCCATGAATTCATGGGTTGTCTCCATACCCGTACACTTCCATACGCTCTATACAATTTGAAACGAGACTCGTCTGATCAGGCAACATGTCTCCAATCATTAACAGTCCAATGTTGGTATCAGCGGGCCCAGGCGAGGTGTAATGCTTTGTGTCGTGAGTCATCAAGGTTACACGAGTGGGCCATCGGCACCGAAAACCCATATCAATGATGTTTCATTGGCTGGTTCACACGTTGACACTTGTTGATGGCGCAGCATTGCTATCTGCAGCAATTTGCGGAAGAGTTGCCATTCGGTCACGTTGAACGATTCTCTTCAGTCGTCGTTGGTCCCGTTCTTGCATTATCGTTTTCAGGCTGCAAGTGATGTCGGAGATTTGATGTTTTATCGGATTTCCGATATTCATGGTACACTAGTGAAATGGTCGTACGGGAAAATCTCCTGCGCCGATTATAACGCCGTGTCAAACTCACTTAAATCTTGATAACCTGCAGTTGTAGGACCAGTAATCGATCTAACAACTGCGCCACACACTTTTTTCCTTATATACCGCAGCGCCGTATTCTGCCTGTTTGTACAAAGCAAAAAAGTTTTTCATAACCCCGGTTATCAGAACTCCTGAAGATAGACGTGGATCTTGTATCACAGACACAGTCCCTTTGACTTTTCAGAGATGTCAATAAACCCGCCCAAAGACGTCAACAACCACGCATGAGCAGCGCCTTTTAGGCGGAGGGGGTTCGACAGCCGATCGGTTCCAGTCATTTCAGCAGGAACGAGGTACACGGCTCGTGTTGTCTGTACTTCAAACCATGCTTAGACGGTCAATACCGCAGTTGGATCGCGTCCGCATTGTTACTTTGTGCCAGGAAGGACTCTCAACAATGGAAGTGTCCAGGCGTCTCAGAGTGAACCAAAGCGATGTTGTTCGGACATGGTGGCGATACAGAGAGAGACAGGAACTGTCGATGACATGCCTCGCTCAGGCCGCACAAGGGCTACTACTGCAGTGGATGACCGCTACCAATGAATTATGGCTCTGAGGAACCCTGAATAGCCTAGCCACCATGTTGAACAATGCTTTTCGTGCAGACACAAGACGTCGTGTTACAATTCAAACTGTGTGCAATAGGCTTCATGGTGCGCAACTTCACTCCCGACGTCCATAGCGAGGTCCATCTTCGCAAACACGACACCATGCGGCGCGGTGCAGATGGGCCCAACAATATGCCGACTGGACCGCTCAGGATTGGCACCACGTTCTCTTCACCGACGAGTGTCACATATGCCTTCAACCAGACAATCGCCGGAGACGTGTTTAGAGGCAACCCGGTCAGGCTGAAAGCCTTAGGCACACTGTCCAGTGATTGTAGCAATGTGAAGGTTCCCTGCTGTTTTGGGCTGGCTTTATTAGGGGCCGACGTACGCCCCTGGTGGTCATGGAAGGCGCCGTAACGGCTGTACGAGACGTGAATGCCATCCTACGACCGATAGTGCAACCATATCGACAGCATATTGGCGAGGCATTCGTCTTCATGCGCGACAATTCGCACCCACATCGTGTACATCTTGTGAATGACTTCCTTCAGGATAACGACATCCCTCGACTAGAGAGTACAGTATGTTCTATAGATATTAACCCTATCGAACATGCCTGGGATAGATTGAAAACGGCTGTTTATGGACGACGTGACCCATGTACCACTCTGAGGGATCTACGCAGAATCCCCGTTGAGGAGTGGGACAATCTGGACAAGCAGTGCCTTTATGAACTTGTGGATAGTATGCCACGACGAATACAGGCATGCATCAATGCAAGAGGACGTTCTACTGGCTATTAGTGGTACCGGTGCGTACAGCAATATGGACTACCACCTAGGATGGTCTCGCTGTATGCTGGTACAGCATGCAATGTGTGGTTTTCATGAGCAATAAAAAGGGCGGAAATGATGTTTATGTTGACCACTATTCCAATTTTTCTGTACATATTCCGTAACACTCCCAACCGAGGTGATGCAAAACTGTTTTCGACGTGCGTATATCTCTGTATTTGAATACGCACGCCTATACCAGTTTCTTTGGCGCTTCAGTGTACATCGCAGCGTTTGCCCGATGTGTTGTTGACCGCTTTCGCAGACGACGCCCTAAATTCCCGGTATGTTGAGTTTAAGTGGGTCTTTCGCAGAGCCAAGTCACTCTTTTTTTCTTCGGCGGTGGTCGGAAGACGGTTTTTATGTTTGATTTTTCCAGGAAGCTCCAAATTATCGTCCACGGTAATCCCAAATACGGAATAAAAGCGAATTTATATTCTTCTCTATCTTCCCGAGCCGTACGCGATTAGCCGAGCGGTGTAAGGCGCTGCCGTCGTGATCTTTGCGGCTGGTCCCGGCGGAGGTTCAAGTCCTCCCTGGGGCATGGGTGTGTGTGTTTGTCCTTAGGATAATTTAGGTTAAGTAGTGTGTAAGCTTAGCGACTGTTGACCTTAGCAGTTTAGTCTCATAAGATTTCACACACATTTTAACATTTATTATCTTCCCGATTTTCTGCGACCTGTCTCGTCTTGAAAGCTCCTAATCTGAGCTTCGCTGTACCCATTTTTGCGAAATACCTCCTTCAGATGCTGCAGTTCGTCTGAGAGACTTTCTCGTCACAGATGACGAGCACCCTGGATACCATGGGGGACAGTCCCGTTTGCCGCTGCTCTGGATGGTGGCAGTTTGTTGCATGTAGGCAATGGTCTCTGTGAGTCTTATTCCTATGTATTAAATGGCTTAGTGAGCCATCTGCCTTCTTCCTTTTACAATATCCAGAAATGGGGGACAGCCACTCTCCTCTGTTTCCATTGTAAAGGCAATGTTTTCATGGATGTTGTTAAGGTGGTCCAGAAACTCATCCAGTGTCTGTCTGCCATGCTCCCAAACCACAAATGTTATTGTCAACATAGCGATAGAACTGCTTGGGATTTTGGCGAGCAGTTTGGTGGGCCACCACTTCAAAACATTCCATGCGTAGATTTGCGATCCCTTTGTTATGCCTGCTTCCTTCAATACCTGTTTCACTGCACCGACCCATTTTATTGTTCCAGTCTGAGCTTCTTGGCGAGTTTCGTAGCATTCCACAACCAGTCTAGTTCATTTGGTTGGCTCCATTCTTTTAATACACCCATATAATTTTAGCATGTGTATTTTCATATCTGACTATATATTGGTATACATTTCAATTCCTTTATTTGCTCTTAGTCTGTGTGTTCATTCTTTTCAATTATTTGGATCTAAAATGTTCCTGATTACTTTCTGTTCCTTATTTGGATTTCTTCAGTGTCTCTCTTTCTGTTCAAAATTAGTACCTCAGTCCCATGAAGACACTGTTTTATAACTGTGTTGTAGTGCCTCAGTTTTGAATATTGTGTATTTTGAGATGAGTTTTTTTGTTATAGGTGCCTCTTGTAAGCGTGAAAGCACTTTCTGTTTTGTGACAGCGAATTTCGTTTCCAGAATGGTTTCGTTTCAATACTTGAATTGAAAAATATATATTTTTTAAAATTTAGGGCGCCAGGTAGTCGCTACACACGTTTTTTGTAATGATATTTGGATCCCCACTTTTTCTGCTGTTTCTTTAAGAATTTCTATTTGTTTTTACTCTGTTTCCCTGACACAGAATCGCCAGCTCATCTTCAAAAGCTAAGCAGTCTGCCCTTATATTAGTTCATCCTAAATTGATTGTTCATCAATTTTATGTTCTGATTTTTGTTTTCACAAGTCTTCGATACATTTTCGAAGGCGCAGTTGTGAAGTAATGGAGAGAGCCCATCACCTAACCTAACTCCTGTTTTCATTTCGAAATGTGCTGAAATTTTTCCGCTAAATTTTACCTTAATTTTCCCTTCATTTGGTGTTTGTAAGTCTGGATTGGTTTTTAGAGACACTTCTGGTAGAAATTTCTCTTTAGGTTTAGAACAGTTCAGAAGTTTTTCAAAATATTTGCTAAGTACTCTGCAGTTTTCATGGCTGTTAAGTGTCAGTTGTACCTTTTCCTTCTTGAAGTAGACATGTGTGGTGCTGGTACACGTTTAACTTTGCTTTAAAAATATTATAAAAAGTCATCCTGCTTTTTATTTTTTTAAATACTTTTTCAGTCTCATAGGGTTCAATGCACTCGTATTGTCTTTCGTTCATGTAGTTAATTTTGAAAACTGTTCACTAGTTGTCACGACATAACATATGCATTTTCTAATTTGTTACTGTTCCATGTTTTGAATACATTGAGTCGAGATTTTACTGTCTGTTCGCAATCTACACACCACCAAAAGTTATCTTTCTTGTTTTGTAAAGGAATTTGGTTTTGATCAGTTTTTATGAACAAGAGTTAACGTAATTTTGAGGTTGAAATTTCTACAGCGTTCTACAAATCTCTTTCCAGTTTGATTGGCCTATTTGCGTGCAGTGAACTCACCACATGTTTTCTGATTTTTCTCTCTTTCCCTAACTGTGTACTCTAAAATTGCCGATAAGAATTTTCAGATAAATTTTATAGATATTGTTTTCTGCCACCTCTAATGACTTATTTGTTTTTACAGGGTATTGTTAATTTTTTTGTTTGATATTCATATATGCATTAGTTACTGTGTACATTTTATTTGCACATTTCGATGTAACTGTCATCGATCTATTGTTCATTGGCTTTACTTCTATTACAGACCTCAGAGTGGTTTGTGAATCTGCGAACGCAACACTCAGATGATGTGTGATTTAGGAAATCTTTTGTCCACTTTGATTTTTCCAAAATACTCGGTGCTCTTATCTGGCAAAATTGTTGGTAGCACGGCCAAAATATTAATTTCCGGTGTTTTAAGTGTTTCTCCTAATTTATACAGATTTGCCGGCTTTAGTAGTGAATTAATGATGATTGTGTCAACGAAAGTTTTGCTTGATAGGGCCAGATTTCCTTTGATTTGGGGGATAGCGTCACATCGTAGTCTCCCCAGAATCTGATATATTAGGTGCCCCACTGATGGTGGAGGATTTTTTATATCCTGGCTCAATTTTGCGACTGCTGTAACGCTCCATTGCAATTATGGGGCATAGTTTGCAAAGAAAATTTAGTGGTTGATACTGAGGGGTTAGTTACAGAATTTAAAGTTGTTGCCGCACCTCTGGTGAACATGCGCCGACCACATTGCCTCTTGATCCAAGTCATTCGCAAAGCGGATCTCGTTAAATGCGATGCCATTTCCACATGTTCCGCCACGCCCGCGCAATATGGCCCCTCTCCTCCTTCCTCGTCACTAGCACGATGTGGACCCCGGCTTCGGACCGGCGGAGCTTGGTTTTTTATCGTAATTATTTATTAGTTGACAGTTAATCACAAACCATTTCCGCTATTAAGGTACAGGAATCAAATATAAAAATGGGAAACCGGAGTGAGATAAATGGGAGTTCAATTAGACCAAAACCTCAGTTACGTATCACATATTTTGTAAGAACATAGAACAGCAACTTCAGTATCTAAGAAGCTTAAAGTATTGTATACAGAGACTTTCTTCTGTGTCGAGATATTATAAATTTACCTTCCATGGCTGTGAGCAGAGTGCAGAGAAAGATCGATCGATACGTGAAGTTCACGAGTTTTTTTAACGTCTCCTACAGATGCACCACTCGTAGTAATGAGCATATGTTCTTTGGAACTACGTATTTAACAGGAAGTTGCAAATTCTTGGTTAAAAAAAGAGGGACTGAGAAAGGGTAAAATTATTAGTGCTAGGCGGGCATGTATTTAACAAATCTGGAATATGAAATGTAATTTTAGACAGCAATAGCAAAGGTAAATATCCTTCAGTAGATGACCAACATTTGATACGTTACCCGACGTTCAGAGACATTAATGTAATAATAATAATAATAATAATAATAATAGTAATAGTAATAACAAAATTTTACCCAACAATTGGACGAATACATTTCCTCACTGGTTATGGACCCTATACGATATACGCTTGTCAAATTGAGAAGAGGTTAGCACCTGATTTTGCACGTGCTCCTGATCACATAGTATCTGAATGTCCGATGAACGCACGAGATTTTTCCATAATTACATGCCAGACATTTGTTTGAACATAGGATTTATTTTTGAGTGGTTATGCACTCACACGTCGACTGTACTTATGTTGTATTAATTTTTCCACAGCACTAGTTTCTCGGCAATTTAAATTAGATAAAACTAAGTAGTGTCAGAAACTATGATTCTACCTTCTTAGCCGACGGGGCAGAGAGGGGGGGGGGGTGTAACCTTACTCATATGGAATAACGGTGTCGTAGGAAGAGATAGAAACAATAAAATGATTTTACGTAAGTTCAGTTTGTGAAACAACCTTGATCTTGATAATAATAATATAAGTAGATCTTACAGTAGTAGCACCGCCCACTTCCGAATCTAGATAATGGACAATAATAAGCTAAGAAGTGTACCATACAATCATATCAATAAAAATATTATTGATGTAACAGAAGATTAGCTATAAAACGAATGACAGCTCCTTGTATCAGATTGCAATACGATATTTGTGGGCGATTATTTTGTCATTAGAAGTGGTATCAGTACTAACTACTCATATATTCATCATCATATAAGAGGATTATCTGTCTTAGTGTGTGTTACACCTAAAAATATACAGCTAACCATTCTAATAAATGCAATCGCCAAGAAGTAGAACATTTAGTTACAACAGAACTCTACCATCACTTCATCGTTCTCGAACCGAAATTTCAATACAAACAATATAATAAATATCAGAACCAAGTTTCATTACGGGAACAGGAAGCAATAATCTAACTACTGAATCGAAATATTTCATTTGCTACTGCAAGCTTTAATTCATTTTTGTCGGACGCAGAAATGAATACGTAATATTCACGCTCATTTTTATTTTTCGTTTTCTGTTTATGGTTCCTTTCTAAGAACATACGTCTCGAATTATTTGTTTTATAGGTACATTTTGTCGTTTAACAGAATATGCAGGGTGTTGCAAAAAGGTACGGCCAAACGTTCAGGAAACATTCGTCACACACAAATAAAGAAAACATGTTATGTGGACATGTGTCCGGAAACGCTTAATTTCTACGTTAGAGCTCATTTTAGTTTCGTCAGTATGTACTGTACTTCCTCGATTCACCGCCAGTTGGCCCAATTGAAGGAAGGTAATGTGGACTTCGGTGCTTGTGTTGACATGCGACTCATAGCTCTACAGTACTAGCATCAAGAACATCAGTACGTAGCATCAACAGGTTAGTGTTCATCACGAACGTGGTTTTGCAGTCAGTGCAATGTTTACAAATGCGGAGTTGGCAGATGCCCATTTGATGTATGGATTAGCACGGGGCAATAGCCGTGGCACGGTACGTTTATACCGGACCAGGATTCGAACCCGGATTTCCCAATTAACGCAAGTGATCGCCTTAACCGCTTCGGCTATCCGAGCATGTTCCCCGTCCGACCGAAATTTGGATATGCTGCACATTACAGAGTAATGTCCTCTGCCTATTGTTCCTTTCCTCCCATAGACCTACTGCATTCCTGAAGAGATCTGACATTACTTTACATCTGCACTGAAAGATCTAATCCCGCCAGCTCTTATATTATATATGTGTGGAGTATTATATATGTATACATGCCCGAAAGAACGGACTCCATAACCACCTAACATAAATTTACAATCCGTGTTAACAAACTTCTTTCTCAGAAAATCTTATCTCGCTATTGCCAGTTGGCATTTTATATTCCTTTACGTATTCAGTGATATTACTGCCCAAACAGAAAAACAGTTCTACTACTTCTACATTTCCCTTAATACCAACCGACTTAATTCCAATGCACTCTATTACCCAAGCTATAGTTTTACTGATGTCCATCTTACGTGGGGGAAAGCAAAACTGAGCAAATGCTCGACCGTAATATGCACCTTGCAATTTACTGTGTGTTCTGTAAGCTACTACCTTAGATGTGAAGGTTCTTGTATAAATATGGCTTCTTTACGATGATAAGATAACTGTTGTTTTGTGTTGCAGGTTCAGATGACCATACAGTGTCTGGCACAAGCACGCTCGAAAATTTTAAAGCACTGGAAAGACACCGATCGAAAAATTACCTACTGTTACAACGAAGCACGTGATAATGCAAAATTCATTCAGTCAATGGAAAAATGTTGCCATTCACTCTACCTGCACGATCCGGTAAGTTTTTTGATACTCAGCGAATCGTCTTGCAGTCTCCCTAGTTTAATCAAAGCTATGAAACTCTAAATACTAAGATCAAATACAAATAAATTATAACGTTAGTAGTTGCACAGTTATACACTTGAAGAATAATAACTCCGATATTCTGACAGAGCCCATAATACAGAGCGTTGTTTTTTTCCCCGCAGGTACGAATGAGAGATTCTATTTTAAGTCTACTGCAAACAGTTCGCTTGATACACAGCGTTTCGCAGTTCTACAATACATCTGAGAGAACCTCTTCCTTAATGGTCAAGGTAATAACTCGAATTACGCATTCATTTCTGATAAGCAATCTTCCTTTTTTACAGGCTTAGAAAAGGTTTAGGAGCCTACTATTATGAACTACTTTTTTAAATCTTACGTTATTAATTTATCACGT
Source organism: Schistocerca gregaria (assembly GCF_023897955.1). Taxonomy (NCBI): domain Eukaryota; kingdom Metazoa; phylum Arthropoda; class Insecta; order Orthoptera; family Acrididae; genus Schistocerca; species Schistocerca gregaria. The sequence continues at coordinate 816,640,635 of NC_064931.1, read as the reverse complement.
TTCTTACAATAATAATTAGAAGTTTCTGAGTACTTTTTAAGTTACAATTAGTAGCGCCCCATACAAAAATGAAAGCATCTAATGTGGATTTACTTTGCCAGCATCAATATTACTTAACTGAATGTGAATATCTGTTATACAATGTAAATAATGAATTCTATTATGTTTCTACATGTAAGAATTCACATTTTTAACGTCCATTTCTAAATGTACTTTACATCAATTGCGCATTCTAAGGATATAGGTTCAAATTTAAAAAGGCAAAGTCAACTTTTTAGTGCCACTTTCCTTGTTGTTAATAAAACGTACTTCTTAATCATCGCCTACTTTTCATTCATAAGGGTAGGTCCTGATATACTGCTATGCGCCTAAGCCTTACGTGTAACTGGTAACGGTGAACGTCTTACGAATTGCAGAAGAGGAAAACGAACAACTTCAGCTTAAGAGACTTGCCAGTTGTCTCCATGATGTCCTATTGTAGCACATTAAGACCCGTAGACGGGAAGAATTTCCTACTATGCACATTTAAACAGTGGTATACGGAGTGTGCTACCACATAGTTCCTGCTGCGTAAACTGTGTCTCAATATCCTTAATTTAATCTCAAATTGCAAAGTTCTGTATTTCTCTTTCCGATTTCCCCACGTATACGTAATAGCACAGAAATTGAACACTTCTTTCAATGTGTCATTACACTGTAATTTGTTTCAGTTACTGGCTTTATTAATCACATCCCTGTGTCTTATAGTAGGTCGTTTGGTGCTTTTTATGACGTTACGCAACCAGCGAGTATATTATACGAAGAGCCTTTTTTTAACATATCGAAGCCTTAATGTACCACAACTTGACAACTTTTTGTAAATTTGCATTTTAACACTTATATTCATAAATTTCTTTTATATAAGGAGCAGTATATTTCCTGAGTTCAAAACGTATTTTGGAATAAGGCAATAATAATCATTCTCAGGGAATATTATTTATTGTTCTAAACTAAGTGTGTGTGTGCGTGCGTGTGTGTGTGTGTGTGTGTGTGTGTGTGTGGGTGTGTGTGTCTCATTTTCGATATCTACTTACTGTGAGTAGAATTACATGGCGAATACTGTCTAGCATGTGTTGGATATTGGAATACACCGGAATGATGTTATTTGATTAGTTTGTGCCATAGAATAATTCGCAAAAGATTGCTCCAAAGCCTACTGAGAAAGGGTAACAGATTTACGTACATCGTATAATCTTTCAGCAAATATAAATTTTCCCCTGAAATTCGTATTGTATATCTGATATGTTAATGTATGAGAAAGGTAATGGTAGAGATGGATAGGAAACTTATTTTTATACCTTTATGTTACGGTGACTGTCGTAATATCAACATCGAGGATTTCAGTTAGTCTTCATTTTAGTCACTGATTTCGTAATTTTTATGTTTTTTGAGTCGTTATTTTTGGTTCATTGTTGAGGCTTTCTTATTTATAGTTCCATCCACGAGTATATTGCTACTGTCGTTAAAGTGTCACTCTAGATCTGTCCTGCGAATCTTTCAAGATCTCTCGGTTTATCGAGATATAAGACGAACGTGATTTCAAGCGATTAATGTACAGGTGCTGCAGAATTACGTTTTACATTCAAACTTATCACATGCATCGATCCATTGTACTTTATTTTACTACAGTATTAGTAAAAAAAAACTTTAAATCATCATTTACCATTTCGTTAGCTTATTCACCAATCATTGCATCCATTTAGCTGTAGTTTGGGCACATGATCGTCGAACGTATAATTATATTAATCAAATAATAGTTAAATGCAATAAGTAACAACAATAATGTAACTGCATAATCTGATAACTAAAAGTTACCCACAGTACATAGAAATTTGATGAGGCGACAGCCAGGGTCTATCTTTAGGAATCATTTCTGCCTTCACCTGGAATAAGTTTGAAACATCTCGTAAAACCTAATGCGGAATGGCGGGCCAGGCAACAGTCCTGTGTTCCCATCACCCACAAATTCCACTCATTCTAATAACACACATAAAGAGCTCTTACGCATTCCTGCAGACAACGGGAGTCTTACAAAATAATGGTTCAGACGCTGGCGAGAAAATATGCTGTTTGTTATTAACAGTCTTAATTCTTGTGAAAACCTATTAAAATATATGTTGTAGCGTGCGCACTATACCGAACAGTAATTAAAGGTACCTTCTCAACTTAAAGACCGTAACTGTATCTCAGATTGTATTGGTAATGCCTTCTTCAAGAGGTACGAATGTGTACTTTAATTTATTGAATCATCATTTTAAGTGAGTATAATGTAACTCCTGACGGAAATATATGTGTGAAGCAGATATTATTGCATCGAGAAACGATCTTGACTTGGCAGTGGAATGTGCTATATTTTGAAATACCCTGTGTCGATTCAAACTGTGTGCCAGATCGGCCCTTGAACCTGGAAACTTGCCTATCTACATCAACATCTATATCTACATCTATATCTACGTACATACTCCACAAACTATCATACGGTGCATGGCGGTGAGTACCTTGTGCCACTGCCAGTCACTGACTTTTCTATTCCACTCGCAAATGGAGCGAGGGATAAACGAGAGCCCGAATGCCTCCTTACGAACCCTAATTCCTCTTGTATTGTCTTCGCGGTCCTTACGTGTGATGCACATTGCTAGCAGTAAAATCTTTCAGCAGTTATTCGCGAATGACGATTTTTTCTCAGTAGTGCATCGCGAAAAGCCCGCCTTCCTTCCAGGAATACACATTTTAGTTTTCGGAGCATCTCCGTAACACTCGCGAATTGATAGAGCCTACCGGTAACGGATCTAGTAACATGCCTCTGAATTGCTCCAGTGTCTTCCTTTAATCCGACTTTGTAGGGGTACTAAACACTTGAGTAGTATTCTACTTTATAGATAAGCTACACCTTCCTAGAATTCTCCTAAATAAACTAAAGTCAACCGTACGCCTTCCCTACTACCGAGCTTACGTACTCGCTCCATTTCATGTCGCTTTGCAACGTTACGTCTAGATATTTAATCGACGTGACAGTGCCAAGCAGTACACTACCAATGCTGTATTTGAAAATTTCGGGATTGTTTATCCTACTCGCCTGCATTAACTTAGATTTTTCTACATTCAGAGGAAACCCCCATTTTTTACACCGTATAGAAATTTTGTCGTCATCCTGTATCCTCCTTCACTCAATCAACGACGATACTTTCCCGAGCACGACAGCGTCATCAGATCGTTTAGATATATTAGATCTACAGCTCTTCTTCCAACAGTTTTTCTCGAAAGTCGAGTCTTTATTGTGAAAAACTTACACAAACTTTACGATTCAAAATATTGGCCATCGTTTGGCAAGGTATTGCCATCTTTCTGGTAGCACCCGAATGCTTTGGAAGAACTGGTCGTCTTTTAGGAGATCCATGAATCGATAGCGTTTTCAACCTGTCCATGTGATCGGAAGTGCTGGTCAGCCAGGCCGTGTGCCATTGATCGAAAAGACTGTAGTCAGAGGGAGCAATGTCAGGAGAATACAGCGAGTGAGGTAGGACTTCCGATGTCAATGTTTCCAAGTACAGGGCAGTTATAATTAAAGTGCAGCTACTTACAGAGGCCCAGTGTGGGCTGTAATTATCGTATGGCAGCGACGCTTCGTAGAAATTCTGATGTGCTTAATGCGGAACCGGATTTCACTGGAAAAAAAACTAGTTCCAATTTTGGCCACCAGGTGCACATCTGGCGCTGTGACTGAAAGAAAGAGGTGTGGAAGTACTTCCATCTGTTGTGGATTAGGAACGAGATGTAGGCAGATAAGGTCAAACAAGTGAGAAACGAATAATGTTTTCTTCATTATTATTAACCGTCGCTTACAGAAGTTGTTCTGTATGGACATCGGAGACTTCGACAAGATGCTCCATCCATAAAGCGACGTGATCAACAGTTGCTCGCAGCTGTTCTGGCGGAATATGTGTAACGTGTTTCTTTATACTGGGCTGGCCTTCAGATCATGTACAGACGGAACGTGTCCCTGGTAAACGCGTTCTTTTAGATATCCCCAGAGCCAAAAGTTACATGGATTTAGATCAGTGATCTTGCAGGCTACGCATCTGGAAAACATCCGGAAGTAACAAGTTTTCGCAGGGTTACATTAAGCAGATCCTTCACTAGGCGAGCGATACAACTTGCATAAAAACAGTGGCTTTCACGCTGTTGAGCTCTTCCAAAGCAGGGCTCAAATGCTAAACATGGCGGTCTCGATAACGTGCAGATTTCATAGTACACCTAACATGCTCTCTAGGTGCATTCTCTTCAAAGAAGAACGTACTCAGACACAAGGTGCCTGTCAATTCACATCACACAGTCATATACGCTGTGTGCAATGGCTTTTCGTGCACAATGCGCGATTTAACAGTACCCCAAATTTGGCAATTCTGGGTATTCACTGCACACTGTAATGTAAAATGTGTCTCATCACTTCATAGACTATTGTGCGGCCACATGTAATCAACTTTGATCGGTGCCATAAACCGAAGAGCAAATTCAGAACGTCGCTGCAGTTCATGAGGTTTCAGTAGCTGCACCGTATGAATATTGTACGGGCACCGGTGTAAAAATGACCGCAACACTTTCTGTTCTGTTGACCATGGGATGAACAATTCTCGTGACACTGAAAGAGCACTAGAACTGCTCGGGGCACGTTCTGATTGGTCAGTTAAAGCAACAGCTACCTCACCAATAACTTCCTTCGGGATAGGAAATCTTCTTCTTTCAGGTGACAAACCAAGCTCACCCGAGTTTTCGAATTTAATTATCATCTTCTTTAAAACATTTAATGATATCGGGCCTCTCGCCAGATCTTTCAGCCGTCGACACTCTCTCAGTGCACCACTGTAAGTTCTGCCGTTCTCATAAAACTGTTTTTCGCTTCTCGATAGCAATACGGGTAATCACTTTATGGGTTGTCACGTGACAGCGTGGATGTCGTACCGTCATACCGTGTAAAGCACCAGGTTTGCACCTGGTGGCCAAAATTGGAACTATTTTGTACAGCGTAAGTCATTTTCGCATTAACGCATTAGCATATCTGCCAAGTTTCGCTGCCATACGAGAATTACAGTTCACACCGCACCACTCGGTGCACAGAATAAGAGATCCTGCCACACTTCCCTGGGCCACTCTTGATGATACCCTTGCCTCTGATGAACGATAAGGTGCTCCACTACTATAAAATTTACCTACTCAGTCACAACCGTGAGGCTATCTGGGATTATCTACAATGTCAGTGTGAATACACACACACATAACTCGTGAGCATAGCCCTTCATGCTAGTACATAGAAGAGCCATGATGCAGTGGATTGACATAAGGTTTGTTCATTTAAGTTAATCATATCTAAGGCAGTAATATTCTTATAATTCAAAACAAAACTTTTGCTTGCAATCAACTAACTTCCTACTCGCTTATGCATGGTTTTTCTTTGTATCATTAAACAAACTAAAAATTCAGCTTATTGCGCCAATGAGGTTGGTCTGCCTCCAGTGACGTGATTTGCTGTCGGTAACCCAAATACGATTTGCCTCGAACGAGGAGATGTCTTATATGCAAACTTTTCGTTGCCTGTGAAGTCAGATGGGTCACTTTACCTAACACCTATGCTTATATTACTGTTGCTAGATCTAACGGTGAACAATCCTTATACTCATACAGAGCAACTATTGAAAGACTTTTTGGCTCTATATTTCTTATCCAGAAAACTTTTTTTTTATTGAGGCACTATTTATTGACTCCCGTACATCAGGGACAGGGATAGCCCATTATGCTGGAGCAACTGGTTGGTGACTCTCACCTCATCCTGCGTCTTCCTTTTTAGGTTCGCCAGAAATATCCATATACCAACCTTCTAGACCATTCCAGATGCCACATTTTTCCTGTCTCCACGAAATGCCATCCGTCCCGTTTAGTGGTCTCACGAGGCCGTTCCACGTCTCCTTTTTTGAGAATGGTCAAACATTGCTTCCTTGCGCCTCCCTGATTCTGCTGTTCTGCTCTTCTAAAAATACAGTAACACTCAAATCATAGATTGGATTTAGATGCAGATACACTACTGGCCATTAAAATTGCTACACCACGATGATGACGTGCTACAGACGCGAAATGTAATAGACAGGAAGGAGATGCTGTGATATGCAAATGATTAGCTTTTCAGAGCATTCACACAAGGTTGGCGCCGGTGGCGACACCTACAACGTGCTGACATGAGGAAACTTTCCAACCGATTTCTCATACATAAACAACAGTTGACCGGCGTTGCCTGGTGAAACGTCGTTGTGATGCCTCGTTTAAGGAGGAGAAATGCATACCATCACGTTTCCGACTTTGATAATGGTCGGATTGTAACCTATCGCGATTGCGGTTTATCGTATCGCGACATTGCTGCTCGCGTTGGTCGAGATCCAATGACTGTATGCAGAATATGGAATCGGTGGGTTCGGGAGGGTAATACGTAACGCCGTGCTGGATCCCAACGGCATCGTATAACTAGCAACCGAGATGACAGGCATCGTATGAGCGTGACTGTAACGGATCGTGCAGCCACGTCTCGATCCCTGAGTCAACAGATGGGGACGTTTGCAAGACAACAATCATCTGCACGAACAGTTCGACGACGTTTGCAGCAGCATGGACTATCAGCTCGGAGACCATGGTTGCGGTTACCCTTGACGCAGCTCCACAGACAGGAGCGCCTGCAATGGTGTACTCAACGACGAACCTGGGTGCACGAATGGCAAAACGTCATTTTTTCGGACGAATCCAGGTTCTGTTTACAGCATCATTATGATCGCATCCTTGTTTGGCGACATCGCGGTGAACGCACATTGGAAGCGTGTGTTCGTCATCGCCATACTGGCGTATCACCCGGCGTGATGGTATGGGGTGCCATTGGTTACTCGTCTCGGTCACCTCCTGTTCGCATTGACGGCACTTTGAACATTTGATGTTACACTTCAAATGTGTTACGACCCGTGGCTCTACCCTTCATTCGATCCCTGCGAAACCCTACATTTCAGCAGGATAAGGCACGACTGCATGTTGCAGATCCTGTAAGGGCCTTTCTGGATACAGAAACTGTTGGACTGCTGCCCTGTCCAGCACATTCTCCAAATCTGTCACCAATTGAAAACGTCCGGTCAATGGTGGCCGAGCAACTGGCTCGTCACAATATGCCAGTCACTACTCTTGATGAACTGTGGTATCGTGTTGAAGCAGCATGGGCAGCTGTATCTGTACACGCCATCCAAGCTGTGTTTGACTCAATGCCCAGGCGTATTAAGGCCGTTATTACGACCAGAGGTGGTTGTTCTGGGTACTGATTTGTCACTATCTATGCACCAAAATTGCGTGAAAATGTAATCACATGTCAGTTCTAGGTATCATAGATTTGTCCAATGAATACCCGTTTATCATCTGCATTTCTTCTTGGTGTAATAATTTTAATGGCCAGTAGAGTTTAATCAATAAATCACAAATTTCCTTCCTCATATATTACAATCTACTATAAAATAATTTATACTTTCTTTCAACTTAAGAGATTTCTGAATATTATTTTCAGGAATGAGCATGGGCATGGAAATATCATGTCACCACTATGACTCGTATGCAGTCAGAGTTCGCTCTCTGCGTATCGACTGAAGAGCGTTTATCAGAGGACCTCAAACTATCGCCTAGCTCAAAAACACCAAGTACTCTCCATACGTACTTTGCTATACGAGTAGCTGCTTCCTCTGAATAACACACCTCTGATCTGAAGGGGGATCTTACAGTCTCCACTGCATTGCGCTGGCCCAGAAATCTGCAGCCAAGACCACCACTGAATCGATCTTACCTCTGGCTAAAACCAAAGGACATCCATCAATTCTGCCTACGATACTTCAGTTTGTAAGCTCTGCTTGCACCCCGAGCGAGCCTAGCAGTCTTCCTCATTTGCGCCAGCCGCCCGAGTGGCCTCGGAACCCAAGAGACAGTGCCGACATGATGTACAACTGGAAGATGAATGCTCCCTGCGCCTGTGCTCCTATTATCAGCCAATAATTCAGCTGTAGCTGTCTGATACACTCTGCCTTAATTCATTGGTGTGCACTTCTAAAATAAGTCCTCGAAGCATGAACCCAAGGGAATACCCCAAGCTGCTATTCCTCAGTCATATACAAATTTCTTTCCTACGTTTTATGATGACCTACATTATAGACACAAATTTTACATAGACTTGACTCCCTTTAGCACTTCAAGCTATTTGTGTATTTCCTCGGGCGCTACCAACATCGTCCTAACCTAGATTTGGAAGAGTATCTCTAAAGAGACTGTGGCGAGATGTGCTGAACCGGTGACACCATTTAAATGAGTTTCGGAAATTTTACTAGCGGGCTGTAGCCCGCTTAGCTGGATTCAGAGCGGCAGTTACAAGGTACTAGGAAAGAGTTCCTAGATGGAGACGGTTCAAAACAATAGATGGTGATGTTTAAGGCACTCGATGGGCAGTAATGTGGGAAGTCATGCTGAAAGCTTGGTAAAAAGGAGGGGAGCTGAAGATCACTAGCAGAAAAGACGCAACTAAATGTGTGAAACGTCTTAAGACAAAGTTTATAATTTTAAATATAAACTGCGTTTAGCAAGAGCAGGCACAGCTTGCAGGGGGAGCGACTGTTAAAACTAAACTTTTGAAAACAGCCACAAGTCGCACTTAGTATTTTTTATTTTCGGATTTCGCTCTTCAGAGTAACTTACTTAACCTTTGACGCTATCAATGTCCTCATTTATTACTACACTTTAAACGTAAGTGCGGGTCAATTTTTGTGACGGGCCGGAAAAAAAGGAGGAAATGCAAAAGAAAAGGGGAAAAGGGAAGAAGAGGGATAAGAATAAGAAAAAGTATGGAATGGGTTGGATGTCACTAAAGTGGAAAGGAGGGCGAGATGTACGAAAGAGAATCACGGGGAGATTCGAATTGGAGTGTGCTGAACAGTAGATCCGTAAGATTTCCCCTTTCCTAGTAAGGAAACGCTCGAGCCTTGTTGTTTACTACTTTACGCCAATTGAGCCAACGCGACGGAAGTGTAAATACTACATTTTGGGTTTATTGTTTAATTCGTTTCGGCTTTTCACGGGCAAGCCGGCTCACGCTGCTGGTGCAATCAATGCGAATTTGCACTCTTTACTGTTATGTGCTTTCATTTGTATCGTACCATATAATTACTGAATTGTGTACCTCCTACTTCTTTGTTAGAATCGATGACCCAGCTGTTTGGTCCCCTCCCTTCAAACCAACCAAATTCTTTGTTAACTCCTGTTCATCTCAAGAGACCCATAAACGGGCTAAGCAACGATGAAAATTGAATAAAATATGGTGACATGTTGTCACTGGCGGGAGCTGAGGCGGGGGGGCGGGGGGGGGGGGGGGAGGGGACGAGGGAAGGATTCACTGCAGAACTCCAGGATTCTAGAAGATACAGGGTTTGTCTCGACTCTCTACCACCTGTTGTGACTCTCGCACTACGGGGAAAGTTGGATGGGGTCACGAGTCACTCCCATTGCAGGCCACATCGCAGATTCCATCTGATTGTCCCATCATTATTACCTGCCGTTATGTGGACGGGTCGAAAGGAAATTCCATAAGACATCAGTAATTAATTTGTAATTTGGGAGGTTTGTAGGACAATATGAAGTAGCAGTCATCGGCTAAGACCCATAATTAGCATTAAGAAGTCCCTAAAAAATTATCCATCTACCTCACCTCCACGCTAGCCTGTTCTGCAACTGTAACTGAAGCATTACGTTGCGCTTTTTGTTTAGATAACGAACCAGATGATAGAGACGTGCAAGCAATACATCACGAACCGCGGCAAGGAGACCATCTGGTCGCAAGAGCGGGCGGAGGTTCGTCGCAAGCTGGAGCACTGCATCCGGCTGAACAGTACCTACCGCAGCACGTACAGCGTCGTGAAGAGCCAGCCGTTTCTCCCGGGACAGACCTCCTTCAGCTTCTCCGAGAACTACGTCTTCGGCAAATTCGACGCCTTTTGTGACCGTCTCAACAAAATTATCACCATGTTCAATCTTGTTGACGATTATAACATTTTATTTGAAAGGCGCATGGAAGGCAAGTACCCTAATTTCAGTTAACTGGCACTTACAAACAACTACTGAATATATGGATATAATCCACGTCTTTGCGATTGTAACCTTGAAATATAATTATTTATTTGCATTCTTGCAGGTCTGCTTCTTGGAGAAGGTAACTATTACATGAAGAAAACCACCGTTTAGCGCCTAACACTATTTGAACTAACGGGGCACATACTTCGTTGTATAACTAAATAACAAAATTAGTCCAAGACTTGTGCTTGTCTTAATTTTACCGAACAGTAGTTCAGGGGAAAAAATTGTAATTATGCACTAACCTATAATTACATACGTTAATAATTTTTCTAGAACGCAGGCAGATTGAATGAACGCGTTGTTCTTAATTTTCCGTTGCAAGCATCGATATCAACAGCAAAAATTAAACCTAACATTCTCTCTGTGTTTTTGAATTTCTAGGACTTCATTAGACCAGAAAATTAGCCTCTCATTCTTAGATTTCATTCGCTACCAATATCTATTTATTACATGCAATTTACTTTAAATTGAACCATTAACTGCGATATATACAAATTTTCGTGGATTGTACAGATTTCTTTGTTCATGAAACACACTGCCTGACCAAAAATGTGAAACATAAGACATGGTTTGATGTCAGTATAACTTTGTAAGCGTACACACCATCGGCTGGTATGATTAGGTGCAATTCTCTGTATCAGTTAAACGGTCAAAGTCCATTAATGGTGTTCTTGTTTAGTATTTGTATCAGATCTGGAGGGGCATATAGAGTGCGTGACTGGTTTCTGTTTCTATATTGTTGAGGCAATTAATATTAGTAGCTTCTTTGTGCCTGGCCAGATTACTGTGATACGGAATGAAGTTATGTTACAAAGGATACTGTAGTACCAAACCATAATGCAGTATCCAGATCTGTGGGGCATTTGAGTGAGGCAGTGGCCCGATGTAGGACAGAATGGGAACATTAGGTCAGGTATACTCATCGTCAAGGTAGACCATGTCTGTTCACGACAGTGGAGAATCGCCGTATTTTACAACCCACTCACATCTGCACCTTTATGCCTGATCAGAATACTGTGATACATAATGAAGTATTGTTACGAAGGGTACTGTAGTACCAACACATAGTGCAGTATCCAGATTTGTGGGGCATTTGGGTGAGGCAGTGGCCCGATGTAGGACAGAATGGGAACATTAGGTTATGCATACTCATCGTCAAGGTAGACCATGTCTGTTCACGACAGTGGAGAATCGCCGTATTTTACAACCCACTCACATCTGCACCTTTATGCCTGATCAGATTACTGTAATACATAATGAAGTATTGTTACGAAGGGTACTGTAGTACCAACACACAGTGCAGTATCCAGATTTGTTGGGCATTTGGGTGAGGCAGTGGCCCGATGTATGACAGAATGGGAACATTAGGTCAGGCATACTCATCGTCCAGGTAGACCATGTCTGTTCACGACAGTGGAGAATCGCCGTATTTTACAACCCACTCACATCTGCACCTTTATGCCTGATCAGATTACTGTAATACATAATGAAGTATTGTTACGAAGGGTACTGTAGTACCAACACATAGTGCAGTATCCAGATTTGTTGGGCATTTGGGTGAGGCAGTGGCCCGATGTATGACAGAATGGGAACATTAGGTCATGCATACTCATCGTCGAGGTAGACCATGTCTGATCACGACAGTGGAAATTCGTCGTATTTTACAACCCACTCACATCTGCACCTTTATGGCTGGCCAGATTACTGTGATACGGAATGAAGTATTGTTACGAAGGGTACTGTAGTACTAACACATAGTGCAGTATCCAGATTTGTGGAGCATTTGGGTGAGGCAGTGTCCCGATGTAGGACAGAATGGGAACATTAGGTCAGGCATACTCATCGTCCAGGTAGACCATGTCTGTTCACGACAGTGGAGAATCGCCGTATTTTACAACCCACTCACATCTGCACCTTTATGCCTGATCAGATTACTGTAATACATAATGAAGTATTGTTACGAAGGGTACTGTAGTACCAACACATAGTGCAGTATCCAGATTTGTTGGGCATTTGGGTGAGGCAGTGGCCCGATGTATGACAGAATGGGAACATTAGGTCATGCATACTCATTGTCGAGGTAGACCATGTCTGATCACGACAGTGGAAATTCGCCGTATTTTACAACCCACTCACACCTGCACCTTTATGCCTGATCAGATTACAGTGATACATAATGAAGTATTGTTACGAAGGGTACTGTAGTACCAACACATAGTGCAGTATCCAGATTTGTGGGGCATTTGGGTGAGGCAGTGGCCCGATGTATGACAGAATGGGATCATTAGGTCAGGCATACTCATCGTCAAGGTAGACCATGTCTGTTCACGACAGTGGAGAATCGCCGTATTTTACAACCCACTCACATCTGCACCTTTATGCCTGATCAGATTACTGTAATACATAATGAAGTATTGTTACGAAGGGTACTGTAGTACCAACACATAGTGCAGTATCCAGATTTGTTGGGCATTTGGGTGAGGCAGTGGCCCGATGTATGACAGAATGGGAACATTAGGTCAGGCATACTCATCGTCGAGGTAGACCATGTCTGATCACGACAGTGGAAATCCGCCGTATTTTACAACCCACTCACACCTGCACCTTCTATCAGAGAACGAATAATGGACACCCTGCATCATTCTGTGTCAGTCCGCACTACTGGTCGGAGGTAAGCAGCAGCCAGACTGAGGAATCCGATGGAATCTGAGGAATCCGAGGAATCCGTTGGAATCTGAGGAATCCGATGGAATCTGAGGAATCCGATGCGAAGGCTGCCGTTTATACTGAAACACAAATGGCTGAATTTGGAGTGGTGTCGTTACGGGTAGCATGGATTGCTGATGAACGACGCCGCACTGCGTTCAGCGATGAATCGCACTTCAGTTCTGCACTACCCAGGATGGCCATCGTGGGCGAGTATGCTGGTGACCTGGAGAGCAGTCCCATACGTCCAATGTTTTGGAGACACCCAGCGCTGCTGGATTCATGGTGTGGGAAGCCATCGGGAATTACTTCAGGTCGTAGCTGGTAGTGACTGAGTGAACTCTGACGGCACAATGGTACGACACAGACATCATGCGTCCTCAGGTCTTACCTCTCATGTGACTCTATCGTGGTGCCAGTTTTCAACAGGGCAATGCTCGCCCAGACATGACAAAGGTCTCTATGAAAAATCTGCTCGGTTTTGAGGTACTCCTGTGTCCATCAAGATACGCAGATCAGTCCCCTTTAGTACGTGTGTAGCACCAGCTCGAGCGTCAACTCTGTCCCAGTGCCACTAACCAGCATATTATGGACCACTTAAGGACGGTTATGCGCCAACTTGCCTCATGAGTGGGTCCAACGACTAAATGGCCACCTTCCCAACCGAATTAGTTCGTGTATCCAGGCCAGGTTTTAAATTGTAAGACATTTCCAGGGGCAGATGTGGACTCTGACCACAATCTATTGGTTAGGACCTGTAGATTAAAACTGAAGAAACTGCAAAAAGGTGGAAATGTAAAGAGATGGGACATGGATAAACTAAAAGAACCAGAGGTTGTACAGAGTTTCAGGGAGAGCATAAGGGAGCAATTGACAGGAATGGGGGAAAGAAATACAGTAGAAGAATTCTGGAGGTGGCAGGGGTAAAATACAGGGAGCGAAAGGTTATTTACAATTTGTACAGAAACCAGATGGCAGTTATAAGAGTCGACGGATATGAAAGGGAAGTAGTGGTTGGGAAGGGAGTGAGACAGGGTTGTAGTCTCTCCCCAATGTTATTCAATCTGTATATTGAGCAAGCAGTAAAGGAAACAAATGAAAAATTTGGAGTAGGTATTAAAATAGATGGAGAAGAAATAAAAACTTCGAGGTTCGCCGATGACATCGTAATTCTGTCAGAGACAGCAAAGGACTTGGAAGAGCAGTTGAAAGGAATGGATAGTGTCTTGAAAGGAGGATATAAAATGAACATCAACAAAAGCAAAACGAGGATAATGGAATGTAGTCGAATTAAGTCGGGTGATACTGAAGGAATTAGATTAGGAAATGAGGCACGTAAAGTAGTAAAGGAGTTTTGCTATTTGGGGAGCAAAATAACTGATGTAGAAGTAGAGAGGATATAAAATTTAGACTGGCAATGGCAAGGAAAGCGTTTCTGAAGAAGAGAAATTTGTTAACATCAAGTATAGATTTAAGTGTCAGGAAGTCGTAAAGTATTTGTATGGAGTGCAGCCATGTATGGAAGTGGAAACATGGACGATAAATAGTTTGGACAAGAAGAGAATAGAAGCTTTCGAAATGTGGTGCTACAGAAGAATGCTGAAGAATAAATGGGTAGATCACATAACTAATGAGGAAGTATTGAATAGGATTGGGGAGAAGAGAAGTTTGTGGCCCAACTTGACCTGAAGAAGGGATCGGTTGGTAGGACATGTTCTGAGGCATCAAAGGATCACCAATTTAGTATTGGAGGGCAGCGTGGAGGATAAAAATCGTAGAGGGAGACCAAGATATGAATACACTAAGCAGATTCAGAAGGATGTTGGTTGCAGTAGGTACTGGGAGATGAAGAAGCTTGCACAGGATACAGTAGCATGGAGAGCTGCATCAAACCAGTCTCAGGACTGAAGACCACAACAACAACAACAACAACATCCAGGCCACATGGGGTCATATTGATAAATGGGCACGTATTGCCAAGGTCTTCGTAAATTGGATCGATTCTGCAATATCTGAAATAACATCTCGTAGCTTCAGTCCATTACGGTTTCCTCTTCCCCTTTTGGGTGTTTCACTTTTATTTTCAGGCTGTGTATTTCATTTATTTATTGTCTGGTTACTCTTTCTTACGTCATTCGAAGTAATTACTGCATACTGGGAAGTTGATTGTTGCAGTACAGCTATTCATACTGTAAGATCATTTCTGTACGAACATGTGGTACCCAAGACGAGTTGTCTATATTATTTCAGACAACTGACAGTAGTCATGTACATCAGTCTCAGTGCTGCACATAAGTTATAAATACTACTCTTCTCTGAATTTTATCATACTTCTTTTCAGCTCTGGAAGACGCCATGAAGACGTTCGAAGAAGCTAAAAGTGGAGTCACATCTAAAGTGTACGATTACCTCGACCAGCGAAATATTGAATTTGACGCCGATTTTGAGATTTTTCTTGCAAAAACTAATGAGCTCAAAGAACATGTTGGGTCCATGATAGAGGAAAATTTTGACAGTGTTTGGGAGAGTCCCCAAGGAATTCGTTTCCTTATTCGTTTTGAAAAGGTAAGTACACAGTTTCTCTAGAAATAATTCTTGAATGCTTAAACTGAAAATTGATGAAATTATATCTCAGACACAAGTGTACTGTCTACGTTAAAAGGTAACGGATGCTCTATAATACGCACAGAAGCGTCAGTGAACTCAGTGACTACTTGCAGCATTTAATTCTCTTTCGCCTCAACGAGTGACATGCATTGTGATGGCCTCCGTCCCCTTGATTCTTGGCTTACACTAACCCATAAATTTGCTCAGAGTTCAGGCTAATTGAGAAAGGATACAATGGCTAACTCTTTCCTCCATTGGTTGTTTTAGAGGAGACATTTCACTCAAATATTTTTACTTTTCTAGAAAGAAACTCATATGTTTCGAGAAGTAGAAAATTTACCTGTACTGTCATGGTCGTTAAACATTTCTTTCGCTCCTGTCCAAAGTGAAAAGTTATCTTTCCTCCGAGAAGCTTTCGAGTGTTTCTCGCTATATTACATGCTTAAAAGGGGAAACAAATGTCTGGAGCCACCATAAATCAATATTTCACGACCTCATTTATTTCCTTTCCATATTGAAATTTCAGAGCTGTAAAAGTTTCTTGTGGTAGTATCGCGGATTCCTTAGCACCAAAAGTATCAGAAAAGAGGTGTATCTGCATGGAAGTATGTACCATCTTGAAACATCCGTAACTTTTTTGTAAAAAGCCCTAGTAATTGGATTGTGTTGAGAGTTTTAACTAATTCACCAGTATATATGTACATCTGGTGCGAATCCATTTTTTTTAATCTTTCCTCGATGCGCGCCAGCATAAATTTCACAACGGAAATCTTTACTTACGACGAGCTGTACCGTTGCGTCGATTGTGTTCCATTTTCTCGAGCACATCAATATGATGGGATGGGCATAGTAGTTAAAATGGTTCTGAAACAGAACTATTCATTAGAGCTTACGTAATAATCCAGTAGCTGCGTTTTAATCGATTTGCTCTGAAATACCATGCACATTACTTTAAAAATTGTAAACCAAGGTCTTTCTTCGCACCGAGCGAAGTGGCGCAGTGGTTAGCACACTGTACTCTAATTCGGGAGGACGACTGTTCAAACCCACGACCGGCCATTCTGATTCAGTTTTTCCGTGATCTCCCTAAATCGCTTCAGGCAAATGCCGGCCGATTTCCTTCCCCGTCTTTCCCTAATCCAATGGTGGGAACGATGACCTCGCTGTTTTGTCCCCTCCCCCAAATCAGCCAACCAATCTTCCTTCGTGACTTGTCTGTACTCTTGCCTCGACACTTAGTCTACTTGTTTATTGTCTCTGTAGTTAAGATCACTGCTCCTGTAATCCTGTCTTCATCAGAAACGTTTCGTATTTTATTTATGAACTTTTCGACCGATTCCCCAATTATCATGTTAATGACAACACGATCTTATTGAAAACACCATCGAAACACCATCCACTTTGAAGAATCATCTCTGTGCGCTTCAGACACAATTTTTCCCATTTACGGCTGTTCATATTATTGATAGTACTGGTTTTGTCAATTCGACTTTCTTGTATTATAAGCTATTGCTTCTCTCAAGCAAAAGTGGGGTGACTGTGTAGTGCAAATTGAATCGGTTACTTAGCAATCATCTATTTCAGTGCCGCCATGTAAATTCATCAATCATTGGAAGAACTACACGGTTATACTGAGCTAGTTTCAGAAATCAACTGCAACAGCATAAGACGACTGGGCTATGTAGAGCGAACATCAGAGGACAGATCCGCCCAGAATGTCTATAAAGGAAATCCAGGTGGTAGAAAAGTGCAGAGAGAGACCACGGAAACAATGACTGGATGATGTGGAGGATGACTTGAGAAACATCGGAGTAAGAAGATGGAGAAAACGAGCAGAATATCGTCAAGATTGGATTGTGATCGTAAGTGAGCCACAGCTGTAGCACCAAGGAGTAAGGAAATAAACTGACGTTTTCGTCGTAATTCCCTTCTGAGAACAAATAGTTGTGTTACCGAGACTTGTCTGATATCTTCGAAAATGGTCACACTTGCTAACACGTTTAGGACACTGCAAGTCACATAATGGAAAGTATTTTCGCAACTCTTTATAGTTAACATTTTTTTGCAACTGATATCACTGATAGTTAACAGTGATCGTGTTGATTCTTCGGTTACGTATAGATGTGTATTAAATTTCCTGTTTTTAAGAAAAAACTAGAGTTTTCCTATTATGATGAATGAACGGGAAATAATTATCTTGATACT
Organism: Schistocerca gregaria; assembly: GCF_023897955.1. Taxonomy (NCBI): domain Eukaryota; kingdom Metazoa; phylum Arthropoda; class Insecta; order Orthoptera; family Acrididae; genus Schistocerca; species Schistocerca gregaria. The sequence goes on along the minus strand of NC_064931.1, from coordinate 816,622,893 downwards.
TTAATATTTTTATTTATAATTGACATAACTGCACAATAATGAGAACTGCATAAATTCTGGAACTTTCGTTCTTCGCTTTGTTTCTTCAAAATGGTCATGCAGTCATTCATTTCATTGCTTACCCATAGACACAGTTCCTGTAACAATTAAGTCACACTAATTCAGTTGCGTGCTTTATTCTGTCCCTTGTACCATCAAAGCAGCATCAAAGCAAATCTTTGTCACAGACCGGGCTCGGAGATAATATACGCCAGGTAGAAAAGTGCCCCTTTATGTCTCCATCATTTTGTATCCTCTGAATGAAGTTTACTACTGGTAGCAATCTAAACAGAACTCACTTTCTAACTTCTGTTTTCGGCCTGTGACCAACAGGCATTTTCATGGAATTAGCCTTTAAATTATACAAATATATTTTAAGGGCAGTCGCTCCTTCGCCATACTTCCTTAACCCGTGCTTGTGCTCTGTTCCTAATGACCTCGCTGTCGACGGGGCGTTAAACACTAATCTTGCTTCCTGCGGTCAATAGTGCACGCATGCGAGTCAAGCCATAGTCACGAAATGAGGCCGCTTGGACCTGAAGAGGAGACCGGTGACCGTTGTAAGGAAGTAAATTATAGAAATCAACATCCCGTCACATATTGGTTTATCAAAATTCATGAGCGTTTTCGCCTTTGAAGCCGTCATCAGATCTAAACCTTTCAGCAGCACGTAGGGCGTAAACTACCGAAACCGACCAGGAATTTAATAAACTAATATGTGATCGAAATATTGATTTCTATAATATAATAAAGCCAGAATTTTTGCTTTATTAGTGCTATGATTGTTAGACCAATGGACTCTGTCGCTTATTTCTCTTCTTACTGTAGTATCACATGATGAGGCTTATTTTATTTGATGAAATTTGAAGATACATACGCTCATGACTGCTGTGGAATGCACTTTTGATACATATCATTGCATTCTCCAGGAATCACATGTGTCTCAGAGCACAATGGCTTTGTATACGTAGTCGCTGAGTAACGAGCGGCAAAATGAGGGAATTTCTGACGAAACCGCTTCACGCTGTCCTGTAGTGACACGCACGAACATTAGGCTCAATTGTGGTGACCACTATGTGATAACATTCGTTGTTGCCAGATATAGCGCACTATCACCATGTGTGGTGGTTTTGGGACGTCTTTCGATACAACATGCGACCTCGACTCCAACGTATGGGGGGGGGCCCTCTCTCTGAACTATATTTTACCTTAGAAAGATGAGAATAGACCCGAAGCTGGTTACGTTTTATATAGATCATTGACTGGACGAATGTGTTACTAGTTATCACAATCTGAGAATTGACTGACCTTATTCATCTGAAATGTAAATGTTATGTGTAGGTTTTGGCCGGGTATCCCTTTGCTTGATTCAGCCGCCTGTCGGAAACGGTGTTCTTCCCCCGAGCATATTGTCCCCTTTCTACGTGGATACTCTGCAAATCACATTTAAGTGTCTAGAAGAGAGTTCATCGAATCACGTTCACAGTTCTCTACTATTCCAACCTCGTATAGCTCGCGGAAAGGACGAACACCTATATCTTTCCTCAGGAGCTCTGATTTCCCTTATTTTATCGTGGTGATCGTTTCTTCCTATGTAGGTCGGTGACGACAAAGTATTTTCGCTTTCGAAGGAGGATGTTGGTGATTGTAACGTCGTGAGAAGACTCCGTTGTAACGAAAAACGCCTTTCCTTTAGTGATGTCCAACCCAAATCCTGTATCATTTCAGTGACACTCTCTCCCGTATTTCGCGATAGTATAAAACGTGCTGCTCTTCAAAATGGTTCAAATGCCTCTGAGCACTATGGGACTTAACATCTGAGGTCCTCAGTCCTCTAGAACTTAGAACTACTTAAACCTAACCTAACCTAAAGACATCACACACATCCATGCCCGAGGCAGGATTCGAACCTGCGACTGTAGCGGTCGCGCGCGTGCTGCCCTTCTTTGAACTTTTTCGATGTACTTGGTCAGTCCTATCTGGTAAGGATCCCACACGGCGCAGCAGTATTCTAAAAGAGGACGGACAAGGGTAGTATAGGCAGTCTCCTTAGTAGATCTGCTACGTTTTCTAAGTGCCCTGCCAATAAAACGCAGTGGTTGGTTAGCCTTACCCACAATATTTTCCATGTGTTCCTTCCAATTTAAGTTCATAGTAATTGTAATTCCTAGGTATTTAGTTGAATTTACGGCCTTTAGATTTGACTGATTTATCTTGTAACAGACGTTTAACGAATTCCTGTTAGCACTCATGTGGATGACCTCACACTTTTCGTTATTTAGCGTCAACTGCCAATTTTCACACCATTCACATAGGTTTTCTAAATCGTTTTGCAATTTTTTTTGATCTTCTGATGGCATTATTAGTCGATAAACGGCAGCTTCGTCTGCAAACAACGTATGTCGGCTGCTCAGATTGTCTCCCAAATCGTTTATAAATATAAGGAACAGCAAAGGGCCTATAACATTACCTTGAGGAACGCCAGAAATCATTTCTGTTTTACTCGATGACTTTCCATCAATTACTACGATCTGTGACCTCTCTGAAAGGACATCACGAATCCAGTCACATTAGTGAGATGATATTCCATAAGCGCGCAATTTCACCACAAGCCGCTTGTGTGGTACAGTGTCAAAAGCCTTCCGGAAATCCAGAAATACGGAATCGATCTGTAATCCCTGTCAATAGCACTTAACACTTTATGCGAATAAAGAATATGTAAGAGTTGTATCGCGGTGTATTTCTGGAGTGTAAGTGAAGATAACGGATGCATGTACAGTGTAGTGTTATGCTTGTGTTGGATGATGATGATGATGATGATGATGGTGATGATAAGAGAAGGGAGAGAGTGAAACGCGGTGGCGGCATATAGCCTACTTTTCTCGAATAGTGCCAAGGGGGCCGCCGAACTTAAGGCCCCATCCGCCAGATGGATCACTATCAACAGTGTTACATTCCCTCATTTCATGAGACAAAGCGGGGAGATTTGGAATTTAATCCAGGACATGGATGCAATGACTGGTGATCAGGAACTTTATGCGACTTATTTAAGTGATTTATGTCTTTCCTAACACACACATACCAACTTACGCGTACTTAATTTTTTTTCCTTTTAGAAGCCTTATGAATATTTTAGGACCTTATTCTTAATGTTCCGTTTCATAACAGGTACCTTTGTGTTACGTGGAGCAGCTATGATAACAGCGTATGATGTTGCTGAAGGCCGTTTTTCATTATTTCTATCTGAAGACATCTGTCCTATAGCGTTTTTATATTGTCCATTAAGCTAAGCGTTTCTTCAGTACTCTCAGCCATGCGCTTCGACTACGTGGGTGCGCCGGGGGGCTGGAGCACCCACATACATAATCTTTTGGGTGCGCCGCACCCGCAGACTTTGTAATTTGATAAGAACAAAATAAATATTTCGCACTTGCCCCTATAAAAAAAGTAATGAACTATCAAAACACTGAGATGCAAGCTAAAATTTCCGACCTCTAAATCATGTATGTTCGTTTGAGATGTCTTTCTGCAAAGGCAACCAAGCAACACACTCCCCCGGTCCTTAACTCTCTCTGCCCAAGTCAAAGGCACTCCTCAGAATAACAGTCGCACTATACTGTGATTAGAGTCCCATATTTCCGGCTTGCTTTCATGTTTACTTACAAGTGACACGCTTCAGTACGCCTTCTCCATTAGTCAACAATTGTTTTAAAACATCTGCTTGCCAATACTGAGCAACAATAAAGACAAATTTGAGCTATAAGGAAGCCGATTGTTACAGACTACCTCAATAGTTATTTTTTTTAAGCATAACAACGGTGTAGTTTAAGATTTCACTGAATTGGTTTTCATGTAATCTGCATTGTTATCGTTTTGTTTCTGGAGACAATGGCTTGAAGGACACGGGAGCTGATATTGCAGACTGAAGGGGTGTTACCGCTGTTACCACCTTAATAGCAAGTACGGCGAAGTGGGTCTACTGACGGTATAAGTGGAGCAAAAGCTCTTCGCCGGGCAAACATTTTCTCAGTTTTCAAACGCTACGCGATTACTGGAAGCGTGTGGAAAGCTGGAACACATTATTGCGCATTGCTTCTATACGCACTTTCGAATTCGAAGTTTCAAAGTCGTTATGGATAAATTCGTCATACGTTTATCGTCATCATAGCAGGTGGATATTGCTAATACCGACAACATTGAAACGCACATCGAGCCAAAAAATAAGGAACCTGAGAATGTGTCTTCTGCCAGTTACTGTAGTACATCAGCAAGAAGTGTCAAGAGATCGTCACGCAGGTCATACCATGAAGGATGTTAAAACACATTTCCTTGGATTTATTACGACAAATATTTGGAAAAAGTGTTCTGTAGTGTGTGTAAAAATGCTTTTGGTTCTAGACCGCGGTGGTCTCGCGGTTGTAGGCGCGCAATCCGGAACCGCGCGACTGCTACGGTCGCAGGTTCGAATCCTGCCTCGGGCATGGATGTGTGTGATGTCCTTAGGTTAGTTAGGTTTAAGTAGTTCTAAGTTCTAGGGGACTGATGACCACATATGTTAAGTCCCATAGTGCTCAGAGCCATTTGAAGCATTTTTTTCTAAACGGATATTCCCAGTGGCAAAAGGCAACTAAACGTTTCAGAGGTCATGGAAAATGTACACTTCACCGTTCCACCGTGACTGCTCTGATAACTACGGAACAGGGTACAAATCTGTCATCCCTTACCTCAAAATATAAATCAGAAGATATGAAGCCGAGTTTATGTTGCTTTTAAGTCAGCTGTGTTACCGACTGAGCCAGGGCAGTCTTGACGTATGCTTGTGGTATCGGTGTATTTTACTTTGTCACACCACAAATCTTTATGAAACAGTGTTCATATAATATTGTAAATGAAAGGAAATCGCTTTAAAAAATATCGAGCCTATCCAGAAAACATATACTACATTCCGCCATTGAGAAGTACCCACAGAAATTTTGGTGAGTCGGCGCCCTTGCTCTCAACTGTACTTACACATTTTTTCCTTTCTGGTGTCCTTGAAATTCAACCATTATCGCTGCTGTCGTAGATCAGCTACAGACACCGATTATTGGCAATACCTATTAAATAGGCGGTGCGGGTCTCCCGCATCATCCCCTACACTCCTCGTAGTATGGGACCTCATCATCATCATCATCATCATCATCGTCATTACCATTAAATACACAATTTAGATAGATAATGGCCGGAGAGGATAGTGGATGAGATGTAATGTAGCGAACTGTCTCTGATCCCGAAATATTTGATTTGGAGGTAGGTTGATGACATGAATAAGGCAGAAAAATGGCCTTGTGAATCGCCAAGAGTCCCGAAAGACTTTGCCTGACGAATTGCGTGAATGCCTTAGGAAATAAATGTTTTTGGAATCGGGTCCACTTTTGTAAATTCTCTGTTTGTCTGAGTTGATTGCACCAGTTACAGTTTCCTTTAAACAACAAACGGTAAATCACTATAGACTGCGCAGTTACGCCATACATTACTACTTCCAGATGGTACGTCATATAGGAAGAATGACTGCTTGTATATTTCTGGTAGAGCTGCTACGAATCTAATTTCATGGTTAAGGTTTATATGAGAGCAATATGTAGGGGGACTAAAGAATATTAAGAGATTATTGTCTCCCGAAATCTCCTAGGAGGATTTCGTAAGATATAGACGCCCTTGTTGAGGCGTCTTCTTGTTAGGATCTTTCGGCATTTCTTTTACATTAGCACTGAAGTCAGAATGTACCAGCCTGAGATCCACTTCTGTGTATATGCTCGATTTTCTTAGTTGTTGTTGTTGTTGTTGTTGTTGTTGTTGTCTTCAGTCCTGAGACTGGTTTGATGCAGCTCTCCATGCTACTCTATCCTGTGCAAGCTGCATCATCTCCCAGTACCTACTGCAACCTACATCCTTCTGAATCTGCTTAGTGTACTCATCTCTCGGTCTCCCTCTACGATTTTTACCCTCCACGCTGCCCTCCAATGATAAATTTGTGATCCCTTGATGCCTCAAAACATGTCCTACCAACTGATCCCTTCTTCTAGTCAAGTTGTGCCACAAACTTCTCTTCTCCCCAATCCTATTCAATACCTCCTCATTAGTTACGTGATCTACCCATTTAATCTTCAGCATTCTTCTGTAGCACCACATTTCGAAAGCTTCTATTCTCTTCTTGCCCAAACTAGTTATCGTCCATATTTCACTTCCATACATGGCTACACTCCAAACAAATACTTTCATAAACGACTTCCTGATACATAAATCTATATTCGATGTTAACAAATTTCTCTTCTTGAGAAACGCTTTCCTTGCCATTGCCAGTCTACATTTTATATCCTCTCTACTTCGACCATCATCAGTTATTTTACTTCCTAAATAGCAAAACTCCTTTACTACTTTAAGTGTCTCATTTCCTAATCTAATTCCCTCAGCATCACCCGATTTAATTTGACTACATTCCATTATCCTCGTTTTGCTTTTGTTGATGTTCATCTTATATCCTCCTTTCAAGACACTGTCCATTCCGTTCAACTGCTCTTCCAAGTCCTTTGCCGTCTCTGACAGAATTACAATGTCATCGGCGAACCTCAATGTTTTTACTTCTTCTCCATGAATTTTAATACCTACTCCGAATTTTTCTTTTGTTTCCTTTACAGCTTGCTCAATATACAGATTGAATAACATCGGGGAGAGGCTACAACCCTGTCTCACTCCTTTCCCAACCACTGCTTCCCTTTCATGCCCCTCGATTCTTATGACTGCCATCTGGTTTCTGTAAAAATTGTAAATAGTCTTTCGCTCCCTGTATTTTACCCCTGCCACCTTTAGAATTTGAAAAAGAGTATTCCAGTCAACATTGTCAAAAGCTTTCTCTAAGTCTACAAATGCTAGAAACGTAGGTTTGCCTTTTCTTAATCTTTCTTCGAAGATAAGTCGTAAGGTCAGTATTGCCTCACGTGTTCCAACATTTCTACGAAATCCAAACTGATCCTCCCCAAGGTCCGCATCTACCAGTTTTTCCATTCGTCTGTAAAGAATTCGCGTTAGTATTTTGCAGCTGTGACTTATTAAACTGATAGTTCGGTAATTTTCACATCTGTCAGCACCTGCTTTCTTTGGGATTGGAATTATTATATTCTTCTTGAAGTCTGAGGGTATTTCGCCTGTCTCATACATCTTGCTCACCAGCTGGTAGAGTTTTGTCATGACTGGCTCTCCCAAGGCCGTCAGTAGTTCTAATGCAATGTTGTCTACTCCGGGGGCCTTGTTTCGACTCAGGTCTTTCAGTGCTCTGTCAAACTCTTCACGCAGTATCGTATCTCCCATTTCGTCTTCATCTACATCCTCTTCCATTTCCATAATATTGTCCTCAAGTACATCGCCCTTGTATAAACCTTCTATATACTCCTTCCACCTTTCTGCCTTCTCTTCTTTGCTTAGAACTGGGTTGCCATCTGAGCTCTTGATATTCATACACGTGGTTCTCTTCTCTCCAAAGATCTCTTTAATTTTCCTGTAGGCAGTATCTATCTTACCCCTAGTGAGATAAGCTTCTACATCCTTACATTTGTCCTCTATCCATCCCTGTTTAGCCATTTTGCACTTCCTGTCGATCTCATTTTTGAGACGTTTGTATTCCTTTTTGCCTGCTTCATTTACTGCATTTTTATATTTTCTCCTTTCATCAATTAAATTCAATATTTCTTCTGTTACCCAAGGATTTCTAGCAGCCCTCGTCTTTTTACCTACTTTATCCTCTGCTGCCTTCACTACTTCATCCCTCAGAGCTGTATTTCTTTCCCCCATTCCTGTCAATTGTTCTATTATGCTCTCCCTGAAACTCTGTACAACCTCTGGTTCTTTCAGTTTATCCAGGTCCCATCTCCTTAATTTCCCACATTTTTGCAGTTTCTTCAGTTTTAATCTACAGGTCATAACCAATAGATTGTGGTCAGAGTCCACATCTGCCCCTGGAAATGTCTTACAACTTAAAACCTGGTTCCTAAATCTCTGTCTTACCATTATATAATCTGATACCTTTTAGTATCTCCAGGGTTCTTCCATGTATACAACGATTTTCTTAGTAGCACTTGCAAATTATTCTTGTGCAGGCGGTACACGTGTCATGTGAAAAGCATCCTCTTCTATAGGCGGCATGTAGTTTCCCATGATCGAAATAACGAATTGAGGCCAGCTGTTTGATTTACATAACACTGAATCTATGTGATTGTGTGACTCGAATTCCCGACATTTCGTTACTTCTTAGAACATTCTTGAACTCCCTTGTTATATGAACTGTCATCTGCGATCTAAGAAGAACTCTAGCTACCGTCATTCATTTGATATAATGTGCGACCTACGATATTCCGCTACTCAGTGTAATGAAATCACATACACCGAAAAAATCATTTCATGTTGTACGTGTAACAACCCCTGCACTTCAGTTGTTGTTGTGGTCTTTATTTCGAAGACTTGTTTGTTGCAGCTCTCCGTGCTCCTCTATCCTGTTCTAGCCTCTTCCATCGACGAATAAGCACTGTATCCTTCAGGGGCAAACAAAAATTTGGAAACACCGCAAGAAATGCATGCTTTAACACAAAAACAGATGTTAGCCAAGCATGCAAGTTGCGGTATTGTACTTGACCATGAACGGCGCCTGTGGAATGTACGCTGCAAGTGTCAGTCGTGGTCAGAGCAGCGTTCTGTAGGGTTGGAAGTGCATTATATAGGTGCTAAGTCAATTCGCACGTGGGTAAATTGTTGGTGCTCGTATGGTGGGTACTGCCGTCACCGAGGTAGCCGAAGTATTTGGCGTTTCAATCGGCACGATGTTGAACATTTTTAGCGCAACAGGAAAACCGGTAAAAGATCATTGGATAAACGCGGACGACTTTGTGTGTTGATGATCGTGACAAGTAGTCACTGAAGAGAGATGTGACAAAAGATAAGGGATCGACAGCTGCAAATGCCTGTGTCAGTACCAAAACAACACAAAGTGAGCACCATAATATTGGAATTGCAAGGGGAGCTGGAATTCCAAAACCACTTATTAGTGATTCAAATGCCTCTAAGAGCAAAAAGTGGTGCCGATGCCATGGGAAAACCTGGACTTTAGTAGAATGTCACTTGGGCGAATGAGTCTTTTTTCACACTGTTATCAACTTCCGGTCGAGTTTACGGCACAAGAGTGAAACATGGCTAAATCTGGTTAAAAAGTTGGGCAACAATATCGTGCTGTTCCATGGGCTCAGTGGTTATTCTGTAAGGTCGTATTACTGCCAAGGATTATGTGACCTCTTTCGCTGATCAGGTCCATCCCACGGTACAATGTTTGTTCCCCATTCCAAGACGACAGGGTCCCTGCTCACACAGCTCGCATCGTCCAGGACTGGTTTTATAAGTAGAGGATAAATTGTCATATCTCATCTGACCATAACAGTCACCAGATCTCAGCATTATTCAGCCCATGTGGTCTACTTTGGAGAGAAGGGTGCGTGATAACTATCCACTTTCATCAACGTTACCTGAACTTGTCACTATTTTGTGGGAAGAATGGAATACGATTCCGTTGAAAAAGATGTAGGACCTATCAATTCCAAAACTATTGGGAGCTGTTTTGCATGCGAACGGGTTTCCTATGTTATATTAGGCATGGTAATGTGCTGTGTTTTTGGTATTTCCATATTTTTGTCCACCCCCTGTACATCCTTTTGGATCTGAGAATAACTATTGCAACTTACTTTCACTAGCGCCTGCTTATTGTATTCATTTTTTTGTCTCCCTTTACGACTTTTGCCCTCTACAGTTCCCTCCAATACTAAAGTGATGCCCGCATCTCGTGGTCATGCGGTACCGTTCTCGCTTCCCACACCCGGGTTCCCGGGTTCGATTCCCGGCGGGGTCAGGGATTTTCTCTGCCTCGTGATGGCTGGGTGTTGTGTGATGTCCTTAGGTTAGTTAGGTTTAAGTAATTGTAAGTTCTAGGGGACTGATGACCATAGATGTTAAGTCCCATAGTGCTCAGAGCCATTTTACTAAAGTGATGGTGGTGTTGGATTGTGAGGCGTTCAACATTGTGGTCATCAGCGCGTTTACAAGTTCCAATCTTTCCATTTCCAGTCTCGCTGTGACCGCTACGATCGCAGGTTCGAATCCTGCCTCGGGCATGGATGTGTGTGATGTCCTTAGGTTAGTTAGGTTTAATTAGCTCTAAGTTCTAGGCGACTGATGACCTCAGAAGTTAAGTCGCATAGTGCTCAGAGCCATTTTTTTACAGTCTCGCTACTATCCGAATGATGATGAGATGATGACAACACAAACACCCAGTCCCCGGGCGAAGAAAATCTCCGACCCGGCCGGGAATCGAACCCAGGACATCATGATCCACAGGCAGCAACGCTAGCCACTGAACTACAAGCTGAGGACCCAATACTAAAGTGATAATCCCTTGATGTCTTATAACATGTCCTGTCAACCGATCCCTTCTTTTAGTTGAGTTTTGCTACAAATTCTTTTTTCCTAAACTCTGTTGGGTACCACCGCATTAGTTACATAATCTACTCGTCTTATTTTCAGAATTATTCTGCAGCAACACGTTTCAAAAACTTCTACTCCCTTCTTGTTTAAACTGTTTATCAAGCACGTTTTACTTTCGTGCAAGGCTACACTCCAGACAAACATATTCAGAAAAGACTTCCTAACACATAAATGTATATTAGATGTTACGAAATTTCTCTTCGCCAGAAACGCTTTTCTTCCCGTCGCCAGTCTATGTTTTATATCCTCTATGCTTCGCCATCATCAGTTACTTAACTGCGCAACTATCAAAACTCATTTAATCCGTACTTTAAGTACATTAAATTGCTTAACTACGGATTGTTAATCTCACTTTGCCCTTCGAAGCAGCATTAATAGTCGGCCCCTGCAGTACTGAGTCGAGCCCTGTTAAGTGACTGTACTAAAAAAAAACCGACCACTGGATTGGATGTTGAACGTCGTCTGCGGTCTCCTACAGGCTACAATCAATATCCTTGACTTACTGAAGAAAGAAGTCTCACTGCAATTCTTCATCGGATGAGTGAGCACAGTGATAGAAAAGTTAACGCATTGGTTTTCAAGCAAACACACAGTTTACTATTACTTAAGACACATCTAACCAAATCCATTCCCTCAACCAAAGACTCTCTCGCTACCCATCATCATGATGACCTTCCAGTGCTTCAGCGCGGCCACCGGAAAATACATCTGTGTTAAAAAGGTCCATATCTCACCAATGAATCCGTCTACATTAGCCTCCAACCCCCTGTAACTTCCTGCTCCCTCTACACAGTGAAATGTTAAGTCCGCCGACCCCTATGGAATACATCTCTGCCATTAGGAAACTCAGATCTGCCAAAAGTCTTCGTTGACCAACTGTGCAACGCAGTGCGAAAAAAAAAAAAAACCACCCAGCTTTCCTCCGTTTATTGATGGGCTAGAACTTCCTTTAGTAAGCAAACTTATTGGCGTGCCTCCTCTTCTAATAACTGCAACTCTCTGCTTAGTTCTGCCTTCTGGCAGGTATTCTTGTTGCTTTACTTCTTCTGCCTGGATCTCGTCTCCTACCTTCCAAACTTTACAGAAGCTCTCCTGGTTCGCAGGAGAGCTTCTGTAAAGTTTGGAAGGCAGGAGACGAGATACTGGCAGAAGTAAAACTTTGGGGAGGGGGCGTGAGTCGTGCTTGGGTAGATCAGTGGTAGAGCATTTGTCCGCGAAAGGCAAAGGTCCCGAGTTCGAGTCTCGGTCCGGCACACAGTTTTAATGTGCCAGGAAGTTTCGTATCAGCGCACACTCCGCTGCAGAGTGAAAATCTCATTCTGGATTAAGATTCTTGCCTGAACAGCACAACAGAACCATCCATTCCCATCAGAGCAAAGGACGTTTTGTTCGTTCTGTCACACAGTTCCAAATCTAATCATTTACACTAACAGTGTACTCACTCTGTAACGATTTCCGTCATATATCAGAGAACTGAATAACATGTCTAGTTTAGAAATACATCTCGTGATTACAGTAGCGTCTACCTTTGTTCATTTACGAATCCATTTTCTGAATGTAACTAAATACCCTTCTTTATCACTAGAATCTTTGATCTCTGAAAGTCCGTGCCTGATGAAGACTATCTGAATTTTTATTTCTCTTAGATCTCCCTGTGTCATAATCCGCTTTTGCAAGCCCTTAAATAAATATTGCCACTTAGACGGTCACTGTTGTACTATTGTTATGATTGTTAACAGTAGTTATTAGTATTGCTATTACCCTTGTGCCCAAAATTAAAGCAACAAACCAGTATTTCCCCAACATGTGTCTTATTCACGATACAATCATACAGACTGTCAACAGATGTCCATACGATCGTGTCCTGCACGGAAGATGGCATTCTGCTCAACGGAAAACCACGCCAACGATGACGTCAGAGCACCTATCAAACGGAAAGGCGTTTGCCGCGTAGTCCCACATCCACAATCGCTGTATACACAGTCGCAGACGGTGCAGCGTGGCGCAGAGAAGACGCCTACCAGACTCTGTGGTGGAGGGGCGTGGGAAGAATGGAAGCAGGACAGTCGCAAACGGATGTGGTTCGATGGCTTAATGTGAATCGTTCTGTTGTTTTTCGGACGTAGCGACAGTTTATAGAGATCGAAACTGTATCTCGAAGACCAGGGCGGGGCCGACCACGTGTAACACCATAGAGAGAGAATTGTTATTTGGCTATAAGGGCACGACGGTACCGCCTTAGTACTGCAAAGCATCGCAGCATCCACCGGACGTGTTTTATCAAGCAAACGGTGTACAGAAAGCATCGGCAGACAGGCCTTTATTGTCGGAGACCTGCTGTGTGTGTACCTCTGATGAGTCTTCACAGAGGGGAACGTCTAGAGTGCAGCTGTCAACATGTCACCTGGACGGTCGAACAATGGACCAATGCCCTTTTCACAAATGAGTTCCGATATGGTCTGGACAATGATTCTCGACGGATTCGCATCTGGAAGGAACATAGAACACGATTTCGGGACCAAAGCGTTGTGGAAAGAGACAGATATCGAGGATGACTCCTAATGGTGTGTGTAGGGCACACGGTTTAATTGCTGTCAGGCATCGTGACGAAATGGTGAGACCTCATGTGCGGTTGTTGCGAGCTGCTGTGGACTCAGAATTCGTACTACTGGATGATAATGCTCGACCTCATAGAGCATGGTTGGTTGATCTTTTCCTGAAAGCGGAAGACGTTGCGCGCATGGCGTGGCGTGCTTGCTCTCTCGATTTGAATCCCATATAGCACGTCTGGGATGCACTAGGGACACGGTTGCATCACTTCAGCATCCACCAACCACTGTCCAAGACTTACGAGCAGCGCTGCAGGAAGAATGGGCGCTATTGCCTCAACATGAGATTGATGACATCATTCACAGCAGTGCCCTTCGTTTGTCAGGCCTATATTGCTGCCAGAGGTGATCACACTCCATACTGCGTGCATTAACCAGTTGTCGGAATGTGTGTGTAAATCTGTTAAGTTGGGAAAGACGGAAATTTTTTTTATCTGCCGCTATGCATGTTTCAATTGTTTACATTCCGTAGTTTTATATAGTTTCTACTTTACTGTCATCTGATTATACTCTATTCTGGAAAAATAGTCTCAACCTTGTAAAATTTCGGTTTCTTACTTTACTTCTGGACACCCGTGTAGTTATTACTCTGTACTGTTATTACAAATACCGTACACAGATCCAAATTTTGTTTGAAATCATTTTTGCACTTGCACTACTAACATTATTCCAGAATGATCAATCACTCTGCAAAGGAGTACGCGCCGATTTGACCACTATCATTACTATTTATAAGATCATCATCGTTATTAAGGTAACTGTGTTGCAAAAAGTTTTGTATGTGTAAAACCCTGGTCCGATGTTAGGGAGGACGTGAAGGCGCTAGTATGATCAGGTTAAATAAATACATAATATCTTGCAACATTTATCTGAGATCATTGCAAGTCTTCTGACGTTCATGCAATCATTCCCTTGTCGTGTCCTGAAAAGTTCAGGGGCATACCTCAACCAGTGCAGTCGATGAGGGACGATGGCGTGAGCGGCTCATAGGACTCCTATCTCCAAAGTACCTGCAAGCTACGGGGCTGTTCAAAGGTAAAGAATTCGGTGTAGTTCTCAAGGAAGCTCAAGGACAATGAAACTCAGAATAATTTTGTTCCAGTGGAAGTATACTCTGTCAACACAGAATGAAGTTAATGTAAATCAGTGAACGCTGTCACTGTCTTTGGCTTACACTGAATTACTAATCAGTTGCCTTCGGGCGTCCGAACTCGAATCTGTCTTCCCAGTAACCTCTGCCGACACACTTCCACTATCCTGGTGACGACCGACACAGGGTAGTGTCCTAGACGACTACCGAACTGTGCTCTTCTTTTACTCGGGGCAGGCCCTCCCTTTATATGAGGGTTATTCGGAAAGTAAGGAACGATCGGTCGCGAAATGGAAACCACAGTGAAAATCCGATGACATTTTGCACAGGTGAGTTGGGCAGTCCATCTAGTATGCCCATCGATCGCGTTACGTCGTTCCTTTTAGTTCTGAGCACACAGGGAGCACATAACGATACCTAGAACACTAGTGTCTCTCGCCAAGTACGAGGGCCTGGTGAGAAATTTCGCCTGGAGGTATGCAGCCAACATTACAGAACTGTCGTGCGGTTTCTTCTTGAAGACAATTCTCAGCCGCATTCTGCAGGGGCAATGAAGTTGCTCCTGCATCGTTTTCAATTGGATATGTTGGATTACCCACAATACAGCCCGTAATTGTCTCCCTCTGAGTTTCATCTGTGCGCATATGAACCGCTGGCTATGAAGACATCATTTTGTCACAGACAACGAGTTGTAGGCGAGCGTAGAAAATTGGCGGAAAGCACTGGCGGCTGCCTTCTATAACAAGGGTATTGGATAGTTGGTACAACGCTACGATAAACGTGTAAGTCGGATCGGCGACTATGGAGATAAGTAGCTGGAAGTTGTACCTTACTGTTGCAAGTAGGAGGCCGCGCCGTGGTCCCGTGGTTAGCGTGAGCAGCTGCGGAACGAGAAGTCCTAGGTTCAAGTCTCCCCTCGAGTGTAAAGTTTACTTTCTACCCTCCGCCACACACCGTCAGGTGTCTTGCGGAGTATGGATGTAGATGTAAACAGTTTTGATTTTCACTGTGATTTCCATTTCGCGACCTATCGTTCCTTACTTTCCGAATAGCCCTCGTAACACCTACCACATTCTGGAAGGTTCCGGCTGACGTACGTAGGGGTCATTTTTGGGGCAGATCAAGAGGTGTATCCTCTGCTGTTACGTCGATCGTCACGGGACCGGAGTCGTGCCCTCAGTGGACGCTGACCTCCACATGTGCGTGTAGTCTGTGGTCGGTTCAGCGCCAGGCCGACGCTGAGTAAACCATTACGTCAATGCATCCGTTGACTTCTGAAGGGCCGGCCGCGGTGGTCTCGCGGTTCTAGGCGCGCAGTCCGGAACCGTGCGACTGCTACGGTCGCAGGTTCGAATCCTGCCTCGGGCATGGATATGTGTGTGATGTCCTTAGGTTAGTTAGGTTTAAGTAGTTCTAAGTTCTAGGGGACTAATGACCACAGCAGTTGAGTCCCATAGTGCTCAGAGCCATTTGAACCATTTGAACTTCGGAAGGCAGCTTCTAGATACATCGTGAATTTAATGCCGGTTTCATCTCTCAATATCGGATTCCGTGACATCCTTCTCTTAGTCAAGTTCTGCTACAAATTTCTTTTCTCGTCTCATTGGTTACATGATGTACCCATCTACCCTTCAGCATTTTTCTGCAAAACCACATATCAAAAGCTTCTATTCCCTTCTTGTTTCGGCCACTGATCGTTCACTTCTCAATTCCATAGAAGATTACAGTCTACACCAACATCTTCAGAAAAGACTTCCTGACACTTAAATCTATGTTCATTGCAAATGAATTCCTCTTCTTGAGATACACTTTTCTTCCCATTGCGAGTCCACATTTTATATCCTCTATACTTTGGCTATCATCAGTTATTTTACTGCCCAGATAGCAAAACTCATCTACTACTTTTACAGTCCCGTTTCCTAATCTAATAGCCTCAGCATAATCTGTTTTAATTCTACTACATTCCATTACCATTGTTTTGATTTTGTTGACGTTAATTTTATATCTTCCTTTCAAGACACAGTCCGTTATCTTCGCCTACTTTTCGAAGTACTTTGCTATCTCTCACAGAGTTACAGTGACATCGGAAAACCTGAAAGCTTTCTTCAATCTCCCTAGACTTTAATTCATACTCCAATTTCTTCTTTTGTTTCCTTTACTGCTTGCTCAGTGTACAGGTTCAATAACATCTGGATAGGCAATAATCCTGTCTCACTCCTTTGTCAACCACTACTTCCTTTCCATGCTTCTCGACTCTTATAGCTGCCGTCTGGTTTCTGTACAAGTTGTATATCATATTTCGCTCCCTGTATTTTAGCCCCGCTATCTTCAGAATTCCAAAGAGTGCGTTCCGGTAGACATTGTCGAAAGCTTGCTCCAAATCTAAAAAAGCTATAAACGTAGGTTTGCCTTTTCTTAACCTATCTTCTAAGACATGTCGCAGGGTCACTATTGCCTCGCGTGTTCTTAAATTTGTATGGAATTCAGACTGTCTTTTCTGAGGTCGGCTTCTAACCGTTATTTCACTGTTGGTGTCAGTATTTTACAAGCATGAGCTATTAAACTGATAATTTGGTAATATTCACACCGGTCAACACCTGTCGTTTTCAGCTTTTCCTTCTTGGCTTGTTACTGGTTTTGCATCTGACTTTTTACAGGGTGTTTCAAAAATGACTAATATATTTGAAACGGCAATACAAACTAAACGAGCAGCGATAGAAATACACCGTCTGTTGCAATATGCTTGGGACAACAGTACATTTTCAGGCAGCAAACTTTCGAAATTACAGTAGTTACAATTGTCAACAACAGATGGCGCTGCGGTCTGGGAAACTCTATAGTAAGATATTTTCCACATATCCACCATGCGTAGCAATAATATGGCGTACTCTCTGAATGAAATTACCCGAAACCTTTGAAAATGTGTCTGGCGGAATGGCTTCACATGCAGATGAGATGTACTGCTTCAGCTGTTCAATTGTTTCTGGATTCTGGCGGTACACCTGGTCTTTCAAGTGTCCCCACAGAAAGAAGTCACAGGGGTTCATGTCTGGCGAATAGGGAGGCCAATCCACGCCGCCTCCTGTATGTTTCGGATAACCCAAAGCAATCACACGATCATCGAAATATTCATTCAGGAAATTAAAGACGTCGGCCGTGCGATGTGGCCGGGCACCATCTTGCATAAACCACGATGTGTTCGCAGTGTCGTCTAAGGCAGTTTCTACCGCCACAAATTCACGAAGAATGTCCAGATAGCGTGATGCAGTAATCGTTTCGGATATGAAAAATGGGCCAATGATTCCTTTGGAAGAAATGGCTGCCCAGACCAGTACTTTTTGAGGATGCAGGGACGATAGGACTGCAACATGGGGCTTTTCGGTTCCCCATATGCGCCAGTTCTGTTTATTGACGAAGCCGTCCAGGTAAAAATAAGCTTCGTCAGTAAACCAAATGCTGCCCACATGCATATCGCAGACATCAATCCTGTGCACTATATCGTTAGCGAATGTCTCTCGTGCAGCAATGGTAGCGGCGCTGAGGGGTTGCCGCGTTTGAATTTTGTATGGGTAGAGGTGTAATCTCTGGCGCATGAGACGATACGTGGACGTTGGCGTCATTTGGACCGCAGCTGCAACACGGCGAACGGAAACCCGAGGCCGCTGTTGGATCACGTGCTGCACTAGCTGCACGTTGCCCTCTGTGGTTGCCGTACGTGGTCGCCCTACCTTTCCAGCACGTTCATCCGTCACGTTCCCAATCCGTTGAAATTTTTCAAACATATCCTTTATTGTATCGCTTTTCGATCCTTTGGTTACATTAAACCTCCGTTGAAAGCTTCGTCTTGTTGCAACAACACTGTGTTCTAGGCTGTGGAATTCCAACACCAGAAAAATCCTCTGTTCTAAGGAATAAACCATGTTGTCCACAGCACACTTGCACGTTGTGAACAGCACACGCTTACAGCAGAAAGACGACGTACAGAATGGCGCACCCACAGACTACGTTGTCTTCTATATCTTTCACATCACTTGCAGCGCCATCTGTTGTTGAAAATTGTAACTACTGTAATTTCGAAAGTTTGTCCGCCTGAAAATGTACTGTTGTCCCAAGCATATTGCAACAAACGGTATATTTCTATCGCTGCTCGTTTAGTTTTTATTGCCGTTTCAAATATACCGGTCATTATTGAAAAACCCTGTATATTCATAGAGTTGCTTTTCTTTTCTCCAAACGTCTCTTTAATTTCCCTGTAGTGGCACCTACCTTTCCCCCCAGTTATATATGCTTCTTTATCCTTACTCTTGTCGCCTAACCGTTCCTGATTAACCATTTTGCATTTCCTGTCAATCTCATTTTAGACGTTTGCATTCCCTTTCGCCTGCTTCATTTGCTGCATTTTTATACTATTATTATTACTCATTAAAGACGACATACAGTTTAAAGGGTGTTACGATCTTTGCTTTTGACAGTAGAAGTACGCACAAAATACGAGGTATCCCTTTTATACTGTTCACAGGTGAGCGAGAAGATCCCTTTGACAAAGATGGATGACAAGTACGAGCGAGTCATCAAATACTGCGAGCGCGAAGTGGAGAGAATTATGAAGCTATTTCGTAAGCAAAAGGACGATCCTCCGATGCCACGCAACTTCCCTCCCACAGCTGGTACGTTTACGTAAATAATGACTTCTAAGTGAAATATGTAATGGTTTATTCTAATTTCAATAGTGCTTGGCGTGAACTATAATAAATTAAGTTTGTTAGGCTTTCGACTTTTACCTAAATATGGATCTAGATTATAAAATTATTTTCTAAACAATTTTCGTGTCGTCAGCAAAGATGAAAACTGGAATTTTTAGAAGGAATGTACTGAAATATGTACTTTTGAGTCAATGTGTTTGTTTATTTTGGAGCATCTGTGTCGCGTGATCTGACTTTCTAGTGCAATGACAGCCTGAAAAAGGGTAGTAGGAGTACGTAGATTTTACATAGACACAGCTTCGGGTAGTAGTATAATACATGTTTAGTTAAACGTAGGATAAGGTACACTCCTGGAAATGGAAAAAAGAACACATTGACACCGGTGTGTCTTCCGTTCACGCCCCAACATCGTGCAGCCTGCCTCCAGTGGTGTCGCGACAGGCGTGAGTGGAGGGACGAATGGAGACGTGTCGTCTTCAGCGATGAGAGTCGCTTCTGCCTTGGTGCCAATGATGGTCGTATACGTGTTTGGCGCCGTGCAGGTGAGCGCCACAATCAGGACTGCATACGACCGAGGCACCCGCGATCATGGTGTGGGGAGCGATCTCCTACACTGGCCGTACACCTCTGGTGATCGTCGAGGGGACACTGAATAGTGCACGGTACATCCAAACCGTCATCGAACCCATCGTTCTACCATTCCTAGACCGGCAAGGGATCTTGCTGTTCCAACAGGACAATGCACGTCCGCGTGTATCCCGTGCCACCCAACGTGCTCTAGAAGGTGTAAGTCAAATACCCTGGCCAGCAAGATCTCCGGATCTGTCCCCCATTGAGCATGTTTGGGACTGGATGAAGCGTCGTCTCACGCGGTCTGCACGTCCAGCACGAACGCTGGTCCAACTGAGGCGCCAGGTGGAAATGGCATGGCAAGCCGTTCCACAGGACTACATCCAGCATCTCTACGATCGTCTCCATGGGAGAATAGCAGCCTGCATTGCTGCGAAAGGTGGATATACACTGTACTAGTGCCGACATTGTGCATGCTCTGTTGCCTGTGTCTATGTGCCTGTGGTTCTGTCAGTGTGATCATGTGATGTATCTGACCCCAGGAATGTGTCAATAAGGTTTCCCCTTCCTGGGACAATGAATTCACGGTGTTCTTATTTCAATTTCCAGGAGTGTATGTGCATATCGCTGACCCACGACTTTTGTGGCCTCAGTGTAAAGCGGTACGGCCGGAAAAACGGAGGTAATACAGATTCACAGGAGGAATTCTCAGGAACTGAAGTCCATCCCCCGAAGGTGGCGGTTAACAATGGTCCGTCTTTTCGGGATTACATTTATATTATAATTAAATTTCAATTCTGTACTGGATACATCCAGCGACGTGGCATAGAGATTAGCACACTGGACTCATTCAGGAGGACGACAGTTACAATCAGCTTCCGGGCATCTATATTTAGGATTTCTGTGATTTCCCTAAATCGGTCCAGACAAATGACGGCATGATTCCCTTGAAAAGGCGAGGCCGATTTTCTTCCCCATCCCAGAAACAACTCGAGCTTGTGCTCCGTCTCTAGTGCTCTCGTTGTCGATGGAATATTAAACGGTAATCTTCTTTCCTTTGTGTGATGAGTACTTAAAGTTTAGTAAAATTAAAATAATTCAATTGTTTGTTTCCGAAAAATGGAGAAATGACACGATAGTTTTACAAACAAAGGATGCTTCATATATTTCGACATACAAAAACTGAAATATGTGGAACAATTTCAGTGGACTTGGGGTGACTTCGGTGCACGTTGTGAATACTGTTTTTAGCGACTTGTGGAATACTGTTACTCAGACCTCAGTATGGCTTTATAGGAGACATTATGCTTCTATATTCAAAAATCTATTTTATACAATAAAACACAGCAATTAATAGCAAAGAATATCAAAACTTAAGTTTAGAAACAAAAAGTTATCACTCATGAGAACTAAATCCAATGAGAAATATATCTCATTAAAAAAAAAACATTTATTGCATATTTAAAGGTAATTCATTTCATTCAGCACGTAACATCCCACTTAAAAGCAATGACTCGTACTTTTGGTACGATAAAGGCCCCTTTTTTATTCAGCAGAGTAGAAGATGCTACTTTTCCCATTATATCCTCCCACCATCTATTTTCTAAAGAATATCCTTTAGTAATCCAATTCCAACTTCCACAGATTTTTACGTACACTTAAGCGAATGGCAGGTCCAGTCTTTTCACCAACAGGAAGTTTATAGATAATCTCTGGATTCTTATTTCGATTGTAATTAACAGTCACAGAGTCTCCTTTCTTAACTCTGTCTCGTTTTCTAACGTAAATCGCAATGACTTACATGAGGGGTTTTTAGTTTTTACTTCACTGAGGGTCTTACTAGTATCATCAGATCGCTCTTTCAACTCTTTGAAATCACCTGAATTATCGCTATAGCTTTCTTCGGATTGTCAGTCTTCTTCTTCTTCTAACTCTTTACTCAAATCATCGACATTATCTCTTTGCCTAGCAGCCACACTTAACGGCTTCTTTTTTTCATAACGGATGTATAAGTCCTTCAACATATTTACGTTTCTCTTATAAGTATTGCACACTTTGCTGCTTCATTTTTTGCTTACAGGGAGTATTAACTCCTTCAACATCTTCACGTTTCTCTTGTAAGTATTGCATAACTTCATCTCCAGTCACATGACTCACAAGTTCCCAGATGCTATTCTTACATCAAAAATATTAAAGGAAGCAAACTAGTGGCACCTTTAAATCTTTCTAAAATGTAAACAGCTGCCGTAATGTGATCATTGTTTGCTCTCAAACAGATGCTAACCGGGAAATTAAAAATTTTCTCGCTGACTTTTTCAGGAAGTAAATGTGTTTAGAAACTTCTTGGCAGATTAAAACTTTGTGCCCGACCTTGACTCGAACTCGGGACCTTTGCCTTTCCCGGCCAAGTGCTGTAACTTTTTTTGGAACAGGATAAATGAACAAAAGATCTTTATTGGTACAAACTTAAATACAAGAAAAATGCCATCCTTCCGGCGAAAATAACACAAGACATGATACTCGTACAAGGGGAGCAAGTTTTTTTTTTAGTATGAACAAGGTGTAGGAAAAAAAAAACTAATAATACTGATGGAAGCTAAGAGGTGTAAAGCAATTTACAGTGGAGTGAGGGAAAAACCAGAGTTTTTTCTGGTGTAGTGCATAAAAGAAGGCGCGTGTCCATGCGCCTACTCCACTATGGGTTACAATGTAGAAAGCAGCGCGAGGTGTCTCAGATGTCAACAGGCGGGGCGGGAGTGCTGTCGGCGTGTGGTACCATCCAACTGAGCGGGGTTGACGTAAAGATCGCGTGTAAGTAATTAGCGAAGAAGGCGCGGTAGCGCGGTCGCTGTTCGACTTCACTGTGGGCGGTTTGTAAGTACTGCCAGAAATCAAGGCGTGATTTGTCGCCATCATTATACATGTAGGTGATGGTCCATCCCTTGACCCATACAATCGCATGATTTTTTGTGGCGGGGAAATAAGTATTCTCAGGATGGATAAAAGTCCATGGGTCAATCGAGTCCGGCGGAACACGGAGGTAACAGGCAACGAACTGTCGGGCAAGTTTCCAGACGTCACTGGTGGCAGCACAAGTCAGTTGATGGACATCGTCATCCATGAGGTGGCAGATGGAGCAGAGTGGAGAGTCCTTTAGTCCGATGGCGTGAAGACGACGATTTGTGGCGAATTTTTCATTTGCGACCTGGTACCATGTTGCCCGGACGTTGGAGGGAAGAAAAGGCTGGTGGATGTGACGCCAAACCGTGGGCCACCGCGTGGACGGATGTCGCAGTTCGATATTGTTACTAGATATGGAACGAAGGAGTGGGGTGTAAGAATCTTTAGGTCGAGGAGAACGCGTGGTCGGTAAGTGTGTGTGAGCATAACTGAAGTCGACGATGAAATCAGAAATGTGCGTCAGATGGTGCTTGATGTGTCCGACTGGTACTGGTGGTGTTATGGTCTTGGGCACAAGAATTTCCAGCAAGCTGCGCGTAAGGGAGGTGCCCTCGTGCCACTGCTTGTGCATGGTGGACATGTACAAGGACGCCGCGCGGAGTCGCACATTGACAAGACCGAGGCCACCCGCTCGCGGGGGAAGGGTGAGGGCGTCGTAGCGGACCTTAAAGAGCGTACCGGTCGTAAGGAAGTATCCGAAGGCAGCCTGGAGGCTGCGTCCAATAGTTGATGGCAGCGGGAGGACCTGTGCAATGTGGACCATTCTGGACGCCACATGTTGATTGAGGTATTGGACACGTTGTAAAGAATCGAGTCGTCGGAGAAGATTTTGTCGCACCGTCGTGCGGATGGTTTGGAGCGCACGCCGAAAATTGATGGCAGCGGAGCGGCGCACGGTCGAGGTGAAAATGATACCAAGGTATCGTAGTTTCTGTACACACGGGAGAGGTGCTAAGTCGTCGTGTGAGAGGCCGCGTCCAATGGGCATCGCCGCGGATTTAGTCACATTCATGTTACTGCCCGCTGCAGTGCCGTACGTTGATATCAAATCAATCATCGTGTGTGTTTCACTCCGTGAGCGGATCAAGAGAAGGAGGTCGTCCGCATACGCACGACATTGAAAACTGTGCTGTCGCAAAGTGAGACCAGAAAGGTGGCTCGTCAGACTCCCGATGAGTGGCTCCAGGCTGATGGCATAGAGTAGGGTCGAAAGTGGGCAGCCTTGCCGTACGGAACGTCGGATCGCCACTGGTCCCGCCACACGGCCATTAACCTGAATCAGCGATTCGGCGGTGCCGTACAGGCGCCGGATTACGTCGATAAAGGCTGGTGGAAAACCCATGCGGTTCATCACGGAGAACAGAAAAGGATGCCACACTTTGTCGAAGGCGCTGTCAAAATCAATGGCAACCACTGCGGCGCTGCCAGTGCAATTAAATCGCGAAATTCTCCTGTGGCCGTTTGTATATTAACTGAGCCGCCCGGAGTTGTCTGTTCCGGGGATAGAATGCTAGGCAGGACCTTGCGGCATCGCGTTGCCAGGAGGCGTGTAAAAATTTTACAGTCTGCGTTAAGCAGAGTCAGGGGACGGTAATGTGCTGTCGTCACACCTGGTGTCGGTTTGTGGATGGGTATAATAATTCCCGTGACGAAGGACGGCGGTACGGCGTTCCCCATCGTCAGCAGTTCATGAAACATCGTTGTCCACCGTGACGCCATTAGTGTGAAGAAAGCGCGATAAAATTCTATCGGCAATCCGTCGACACCAGGTGACTTATTCAGAGCACCTTTTTTGATTGCATCGTGGATTTCGTCACGCGTAATGGGCTCCATCAGCTCATCCGCTTCGTCGCTGGTGAGGGTGCGAGTTACGTGTGGTAACACAGACTCCTCAGCGTGGTTGTCGGTAGTCTCCTCCTGGTACATTGTGCGGTAGTGGTCGACAAAGGCACTGACGATTTCGGCGTGGCAAGTGACGTGCTGGCCGCGACAGGTTGTGATCTCGGTGATGAGTTGTTGTCGCCGATGTTTCCTATCGGAGGCGATATGATGCATGGTCGGATGTTCCTGTTCCGCCTAATCTTGATATCGGGTTCGCACCATAGCCCCCTGCAGTCGACGGCGTGTCAAAGTTACAATTTGGGCCTTAATCCTGCTGCGTTCCCTCTGGGTGTCGGGTGTGGGCGGTTGGGCGTCTAGGTCGCGGAGAACGGCGTAGAAATAGTCGGTAGTGTGCCGGCACCACATAGCAACTTCTTTTCCATACTGAATCAAAGTACGTCGAATGGCAGGTTTGGCACATTCCAGCCACCAGGTCAAGGTCGTGCAGTATTTAGGTAAGCGACGTTCACAGGTGGTCCATGTCTCGGTGACACGTTGAAGACATTCGGGATCATGAAGATGGGAGGTGTTTAGCTTCCACGGTGCACGACTACGCCAGACCACTTGCTTGGGGAAGAGAATGTTGCAGATGTAGGCACAGTGGTCCGAAAAGGCCAAGGGCCAAAGTTCTGCACCTTGGACTGCAGGTGTGAGTTCCCGAGAGACGTAAATTCTGTCCAGGCGGCTCGCGGAGTGACTCGACTGGTAAGTATTTCCAGGGGCGTAGCCGTGCTGAACTTCCCAAGTGTCGCGGAGCAACAGATCTCGGACGACAAGACGCAGTTCTTGACAGGTGTTGTAGTGGGGCACTTGATCTTTAGGGTGCAAGACACAATTAAAATCACCCCCAAACAATTAATGGTCGCAGCGTCCAAGAAACAAAGGAGCGATTTCTTCTGAATAGAAGAGGGCCCTGTCGCGTCTGCGGGTGGAGCCTGACGGAGCGTAAATGTTGACGATACGCGTCCCCATGACGGTGACGGCCATGCCTCTGGCATATGGAAGGTACGTGATATCGGTCACTGTAATGCCTTCTCTGGCGTAGATGGCTACGCCGCGTCCCAGGTGGTCACCAGGAGAACGATAAGTGTTATATCCCGCGACGTCTGGAAGTGTGGCCAAGTGTACTTCCTGTAGTAGTGCTATATCGACGTCCGACGCCCATATCATCTCTCGTAGCAGTTGAAGTTTCACGGGTGAGCTGATGGTGTTAGTGTTTATCGTTGCTATGCGGTAGGTTTGGAGCCGTCCCCCGCCGTGAAGGGGAACTCCACCGGCGGAGGATGAAGAGGGGCGAGGCAACGGCGAGTCGTGCCGTGCGCCACCTGACGGCGTTATCAGCGGCGTAACGATGCTTCCGTCTGGGGTAACTCTGTCCCCAGCGTGTGGTCCGGGTCCTCATCGACGTCCTCACTCCACACCATTGAGGGCGCTGTCGTTGTGATGGTCGTACGTTCCACTTCGGTCGTAGGGGCGGAGGACGTCTCGGTGGCAGTCGCATCGGTGGAGTCCATTGGTTCAGGAGCACCTGAGCGAGCCAGTAGAGTTGTTGGCATCGAAACATCCACAGTCGGCATCATGTTGTCGTCATTCGTATCGTCGTGTAGGTTCTCTGAGGCCTCGTCGTGTCGGACGGCCTCTGGAGCGTCAGGGGGAGGTGATCCGTCTCGTTCCGAGACCGTACGACGCCTCCTCTTGCGCCTCTTAGGTGAACGTTGTTTGCGGGTTCGTCCCTCTGTGTCGGAAGACGGAAGGGAGTCGCGTCGCTCTGAGAGGAAGGCCGTCGCGGGAACTTCAAATGAAGGGGTGTCCATATGTTCAGGCTGGTGGGTGTCGGAAGTCGTCGCTGTTGGTAGTGGCGCCGTAGTAGCGTCTGGCTTTGAGCGCGACGTGTCGGCCCCGGCGGTATCCATAGCAGCTGGAAGGGTCACCGGTACGTGGTCCGATGAGCGGCGGCCGGTGGGAGGAGAAAAGAGTGCCGATGCGTAGGTGATCGGTAAAATCGTCGTCGGAGCCGTAGGAGCCACGGTAGCGCCTGGCAATTGGGTGATCCGTCGCTGAAGGCACTCAGATCTGAGGTGGCCTTCTTTTCCGCACCCGGAACAGGTCTTGGGTTGGCCGTCGTATATGACAACCGCTCGGCACCCGCTAATTTGCAGGTAAGATGGCACGTGGCGATGGAGGTCGATGGTGATCTGCCGTACACCGTTAAGAACGGGGTACGTTTGGAATTGCGCCCAGCGTTCGGCAGTGTGGCCATGTACAGTGCCATAGGGGCGGAAAGCCGCGATAACGTCTTCCGCCGGTAGCTCGAACGGGAGTTCGAAAACTCGTATGGTGCGCATTCCTAAGCCGGCATGGTCGACAGTGACCGCTCCGACATTGCCGTCGGCGTGGCAAAAGCGTAATCCATGGTTGGTGTCACGAAGTATTCTTTCACACACCGCGTCGTTGACAACTTTCACGTACACAGTACTGCTTAATTTGGACAAATGGATGCCCAAGATGTCGGAAGATGGGATCTTAGCAACGTCGCGTAGGAAGCGTTCCACTTCCAAGGCCTTTGGTCGTGCGTATTCGTTGCAGAAGTTGAATCGTAAAGTTGATTTTCGAAAACGATTGGCCACGTAAGCGTCACGTAAGTGACGGCCGCTGAAATGTAAACAACAGCGAGCGCGCGCGCTCCGCAGGCGGAAACAAGAACACGTCCGCACTGCACGGCGGCGAAAGCCGGACTATAACATCTGAGCTACCGAAGCACGACTCACGCACGGTACTCATAGCTTTACTTCTGCCAGTATCTCGTCTACTACCTTCCAAACTTTACAGAAACTCTCTTGCGAACCGTGCAGAACTAGCACTCCTGAAAGAAAGGATATTGCGGAGACATGGCTTACCCACAGCCTGGGGGATGTTTCCAGAATGAGATTTTCACTCTGCAGCGGAGTGTGCGCTGATATGAAACTTCCTGGAAGATTAAAACTGTGTGCCCGACCGAGACTCGAAACTTCTGGCAGAAGTAAAGCTGTGAGTACCGGGCGTGATTCGTGCTTCGGTAGCTAAGATGGTAGATCACTTGCCCGCGTAAGGCAAAGGTCCCGAACTGGGAACTGTGTTTAGAATGATCCATAGTGGAAGAGTTTTACCCAGTGTCTGTTCCCAGTTGACGCATGTGATTTGACCAATAATTTAGTATCACTTCTCATTTTGTGACTCTTACCAGTTATAACTGAAACAGGGACGATGCAGGCAAGAGCAGCGCGTTTCGTTACGAGTTCGTTTTGTAAGGGCAAGCATTATGTAAATGCTCCCCCTGGGGTCTCACTGCTCTTTGTCGGATTCGTGCTTTGCTAACACGGGGCTCCAACCTTTGTAGCATCTTTTCTATTCCGTGCTGCATGTCTGTCTTCTTGATATTCTTTTTCACCTCCCTTGGGGAACACGTCTGGGATGTTGTTAGAAATGTGTTCTGCATTTTTCTTCTTCCCCCCTGTGTGCTCCTGTAGGTCAGCCCTCGTGTCTGATGCGTAACAGATGACTGGGTAACACGTAAGCCCCGGACCCAGGTTGACAGGTAGGGTTCGCACGTACCTACTGGTAAAGGCCAGGCCCAGGAAGGGGTGATTGCCTGAGCTGTTATCTTCCTAAATTGCCGATCGGCCCCTATGTCAGGTGTTCGTTAGGTATGATCTGAGGTGTGAACAGTCTCCTAAGGTGGGTGAGCCTCCTTTTGAGGGCGGCCCCCAGTTGGAAAGAGTGCGCTATCGAAGATGCTAGCAGTCATGGGGGATTTTCTCGCAATGAGTCAATCATCTTCACAGTCAACGTCTACGAAACGTAAACGTAATGAGGCTAACGTTTCAAGACCCTTCCCGTTGCACCACGGTACTGAAGACGGTTAGTCCTTTGCTATCGTAAATCCGTTTACTATTCAGAAAGATATTGATGCAATTGCTGGCCCTGTGAAATCCTGCTCTCAGATTCTCAAGCACAACAGCTGCTTGCAGCTTAGCTCCTCCATGGCTATCCTGTTCGTCTCGAGGCCCATCTTCCTAGGCTACTCGAAGGTCTCACTGAGGCAGAAATCCAAACGTACCTAGCGAATGAGCGTGTCACTGCAGTCCATCGGGTGATGAAAAAAATAGATGCATCCTTAGTGCCCACACACACTCTTTTTCTCACTTTTGATAGTGTGGTGTTTCCGTGAAAGATCAAAGCAGACTATAAAATTATCGGAGTCCGACCACACATTCTGAACCCAATGCGCCGCTACCAGTGTCATCGTTAGAATTACACATGAATGTCCTGTCGACACCTGGCCAAATGCGTAATCTGTGGTAGGGATGCTAGCGAGGGTGATTCTCCGCCACTTTCACCCCACTGTATTAATTGCAATGGTGACTATGCCGATTCCTCGCGAGATTGTCCCGTGTATCTCGAGGAGTAGGCTGTTCAGGAGACCTGGGTGAAAGAAAAAGTGCCGTAGCCGGTAACTCGCAAGTTGTTGGCTAGTAAGAAACCATACGTTCTCCCATCTGGCACTTTCAGTACTGTTCTTTCTACATCTCGCTTCACGAAGGACATGACCACGCAGACATGCTCCCTTAAATTCAGCACCGCGGTTGTAAAATCCCCCAGTGTCACGGTAGCATCCCCGTCTCCTGCACCAGCTGTGCAACAAGCCATCAAACATTCACCTCACTGAGCCAAGTCACCTGGTACACAACCGGCAGGCCGTAAAGGACAGAAGAGATACTCCCACGAAGGCTTCCTATGTTCCTCCAGCCAAGAAACATCTGAGTCTTCCTCTGCAAACGGAAAGGCTTCAAGAAGTCAAACAAAGGCAAACGGTATTCTCCTTCGCTGACTCGGAGATCCTCTTCAACGGTGTCACCATGTGACATCCTCGCCCAGCCGACCTCCATGTCACCAGTGCGCACCACCAACCGTTTTTCTGCCCTGGACTCCGCAAGCCGACAGAAGGAGAGTGCCTCTGTAGATCTCATGGAGCAGGATCATCCAGCCTCTGTGCTCTGTAGCAGTCAGTCTCCGAAGGCTGGCACTCGGCCACCGTTGAGGTGACACCTCTTCATTTTTCCCTTCTCCCCTTGTCTCGTTAAGACTCTCCTCCAATGGGTTCGGCCTTCAGACCAACAAAGACGACTTATAGCTGCTCTTAGAATCGCAGTGTCAGCTTGTTCTCTGTCACCAGGAAACAAAATTGTGCCCTCACGACCGCTTTGAGCTCTCGCATTACTTCTGCTACACTTTCCCCTGAGAACAGTATTCCATCTCGTGGTGGAGTCATACTGCTCATCTGGGATGACGTTCATAGTCAACCCATCTCCCTGACTACTGACTACTCGACTTCAAGCTGTTGCAGACCGCATTTTCCTTCCTAAAAAAAAAAAAAAAAAAAAAAAGTTTCAAATGGCTGTGAGCACTATGGCACATTACACACATCTATGCCCGAGGCAGGATTCGAAGCTGCGACCGTAGCGGTCGCGCCGTTCCAAACTGTAGCGCCTAGAACCGCTCGGCCACCCCGTCCGGCATTCCTTCCTCACTTGACCTTTTCCCTTTGTACCTTTTACATCCCTTTCCTATTTGGTGTCACCAGGGCAGACTACCTCCAGCTTATTGAGCAATTTCCTCACCCCTTGCTGCCTGCTGCTCGCTGACCTTTAATGCACACCATCCCTGTTAGGGCTCGCCCAGAACTTGTCAGAGGTGTGCTCTCTTGGCTGAGCCTCTCAGTGACCTTAAGCCACCTGCCTTAACACAAGAACGACCACGTTATTTTCACACTCCACTCACATCTATTCCCATTTGGACGTTTCTTTTTGCGCTGCCCAGCTTGCCCACCATCTCGAGTGGTTCGTTCTCTCTGACACGTACTAGAGCGACCATTCCTACCCCACCTATATGTACACCCAAGTGGCAGCTTCCTAAGGTCGACTGGAGGCTTTACTCTTGCCTGGCAACCTTCGAAGTACAACATTTCCTCAGTTGCGATGACCAGGTAGAATATCTTACAAACGTTATCTTTATCACCGCAGAGCGTTCCATTCCTCGCATTTCCTCTTTGCAGTGCCGTTCGTGCTCCGTTGGTGGACTGAGGCGTGCCGCGATGTGATTTCCGCCATCCTACTCGGCTAACTTCTTTCGTTACATACAGTTGCATGCACAGTGTCGTCTAGCTCTTTGGGATAGCAAAAATCCCAGCTGGATTTCCTTTTACTGTTTATTTTAACAGTTCGACAACATCTTCTGTTATATGGGCCACTCTCCGATGGCTGTCTGAGACCAATATCCAGTCCCCAATTTCCCGCATGACAGTAGCAGATGATGTCACAGTGGACCTTACTGCTACCTACAACACCTTGGGCCGCTATTTTGCGGATATTTCGAGCTCCACCTACTATCACCCTGCCTTCCTACATCCGAAGCGAGCGGAGTAGGATCAGGCGATAACCTTCTTTTCTCAGTATCATGAGTGCTAGAATGCCGTCTTTGCTGTGAGTGAGCTAGATCATGCTCTCTCTTCATCCTGATCCTCCACCCCAGGGCCGTACGATGTTCACATTCAGATGTTGCAGAACCTTTCTCTTGCCGTCAAGTACTTCCTCCTTCATACGTACAATAGCATCTGGGCAGAGGGCACGTTTCCCAGACGCTGGAGCGAAACAATTATCATACCCATACATAATCCTGGCTAGGACTAACACCTTTCTTCTAGTTATCGCCCCATTTCTCTCACCATTTGTGTTTGCAACGTGATGGAATATATCAGTCATGCCTGGGTGATAGGGTGGCTCCGAGCCTTGCAATTTACTATCCACTGCACGCGCCGTTCTGCGGTTGACTATCTCGTCTATTTGTCAACCCATGTCATGAATGGTTTTCTCCAGAAATATCAGACTGTGGCCGTGTTTCTCGATTTGGAGAAAGCCTACGACACCTGCTGGAGGACTGACATCCTCCCTACTCTCTACACGTGGGACTTCCATGACATCATGCCCATTTCCTTTAGGAATTCTTAAAAGACCAAGTTTTCTAGCTAAGTGTGGGTTCTGTCTTGTCGGACACCTTTATCCAGGAAAACGGTATGCCTGTCGCTATTAACCTTATTATGGCCTGTCTCTCCCTGGGCATCTCCAGCTTCCTTTTCGTTGACGATTTTGTCATCTATCTCATCTGACTCTCGCTGGGCGGCTTCCTTTTTGTTGACGATTTTTTCATCTATTGCAGTTATCGATGGACTTGAGTGGAGTCTTCAGCGATGGCTCAAATGGCTCTGAGCACTATGGGACTTAACATCTATGGTCATCAGTCCCCTAGAACGTAGAACTACTTAAACCTAACTAACCTAAGGACAGCACACAACACCCAGTCATCACGAGGCAGAGAAAATCCCTGACCCCGCGGGGAATCGAACCCGGGAACCCGGGCGCGGGAAGCGAGAACGCTACCGCACGACCACGAGCTGCGGACAGTCTTCAGCGATCTCTCGATCGTCTTTACTCATGGAGCACCGACAATAGCTTTCGCTTTTCCACTGACAAAACTGTTTTGTTGGAATTTCTGGCGACGTAATTGGTTTCTTCCACCGTCTTTACATCTTGGGTCTGTTGCTCATCCGTTCATTGAAACTACGAAATTCTTGGGGCTCATGCTCGATAGGAAACTTTCTTGGTCCTCCCAGGTGTCTTACCTGGCCGCCCACTGTGCGCAGTCCCTCAATGTCCTACTTATCTTCAGCGGTACTTCCTGGGGAGCGAATCAGACCACCCTCCTCCGTTGTATCTGATCCTTGTCCGTTTGAAACTAGACTATGAGTCTTTCGTTTATGCATCTGCACGACCGTCTCTTTTACGCTGTCTCAATATTATCCACCATCACGGCATCCGTTTGGCCATTGACGCCTTTTGCACTAGCCTGGTTGAGAGTCTGTACGCTGAAGCAGCCGAACTATCGCTGTCATACCGCCGTTACTTTCTGCTCGGCCGATACGCATGCCGTTTGTCTGCCATGCCTGGCCACGCATCCTACGCCTCCTTCTTCGATGACGCCTTCGATCGGCAGTATGGGGCACGTCCCTCTTCTCTGTTACCTCCTGGAGTCCGCTTTCGGCTCCTGCTCCGGCAGTTGAACTTCACGCTATCTGCCACTTTCCCGATGGGTGTGAACCCTTCACCACCTTGGCTTAGTACGGCGGCCTGTGTTCACCCTGGCCTTCATTCGCTTCCTAAGGACACTGCTCCAGCCTCGCTCTATCGCCAAGTTTCACGACCTCCGCACCGAAATTCGCGGTAGGACCTTTGTGTACACTGATGGCTCTCGAGCTGACCGTGGTGTCAGGTGTGCCTTCGTCATTAGGACCAACGATTTTCTGTATCGGCTTCCGGAACACTGCTTAGAATTTACAGCAGAGCACTTCGCCCTGTATCATCCACGCAGTACATCCTGCGGCGCAGGCTTTTTACACTCCTGGAAATGGAAAAAAGAACACATTGACACCGGTGTGTGAGACCCACCATACTTGATCCGGACACTGCGAGAGGGCTGTACAAGCAATGATCACACGCACGGCACAGCGGACACACCAGGAACTGCGGTGTTGGCCGTCGAATGGCGCTAGCTGCGCAGCATTTGTGCACCGCCGCCGTCAGTGTCAGCCAGTTTGCCGTGGCATACGGAGCTCCATCGCAGTCTTTAACACTGGTAGCATGCCGCGACAGCGTGGACGTGAACCGTATGTGCAGTTGACGGACTTTGAGCGAGGGCGTATAGTGGGCATGCGGCAGGCCGGGTGGACGTACTGCCGAATTGCTCAACACGTGGGGCGTGAGGTCTCCACAGTACATCGATGTTGTCGCCAGTGGTCGGCGGAAGGTGCACGTGCCCGTCGACCTGGGACCGGACCGCAGCGACGCACGGATGCACGCCAAGACCGTAGGATCCTACGCAGTGCCGTAAGGGACCGCACCGCCACTTCCCAGCAAATTAGGGACACTGTTGCTCCTGGGGTATCGGCGAGGACCATTCGCAACCGTCTCCATGAAGCTGGGCTACGGTCCCGCACACCGTTAGGCCGTCTTCCGCTCACGCCCCAACATCGTGCAGCCCGCCTCCAGTGGTGTCGCGACAGGCGTGAATGGAGGGACGAATGGAGACGTGTCGTCTCCAGCGATGAGAGTCGCTTCTGCCTTGGTGCCAATGATGGTCGTATGCATGTTTGGTGCCGTGCAGGTGAGCGCCACAATCAGGACTGCATACGACCGAGGCACACAGGGCCAACACCCGGCATCATGGTGTGGGGAGCGATCTCCTACACTGGCCGTACACCTCTGGTGATCGTTGAGGGGACACTGAATAGTGCACGGTACATCCAAACCGTCATCGAACCCATCGTTCTACCATTCCTAGACCGGCAAGGGAACTTGCTGTTCCAACAGGACAATGCACGTCCGCATGTATCCCGTGCCACCCAACGTGCTCTAGAAGGTGTAAGTCAACTACCCAGGCCAGCAAGATCTCCGGATCTGTCCCCCATTGAGCATGTTTGGGACTGGATGAAGCGTCGTCTCACGCGGTCTGCACGTACAGCACGAACGCTGGTCCAAATAAGGCGCCAGGTGGAAATGGCATGGCAAGCCGTTCCACAGGACTACATCCAGCATCTCTACGATCGTCTCCATGGGAGAATAGCAGCCTGCATTGCTGCGAAAGGTGGATATACACTGTACTAGTGCCGACATTGTGCATGCTCTGTTGCCTGTGTCTATGTGCCTGTGGTTCTGTCAGTGTGATCATGTGATGTATCTGACCCCAGGCATGTGTCCATAAAGTTTCCCCTTCCTGGGTCAATGAATTCACGGTGTTCTTATTTCAATTTCCAGGAGTGTAATTGCAACTGTTCTGACTGTCTCAGTGCCCTAAGTGCAATGGATACAGGAAAGCTCTCACTTACTCACTTTTAATGGAGCCACTGCGACGTTCATGTAGGTTCCTGGTCACTTCTCTCTGAAGGGAAACGAGGCAACTGACGCTGCTACCAGGGCTGCAGTCCTCGTACCTCGACCTGCTTGGTCTTCCATTCCCTCCGATGTTCGCTGTATTGCCGTCTGTCAGCAGGTGGTGTCACTTTGGCATCACCACTGGTCCTTCCTTCAATGGAACAAGCTCCGTGGAATTTAGCCTCTCCCATCGGGTTGGACGACGTCTTCTCGGCCCTCTCACCGTGAGAGGATCATTTTAGCTTGGTTATGTATTGTGCACTGTCTTTTTAGCCATCGTCTTTTGTTAAGTCGTGCTCCACCACCACTATCTGCTCATTGCCCTGACAGTACACCATTTCCTATCGGAATGCCCTTTCTTTTAACCACTTATGTTCTCTTTTATGTTTGCCGTCTGAGTTATTGGCCGTTTTAGCGAACGACGTGCAGAGTGTCGACCGAGTTTTGCTTTTTAGCCGTCGTAGCAACATGGCGAAGGACAAAAAATGTTCAAATGTTTTTGAATTCCTAAGGAACTAAACTGCTGAGGTCATCGGTTCCTGGACTAACACACTACTTAAACTAACTTAATCTAACTTATGCTAAGAACAAAACACACACACACACACACACACACACACACACACACACACACACACACACACATGCCCGAGGGAGGACTCGAATTTACGGCGAGAAGGGGCCGCGCAATCCGTGACATGACGTCTCCAACCGAGCGGCGCCGAAGGAAATTAATCTTTAGTTCAGGGCCACTGTTTCTCTATGGCGTATTTTATGTACCTTTGTCCAAGTACCTGTTTTAGCTGTCTTTCCTTCCGTCGCTTGGGCTTAACGTGTAGTCGTTTTTAACCCCTTATTTTTCTTGGTGTTCTATGGTTCTGGCATGGGGGCGTGACGTTAGTTATTTTTGCACCCTAAAACGAAACAAAAGAAATTTACGTAGATGCTGATCCAACACTAGTGGTAGATGCTACAAAAGAGGCGTCGTGCCGGAGGGTGTGGTTTGTTGTTTAAACACTGATAACTAAGAGTACGTCCCAAGAAAACTCAACCAACAAATTTCTTCCCCTTTGCAAGAAGATTTTGAGGGTAAAATTAGAGAGATTCAAGCTCACTCGCAGGCATTACCAACTGTCGTTTTCCCCCGAACAATTAGCCATGGGAACAGGAAAGAGGGGAAGTGACAGTTGTCCACGAAGTACGTTCCATAAAACAACGTAAGGTGACAAGCAAAGCATAGATACAGGTGTAGAAATACATGTAAGTCTGGATGTAGAAGCAAAAAACACATACAATAATAATAAATATCCTCTCCGAAAAATGATCGTTTATGTTTTTGGATATTCTCTGCAACTATTAACATTTTTTTCTGGTCTTCCTGCCAGATGTTGATTTCCATCTGATTCATTACATAACATACTGCAAAATCCATCATCTATCGATGATCGTCAAATGGTTTGAAAGCATTGAGATAAGAGGTCAACGAGCGTAAGCCATCACAGAAATTTCATTTGACATTGTTTTCTAACGCGCACAGCAAATGGTTCAAATGGCTCTGAGCACTATGGAACTTAACTTCTAAGGTCATCAGTCCCCTAGAACTTAGAACTACTTAAACCTAACTAACCTAAGGACATCACACACAACCATACCCGAGGCAGGATTCGAACCTGCGACGGTAGCGGTCGCGCGGTTCCAGACTGTAGCGCCTAGAACCACTCGGCCACCCCGGCCGGCAACGCGCATAGCAATTCGGTATAGGTTCCCTATAGGTTTCAACTGCTCGTCTAGTCGCCAAAAGAAGGGAACAATTCTCCCTGCAAATACTTAGTTCTTCCGGGAATACTGGATACCTTTTGAAGCTAGGTTAGTTAGTAACTTTTTACCCGATTTCTACCTCGCTGATATCGAATGAGTGATGCATACATCATTTGTATGTATATGATGCTACGTATTGGTAATTTACACAACGCTACATGGCACAGTTGCTTAAGTTTAATTAAAATGAACCCTTTAATCTTTATCACTAGTCAAGTTACAATTGAAAAACGGGTTTAACAACACAGTAAACAAAATTTCCAACTTTAGTACAAATTATTTCAGTTCTTTGCCTATATAGTTCGAGGAATTGTTCGCAAGAAATGAGTTCAGAGTATATTTAAGTTTCCGTTGTTACTTTTCAGAAGTTTGACATTATTGATGAACTGATAAAATATATTTGTGGCCGCACATTCAGCTCCTTTCTGATTGACTTGCGGCTGTGTTGATGAATAACGAATGTTGGTTATGGTTAGCTGGTAGTGAATAATATATTTTTTAAACAATCGAATCAACATACACTCCTGGAAATGGAAAAAAGAACACATTGACACCGGTGTGTCAGACCCATCATACTTGCTCCGGACACTGCGAGAGGGCTGTACAAGCAATGATCACACGCACGGCACAGCTGACACGCCAGGAACCGTGGTGTTGGCCGTCGAATGGCGCTAGCTGCGCAGCATTTCTACACCGCCGCCGTCAGTGTCAGCCAGTTTGCCGTGGCATATGGAGCTCCATCGCAGTCTTTAACACTGGTAGCATGCCGCGACAGCGTTGACGCGAACCGTATGTGCAGTTGACGGACTTTGAGCGAGGGCGTATAGTGGGCATGCGGGAGGCCGGGTGGACGTACCGCCGCATTGCTCAACACGTGGGGCGTGAGGTCTCCACAGTACATCGATGTTGTCGCCAGTGGTCGGCGGAAGGTGCACGTGCCCGTCGACCTGGGACCGGACCGCAGCGACGCACGGATGCACGCCAAGACCGTAGGATCCTACGCAGTGCCGTAGGGGACCACACCACCACTTCCCAGCAAATTAGGGACACTGTTGCTCCTGGGGTATCGGCGAAGACCATTCGCAACCGTCTCCATGAAGCTGGGCTACGGTCCCGCACACCGTTAGGCCGTCTTCCGCTCACGCCCCAACATCGTGCAGCCCGCATCCAGTGGTGTCGCGACAGGCGTGAATGGAGGGACGAATGGAGACGTGTCGTCTTCAGCGATGAGAGTCGCTTCTGCCTTGGTGCCAATGATGGTCGTATGCGTGTTTGGCGCCGTGCAGGTGAGCGCCACAATCAGGACTGCATACGACCGAGGCACACAGGGCCAACACCTGGCATCATGGTGTGGGGAGCGATCTCCTACACTGGCCGTACACCTCTGGTGATAGTCGAGGGGACACTGAATAGTGCACGGTACATCCAAACCGTCATCGAACCCATCGTTCTACCATTCCTAGACCGACAAGGAACTTGCTGTTCCAACAGGACAATGCACGTCCGCATGTATCCCGTGCCACCCAACGTGTTCTAGAAGGTGTAAGTCAACTATCCTGGCCAGCAAGATCTCCGGATCTGTCCCCCATTGAGCATGTTTGGGGCTGGATGAAGCGTCGTCTCACGCGGTCTGCACGTCCAGCACGAACGCTGGTCCAACTGAGGCGCCAGGTGGAAATGGCATGGCAAGCCGTTCCACAGGACTACATCCAGCATCTCTACGATCGTCTCCATGGGAGAATAGCAGCCTGCATTGCTGCGAAAGGTGGATATACACTGTACTAGTGCCGACATTGTGCATGCTCTGTTGCCTGTGTCTATGTGCCTGTGGTTATGCCAGTGTGATCATGTGATGTATCTGACCCCAGGAATGTGTTAATAAAGTTTCCCCTTCCTGGGACAGTGAATTCACGGTGTTCTTATTTCAATTTCTAGGAGTGTATTAATAAATTTTACATATTTCCATTCATTAATGTCTTATGGTACGATTGGTTTGGGGAAGGGGTACTCATTACTTACGAGGTGAGTAGTGATTGGATAAAAGTGATCAGTGCGAATAATATGACCTGTTCAGCCACAAACATATTATAGACGCCTTTTTAAGAATTTAGGAATTTTAGCTGCACTTTCACAGTACGTACATTCACTAGTATACTTCGTCATAAATTATCCATCACAACTGAAAAGAATACTAATGTTCACAAACACAAAATTAGAAGTAAAGAATGAACTTATTTACTCTGGAGCTGTGAGTACCGGTCGTGAGTCGTGCTTCGGTAGCTCAGTTGGTAGAGCACTTGCCCGCGAAAGGCAAAGGTCCCGAGTTCGAGTCTCGGTCGGGCACACAGTTTTAATCTACCAGGAAGTTTCATATCAGCGCACACTCCGCTGCAGAGTGAAAAATCTCATTCTGGAAACATCCCCCAGGCTGTGGCTAAGCCATGTCTCCACAGTATCCTTTCTTTCAGGAGGGCAAGTTCTGCAAGGTTCGCAGAAGAGCTCCTGTAAAGTTTGGAAGGTAGGAGACGGATACTGGCAGAAGTAAAGCTGTGAGTACCGGTCGTGAGTCGTGCTTCGGTAGCTCAGTTGGTAGAGCACTTGCCCGCGAAAGGCAAAGGTCCCGAGTACGAGTCTCGGTCCGGCACGCAGTTTTAATCTGCCAGGAAGTTTCATATCAGCGCACACTCCGCTGCAGAGTGAAAAATCTCATTCTGGAAACATCCCCCAGGCTGTGGCTAAGCCATGTCTCCACAGTATCCTTTCTTTCAGGAGTGCTAGTTCTGCAAGGTTCGCAGAAGAGCTTCTGTAAAGTTTGGAAGGTAGGAGACGGATACTGGCAGAAGTAAAGCTGTGAGTACCGGTCGTGAGTCGTGCTTCGGTAGCTCAGTTGGTAGAGCACTTGCCCGCGAAAAGCAAAGGTCCCGAGTTCGAGTCTCGATCGGGCACACAGTTTTAATCTGCCAGGAAGTTTCATATCAGCGCACACTCCGCTGCAGAGTGAAAAATCTCATTCACGAAGCTACTTGTTGCCCACTCAAAACTGCGTATAAAACGAGTCAGTCAGATTTCGCATTTCGAACGAAAGTAATACAGAGTCGCTTGTGCAGTCGATGAGAGTTATGACACTTTCATATACAAAAGCGCAATTATAAGGGTCGGTGTGTTACCGTTTCCGCGGCTTTCTCTATCTTCAGGAACATCGAGGCAAATTACGACCAAAAATTAAGAAAGAGGTCTGTTTACTTGCTTACGTCTTGCGTAATCGGCATATCAAAGTCTGGAAAAAAGGGAGAGACTAATGTTCAGTATTGCATCCGAAGCGTCTTTTTACCATTTGCAGAAAACAATTGGCTGCTTTTGTTGGACCATAAGCCTGGACATAATTACAGAAAACAATTCATTGATGTTATTCCTAATTAACCCCCGAGAAATGGGAATTCTTCTCATATTCGTAGAATAACATGTGAAAACCCACCATAGAATGCAAGTTCAGGAACCTCATTACCTTTATCCCATTCAATATAGTAAAAGTAAAACCTGTCAAGAATTTTTGCGTAAAGGTCTAGTTATGGTACAGATGAAATAAATAATTTTATCTTAGGGATAAGTTAGATCTGTGATGTCTTCTTGTTTATTTTGCTAGGTGCGAAAATACAAATTACGATGATGCAAACTACTGCTTTAACATTACATCGTTTTAGCACGTTTCATACAACATATTATTTGCATATATCGGCCAATACGTTCGGAAGTTGCAAATTTTGTATTGTGTTAAAATACGTCACTAGTTATGGCGCATCTGGAAGGCCGGCATTAAAAAGTAGGTAGCTGTAGCAGCGGGAGAACACACAGGATGGAAGAGTTGGACGTGAGTTGCTGTTTGGCGCTTAAAAAAGGATTCGTCCTCGGAGACAATTGTGCTGACACTTCGTTCTAGTAGATGCGGAAAGGAACAGTTGGTGCCGGGAGATGCTTGACTTGAAACTTCGCGTGATAACAGTAGAGACTAGTTCTTGTTCTTAGCTTGCGGATGGTATACAGATGCAATTTCGAAACAATTTTGAGAGAAAAGTCAGTGTGGGACTCAGACGTCTTCGAGAAGCATTTTGTGTTGTAAATTCTGATGTTTTCTTCTGGTGTGTCGTTATAGAATTAATAAATCTAAAAAATGAACTAAGTTTATGATTTAGTGGGACATGAATGAAGTATCGAAAGCACTGGCTGTCAGTTTGCATTTCTGGCCGAAAAAGGACTCGCATTTTTTTTTTACAAACAATTTGTTGTGAAACTATAAAATACAGTGTCGTCCAGTTTAATTAAACATATTTACTCCACATAGCATTTATGCTCCAGTTAACAAGCTGTGCAAATAAACTTAATAAATTTGTTTTGTAAATAAAAACCACCTTCACGAGCTGGATTGTATTTTATTTCTCTCAGACGAAGAAAGCTTAAAATAAAAGGCGAAACGCGTCTAGGAGGAATAAAACACATTGCAGCAAAACAAGGCGATTTTCACTTACAAAACAAATATTTCTGTGCTTGCTGCGGCTTATTATAATACTGGTGTCATCTATAAAAATGTCAGTTTTGTTTGGTGAACGTTTACTGTAAGATCGTTCACATATGTTAGGCTTAGGAGAGACCCCGACACTGAACAATGCAGACTTCCATTCGTGGTGTATTCCTAGTCACTATTGTTTTCTCTCCTTTCAGAATTATTCAACACCACAACTTCATTATTTTGGTTAAATATGATTAAAACCAGTTGTCTGAAAGAACATTAAATCTATAACACATAAGCTTTTCTAGAAACATATTATAATGAACACAATCAAAAACTTTTGACTGGTCACAAAAATAGCAACCGGTAACATTATGTTATTTAAGCTTCGTAATATGTGGAGAGTAAATGCATAGATGATATTCTCAGTTGAGCAATCCTTCTGAAACCGACATTGCGAAATAACATTTCAATTGTTTTCACTTAATTGTGATACTGCTTTTGACTACATTACTTTCTAGAATATTCTAAAAAAATAAATCTGTTAGGGAATTGGACAACAGTTATTCAGATCTTTTCTGTCACATATTGTATAGAGAGGTATAACGGTGGCTGAAGACGATACTTGTTTCCGTGTTTGCTTGCAAATCAATTTGCTTTTGGATAAGTTCCCCCTTGAGCAAACACATTTGTTTCTGTAAATACGTAAAACTGCAACCGCTCACTTTTTGAAATATTTATTTACTAATTACGTAAATCGGTTTTCGAACATTTTCAGGCTCATCTTCAGACGGTTTTCCAGAAGTTACTCGTACATAGCTATATAGCTATTTAAGGCATAATGCTGGGTGCAGGCTATGTGACAACGTACTTACATGAATAAACAGTCACGGCTTATAAAACGTCCGTAAGGGATAAGCTTAACCATTTGTTTCTTCCTTTTACCCAGACATGTGGCTATTTATTTTATTTTTATTAAATAACAGAAAAAAATTTGCCATCTGTACGTACAGAAATATCAGTCTTTAAGATAATTATGCAGAAATCTGAAAACAGACGAATTTTTTTTTATTTGTATTTTGTTACCATCTGCTGTGGTTTTTGTGGTTTTCTATATTTTGTGTTCAGCTGTTTTTATATCACAGTCTGTCATCTGCATCTATAGACAACTTTATGCAGAATGTTATTTATACAAAAATCTATGACTAGGAATGTTATGGTTAACATTATTTTATTCTGTATTTAGGCTTGTGTGTGTGTGTGTCTGTGTGTGTGTGTGTGTGTGTGTGTGTGTGTGTGTGTGTGGGCGAGTGTGCGTGTGTACGTGTGCAACACGTTTCCAGCTGCTTTTTCTGGATTCCCCGTAAGGTTCACTGTGACAACTGCACTTTCAAACTTTCACTACGTCACTGTTTACAAGATGCGAAGTTCTGTATAGTTGCAGATGACAAACTGTGAAACAAAAACAGCTATTACGCAAAATATAGAAAACTACAAAAATCACAGCTTGTGGTAACAAGGTATATATAAATATTTACTTGTTGAGTCAGGAGAGCGCTTAAGAATTCTATTAGAAATTCTAGCGACACTAGACAAGATTTTGATTTACATCGTATCTACATCAATACTCGGCAACAACCAGACAGTATCAGTAACTGATACCTCTACCTGGATCCGTTAGCTAATGGTTGTCCTGTCCGCCATTCCACAATATTCCAAATTGTTTTGATTCTGTTACCAACATTATTAACTTTTGTCTTGACTTTCATACTTCCGTTTCTTTTAGTAACTTTTCTTTATATTTTTCTGTAATTTTGGTGGATAACGTGTGACAAAGGAAACTACAGTGACACCATCATCAACGATAACCAATACCATGAAAATAGTCAACTCTTTCCCATATATTTTACGTCTTTCAGAGCAAGCCGGAAACAACATGTATCGATACACAAAGGGCGTTCTGCTGAATCTTGCAAATGGAAAACACGTCGAGGCAAGTGAAACATATATTATGCTCTTAACTAGCATCTATCCCTTAGAATATTACACTCTTCCTGCAATAGGATTTTTTGCGAGTCTTGTAATCCATCACGGACTATCGATAGTTTGAGTTCCAGACTGGCAAATCTACTCCACTAAGCTCGTGCAACACTACCGAAGATGCTATTATCAGCTGCAACTGCCGACATTACTTCCAGATAACTATTTGAATGTTCATTTAAATAGTGAAACTCTATTCTACTGTAAAAAGAGTAGTGGTTTTACAAAAGAAACCTTTATGCCAGTTGTCAAGAAGAACCAAATTCCATGAGCACACACAACACATTCTTAACGAACGGTACGTTGAAAAAGAACGAAAAAACACATTCCTACTCTCAGCTAAGCTGCTGGTCGTGTGTGTAACAGACATGCAGCTAAGCCTAAGTTCAGCTCGTGACTCTTATGCTGAGCTATGTTCGTTGTTTCCAAAAGAAAGTGGTTTTCTGAGTTGGAACCTAGATGTCTGCGGTCTTTGATATATTTCATGTCACCAGTTCACCAGGCGTTTTATGAAATTTTAACAGTGTAGATTCCAATGAAAGTGCTGCAGAGTGTTTATACTGGACATATTATTTTCATTCATCCCAGAATTGATCTTCAACAGTGGGAAGCAAGAAGGTGCTTAAAACATCAATGTAGACCTGTGCTGTGATAGTGCCATGCAAAACAACAAGGGGTGCAAGCCCCCTCCATGTACAGTTGGCACTACACACGCTGGCAGATGAGATTCACCGGACATTCGCCATACCCACACCTTGCCATCGTATCGCCACATTATGTACCGTGATTTGTCACTCCAAACAACGTTTTACCGCTGTTCAATCGTTCATTTTTTACGCTCCTTACACCAAGCGAGGCATCATTTGGCATTTACTGGCGTGATGTGTGGTTTATGAGCAGCTGCTCGACCATGAAATCCAAGTTTTCTCACCTCCCCCCTAACTGTCACAGTACTTGCAGTGGATCCTGATGCAGTTTGTAATTCCTGTGTTATGGTCTGGATAGATGTCTCCCTATTACACATACCGACCCTCTTCAACTGACGGCGGTCTCTGTCAGTCAACAGACGAGGTCGGCCTGTACGCTTTTGTGCTGTACGTGTCCCTTCACGATTCCACTTCACTATCACATCGGAAACAGTGGACCTAGGAATGTTTAGGAGTGTGGAAATCTTGTGTACAGACGTATGACACAAGTGGCACTTAATCACCTGACCACGTTCGAAGTCCGTTGAGTTCCGCAGCGCGCCCCATTCTGCTCTCTCACGATGTCTAATGACTACTGAGGTCGCTGATATGGAGTACCTGGCAGTAAGTGGCAGCAGAATGCATCTAATATAAAAAAACGTATGTTTTTGGAGGTGTCCGGATTCTTTTGATCGCATAGTGTATGCTATTAGGTCCCAACCAAACCACAACCTCAGAAATCGTGACATATTCGGAAAAAATAGCGATATATGTGAGGCAGCCAAGATTATAATAATAGATTAGATTTACTTTCATTCCAATTGGTCCGTAGTGAGGAGGTCCTCCAGGATGTAGAACATGTCAGAAAAACAACAATACATGACATATTTACAAGTCAAACAAATAAG
The DNA here is from genome assembly GCF_023897955.1 of Schistocerca gregaria. Classification (NCBI taxonomy): domain Eukaryota; kingdom Metazoa; phylum Arthropoda; class Insecta; order Orthoptera; family Acrididae; genus Schistocerca; species Schistocerca gregaria. Next base: position 816,578,508 of record NC_064931.1, on the reverse strand, counting down.
CTAATGAAGCATTCCACAGGTCCCAAGTGGAATGATCGTCATTTTTTAATGAACGCTATATGAAAGAATCATTTTACAAACACTAATGCACTGAATTTAAAATAAAAAAGTTTATTTATTTATTTATTTATTTATTTATAAGATAATAAACGTGTAATACAACTACTATAATACTTATTTACAATGAACACATTACTGCACTGAAATGGTTCAGAAGTTAGATTGTACTTACACACACACACACACACACACACACACACACACGCACACTTATTTACAATGAACACATTACTGCACTGAAATTGTGCAGAAGTTATATTGTATTTATATATATACACACACACAAATCAATTGGTTCTGCTGAGAAATTCATCAATGGAGTAGGAGTTGGCCACCAATAAATTCTCTTAAATTGAATTTCATTGGTTGTTAAACTTTTTATGGCTGCTGACAAGTTACTGAAAATTTGTGTTCCTGAATAATGCACACCTTTTTGTACAAGACTAAGTGACTTTAAATTCTTGTGAAGATTATTCTTATTTCTAGTAATGATTCCATGAATTGAGCTGTTGGTTTGAAAAAGTGATATATTTTAATGACAAATTTCATTCAAGAATAAATATATCGGGAAGCAGTAGTTAGTATCCCTAGTTCCCTAAACAGGCCTCTGCAGGATGTTCTTGAGTTCACACCACATATAACTCTTACTCCACGTTTTTATGCCCGGAAAACTTTAGCTTGGCTTGATGAATTTCCCCAAAAAATAATTCCATATGACATTATGGATTGAAAGTAAGCATAGTATGCCAGCTTTTTCATTTTTATATCCCCTATGTCTGACACAATTCGCATTGCAAATAGTGATTCTCATTGGTTACCGCGTAATGTCACCAGATTGGCTACAAACAACGAAAACGAATCGCCAGCAGCAGTAGACAACGGAAGAACCGCGACGCACTGTAAGTACACTTTAGCATATTATTTCTTCCTAAAAACAATTTCCAATAAAATCGTGTTTGTCTCTGATTTACCCATGCCCGGGATGGTTTCCTCTGGTACTAGGTCCCTCAGTTCGTGTTATATGTGACTTTCAGAGAGCCACGAAACCAAATCGAAAGGAACGGTGATCGAAAAGGCGAGACGCTCACTTGTAGTACGTTGCAGATGTGGCGACTGGCTTGTGTTGTGCGCAGGGCGCATCGCGTGGGTGCGGTCGCTGTACTCGTACCTGTGGGAGCTGGTGCGCAGCGCGTCGTCGCACGCCGTGCTGCGCGGCATGGCTGCCACTGCGGACCTGGTGCGCAGGCACGGACACGTCGCCGCCGCACAGCTCGCCTACGAGGCGGAGACCATTGACGCCTGGATGAACCAGAACGTCAGTACCACCGTCATTTACTTTTACACATTTTGTATTAATACTGAATCATTATCGGAAGACAATAAGTACCCTTCTTCGTATCCTAGGTAACTAAAGCACAACTGTGCAGTGTCGCTCGTGTCGGAGTTAACCTGCTAGTTTTTCGTATAGTAAGGACATGTCATTCATTTCATTTTATTTCCTGCCATTTACAAATGATCTGCCACCTAGTGACTAAGACACAGGTGGTATTTTGACAATATTTAATTCTACTCATACATAATATGAACATTATTTGTTTTCACAGTATTTCAGCGAAGTTGCATCTTTGAACACTAGGAAAATAAAAATTAATTAGGAAACGTAAATGTTTAAATAAACAATTAATGTATGAAGAAGGTGTAAAATTAAAAAGATATCGAGTTTATACACTACTGGCCATTAAAATTGCTACACCACGAAGATGACGTGCTACAGACGCGAAATTTAACCGACAGGAAGAAGATGCTGTGATATGCAAATGATTAGCTTTTCAGAGCATTCACACAAGGAAGGCGCCGGTCGCGACACCTACAACGTGCTGACATGAGGAAAGTTTCCAACCGATTTCTCATACACAAACAGCAGTAGACCGGCTTTGCCTGGTGAAACGTATTTGTGATGCCTCGTGTAAGGAGGACAAATGCATAACCTCACGATTCCCACTTTGATAAAGGTCGAATTGTAGCCTATTGCGACTGCGATTTACCGTATCGCGACATTGCTGCTCGCGTTGGTCGAGATCCAATGACTGTTAGCAGAACATGGAATCGGTGGGTTCAGGAGGGTAATACGGAACGCCGTGCTGGATCCCAACGGCCTCGTAGCACTAGCAGTCGAGATGACAGGCATCTTATCCGCATGTCTGTAACGGATCGTGCACCCACGTCTCGATCCCTGAGTCAACAGACGGGGACGTTTGCAAGATAACAACAATCTGCACGAACAGTTCGACGACATTTGCAGCAGCGTGGACTATCAGCTCGGAGACCGTGGCTGCGGTTACCCTTGACGCTCTATAACAGACAGGAGCGCCTGCAATGGTGTACTCAACGACGAACGTGGGTGCACAAATCGCAAAACGTCATTTTCTCTGATGAATCCAGGTTCTGTTTACAGCATCATGATGGTCGCATCCGTGTTTGGCGACATCGTGGTGAACGCACATTGGAAGCGTGTGTTCATCATCGCCATACTGGCGTATCACCCGGCGTGATGGTATGGGTGCCATTGGTTACACGTCTCGGTCACCTCTAGTTCGCATTTGACTGCACTTTGAACAGTGGACGCTACATTTCAGATGTGTTACGCCCCTTTTCTCTACCCTTCATTCGATCCCTGCAAAACCCTACATTTCAGCAGGATAATGCACGACCGCATGTTGCAGGTCCTGTACGGACTTTTCTGGATACAGAAAATGTTCGACTGCTGCCCTGGCCAGCACATTCTCCAGATCTCTCACCAACTGAAAACGTCTGGTCAGTGATTGCCGAGCAACTGGCTCGTCAAAATACGCCAGTCACTACTCTTGAAGAAGTGTGGCATCGTGTTGAAGCTGCATGGGCACCTGTACCTGTACACGGTATCCAAGGTCTGTTTGACTCAATGCCCAGGTGCATCAAGGCCATTATTACGGCCAGAGGTGGTTGTTTTGGGTACTAATTTCTCAGGATCTATGCACCCAAATTGCGTGAAAATATAATCACATGTCAGTACTAGTATAATATATTTGTCCAACGAATACCCGTTTATCATCTGCATTTCTTCTTGGTGAAGCAATTTTAATGGGTGTGTGTGTCTGTAACTTGCCATGACATCCAATTTTAACACGCCTCGGATGCCTGGCAGTTTAGTATTTGTTTATGTCAGTGCCAAATAAATCAGTCTAGCATAACATACAAGAAAATTTAATTCAGAGAAACGTATCATATGAAAATCATGTGTCCGAATATGTAAGAAGTGCCTGTCTCACACCATTCATTTAATAGCTGTAACAGCAAAAAACGCGGTTCACCTTTACAACCTCGTAATTTAAATGATATAAAATTATAATATCTTGATTGAGAACACATGTCTGAACACTAGGGTCATGATATTTCTTTCAGTCGTTTCCGCCTACATTTGGGAAAGTCAGTTTTTCTACTGTTTCCTTCTTAGTGGAGGGCTTTTCTGTTTCTGTTGTGCATTACTTAACTACCTGTAGTTTGTCGGTTCTGTCTGTGAACTCGCATACTGTATCTGATTAGTTATTGGCAGTATGGTCGTCCTGTGACTGTGGGCCTTTACCTGGCTGGATTGTTTTCTGCAGTTGGCCAGGACGTGCAACACTTCCACGTGGTCGAAAAACTGCAAAGTATCCTGCACTAAACACTAAGCACAACTCGAAATTTGTAGAATTCCTTGTCATTTTCGGGAGTCTTCGTTTTCACACTGTCTTATTCTTCGAAAGTTATCTGAGAACATATATTTAAAAAGAAAACTACTTGTTGTAAACAGAACTATGGACTGAAGGAGAGGTGGTGTGAGGAAATTAATTACAATGTATTAGTTTAAAAAGTATGTTATTTAAAAAAATTTTAAACTGTGTATGTAAGAAAATAAATAAAACATTATTTAACATAAATATATTATATTAAAATTTTCTTTTTTAATTTATTCTCTCTTTCTTGAAATGTTTCAGAAATGTATATAAGTATAAAGTTAACACTTAAATAATTTTTTAAGTTTATTCATTCATTTACATAGAAGCAATTATTAATAATTACAAATTTTCAGTAAACAATCTATGTTCTGCATGATATGTAAGATTTTTTTACCATAGATAATTATATAAGTAAGTGTATCACTTTTTGTGTAGTTATAACATTTTTTTCTAAGTGTCATATTAATGACATAAATTGGGTAATTAGTTATACAACTAAATGGATTAATATCAAAATATGATTTTAGTAAATTAATGCTATTAAAATCAAGAAATGCATCGTATGCTTTAAGAAAATTATTTGTCGGATTAATATTCCACATGTCTTGAGGAAAAAACTCATTTTTACTATTTTTTAAATATATATTCTGTAGTTTAACATGATCAAGTAATGATGAATCAACTAATTGATTGTTTCTTTAGACTTGTCTAAAATACAACAAAAACAAAATATGGCATATCAAATTCTATAGAGTTATAGTAAATTGTTATAGCTAGTTCGAACTTGGGATTTTTAAAAATATATTCACTTTGTTGAAGTTCATAATTTGGTTCATATTTAACAGGTATATGAATTTCCATAGATTCTATTACTATTTTTCCTTCTTTAGGAAGTGTATCTTTTATTTTAACACCAACATCACGTTTATCGAACCTATATAAAATTGCATCTACCGAAATTGAACTATGAGTAAAAATTACAGTTAAGTTTCCTTCAAGCGTAATTTCTTTATAATCTTTAAAAAACCACCAAGCATTGATAATGGATAAAGTACTTCATTTTTTTACTATATATTTTTCCTGTATTATGAATATGTCCATCTGAACCTATTTTGTCAGTAAAAGAGAAAGTTAAATGTAGTAAAACTGTTGATAAAATAAAAGGATGTTCAATTCTTAATAATATATTATGTCCTTTTTATCATTATAAAGTCAAACAATTTAGTTACATAAATATCAATTTTTCGTTTGATTTTCAATCATAAATTGGAAAATCGATACCATCATTTCAATAATACTAAATTTCCTGTATAATTTTACATTACTTGAATGAAGCCAACCATCACAAATATTTATTTCAATTTCTGTATCTTTGTTAGGAACATTTAAATTATTTTCAGTTTTTTCATTAACAGGAAATGAACAAAACTGAAACGTTCATTTTTATTCGTATTTTATTATGGAAAAATTTATTAAGATATTAACATATTTCTAAAATAACTGTTACAGTAGCACCATTAAAGTCAATTAAATTATCGTTTTCATCAGTATGGTAACTTCTAAATCTTGAAAATTCTGTTAAAACTAGGAACATTCATTGGATAATTTGGTTCATAAATTATTGGTCCAATAATATTAGTTTTTTATGAAAATCATCACTATGTTTTATATACGTTCCATCAGTAAGATTAAAATGTATATTAATTTATTCAAAAGGAATAATCTTAGGAACTTTTTTAAAGACAGATTTTTCATTAGCTTGAACAATATGATTATTAAAACCAAGTAAACTTCCAATATTATCTTCTATATCCACATATATTTTACATCACATTCAATAAGAATTCCGTTTAAAATTTTTTAGTGTGTATTAGATTTTTCAAATGTATAATTTTTTTAAATTTTTGAAATATATTGAACTACAGGTATTTCTATTATTTCTCTATCACAATAAAGTTTATTATTTTTGTTGTAATAATTGGTGTTAATAAAGTTGAATAAAAACCAACTAATTAAAAATTAGTATAATTATCACATATTGGAACAGGTAATCGTTTTCTAAGTATAGAAGATTTATCAATAACCAACTCATTTACTACTGAAAAATTATGATAAATGAAAAATTAAAATAATGAATGCAAAATTATTAATAAATTAACAATTATTAATAAATGAAAAATACTAATTAAAGGAAATAACACTAATAAATGACATTTATAAATAAATGAAAAATATTAACTAAAAAATTATTAATAAGTGAAAATATTATTGATAAATGAAAAAAAATTATTAATAAATGAACAAAACAGATTAGGAACCTGAAGTAAGAATTCCAGAACATAAGTTATAATACAAATATGGTAATGTTCTACCAAATTCTATAAGATGTGCAATAATTGGACCAAGTGGATATGGTAAAAGAAAATTAACGATTGATAATTTTATTTTAGCTACAGAATGGTTACATTGGAATAAAGTTAAACAGTTGTATGTCTATTCAAAAAGTTTAAAACCACCAAACTACCAAGAATGTATAAAACAATGTAAAAAATTGAAGACAAAATTATAAACATATTGTTAGTTTTATTAAAAAAAAATGAAGAAATTATTCCATTAGATGAATGTGAAAATAATTCAGTTGTTGTATTTGATAATTTCATTTTAGAAAATCAACATATTGTTCTAAATAATTTTACTAGAGGTAGACACAAAGATATATATTGCTTTTATTTAGCTCAACCTTATTAAAAAATACCAAAACACTTAGTTAGAGACAATTTAATTTTTTAAAATATTTTTCAACAAGATGTTGCAAATTTAAATCATATTTATCATGTGTTTGTTTATTGACTATTAAAGTTTGGTAATTTTATGAATTCTGTAGTAAATCTTCAAACGAAGATTTTGGTTTTTAACAATAGATATAGCCAGAAAACCGAATGAAGGTAAGTTTAGAAATAAAATACAACATTTTTAACAATATAAACATTAATATTAAACCTAAATATAAATTTTAAAATAAATACAAACATAAATACAAATATTAAAATAAACAAATATAAACATAAATATAAATATAAACATAATAATGTAGAATATAATGATGATAAATTAATAATTGGTAAAAAAGCATACGAAGGTACGTATGGTTTAATGAGACTTTTAACGGAAAAACAAATTACTATGGATGATTTAAAGTAAAATTATCATATGATTTTTCTGCACGGCAATATTTACAAAATTTAGATTTTACAGAAAACTCTTGTTGAACTTGCTCCATTTATATATTAAAAATTTCAGATTTTTGAAAATGTAAATTTTTATTACTTTTAAAATTTATATATTCAATTAATGAAAATGATAATAATATGATTCTTCACCATAATATGCTCGTTCACATTATATTCTTCTTCATATTCATCACCAAATGTACCAATAATAGCAACTATTTTAATTCTCCCTCATTCTTTATGTTTAATAATATATCTACAAAGTGTCAATTTTTCTTTTTCTCTTAACCATACATCGATACATTTTAATGAAAAATATGATTGCAATTTGTTTTAACAAATTATTATTTTAATCACTTAAACAAATAGGACAATCAATATCTTTTTCAGATTGCTCAATTAGTCCATAAGTTTCTTATAGTTTAGTTTAGCCAGCCAGAGTGCATTGCAGTTCTAGGCACTACAGTCTTGAACCGACCAACCATTATGGTTCGAATCCTGCTTGGGCATGGATGTGTGTGATGTCCATAGGTTAGGTAGGTTTAATTAGTTCTAAGTTCTAGGCGACTGATGACCTCAGAAGTTAAGTTGCATAGTGCTCACAGCCATTTAGTTTTGTTTGCATTTCGTTTAGGTTCTCCATTTATAAGAAATAAAAATTATTACATTTATAAAAAATTTAAAAAATAATTGTCAATGAGTCATTTATCAACAAGTTCTAAATTCAAATTTTTTAAAAATATATTGAATACAAACTACAAATTTATTTTTGTAGAACTAATAGAAAATTTTCTATACAAATGGAAACTACTTTAATCAAGAAGCTCAACAATATAAGTATTTCTAAAAAAATTAAAAAGTAAATGAGCTAGAGAAAATTGTTTTAAAGAATATTATGAACTGTGAATATTTATGTACTAGATATGGAGAACAACTTTGTCTAGAACTCAATACTGATTTTAAAGTTATTTTACAAAATAGATATTCTAAATTAATTGATGATTTTGATTTTGAAATAATTAAAAGAGAACAATTGAAACTGAAATATAAAGGAATGAAAAATTTCTCAATCTAATTTTTTTAAATGAACTTCTGTTTTAACTAATACATTTTATTTATTAATGTACCTTCACAATGTGATTTTTTAAACTAATTTTCTTTGTTATCTAATTTAATTTATTTACTTATGTTCAGAGTATAAAAGTTTTAAAAAACTTACTTTTCCTAACTAACACATATTATCATGTTAAAATCGTATTGTAAATTAAATAAATCGTTAGGTTATTATTACTAGTTGTTTTATTATAAAAAACAAGTATTTAGTTAATGTTCTAAAATAGGTTGATTTAATTAAAATATACAAATTTTAAAAAATCTGTTTTACTTATAAAAGATAATATTTAGTTTAATTTTATCTTAGTGTGTCTGAACATACAAAATATATCTACTATTTATGCAGTAAATAAAAGTGATAATAAACACGAAGTGCAGTTAAAGCTTGCTTCAACAAGTGATTAGAATGTTGGCAGAGTCCCAGAATAGTATCTAAACCTCACTGGTACGCTTAAAACCTTCTAATAAATGAAAAGTGCTAATTTGCTTTTGTTGTATAATATTACTTTTATTGTGTTAAGCTGTTTTCGTTTTACAAGGCCATCTTCAGACGTTTACACAATAAAAGTAATACTTTATGACAAAAGTAAACTAGCGCTTTTCATTTATCATAATGTTGTTCTACGAAGAATTGACGGACGATTCAGAGTTCCACTCCTTTAAGTAAACACAAGTGTTTGCCAACTCATAAATACTGAGATCAACATATTAAAACACGAGAAGTCATGAGTAGATTCTCGTACTATATCCAGTATTAGTTCCAGAAATGTAACTGAAAGAAGTTTAAGTTCATTTTTTTTGCACTTTTCATTCTCTGCCCTGAGGGGACAGAGCGGGCTGTCTTAGGGTTTGCTATTTGCCCTTTTCAGCCATGGGTTTATACAATTTATTTTTAAATTTTTTTTTACATTTGTCTTGCTACATAGTGCAATTTTCGTTTTGGTCATTATTAATTACAGAGATCTTTAGATATTTTAAACAATTACAAAGGTTTTTAGATATTTTAACATTTAGAGTGTGATTTTAACATTTATAATTATAGTTTAGCAGTTTTGTGATATTTTAACAATTAAAATGATGTTTAAAATAATTTCTGTTAATAATACATTACAGTTACGATTTTTTTATTAATTTCAGGTTTGTTTTACAATGCATTTGTTCTTGTCGTTAATATTTAACAATTACAGATATCTTGTAGTATGTGTAAGTACTTATATTACTATACATATGCATTTGTCTTACATTTCTTATTTGGTGTACAGAGCGAGGGAGAGGGAGTGGAGGGAGTTGGGTTGGCGGGGGAGTGGGAGTAGAGGGAGTAGTTTTAGGTGTATTTTGGTGGTTCCTTGCGGGCCACGTTCTTGTGTACTTGGTGGTGTTAGTGTTTCATTCTTGGGTCCTTTCGTCTAGGTGTGCAGGGATGGTGGTGTTTGTTGTTAGTGGTGATAGGATTGGGGCGAGATCGGGGTACGTCTTTGCTGTGTTGTGGGCGATTGTGTGGGAGGGTGTTGTGTACTTGAATTTGGGCTTCCTTTGGTTCTGTGGTTGACTGTGACTAGGTCCACCATGTCCGGTCTTTTGTTTAAGATGTGGTTTCCGTAACTGGCTCTCATTTTGACCAACCTTGTTTGTAGTGTCTCTATTCTGGATGTCTCATATACTTCATTGCTTGGTGTTAGAAATGGTAGCCTTGAGATACTTCGTATTAGTCTGCATTCTGTGCTGAACAGTCTTTTTGCAGTCGGTGCATGTATGCCTCCCAGGGTGGCTGCAGCAGACTCTAGCACTGGTTGGATGAAAGTTTTGTAGGTGTGTATTGCTGTTTGAGTATTACAGCCATGGAAGCGTCCTTGCACTTGTATTATAAATTTCAATGCCTCACATCATCAAACGTCCACGAAATGTGAAAGTTCCAGCCAGCTCTGAATGTTTATGTCCCCCTGGCACAGAATTTTTTATAAATGTGAACGAATATTATACTATTTGCACGATTGTTTGCTGCTCAAAATCTATCCCCTTTACAAGCCTGAAAATGCACGGACAACTCGCCAGTATGTAATGTGAGAACAAATGCGTACAGGCTGGCCGCCACAAGCAGAATGACCTGGAGCGCCAGCTCGCTCGTACTTTTGAGACCTCGCTCAACCCACCAAAATGCATAATGTACTTAAAATACGGAAAGTGGACAACCATTTAGAAAATAAATATGCTAGCAATTTGACATCTGATTTAAATAAAAGCTAATATGATTGATTAGGTGCTACAATGAAACATCTAATTACTCTTGAATTTTGAAATATTTCATTGTATCCATATTCTGTTCCATTACGAACGCCGCTACGTTTGGAGACAGCTCTTTCATCCATGTGGTGGTACCAAACCCTACTGTCTTCTCATCACTACGTCAGACCATTGTAAAAGCCAGCTGCCGTCCACACAACCCCCTTGGGCAGTGACTAGCAGCTAGCAGGGTCAGCCATGCCATATCCCCTCGTCTAGGCCAATACTTTAAATTCCAATGACTTCAATAACTTCAGGTTGGTGACAGCTTGACGGCATATGTGTTACTTTGTGCACTACCTGTTCTGGGTTCCCTGCACACACAGTTATGGTGTAGTACCATAACATGCACATCACTGTGCAATTAAAATGGCATGGCAGCTGGAAGCATACTGTAAATCTGGAAAACTTTCTGACACTTTTAGCACTTGTTGTAACATTACCTTATACAAATATGTACTGCAACCTTAAATTTGCGTACAAATAACATTTTATAACTTTTATGCTTTCATTTTTATAGCAGTTCAGTTTTATGTCAATGACGTATTCATATCAGGATAATATTGTGACATGAAATCTAAGACAGGAAAAGCAAAGTTAAGTTCATCTTTCAGAAAGATAAGCTGACCTAATGTTTCTTTACGACACAACTGTAATTTTGTTAAAAAATTTCGCAGTTTTATAAGTTTATCCACAAACAGAAATAGGTTCACCACAAAATTTACCAATTTGGTAGGTTTTATTTTTCTAGTTTTCCTAAAACTGAAATAATTATAGGCCCATCCTCACTGAAACAAAGGAAGGATAAAAATGTAAACTTCATTAAGCAAAGTAATTAAAGATAACTTTAACACATTTACTTACCCATCTGTTCAGTGGCACCATATGAGAAAAAACAGGTCACAACACTTACATTTAACACAATATCCTCTAAACAAGGTAGTAGTTCAAACTGTTAGACACTTATAAGTTCAATGGTGTGGGGAAAAACAAAGTCATGACACATTTGAAAGATTATTATGATTATTATGTTACATTTAAAAACAAAATTATAACACAAAATATGAAATATTTTATTTTGTTGATGGTGTACAGCAATGGGCCAAAAATTGGTTTTAGGTTACTTTAGTCAAATAGTACCGTTACCCGTTTCGAACCTTTCACAATTCAGCGTCCGATGATGAACTGTGAAACATTTTCATGCTTTGAACAAAACAAATGATACATTCGCTTTCTGTGAGTTGTGTAAAACTGATGAACTGTGAAAAATTCGGAAACTGTAACGGTGTTTTTTGAACAAACGAATCTAAAACCAATTTTCTGCTGGTTGCTGCACACCATCAACAATTGACTTCACATAACACCTACGCTCCCCAACCATGTCTTTATTTGACAAAATAGCAAAATATCTTTTTACTAAACTATTCACAAACGTACCTATTTCATTAATGTTAATTGTTTTCGATAATTTTAATTACTACGCTCGTGTCTACAGATAAATGTGTTGTCACAAAGTTACCCCTGACATCTATGGAAATCACTCTGTTCATTTCCCGGTGTGAGAAGAAAATTTTTAAAAAATTTAGCTCGTATAGAGAATGCTCTACACATAGCACCTACTTACATCAACCTATCTTCAATACTTGAACTTTCCATCACAAATAGCAGCACTGTGGAAGGAGACACTGCAGCAGATGTTCATGTTGAAAGTTGCCTCGAGTAACACAGTCTAAGAATGTAAACCTGGAATGCACTTTTATCACCAAGTCACCAGTTTGCCCAGTATTAGGCTACTGTAAAACTCAGGTACGTGGGAAAGTATGATTCTTAATAACAAAACGTCTGAATGGTCCAAATGCAATGTCGAGTCCAGCCGTTGTGAATTGGTGCCAGCTTTTTTCCCCAATACTGCACAGATCTGGAACGAAGGCCACTGACGTCAACGACATAAAACATGTTCAGGCTACCAAGGAACTGATAAGCTGCAATCGCAGGCTTTCGGACGACGATGAGATTCACATAGCGATTTCCCAGGACCAGGGAGCGGATTTCGTCGAGGAACTGTGCTATTGCTAGAACGTTCATCTCGTTGTTTGCAGAGTCTTGCGGACTGTGTTGGAAAATAGTTTTACATATCTGAATCAGTTTGAAGTCTAGTGTAGCATTCACTCACAGCAACTTGGCCTGCCATAATAATGTTTAACACATTTTTGAAGTCCCCTAGTAATTGCTGCACCTCTTGTGCATGACATTTACCGGAGGTCCTGAACACATGTGTAGTAAACTGCTGGTCCACCTTGGGGATGGGATAAACCGGCCAATTAAAACCAATACCGGTATTTTAGTTCTGAATGACCGGTAGTTTTGGGCATTTGTTTGGTCTCGGTTATAACAGATGTTTCTTGTTTTTTACTAATAACCGAGTAAAAAGCCGAAACATCAATTAACGCTAGCGGCAGTGTTAAAATTTTTCGTTTTTAAATAAACCTTCTTTTAAAAAAGGAAGTGATTTTTATTCGTGAAATTTGTATTGGTTTGAGATATTGCGTTATTGTAGAAAATGAGGAAAAGAGAGCACTGCTATTTTAATAACAACGCCGACAGAAAACAGCAACAAACAGATGGCATAAGAATTGGTACAGTGTTCCTGAGACAATGTTTCTGTTAGGCTTAGGCGTCTAGGTGCATTGTACAAGACTTAATCCCACATGGTCTATACGATAATTGGTCGCTGTCATCGCAAACATCAGTTTGTAACGGCCCTCACACCTTCTCGTCTGTACTGTACCGTACTGATGACTACCGAGTCAATGTTTACTGAATAATTTCGAAAGAATCTCTGCAGAAAAATTACAAAATTTGCTCAGCGTGCTATTTAAAATACCTCTTTAGTAAAGTTAAGGAAACGATCGCCTTCTTAATTTACACGCTATAATTTTGTATGTAAAATATGAAAAAAGTCCAGAAGGCTTTTGTTGTTTAGCTCCTGAATAATACCACCAATGACATTTGATTTAGCAAAGAATACAATCGCTAACCAGATAATAACTGAACAAGTGCAGTGTCTCTTGACCGTGACCTATCTAATAAAGAGGCTATCAGAATCCGAAGACATTGCACACAGTCAATGACCGTTGTAATTTCACTCATTTCACATCAACATCAGTGCCATTGTGCTCCGTAACTTCTCTTTCAAGGCTCCACTTTACTGGAACACTGCAGCAACTACAGTTTACACAGGAACAATTACCAGTAGTGTTTTCACCTACAAACCTGAAAACTTTACGCGTTCTAAGTGTTGTTTCTTTGCAAGAATGTTTTGCAGTGTCTGAATCTAGATTTATTGTTAAAACTCTTTGATAGAAACAGTACTGTATTATACAAACTATGCATAAACCCAGAGGCTTTCAAGAGCACTAAACAAATCATGTTTTACTAAATTCAGCTGTGAGATCAGGAAACTAATTTACTGCTGACTCTGGGTACTTTATTTCGTAGCGACTAGATTTTAGCTACCTTGCTATCCGTTTGTTACTGCTCTTATAAATGCTAGAGAAAGACTACTCACAATCTAGATTTATGTAATGCTGTTTCTTTAATTTAATGTGTAAAGATGTTAATGTGAACAAGTTTAACACCGTACAGGTGGATACTTTGACTTTATGAAATTCTGATACTAAATATTGAGCTGGCAGAAATGTATATTCTTTCAGTAATGTTCTGAACAAACTGCAGCTTATCACTAACATTCAGAACCAAAATCGTATTATACAAACCCTGAACTGAGTAGCGCCATTCTTTGTTTATTGTTGTGACTATTGCTTTCATATGTAATGAAGTGCCATTCAGTAATATCTGTTAAGTATGAGGTCAGAAATTAATGCAGTTTGACTCATTACATGTCTCCAAGAAGAATCTGTACAATTAACAGTGTATTTTTATGAGGTGATCCACTCTAGTCAACATAAACGTCTCTTTCTCCTGTATCCATAGTTTAGGTTTCATTGCCTACATTTTTCCGAGATAATGATGCTATTTTTGACATGAATTCTGTTCATACTTAACAATGATTCTGAATAAGATGGCTGCTAAATAACAAACGATGTAACCTTCTACTTCATATTTTCCCAGAAACAGTTATTATCAAACGGAAATTCACTTTTAAGGATAAATAAAACTCAAAGTTCTTGCCTTGGTTCCTGCCTATACTTTAAAGCAATGCTCACTTAACGATTTCTAAAATTAAAGCTTTGTCTGCCATTTCTATGAAATAAAAGTAAGGGGATTGTGGTAACAGTAATAGATAAAAAACTTAACATTTCAATCATAGTATGCAATAAAAGTAGAATGTAGCTGGTCTCCTGTCTGTGTCTACATAATATGCCTTTACCTGCTTGTAGCTCTTGAAAACTGACAAATTATCACGAAAAACAGGGTTCTTTAACCTCAGTTTTCAAACTGACTATCAGTAAGGCCAAAATAGTGGTATGACTTCCGATTACAACACAATTTTTGAGCAGAGTTTTAAAACATTAGCATCAACAGGAGAATAGTGTTGACTTTTTGTAGTATTTAACCAGTTATGACTTTTTGAGAAAAGAAGTGAACAGTGGATGGAATTTTACTTCATTTGCACATTTAATTTAGTATTTTAATTCTATGTATCTGCAAACTAAGAGGGTCAAAATTTTTCAATCTTCCTTCGATTTCTGCGTTTATCTCAGGAAGTAACAGGAATAAAAAACGGAAACTCGATTATTTCAGTAACCGATTGTTTTGAACGGTTCTAACACTCAGATTAAACCGGCATGAAAAACAAGGATATAACCGAAAACGAGTTGTTTCAGCAATAACCCTAGTCCACTGTCCCGGAGTTAGTGAAATTCGGTGAAAGAGTAGTCCAATGAGTACTGCGAGCAGCCTTTTCTCCTCTGCGTCGTATTAGTAAAGGCAAAATCATTAATCGGTTGCAGGCCTGGGTGGTGGAGGAGGGTTTGTCGCGCACGCTGTTGACACTGAACGAGGAGCCGGCGGGGCTGGCGGTGAACCTGGACAACCGCGTGCGCCTCGTGCTGCGAGAGGCCGACTGCCTCGCCAAGATGGACGTGCCGCTGCCCGTCGTCACACAGACGCTGCTGGCCAACACCAAGTACTTCACGCTGGTCAACGACTCGCTGCAGGTCTGTCGCTGCACTTAGCTACCTAGTTATGTATTCCGCGACTCACTTTGCTCAATACACTGTGGTTTGTTGTTGTTGTGGTCTTCAGTCCTAAGACTGGTTTGATGCAGCTCCCCATGCTACTCTATCCTGTGCAAGCTTCTTCATCTCCCAGTACCTACTGCAGCCTTCATCCTTCTGAATCTGCTTAGTGTATTCATCTCTTGGTCTCCTACGATTTTTACCCTCCACGCTGCCCTCCAGTACCAAATTGTGCCACAAACTCCTCTTCTCCCCAATTCTATTCAATACCTCCTCATTAGTTATGTGATCTACCCATCTAATCTTCAGCATTCTTCTGTAGTACCACATTTCGAAAACTTCTGTTCTCTTCTTGTCTAAACTGTTTATCGTCCATGTTTCACTTCCACACATCGCTACACTCCATACAAATACTTTCAGAAACAATTTCCTGGCACTTAAATCTATACTCGATGTTAAATTTCTCTTCGTCAGAAACGCTTTCCTTGCATTGTCAGTCTACATTTTATATCCTCTCTACTTCGACCATCATCAGTTATTTTGCTCCCCAAATAGCAAAACACCTTTACTACTTTAAGTGTCTCATTTCCTAATCTAATTCCCTTAGCATCAACCGATTTAATTTGACTACATTCCATTATCCTCGTTTTGCTTTTGTTGATGTTCATCTTATACCCTCCTTTCAAGACATTGTCCATTCCGTTCAACTGCTCTTACAAGTCCTTTGCTGTCTCTGACAGCCGGCCAGGGTGGCCGAGCGGTTCTAGGCGCTACATTCTGGAACTGCACGATGTGTGTGATGTCCTTAGGTTAGCTAGGTTTAAGTAGTTCTAAGTTCTAGAGGACTGATGACCTTAGAAGTTAAGTCCCATAGTGCTCAGAGCCATTTGAACCATTTGTCTCTGACAGAATTACAATGTCATCGGAAAACCTGAAAGTTTTTGTTTCCTCTCCATGGATTTTAATACCTACTCTGAACTTTTCTTTTGTTTCCTTTACTGCTTACTCAATATACAGATATAACATCGGGTAGAGGCTACAACCCTGTCTCACTCCCTTCCCAACCACTGCTTCCCTTTCATGTCCCTCGACTCTTATAACTGCCATCTGGTTTCTGTACAAATTGTACAGAATTGCCTTTCGCTCCCTGTATTTTACCCCTGCCACCTTCAGAATTTGAAAGAGAGTATTCCAGTCAACATAGTCAAAAGCTTTCTCTAAGTCTACAAATGCTAGAAACGTAGGTTTGCCTTTCCTTAATCTTTCTTCTAAGATAAGTCCTAGGGTCAGTATTTCCTCACGTATTCCAACATTTCTACGGAATCAAATCTGAACTTCCCCGAAGTCAGCTTCTACCAGTTTTTCCATTCGTCTGTAAAGAATTCGCGTTAGTATTTTGTAGCTGTGACTTATTAAACTGATAGTTCGGTAATTGTGGTTGGAAAATGGACATGTCGTTTGGCTAGGGCCTCCCGTCAGGTAGAGCGCTCGCCTGGTGCAAGTCTTTTGAGTTGACGCCACTTCGGTGACTGGCGCGTCGATGAAGATGAGGTGGTGATGATAGTGATGGTGATGAAGACAACACAACACCCAGTCCCCCAGCGGAGAAAATCCCCGACCAAGCCGGGAATCGAACCTGGGCCCCTTGGCATGACAGTCCATCGTGCTGACCATTTCTTTTTTTTATTTTCTTAATTCGTTTTATTTTGTTCGTTATAGTACTTTGTAATTGTTTGGGGCAGACGTCGAATGACAACTGTACAAGTTCACTCTCTGACACGCCGAGCCACCGTGCCGGCTACCACTCACAAGGGAACCTCCCCATTGCACCCGTCTCAGATTTAGTTACAAGATGGCACAGTGGATAGGCCTTGAAAAAAACACAGATCAATCGAGAAAACAGGAAGAAGATGTGTGGAACAATGAAAAAAATAAGCAAAATATACAAACTGAGTAGTCCATGCGCAAGATACGCAACATACAGGATAATGTGAGCTCAGGAGCGCCGTGGTCCCGTGGTTAGCGTGAGCAGCTGCGGAACAAGGAGCCCTAGGTTCAAGTCTCCCCTCGAGTGTAAGGTTTACTTTCTTTATTTTCGCAAAGTTGTGATCTGTCCGTTAGTTCATTGATGTCTCTGTACACTGTAATAAGTTTAGTGTCTGTGTTTTCCGACCGCACCGCAAAACCGTACGATTAGTACACGATAGGACGTGCCTCTCCAATGGGATCCGAAAACGTCTGATCGCAAGGTCATAGGTCAACCTATTTCTCCACAGGAAAACACGTCTGATATATTCTATACGACACTGGTGACGGCATGTGCGTCACATGACAGGAATATGTTGTCGACCCACCTAACTTGTACACTTGGCGAATGGTAAAAAAATTCTACCTTGCCCGATTTGGGTTTTTTATGAATGTGATAATCACCCCCAAAAAAAGTGATCGCATCGGACGGAGGGAAAGATAACAATTGTCTGAACATAAAAAATTAAAATTTACACTCGAGGGAAGACTTGAACCAAGGGCCCCTCTTTCCGCAGCTGCTCAGGCTAACCACGGGACCAAGGCGCTCCTAATCTCAGAAATTCCTTGTTGCCTGTCTGTCGCATGCACCACTTAGTTGGTATATATATATTTTTTTTTCATAGTTCCACACAACTTCTTCCTGTTTTCTCCATTGATCTGTGTTCAGTTTTTCAAGGCCTATCCACTGTGCCAACTTATAACTAAATCTGAGAGGGGTGCGATGGGGAGGTTCCCTTGTCAGCTATCGGGGCGGACAATGCACTACGGTGGCAGAAGTCATGGGATAGCGCACGGACACAGACGGCGGTAGTATAGCGTAAGCAAGGTACGAAAGAGCAGTGCATTGGCGGAACTGTCATTTGTACTCAGGTGATTCACGTGCAAAAGGTTTACAATTTGATTATGGCCGGTCGATGGGAATTAATAGACTCTAAACGCGGGATGGTAGTTGGAGGTAGACACATAGGATACTGAAATTCGGAAAGCGTTAGGGAATTCAGTATTCCGAGGAACACAGTGTCAAGAGTGTGTCGAGAATACTAACTTTGAGGCATTATATCTCACCACGGACAGCGCAGGAACGGTTGTGTTCGACTACTGTAAAACCATTTGCAGTCGACCAACTATTGAACTTCTATGGATGACAAAGCGTCATGCCACCCAGACCGCGCGACATAAATCAAAAGAACATTTATGGGACATAATCGAGAGATCTGTTCGTGCACAAAATCCTGCACCGGCAACACTTTCGCATTATGGATGGCTATAGCGGCAGTCCCACGGGCCTGCCAACGACTTTTTAAGTTCATGCCATAGCGTTGCTGCACTACGTAGTGCAAAACGAGGTCCTTACAAGATATTAGGGAGTATCCCATGACTTTTGTCACCTCAGTGTATATCGTAATGCACGGAATCAATAGTTTACAGAATATTAGCTTAATTCCTACTTAGGTATAGCTGATCTTGATGATTTACAGATGATTTCAAATAACGGAAGACAATATTTGCTTTAGTAACATGGCTAAGTAGGTAACATCTGCGTGACAAGCAAGCTACGAGTTTCCGTATAAAAATTCTTCTACGAAATAGAAAGAGTTGCCCAGAAGAAACTTTCACAGTTTATTTTCATATTAAGCTTTGCTATGTCATCCACACTGTATCGTTGGATAAACGGTCAAAGATTTTGGTAGCAGGATTATTCACCCCTCTCTGAACCAAAGTAAAGTTTAATGAAGGTAATATTTTCTTGTGCTATTGTAATTTAGGATGTAATTAAAACCTTCTGAAATCAAATAAATTATTTACAGCAAAGTTAATGATAGAAAATGTGACCTGTCGCTCTGTAGTTAAAATACTTAACTGCTTAAACGGTAGTTTACAATGTGAACGAGAGTAGCTCCGCAAATTTTTTCACATGTGAAAAAGTGGCTGACCTTTTTTCGATTAGCTCTAAATTTTAGTGTTTAAAATGTGTTCTTTTTTCACTTTCTCATAAATATGTACACTTAAAATTAGGGTAGATTTCACGTTACTTACTAACCCCTGCTCGTATTTTAAAATTATCACCATACAGCTGGTGCACATAAATACTGGTACGAGACATAGTGCCTTGCATCAATTTAACCTGTTTCACTAATACTGAAAAATTATGTTTCCCAACACTTCAGTATTTTTTTAAACTCTCAGTCTAGATTTTTCATGGGTGCGATGTGAAACAAGTATGAAATCGTGGAAACTGCAATCATAATACAGTAGATGGCGAACATGATATCATTTAAAATATTCAACGAGTCTGTAATCCTAAAATATATACAATTGTGCATTTGCAGAAAACATGTCAAGCGATTGTTCTAAAAAAAAAATTACATTTTCCTCTGTTGTCGTATGTGTATTGTGACTGATTATCATACTTGCGTTATTTGCAAAGAGAACTGATTCTCCTTGGTGCATGTTGCACGAAAGGCCATTGCCACATGAGAGATACAGCAGGGGATCTTATATTGAACTTTTTGGAAATTCATTTCGATTCCCACCCCACACCCAGTGGGAGGACAATATCCCCTATCTACAACTGACAGACTATGAAGTATAGCTTTCTGCATTATTATTCTTAATAATGAAGTGAGTCACATTATATCTCTACCCCTAAATTTATAAAACCGAAGTTTTGGTAACAAAGTTTGATTTACGCTGGTCACAGGAGATACAAAATGGTGGTGTTTTGTTATTTAATCTTGGTAAATTTCTATGAATCTATACAGAGCATTATGAGTACCTACTCTGAAACCCAGATTCTTATTTACTAGGTGTGTTATTGATGGCTCTGAGCACTATGGGAGTTAACTTCTGAGGTCATCAGTCCCCTAGAACTTAGAGTTACTTAAACCAAACTAACCTAAGGACATCACACACATCCATGCCCGAGGCAGGATTCGAAACTGCGACCGTAGCGGTCGCGCGCTTCCAAACTGTAGCGCCTGGAACCGCTTGGCCACCCCGGCCGGCTAAGTGTGTTATTATTACCGAAATGGTGCACATTTCTAGAGTACCTTACCTTTTTTGAAAAATTATGTCAGCAGTGAAACAGGTCTGTAATCATTGACAACTGTTACCATACGTATACAGGTATTTTACAAATTAAAATTTGGTTGCGACAGCTACCAAATTTCAGACTTCATAACCAGTTGATAGACGTACCGGCGAGCTGCCTACGAAATCCAGCTGCCGTGTGCCAAAATACTTCTGGCACAGCATCCTGCATTACAGTGAGTCTGCTACGGAGGTGGGCCAGATTGCCGTCGCACAAAATTACACTTCCGTCGTCACCTATATGAACGGTTCGACGTTACGTAATGGTTTTCTGCTAAGTAGTTGTGCTCTGCACAACATTCTATACGAGCAAATCAGTTGCGACTTTACCTAAATTAGCTCGCACCTAAGGTAATTGACCAAAGTGCGGCTTTGTTTAAAAAGAACACCTCGATAATGTCGTAGGGTCGAGCCACACACATCTGCTTCCATGCCCAGCGTTAACTCGCTGCAAATAACTTGTATCTGTGATACTGCAGTCAAATTATCGATGCATTGACTTGAATAGCGAATTAATAAGTTAAACACATATGTTACTTAACAATTGTTCTATTCTAGTGTCTAATTGATATAGACGACAGAGAAATATACAACAAAGAAATGTATTGATTAATGTTTACTCACGATGCACATTACAGGTGTAGGTGTTCTAATACTGTTACTGTATGCACCTCTTAACATTGTCCATAGCGACATTTGAGTCAAGCCCTGGGGATTAAACCTTGCTGATCATTAATAATTTATGTCTTTTCCATTTTAGAGATGTTTTCACTGCAAATAACAGCGCCACACCTACAGCCATGAGCAGGGTTCCCTTCATTTCTCAGAAAATTGTCACGTCTCCTCTTGTTTCTCACAGGTCCTCAGAATTCCTGCGAACTTAGAACCTTTGTCCAGTGTCTACAGTAAGCTGCAAAAATCGTGCATGGAACACATCGCATGTATTGCCAGAGATTGAATTTACATGGGAGTCAGTAGTATAGCGCCTCTATGTTGTGAAGGTTCAAATGGTTCTCAGCCCTATGGGACTTAACATCTGAGGTCATCAGTCTCCTAGACTTAGAACTACTTAAACCTAACTAACCTAAGGACATCACAAACATCCATAACCCGAGGCAGGATTCGAACCTACGACCGAAACAGCAGCGTGGTTCCGGACTGAAGCACCTAGAATCGCTCGGCCACAACGGCCGGCTGTTGTGAAGGGACAACAATTATTACAAGTTGCAGTGCACTCACTAACATTCTGAAGAATACTTCTGAATTCTCCATTACTTTACACATTCGGTTAGCTATTTCACTTATTGCAGTCGACGCCACATTGGGAGACTCGCATGCCGGTGATGAGGATGAAGTGATGATGAGAACACCACAACACCCAGTCCACGAGGGGAGAAAATCTCCTACCTGGCCGGAAATCGAACCCGGACCCATTGCAAGGGAGGCACGCACGTAACCACTCAGCTAAGCAGGCAGACTAGATAGGAATGATCTTGCAGTATTCGCTGCGTACTTTGAATTCGTTTAAACTTGCAGTGTATATTCGCAGGAACCCTCCTCACATGATGGATGGCCTTTCGGGGGCCCCAGTGTCCAATAATGTGACGTGTTTGAGCAATTACTTTTCTAACAGCTTCAGAAAGGGTTCCAATGGCTCCAAGCACTATGGGACTTAACATCTGACGTCATCAGTCCCTTAGACTTAGAACTACGTAAACCTAACTAACCTAAGGACACCACACACATGCATTCCCGAGGCAGGATTCGAACCTGCGACCGTAGCAGCTGCGCGGTTCCGGACTGAAGTGCCTAGAACCGCTCGGCCACAGCGGCCAGCTTTCTACCACCTCGTTGACAGCTTGTCAAAGAAGGTCCAAGCGAGTTCAGTTGCACGAAATGGAGCAACACGATATTGAATGTCAACCAGCAGCAGATTTTAATTTTACAGATGTGCACTTGTAAGAAATGCTGCCTTTATTTTAAGTATTAATTTGATTTTCTTTTTCAGCTATACCTACACGTTTCGCTGTTCGCTGGAGTCTTCATTTAGAACTTTAGTGATACTTAACATCTAATTTTTCACTAAGTTCTGTATTGTTAGTATACTGTCATATGTGCTCAGATGTAACTTGGGTTGTGCTAAATCAAAACAAAGCAAAAGAAAAAATAAACGCTGCTGCTTTTCATTGAGTGAAAGAATGTAGCTTCTGTAAAGTGTCAAAGCATAATCAACTATCAATACGACTCAAGACTGTTTTTCCAGATGCTTTTGAATCAGTTCACGATAGCAGTGCAACGTGTGAAGCTGGAAGTTCGGCCGTTGTTCCTACCGCAGTTGGTTCGTCTGACAAACCTGCTGGCTCCCGGACTCAACAGCATCACATGGACCAACCCAGAGTGGAAGAATTTCTGTAATAGCACTTCGGAAGCAATAAGAAACTTCGATATTCTCGTTACAAGGTGTGTGTTGTGTTCTTTGATATACTTGTTTTAATCTCCTGAAGTTACCTTCATTTACGGTTTACGTTGTAAGACAAGGCAAGACTAAATACGCCCATTCTGTTGACGCCACCTATCTCAATTAATATATTATGTGTGCAGTTATTAAGATCCGTTGCCCTAATAAACTTGAATTTCCGTTGAAATGAAGTAGAGGTATTAAGTTACTGCGTGTCACACTACTCATTCTTCACCTTTACTTCACATAAAACCACGTGACATTAAATATTGGTTTTGTTTTCACGCTTTTAAGTCCAATGCAAATTGTTCACATGTGTCTTTCAGCTACAGTTTCATCTGTTATTTTGACAGCTCAGAGAATCATCGTGTGTATTGATCTACTCCACAAAACTTTGAAGACACTATTCAGAACGACTATCCAGTGTATATGGGAAATCAAACGATGCACACATAATGAAGAAATGAGTCAAAAAATTATGTAACATTTAGTATACAAAATAATATTTCTGGAGTTATCGCCCCTTCTCTGTAGCTCACAAACAAATCGGAAGAACTTACAGATAATTATATCGTACGTACGATGATCCTATCATAAATATTTTATGGAGCTGTCTTGCCTAAACGAAGTGTACGTTGGTCCAAAAATGAACAAAAGGTTTCAGTAGTGAAGCAAGCAAAAGAGGCCGTAAATTTGGAAACATCGCTCTTCCCCAACTCTTGACTAGCGGAACTGCTTAGCATAAATCCCTGAGCGAATATGGGACAATTTTCTTTGCCACTTGGCCGCAAGATACCAGCAGGAGAAAAATCACACTGACGCGAATGAATGCTGCAGCTTTCTGTTTTACCGGATTACTATGGGAACACACCCAAGAGGAATTAGTACTTGAAATACTGAGGAAAAATAGACCTGCCTGTATTCTAGACCTATTATTAGTAGACTAAAAGCTTAGATACAAATAAAGCAGGTTTTTATTACAAAAGATACATTACATCGATTTTTAACGGGGAAAATTTCGTTGGTTGTTATTGAAGGTACATGGTCAGCCAGTAGGCTAGCTGTGTAAAGGAGGCAGGCGCTCGATTTCAAGTTAAGTTGCAACTATTTTTTTTTCTCTTACTTGCCGTAAGACACACGTACGATATAGACTGCATCCTCTATTCCGATTATGTTCAATTAGCTTTCCGCAGTAGATACGAAAGTATTTACCCTGTAAATCAACCATGGTCACTTGCGGTGCCAAGTACGACAAAACTGGCGGTAACATTTGCTGTTACCCATACGTGTGGGATGAGTCTGATTTCTACAAATAATAATAATAATAATACATATTTTTTTTTAATTTCAGTCTAGCAGAAGGTGGTTCATGGTGTGGGTTCCTGTAGTCATGTCCTAGTTCATGAACCACGGGCAATGTATGAGTGGCCAAGCAAGTGGTTCCGACAGTCGGGATACCACTTACTTTGGAATAAGGCTGGGTATCTCTGACATTCTGAGTCGTGGTCACCTTTGTCCTCATACGGCAAAGACTACCAAATCCACCGGTTATTCCCACAACCGTTAGGGGTAAAACTCAATGGGACTCGGGGCAAGTAAGGCTAGCAACCTGCTTCCCCGATACTTTAAATATGATGCTGGCAACAATCAGAGCAAAATGCCTCGGACCTTTGGAGGTGACGGAGTCCCACCTCTAACTGACAAACCAGGGAATCCTAAGATACGACTTGGCAAACAAATGGTAATGAGATGGGGAGCTATTAATATCAATGGGGGCTACTCTGGGAAGAAGGTAGAGCTGGCAGAGGCTGCACTAACATGGGGCTGGACGTTTTAGCTGTTAGTGACATTCGGGTAAGGGGTGAGAAAGAAGAGGAAGTGGGAGAATACAAGGTCTACCTGTCAGGAGTCAAAGCAGGAATAGCACAATGGGGAAAGAAATGGAACCCAGCGTAGTTGCAGTAAGGTATGTAAACGAACGACTGATGTGGATAGATTTGACAGTGTCTAGCAAGAAAATTAGGATTGTGTCAGTATATTCGCATTGTGAAGGGACAGATCAAGATAAGATGGATAGTTTTTATGAGGCACTCAGTGATGTAGTTGTTAGAGTAAAGGACAAGGACAGTGTTCTGCTCATGGGTGATTTTAATGCTAGGACTGGAAATCGACTAGGATTGGAAATCGAACAGAAGGGTATGAAAAGGTTATGGGTAAATTTGGAGAGGATATGGAGGCCAACAGGGACGGGAAACAACTCTTGGATTTCTGTGCCAGTATGGGCTTAGTAATCACAAACTCCTTTTTTAAACATAAGAACATTCACCGGTATACTTGGGAAGGCATGGGAACCAGATCTGTCATTGACTATATAATAAAAGGTCAGGAATTCAGGAAGGCTGTGAGGGACACACGTGTATTCAAGGGATTCTTTGATGACACTGATCATTATTTAATCTGCAGTGAAATTGGGATTGTGAGGCCGAAAGTGCAGGAGGTCAGGTCCATATGTAGGAGGAAAAGAGTGGAGAAACTTCAGGATATGGAAATCAGGCACAAGTACATAACAGCGATCTCAGAAAGGTACCAGTTATTTGAATGTAGTCAATTACAGTCATTGGAAAAGGAATGGACAAGGTACAGGGACACAGTACTAGAAGTGGCTAAAGAATGTCTTGGAACAGTAGTGTGTAAAAGTAGAATAAAGCAAACAGCTTGGTGGAATGACACAGTCAAGGCAGCCTGTAAAAGGAAAAAGATTGCGTATCAAAAATGGCTACATACTAGAACTCAGGTAGACAGAGAAAGTTATGTTGAAGAAAGAAACAAAGCCAAACAGATAATTGAAGCATCCAAGAAGAAATCTTGGAAACAGGTAGGAGACTATGGGTCAAGCTGCTGGGAAACCATTCTGGAGTGTAATTAGCAGTCTTTGAAAGGGAGGTAAGAAGGAAATGACAAGTATTTTGGACAGGTCAGGTAAACTGCTGGTGAATCCTGTGGATGCCTTGGGCAGATGGAGGGAATATTTTGAAGAGTTGCTCAATGTAGGTGAAAATACGATCAGCAATGTTTCATATATCGGGGTAGAATGGGATAGGAATGAAGACGGAAATAGGATCACATTTGAGGAAGTGGAGAAAATGGTCAATAGATTGCAGTGCAATAAAGCAGCTGGGGTGGATGAAATTAAGTCGGAACTCATCAAATACAGTGGAACATCAGGTCTTAAATGGCTACACAGGATAATTGAAGTGGCCTGGGGGTCGAGACAGGTTCCATTAGACTGGACAACAGAAGTAATCACACCAATCTTTAAATATGGAAACAGAAAGGATTGTAACTACAGAGGTATCTCTTTAATCAGCGTTGTGGGTAAAATCTTCTCAGGTATTGTTGAAAGGAAAGTGCGAGTATTAGTTGAGGACCAGTTGGATGAAAATCAGTGTGGGTTTAAGCCTTTTAGAGGTTGTCAGGACCAGATCTTTAGCTTACGGCAAATAATGGAGAAGTATTATGATTGGAACAGGGAACTGTATCGATGCTTTATAGATCTAGAAAAGGCATATGACCGGGTTCCTAGGAGGAAGTTATTGTCTGTTCTACGAGATTATGGAATAGGACGCAAACTTTTGCAAGCAATTAAAAGTCTTTACATGGATAGTCAGGCAGCAGTAAGATTTGACGTTAATTTGAGCTCATGGTTCAGAGTAGTTTCAGGGGTAAGACAATTCTGCAACCTGTCTCCATTGTTGTTCATATTATTTATAGATCATATGTTGAAAACAATGGACTGGCTGGGTGAGATGAAGATATGTGAACACAAAATAAGCAGTCATGCATATGCGGATGACTTAGTTGTGATGGCAGATTCGATTGAAATTTTGCAAAGTAATATTTCTGAGCTTGATCAGAAATGTAAGGACTATGGTATGAAGATTAGCATCTCCAAAACGAAAGTAATGTCAGTGGGAAAGAGATATAAACGGATTGAGTGACAAATAGGAGGAACAAAGTTAAAACAGGTGGACAGTTTCAAGTACTTAGGATGCATAGTCTCACAGGATGGCAACATAGTGAAAGAACTGGAAGCGAGGTGTAACAAAGCTAATGCAGTGAGCGCTCAGCTACGATCTACTCTCTTCTGCAAGAAGGAAGTCAGTACCAAGACTAAGTTATCTGTGCACCGTTCAATCTTTCGACCAACTTTGTTGTATGGGAGCGAAAGCTGGGTGGATTCAGGTTACCTTATCAACAAAGTTGAGGTTACGGATATGAAAGTAGCTAGGATGATTGCAGGTACTAGTAGATGGGAACAATGGCAGGAGGGTGTCCACAATGAGGGAATCAGAGAAAAACTGGGACTGGACTCTATAGATGTAGCAGTCAGGGCGAACAAGCTTAGATGGTGGGGTCATGTTACACTCATGGGAGAAGCAAGGTTTCCCAAGAGACTCATGGGTTCAGTAATAGAGGGTAGGAGGAGTCGGGGCAGACCAAGGAGAAGGTACCTGGACTCGGTTAAGAATGATGTTGAAGTAATAGGTTTAACATCAGAAGGGGCACCAATGTTTGCACTGAATAGGGGATCATGGAGAAATTTTATAAGGGGGCAATGCTCCAGCCTGAGCCCTGAAAGGCATAATCAGTCTTAAATGATGACGACGATGATGATGATGGTCTAGCAGAAGGGCGAAGATTATCTGAAGCTGATTATTCAGTTAACATATCAGCAGCAGCACGCATGATGTTTCCTAATGCTTACATATGAGCCACAACATTATGACTACTGTGCACCACGAGACCGAGTGCAATGTCGTGTGCTGTAGGTACGTGACGTGGTAAGGAAAGTACACTGGCTTCCAGCATTAAAGCAACAAACTGCTATTTCCATGCCCTGTGTCTAATTCACGACATAATCACAAAAACTGTCGACAGATGTTACGATCGTGTTCTGCACAGAACATGGCAATCCGATCAACGTGAAGCAAAGGAAGCATTGTATCATGTGTGAGATAGAGGCGAACGAGTGTGTGGGACTTCACTGCTAGTAGCGCCATGTCACTTTAACGCATCTATACGTAGCGCGCATGTATGCACCACAATTAAGTATGAAATTAAAAATTAAAATTTATGTTTATAACTTTGTTATAATATAGTGTTATAATGTTCCAAATACCAAGTCTTTATGTTCTAGACTTAATAGTTTACGTAAAAATACCATTTTAAGAGAAAAATAAGTGGCGCTAAATGAAGAAGCTAGAAAGCCAGAATTTGGTCAGATTGTGCAGTTAGAGCTCATAAGTAGCGCAGGTTTCTGAAACCATATAACAAAACTTAACGCTGGAATCCACGTTTTTACGAAAAATCAAAGACGCTAAATAATCGACTTAGAAACATGAAAATTTGTTTTATGTTTCAGTTCACCCGAAAAAAATAACTGAAAGACCACTTTAAGCTTCCTCTCGTAGGTTTTGTTTAATTAAAGAAAAAACCAATTTTGTAACTAAAATGTACTCAATTGTTGTAGATTAAGTACCTGTGATTTTTAATGATAGAGAATATTGGTTAAAATGGGCCATAAAACATACCAAGTGATAGCGCTATACTAAATCTAAGAGTAGTAGTATTAATAACAGGCGCTATAAGTTCTGGTAAAGATATGGTTCAGAAGTAACGATCTACCTTTAGCTCCACTACAAAAATTCTAGAAGGCAAAGTTTTCATTCTAGCAAGCTGCAACTTTTTCGGTGATTTCAAAAAACTCAACTGTATATAAGCAAAAATTAAGAAGTTTCTGAATTCATTTGTCACAATGTTATTAAAGATTATGTGCCCGTGATAGCGGTCGCTCGGAGGCTGCTGCAGTATGCAGATAGCCGTAGACAACAGATGTTCTCTCGGCCGTCCACTCCGGCACCTATATAAATACCGCCCAAGAGACAGTAGAGAAGGTTCACTTCGCAGTCAGCTACTGTGAGATCCACGTGTGTTAAAGCCGTATTGCGCTCTGCCTCGGATGACGTCAGAGCCGAACTGTGTCAAAGCGCGTATTTTGCGGTAAAAACGGATAGTGAACTCGCGAGGACTGCACACCGTCCTGGATCGCTTAGAATTCGCCATAGTAAATGTTAGTGTGCCGTCCGTGTGAATTACCAATTCCGCGTGGCAAGTGGTGACAATTTTCCTCTTTTATGGCGAGCATTAATTTTGAACATTTAGTGCAAACTTTCATTGAGTAATTTTAGTCAGGGTGAAAGACAAAATCTGGTAGGAACGTACCGTAGAGGTCCATAATCGTGCTACAATGGTTTTAGAAACATAAGTGATCTCACAGATATCTTGGCCATCACGTTATGCTGATCTTAACACGAAAGAAAACATCTGGGACGCTATCTGGCGCCATCTACATGTTCAGAAGCAACCAGCCTGTAAATTATGGGAATTACGTGGCCTGTGCGTACAAATTTGGTGCCACATACCTGTGTAAACCCAAAAAGGATTTGCTGGATTCCTGCCACACAGAATAGCTGCTGTAATGTGGACTAACATGCTATTACGCAGGTGGTGATAATGTTTAGGCACATTAGTTTGTTATTGAAATTTGCAAGGGAACGCTGCAATTGACGACCTACCAATTTCGACGCTATGATTGGTGACCAGCCAAAAGTAACTCTTAAAAAAGTTCAGCTGCGCCCCGCGGGGTAGCCGGGCGGTCTTGGGCGTCCTGCCTTGGTTCGCGCGGCTTCCTCCGTCGGAGGTTCGAGTCCTCCAGGTCCCATAGGAACTTACTACAAAGTTCAGCTGTATAGGCCTTAGGTTTCGAAAAAACAGAATCGCAACGCGTATTGTTTCGTATTATATCGGTCAGGCAATATCACTTCTTAATATTCGTCTTCCTAATTCGTCGGATATTAAATATTATAAAAGCGTTCAAAGCACATAAACCTTTAGCACCATACTTGTTGAACATGATACACTTTGATGAATGCATAATTCTTTTAGCTGATACTCGCCGGAAGAAGGAACTTATATTATTTTCACGAAAATCGTCTGTGTGCGCCTGTGCGCGTGAGTGTGTGTCAATGATAAGGAACTATCTGAATGAACATACGACACGATATCTCTTATGACTGCCTATAACCGCAAATTGTTCTATTCTTACCTACATTATTATATTAGCCTGTAATTATTACCCAAAATGATGTCAATCTTCTGATTTTTAAAGTATTACGTAGGTGCATAAGATCGTTGCGATTTTGTGTTGCATGTTGGTATTCCAGTTGCTATGGGTTTATTTATCGATTGCTATTCATTGTTTGTAGGTCAGTGTTGGTATCTGAGTTTACATATTGTCATTTGGATATAGTGAATGGAGCTGTAGACGCAACAATAATGGGGTGCCTAGTGGAGACAGAGGAACATTTCTGACATTCTTCCGTTCGAGTTCAGGAGAGGGAGGAGCCGATGGCCTTTGTAGTCTGGTCCCTTCAACCCCCACAAACCAACCAACCATAGAAGGATCCTTTATTGTATGATATGATAGCGGAACAAACACTGGTAGCAGTTACTTCTGTAAAATATCTGGGAGTATGCGTGCGGAACGATTTGAAGTGAAATGATCATATAAAATTAATTGTTGGTAACGCGGGTACCAGGTTAAGATTCATTGGGAGAGTCCTTAGAAAATTTAGTCCATCAACAAAGGAGGTGGCTTACGAAACACTCGTTCGACCTATACTTCAGTATTGCTCATCAGTGTGGGATCCGTACCAGGTCGGGTTGACGGAGGAGATAGAGAAGATCGAAAGAAGAGCGGCGCGTTTCGTCACAGGGTTATTTGTTAAGCGTGACAACGTTACGGAGATGTTTAGAAAACTCAAGTGGCAGACTCTGCGAGAGAGGCGCTCTGCATCGCGGTGTAGCTTGCTGTCCAGGTTTCGAGACGGTGCGTTTCTGGATGAGGTATCGAATATATTGCTTCCCCTTACTTATACCTCCCGAGGAGATAACGAATGAAAAATTGGAGAGATTCGTGCGCAGTCGTTCTTCCCGCGAACCATACGCGACTGGAACAGAAAAGGGAGGTAATGGCAGTGGCACGTAAAGTGCCCTCCGCCACATACCGTTGGGTGGCTTGCGAAGTATAAATGTAGATGTAGAACCATCAGTACAAGGGTCACAGCAGCGTAGGTAGCCAGAAACATTTGCGCCATGTATGGAGACTATGCTGTTCCACTGAACATGACAAATGGTTTTATCATTTTAAGGACGATGGTTTTGATTTTAGTCCCTCTCCACGTACAAACAGACCTTCGGGATTTGATGAAAATGGTTTAAACGCGTTAATTCACAATTATTCACGTCAGTGGACACGAAAACTGGTAAATGTTATGAACTGTGATCATTCCACCATCGCGCGAGATTTTCATGCGGTAGTCAAGGTCCAAAAATCAGGTGTATGGGTACCGCATTGCCTAAGCCAGCATCACAAACAACAACAGGTGGCCATATGCGCACTTCTGTTTACTCGTCAACAACTGGCTCGTGAACAACACCGACTATTCCTATACAGTATCACTACTAGTGACAACAGATGCTGTCTTTATGTTAAATAAAATACAGGAATGGTTGAGCCCAAGGCTCCCCGCATCCACAAAACAATGTCATGCATCTGGTGGAACAGCAACAGTGTGGTCTGCTACGAAATGCTTCCCCAAGCTGTGACAATCACTGCTGACATTTTTTTCAGCAACTGAGATGTCTTGTAAACGCAGTCCAAGAACGACCAGAAAGATTGTGAAGTGATGCTACTGCACGATAACGCCCTCCCGCACACTACCTGATTGACAGAAAACACCATACATGAGAAGCCAGAATGAGATTTTTCACTCTGTGGCGGAGTGTGCGTTGATATGAAACTTCCTGGCCGACAATTTTTTGTTCGTTGCGGACGTCACATGACATCCGTTCAAGTTCGTTGTTGATCCTTTCACTCAGTTTTTTTTTATTTTATTACAGAGGCCAACCAGCTAACCACAGCCCGGGGATGTTTCCAGAATACTGGCAGAAGTACAGCGGTAAGGACCGGGCGTGAGTCGTGCTTCGGTAGCTCAGATGACAGCCGGCACGGTAGCTCAGCGTGTTCGGTCAGAGAGCTGGTTGGCCTCTGTAATAAAAAAAACTGAGTGAAAGGATCAACAACGAACTTGAACGGAGTGACGTCCGCAACGACCAAACACAACGATCAACAACGAACAAAATGAAAAAAAAAGAAAAACAAAAGATGATAGAGCACTTGCCCGCGAAAGGCAAAAGTCCCGATTACGAATCTCAATTCGGCACACAGTTTTAATCTGCCAAGAAGTTTCATACATGAGAAGGATTAGGAAGTCATTCCACACCTTATTCACATGATTTTGCACCCCCCCCCCCCCCCCGATTTTCATTTTTTCCGCTCTGTATTAAACAACGTACGACAATTGAAAGAAAAACAGCCCTCGGTCACTATTTTTAACAAATTAACCTGGTTTAAACACTGCTAGGAGTGTCTTCTTCAGAATTTAAAACAAAGAATGGTCTACATTCTGTCACATGGCCACAGAATAATGACTAAAAACGTATGGTAGGGTATAAGTACGGAATCATCGTAAAAGACTGACAGTAATTTATAAAATAAATATGCCAAAAGGGCGTTAGTCACAAAGATATTTAAGATTAAGGAAACTGTGATGGCAAGCCACTAAGGGCTGCTCGTTACTTGCGTGATGCATGTTGGAAAACGGACTGAGGTGCCCGCGTTAACAAATACGATCAGGTGAACATGGCGCTGCAACGAGCGCGCCATCTAGTAGGCGTAGATACAATTAGGCTGCTTCACATTGAAATATATGCAGAAATGATTATAAATAATCAGTAATTGGTACATAATGTAAAGAAATGTTTGTTTGATAGCAGCACATAACATAACATAACATTTTGTCCACATCAAAGCTTATAACAGTACGATAAAACATGAAAACATCATTATGAAAATGTAGATGGGACTGAATGGCAACTTGTAGAAAGCAATATTGACGTGAAATGCAGCAAAGACACATTTGATAATTAAAAAACATAGGACTACCTTAGAAGGATAAGAACATATCGGCAATCTGCACAAGGAGACCCGAAGTCAGATATCGAATAACGGTTTTATAACGTTGAAAAATTTTTTGTTACGTACCTGTAGCTGTTCGTTAACGGTGAGGCTATCATTTCGAGCAAAATGCTTGAAAATCTCTAATTCTTCTAGAATATCTACTCTACGCCCTTTACTTTCGGTGTGCCAAATGTTGCTATCGCACATGTCTTTAGGCGAATGACCTGTAATTAGAAGATGGTCGGCAAAGGACGAATTTTGGGGGCTAGTACCATTTCTTCTTAGCAAGTGTTCTTTATTTCTGGTAGTGAAGGCGCGTCCTGTTTGTCCTATATAGTAAGAGGAGCAAGTATCGCAGACGATTTTCTAGACGCCAGAATTTTCTAAAGGGGAACCCATAGAACGTAAATTATGAATGATGAAGTTTTTTTCCAAATTCTTATTAGTAGAAAAACCAACGTTGCAGTCGTATTTCTTTCGAAGAATTCGTTGAATCGGATGAGAAACAGCCCCACGAAAGGAACAGAGAAATATTTTTTTGAGTTAGACTCGATAACAGAAGTGCCTAGCGTAGTAAGTCTTTAGCAGTTTTCTTTTTAAGGACGTCATCTACTATAATAGTTTTATACTCGTTGTTAACTGCTATCGTTTTAAGTAAATTGATTTCGTCGTTGAAGTTTTCTTTATAAAGTTGGATAGAAATGGCTCGGTGAACAGCAGAATGAAAGAAGGCTTTTTTATGCGATTATGGATGAGTAGAAGATGCAGCAACGATCTGGTCAATATATGTTACTTTACGAAAAATATTTAAAGAAATTTTATTTCTTTCTATAGTAGGCGTCAAGTCAAGGAAATTTAATTGACGGACTTCATTTTCAAATTCGATAGTGAAAGAAATTTTCTCATGAAGATCATTGAATAGGTTAAAGATAAGATCAAACTCGCAAGCGGGTCCTTTGTAGATGATTAGAATATCATTAACGTATCTGGAATAAGAAAGAATTCCTAGTGACGGAGCTGGAAAACAATTTAAAAAATTTTCTTCTAGGGAGTTGATGAAAATACCAGCAAGGATACCAGCTAACGGATTTCCCATAACGAGACCGTCGGATTGTTGGTACAAATGTGCATTAAATTCGGAATAGTTGTACTTCACTACTACTGAGATGAGATTCATGAAGTCTCTGATTTGTTCATCTGAAATATCTTTTTTGAACTGACGTATTTTTTTTTCTACAATTGTAAGCGTTTCCTTTACGAGCACGTTAGTATAACGATTTTTGATATCGAAAGGAACTAACTTGGTGTCTGAACTGCCTTCTAAATCTTTTATTTCTTTGGACTAAGGTATGACTATTTGGGACGAAAGAACTGTTCACAAAAACATATGATTTTCTCAGAGTTTCATGTAGAAATTTGGACAGATCATGGTATGCACTATTCATACTGTTAGATATCGGGCGTATTGGATGATTAGATTTGTGGATTTTAAATTGAGATCGAAGTTTTGGGGGCTGAGGGTTCATGTTAATGAGCATTTTCTTCTGAAACGATTTGACTAGGAAATTTGCGTTGTTGATGGAGTCGGATCTTCGTGCATTTCCGAAATATTATTTTCGTTAAAAAGATCTAAGGTTTTGGAAGTATATTCAGAGTTATAAGCACATAACTAAAGAGCACCCTTTGTCTGGCTTAGTAATTAGAGCTTCTGCTTCTTTAAGTTTATTATTAATGGAAACGACCAATTTTCTATCATTATGCGTAACGTTATAAACAGGGGCTGCATTTTTCATGAAAATGTTTGGCTACCTGATAAGCAATACTATTTTTAGAAGCATTATCTATTTGTTTACTATCAAGTCCATCTTTAAGATTTGCAAGCACTTTTTCGATCACATTTCTATCTGACAATTTGGGCAAGACATACGTCAGCCCTTCTTCTAGCATGGCAGTTTCATTTTGTGTAAATATAATGTTAGTTTTGTTCAGAATTCTTTTGTAAAAGTGTGACTGCTTTTTTTAGAACGTACTCTGAGGACACTTTTCGCTAGGAAATAGACAGAAAAGCTTATTGAGTTTCTTTTCATTCTTCTGCATTATGCATAGTTTACAAGTTTCTAAATATTCATTAATTATCGTCCAGAGATCGTCAATATTAAAAATGTAATTAATATGAAACGTATTTGTCAGTTGTAAGTACAGGTAATAAGCTTCTTCATTAAGAAGATCTTTTTGGGCATATAGCCTTTTAATTCTATCAGATATGAGATTTTTCATGAAAGGTCTGAAGGATTTAGGATTTTATTTATTATTTATTTATTTATTTATTTATGCATTTATTTTACCTGGCAAGATTAGGGCCTTCAGGCCCTCTCTTACACCTAACCAGGCATACTCAGGTTGAACGAGTTACAGTTTCTACTTAACATTAAGGACATATAGCCTATTATGCAGTATTGATGTTAAAGAAAAAAATATATATTATAACAGTAGTATAATGATAATTATAACAATAAAAAATAATTATAACAATCAATAATAATAATAATAATAATAATAATAATAATAATAATAATAATAATAATAATAATAGTAATAATAATAATAATAATAATAATAATAGTAATAATAATAATAATAATGACTATGTATATGAAAGTAAACATACTTTTCTTTTCTGAATGTCAGTCCCATTGTTAGTTGGGAATTTTCTCGTTATGTTCTTGCAGCTTGTGAGTTATTCTCATCGAGCGGAGACATAAGACGATAGAATGGGGTGAAAGAGATATATAAGAGGTAGATAGGTTAGAGGAAGAGAAATAGAACGGTAAAATTCGAAGCTGTGATGGAGAGGAGAAAGAAAGAGATGGGAGGGGCACAAGAATGGTGGTTATACCGTCCCTAATATGTAAGCTTTGAGTTCCCTCTTGAATGTTGAGTAGTTCTGGATAAGACGCAGATCACAGGGGAGCGCGTTCCATAGTCGTATGGCTGAGATGGAGAATGACACGGAGAAAGATTTTGTGTTATGTAAAGGTACAGCCAAGATGATAGACGTATCCGATCTAGTGTTGCGATTGTGGAATGACGATAGGTGTTTAATGTGAGAAGATAAGTATTGGGGGCACCAGTGGCTAAGAAATCGATGAAGTAAGCACATCGTGTGGAGATCGCGTGCCGTATGTGGGCGTATCCAACCTAGCTGGGAGTATGAAGGACTGATATGATCATACAACCGAATATTGCACACGTATCTAACGCAAGCATTCATCACTAGCTCGAGGCATCTAGAATTTTCACTATTTGTGCCGTGTTGAACTACATCGCAGTAGTAAAGATTAGGCAAGACTAGTGTTTGGACTAATTTTTGTTTAACATGGGTTGGAAATATTTTTCTAAACTTTTGAATTGCATGTAGGGAGGAGAGCGATTTCCGGCAAGCTGTGACTGTTTGTTCTTCCCAGTTTAGGTGTTCATCCAAGATTATTCCAAGGTCTTTTTTCCTACGAACAGTAAAGTTAATATACGCTTTCGCGTAGGCAGGGACTAAACCTCTTATTTCACATTGTTTATTAAAATTAATGGGCATAGTTGTACTTAGTGTTTTCTTTTCTAAAGCCTTATTTTTGGTGACAGCCTTGGAAGCTTGGGCAGCCAAGAAATGCAAAATTTAGTACATGGCTACACATTCAGAGACCGTTAATAGTTACAATTGAAAGAAAAGCAGCCCTCGGTCACTATTTTTAACAAATTAACCTGGTTTCAAAACAGCTAGGAGCGTCTTCTTCAAAATTCAAAACAAAGAATGGTCTATTTTCTATAACATGGTCACAGAATAATGACTAAAAACGTATGATAGGGTTTAAGTACGGAATTAGAGAGTTTTAAGCATTTTACTCGAAATGATAGCCTCATCGTTAACGAACAGCTACAGCTACGTAACAAAACGTTTTTCAACTGTATAAAGCCGTTATTCGGGTCTCCTTGTTGCAGATTGCCGAAATGTTCTTTTCCTTCTAAGGTAGTCCTATGTTTTTCAATTATCAAATGTTTCTTGGCTGCATTTCACGTCAATATTGCTTTCTACAAGTTGTCATTCAGTCCTATCTACATTTTCATAAGGATGTTTTCATGTTTTATCGTACTGTTATAAGCTTTGATGTGGACAAAATGTCATGTTGTGTGCTACTACCAAAAAAACATTTCTCTCCATTATGTACCAATTACTGTTTTTTATAATCATTTCTGCCTATATTTCAATGTGAAGCAGCCTAATTTTATATGCGGCTACTAGATGGCGCTCTCGTTGCAGTGCCATGTTCACCTGGCCGCTTTTGTTAACCGGACACCTCAGTCCGTTGTGCAACCTGCACCACACAAGTAACGTGCAGCCCTTAGTGGCTCGACATCACAGTTTTCTTTATCTTAAATATCTTTGTTACTAATGCCCTTTCGGCATATTTATTATTTTATAAATGACATATAAGTACCGTCAGTCTTTTACGATGATTCCGTACTTATACCATATCATACTTTATTAGTGTTATTAGTCATTATTCTGTGACCATGTTGTAGAATATGGACAATTGTTTGTTTTAAATGCTGAAGAAGACACTCCTAGCAGTGTTGAAACCATGTTAATTAGTTAAAAATAGTGACCGATGTTTGTTTTTCTTTCAAGTGTAACTATTCACGGTATCTGAACGTGCAGCCATATACAAAATTTAACGTTCAACGAGTTTCCTTTTCGGATGAAAATGAGCTACGAACATGGCTCGACGAGTTCTTCGACTCAAAATCATTTGATTTCTATAATCGCGGAATCAAAAAAATACCCAGCATTCGCAAAATGTTGTAAATAGTGAAGGAGAACGTATTATTGATGATTAAAGTCTCTCTTATGTGTCTCTGTTGTGAACTTAGAAAAACGCTACGAGCTTGTGCACCAAACCAATACATTATTAACACATCTGAAAAGAGAAAACTGTAAGGTGGGAGGGAGGATGAACTGAAGCAATGACGCCCTGTGCAGTAATTAATTGCTCTAATTGATGCACCAACTCTTCGGCTGAAAGCATTAAAGCTTTCAAACGTAATGACTGTTGACTTCGCGTTTTTTTTTCGGAAACTAAGCCCTAGTGATCTATACTCCACATAAACACATTTAGAGAGACAAAATTGCATAATATCCTAGCAGGACTGCCGTGCCCTAAGGGGAACGTCAAACGGCAGTAATTTATCACAGTAGACATTATCCCCGCTTGTAGTGGCAGAATGATGCTACAATGACCGACAGTCTAAAGCAGCGAATTAGAGGTATCTTACCATTCATTTTATATTAACCAATCTGTGGAATATTATCCAAGCCTGCATAAATAAACAACA
Organism: Schistocerca gregaria; assembly: GCF_023897955.1. NCBI lineage: Eukaryota > Metazoa > Arthropoda > Insecta > Orthoptera > Acrididae > Schistocerca > Schistocerca gregaria. Next base: position 816,539,764 of record NC_064931.1, on the reverse strand, counting down.
TGTTTTGAGTCTAGGCATTTTATTAAGGAGCCATCATCAACAGATAATTCCAGCCCACATTGTCCCTCTTACGGAGACGGGAATATGATTGTGTCGGAGGCTTTGGTATGGTTTGGTGTTCCTGAGCTCACTGCGCATCAATGGTAAAACTACATCGTGTTACCAGAGAATTCAGTAGGCGTGTGGAAATGGACGCTGGCGTATAGCAACATCAGTTCAAAACAATGAACATGTAAACAAGTCACAGTAAAACACACTACTGAGTTTTGCGGTTCGTTTGACAATTTTCCACTCCAGCTTAGGGAGGCTTGACTGCAAAGCAAACTTGAGCCCATCTAGGAGAAGCTCCGTGATGAACATCGATTCTACCTATTAGTGCTTGCTGAGGAAAATACGTATTCTGGCTGACGGAATGCAGTATTTTCAGCCGAACTAGTAGTTTCCGCAACTAGTGATGGTTCAGTGCGAGTGTATAGGCCGCATGGTGTCCGTTTCGACGTAAAATATATCCATGACTCATCTTTGTTCCATGTATATACAGCAGTTTGGTGCTGGATGTATTTCTGAGGTCTTGGGATGTATCACAGGATAGACGGCCGACTTGATGCTGGTCAGTACGCTTATGTTGCTGGTAATGTCATGAGCCCGTCAGTGTGACAACTATATCATGAGGGATTGATAATTTTACAGCAAAATCACTCTCAGATACACATGTTTGCTATGGTGCAGCAATGGTTTGCAGAACAGAAACACATTTTTCTTCTTGACTGGCCTCCTTTTGCATCACGCTTGAGCTCCATTGAAAACATATTGGCAGAGACTCACTTCATCGCAGTATGCAGACGGTAATTGTGAGAGAGGACAAGTTACTCTCTCATCTATTTCTCATATGTGGAATATTTTTGTTTCAATGTTATGCACCTTGAGCGAGACTCTAGAAAGTAAACAGTCTGTGGAGACGTTGATGGAGTGTGGTAGAGCACTATTTTTATGGTTCTTAGTTTGTAGAGATGGCATGTAGAAAGTTGAAAGCAAGTGGCGATGAGCCCATCTCTCAGTAAATCTTACGGGCGGGCCCACCAACGTACAGGACAGACAGAATACCCCCTTGTCGAGACAGATCTCCAGCAGGACAATGCTGCTATACCTGCATTGGCGCCAGCTGAAGGTTGGGCTGGGGACGACGGACTGAAGGGATGCGTCTACACAGTGGAGTCGTAAACTGACCATTGTGTGCAGAGGCACACGTAATAAAATTCACGAGTTTTCGTGTTCGCCAATACTACAAATAGGCCTGTGACCTATTTCCATCAGCCGCCTTGGTCGTATAAGAAACTCTGGCTTCTGAGAAACGTTTATAACATGCTCCAAGGCAAAGGCGATTTAGGTAAAGATCTTTAAGATTGTATCCGTTCACTAGTTGCCGTGGGAAGTGACGCGACTTGATAGAGAAACACCTTCTCCCTCCGAGAAAACTTAAAAAGTCCAATAATTGGCGGTTTCTTCTTTTTACAGAGACGCTGGTTCGACAATGAGTGTCTGCTGTCGTGTAGGAGGGGTGATTTAGCGCCTCTAAGGCCCTGTGATTGGCTCAAGACGGGGTGAAGGCGGTGTAGTTCATGCACTTTGCGGAAAACCGGAATTGTTTTTATCTGGAGAGGTGAGAGGCACCCGGGTTCTGGACTTTGGTCTGGAAACATCTTCTGGTCGAAGCTCTGGCATGTTTGGTTGGTACTTGCACCTGTCCTAAGATTGACTTCACTTGCGAGTAGTAACACTGGGGAGCCTGTGTTGAAGTTCTTACTTTACCGACAATGTAGCTTCAAACGTCTCGGACTACTCGTTTGCTGAGGGCACACTTATTCGTTTTTGATTTACCAGTCTTCACGTTTGGTATCCTTGTGCGCTCTGTCGTATAAGTGAGCCAAATTGGTCCTTGGTATGACCAGCGAACGGGTGTGTCACACACTGAAATCTACCATGATTCAAATGGCTCTGAGCACTATGGGACTCAGCTGCTGTGGTCATAAGTCCCCTCGAACTTAGAACTACTTAAACCTAACTAACCTAAGCACATCACACACATCCATGCCCGAGGCAGGATTCGAACCTGCGACAGTAGCAGTCGCGCGGTTCCGGACTGAGCGCCTAGAACCGCTAGACCACCGCGGCCGGCCAAATCTACCATGATTTGAGGGCTCTGGTAGAGAGTAAATTGCGATCTGTCTTCCTGATTGCTAGGCCGTGAGATTTTGCATTACTTCCGTGGCCGCGATCGAGTCACAGGTGCCGTCTCAGCCTCGCCTCTGTTGCACACATCTCGCTGCACGAAGCAAACAGGGTAACGTACTACTGCTCTCTCCTTGTCAGGGTGTACAAATCTCAATAGCCATTTGCTCTCAGCTACCCTTATATAGTATAGACTTCTGTAGATCATCGATCAAAGTCTGCTCATCGTCAGATTGCGTTGTCCACATTTTTAAGGCCAGACTACTTGACTCACTTCTGCCACCCAGGATCCTTGTCCATTGTGGTCTTAAACCAGCTGTTAGTTTTTTATGATATTCTGTCATGATGTGTTTAGCATAAATTATATTTGTCTTTGTTTTTGGGAAAATAAATGTTGTCAGTAAACTAGATTTTGTATGCATTCTCAATCACATTTTTTACACAGTCCTCACAGGTTAACTTTCAATTGAAGTGGAAAAGCTTTTGACGGATTATGATGTTGTAAAGATACAATATGCTGTGCCTTTCTGAGGACAGAAAATAAATGTTACTTATAACCGTGGATTGCTTGTTTTGTTAATTTCTAGGGTTTCTATAGAAAAAAAATCTGTAGAAACATAAAGCAACTGCCGAAAGTGGAATTCGATATGAATCCTGCCATCGTGTAACTGCTTCTCACTCAATGACTACACCACCGAACTACTAACTCTCTCGTTTGAGGTCAGGTATTTCTTACTGTTGTTCTGCACTTTACTCCACCTCACAACTTCCACCGCCCTTTCGACACCTGAAACCTTAGGAATGGCACGAGCAAGATTTTCTTGTATGATTTCAGTGGGTGTTTCTTCGTCCTTAGTGTCACTAAGTTGTAACCTTCAGTTACACTCACTTTTATGAGCAGTATTGTACACTCTAATACATGATTGGCTCCTGCGTAAAAATGTGGACAGTTCCAATTTAAACGAAGGTCACATTTTGTGGTGTCAAGTATACGTATCCGCCTTGTATTCTCAACACGAAACAGATCGTCTCCGCCACGCGACTGCTTGCTCCAGACAAGGCAGTTTCCCAAAGTCGCTCCTATAAACAAAACCTTTGACTTTGGTTATGCCCTAAGCCGATGGCCAAAGAAACTTGAAATACTCGGCTGCAAATAATCTTTAATTCCTGTAGGCAATGGTTTCGTGCAAATCGAAAAATCATGTTGTATTGCTATTTGCACGAGGGATGGAAAATAGTCTCAATCGAGAAAACTATCCAAATTCTCGAGACTCTCGTAAATCATCTCGATCAATGAAGAACGGCATGATTTACCATCAAGAGCTGCTGATAAAATTCCTTCATTGAACTACCAACTTCGGTTGCTTCCTGCGTACCAGCTGAAAGAACATATAACAAGCCTCACAAAATTAAACTGTTAACAGATTAAAAGTCACATATCAATAGTCACTATCGACGCGGCATCATTCATACTGCTGACTTCACAGCTGACAACTGTTTACCAATGGAATCTAAGATGATTTATAGATCGATAGTTCCAGCACGATTCTAATCACTAGTATCTTAAGATTATACAGCGTGACCCAGGATGAATGATCAATACTCAGGGATGAGACAGGAATTATCATTTGAAGCAAAAATTTCCACTAAGCGTGAGCTCTAAAATGCATACCTTAAGATCTATGAGCACGTCTTCGTCTTCGCTACATTTCTTCTATAGAAAAAATGCTCATTGCTCTTAAGGTATGGTTTTAGATCCCATGTTTATAAGATAATTTTTCCCTGTTTTGGTCCATACTACCTCCTCCTGAAATGTGGAAAGCAAAGAGCTTGCAGTAAAAGAGGTTTGTTTCACACTATCGAAGATGAAGAAGTACTCCTAGCTCTTAAGGCATCCAGTTTAGAGCCCATATGTTTATCAGACATTTTTGCTTCGAATGATCTTTCCTGTCATGTCCCTTAACGAGTAAATGTAACAAAATTTTTCATACTCGTAACATTGCTGATTAGGTGGTTAGACCTTTTTTTTCACTTAGCGTTCATTAATTCACATTTTTTACGCGTTTTGACATTACCCCGCTCTGCCTGTGAGTGGACATGTGGCTGCTCCTTCAGCAAGGCCCTAGCAGGCACACGGGGGGAGGGGTTTCTTAGTTATTGGGAGCTCCAACGTTAGGCGGGTGATGGAGCCCCTTAGGGAAATAGCGGAAAGGTCGGGGAAGAAGGCCAGTGTTCACTCTGTCTGCTTGCTGGGGGGGTCTCATCCGAGATGTGGAGGAGGCCCTACCGGCAGCGATAGAAGGCATTGGGTGCACCCGACTGCAAATTGTTGCTCATGTCGGCACCAATGACTCCTGCCGTCTGGGTTCAGAGGTCATCCTCAGTTCGTACAGGCGGTTGGCGGAATTGGTGAAGGCGGAAAGCCTCGCTCGCGGGGTGGAATCAGAGATAACTATTTGTAGTATCGTTCCCAGAACCGATCGCGGTCCTCTGGTTTGGAGGCGAGTGGAAGACTTAAACCAGAGGCTCAGACGATTCTGCGGAGAGCTGGGGTGCAAATTTCTCGACCTCCGCTATCGGGTGGAGAAATGAATGGTCCCCCTGAATAGGTCAGGCGTGCACTACACGCCGAAAGCGGCTACAAGGGTAGCGGAGTACGTGTGGAGTGCACATGGGGGTTTTTTAGGTTAGAGAATTCCATCCCTAGGCCCGACAAGACGCCTACTGAGACGCGGCAAGGTAGGAGTAGGCAAAATGCAACAGGGAATAACAATATTAATGTGCTAATAGTAAACTGCAGGAGCGTCTATAGAAAGGTCCCAGAACTGCTCTCATTAATAAACGGTCACAACGCCCATATAGTACTAGGGACAGAAAGTTGGCTGAAACCAGACGTAAACAGTAATGAAATCCTAAACTGAGATTGGAATGTATACCGCAGAGACAGGCTGGACAATGAATGGGGAGGCGTGTTTATAGCGATAAGAAGTGCAATAGTATCGAAGGAAAATGACGGAGATCCGAATTGTGAAATGATTTGGGTGAAGGTCACGGCTAAAGCAGGCTCAGACATGGTAATTGGATGTCTCTATAGGCCCCCACGCTCAGCAGCTGTTGTGGATGAGCATCTGAAGAATAATTTGGAAAATATTTCGAGTAGATTTCCCCACCATATTATAGTTCTGGGTGGAGATTTTAATTTGCCGAATATAGACTGGGAGACTCAAACGTTCATAACGGGCGGCAGGGAAAAGAATCCAGTGAAATTTTTTTAAGTGCTTTATCTGAAAACTACCTTGAACAGTTAAACAGAGAACCGACTCGTGGCGATAACATATTAGACCTTCTGGTGACAAACAGCCCCGAACTATTTGGATCAGTTAATGCAGAACAGGGACTCAGCGATCATAAAGCGGTTACTGCATCGATGATTTCAGCCGTAAATAGAATTATTAAAAAAGGTAGGAAGATTTTTCTGTTTAGCAAAAGTGACAAAAAGCGGATTTCAGAGTACTTGATGGCTCAACACAAAAGTTTTGTCTCAAGTACAGATAGTGTTGAGGATCAGTGGACAAAATTCAAAACCATCGTACAATATGCGTTAGATGAGTATGTGCCAAGCAAGATCGTAAGAGATGGAAAAGAGCCACCGTGGTACAACAACCGAGTTAGAAAACTGCTGCGAAATCAAAGGGAACTTCACAGCAAACATAAACATAGCCAAAGCCTTGCAGACAAACAAAAATTACGCGAAGCGAAATGTAGTGTGAGGAGGGCTATGCGAGGGGCTTTCAATGAATTCGAAAGTAAAGTTCTATGTTCTGTCTTGGCAGAAAATCCTAAGTTATTTTGGTCCTATGTCAAAGCGGTAGGTGGATCAAAACAAAATGTCCAGACACTCTGTGACCAAAATGGTACTGAAACAGAGGATGACAGACTAAAGGCCGAAATACTAAATGTCTTCTTTCAAAGCTGTTTCACAGAGGAAGACTGCACTGTAGTTCCTTCTCTAGATTGTCGCACAGATGACAAAATGGTAGATATCGAAATAGACGACAGAGGGATAGAGAAACAATTAAAATCGCTCAAAAGAGGAAAGGCCGCTGGACCTGATGGGATACCAGTCCGATTTTACACAGAGTATGCGAAGGAACTTGCCCCCCTTCTTGCAGCGGTGTTCCGTAGGTCTCTAGAAGAGCGAAGCGTTCCAAAGGATTGGAAAAGGGCACAGGTCATCCCCGTTTTCAAGAAGGGACGTCGAACACATGTGCAGAACTATAGACCTATATCTCTAACGTCGATCAGTTGTAGAATTTTGGAACACGTATTATGTTCGAGTATAATGACTTTTATGGAGACTAGAAATCTACTCTGTAGGAATCAGCATGGGTTTCGAAAAAGACGGTCGTGTGAAACCCAGCTCGCGCTATTCGTCCTCGAGACTCAGAGGGCCATAGACACGGGTTCACAGGTAGATGCCTTGTTTCTTGACTTCCGCAAGGCGTTTGTCACAGTTCCCCACAGTCGTTTAATGAACAAAGTAAGAGCATACGGACTATCAGACCAATTGTGTGATTGGATTGAGGAGTTCCTAGATAACAGAACGCAGCATGTCATTCTCAATGGAGAGAAGTCTTCCGAAGGAAGAGTGATTTCAGGTGTGCCGCAGGGGAGTGTCATAGGACCGTTGCTATTCACAGTATACATAAATGACCTGGTGGATGACATCGGAAGTTCACTGAGGCTTTTTGCAGATGATGCTGTGGTGTATCGAGAGGTTGCAACAATGAAAAATTGTACTGAAATGCACGAGGATCTGCAGCGAATTGACGCATGGTGCAGGGAATGGCAATTGAATCTCAATGTAGACAAGTGTAATGTGCTGCGAATACGTAGAAAGATAGATCCCTTATCATTTAGCTACAAAATAGCAGGTCAGCAACTGGAAGCAGTTAATTCCATAAATTATCTGGGAGTACACATTAGGAGTGATTGAAAATGGAATGATCATATAAAGTTGATCGTCGGTAAAGCAGATGCCAGACTGAGATTCATTGGAAGAATCCTAAGGAAATGCAATCCGACAACAAAGGCAGTAGGTTACAGTACGCTTGTTCGCCCACTCCTTGAATACTGCTCAACAGTGTGGGATCCGTACCAGATAGTGTTGATAGAAGAGATAGAGAAGATCCAACGGAGAGCAGCGCGCTTTGTTACAGAATCATTTAGTAATCGCGAAAGCGTTACGGAGATGATAGATAAACTCCAGTGGAAGACTCTGCAGGAGAGACGCTCAGTAGCTCGGTACAGGCTTTTGTTAAAGTTTCGAGAACATACCTTCACCAAAGAGTCAAGCAGTATATTGCTCCCTCCTACGTATATCTCGCGATGAGACCATGAGGATAAAATCAGAGAGATTAGAGCCCACACAGAAGCATACCGACAATCCTTCTTTCCACGAACAATACGAGACTGGAATAGAAGGGAGAATCGATAGAGGTACTCTGGGTACCCTCCGCCACACACCGTCAGGTGACTTGCGGAGTATGGATGTAGATGTAGATGTTCCTGATCACCTAATGTCTAAGAAGAAAGACATAATTCGTAGTACATTGTCTTGTGTGAGCTAATAGCTCCAGAGTACAGCTGCTCCAGTGCAAGTCATAACAGTTTACTTAGCTGTTGGTTACATCCAACAGCAGCTGATGTGTGTTACAAGAACAGTCACGGTGACACCAAGAAAATGCATAAAAGTAGCGACTCGCAAACACACATACACGTTTCTGTGAAACAAGCTACATCAGATATTGTACACTGCTTCCTCTCTACAATAACTTTAAAAGAATAAGCTATACTCCGGTCAAAAGTAAGTGCGACAACAAGGTAGCAAGTATGGAATATGGAATGTCACCTGCCGCACACTGTGTGAAACACAACGAATACAGGTTCCAATAACTTCAGGCAAATAGTGACATTGGGAAGCTATACAAAATAAGATGAGAATATTAGGGGAGTTAGATACATTCGAATATGTTACCAGTGGTACAAGACACATCTAGTGTAAATTAATATACTGAATGGTACCTCAAATACATTACATTATGACTGATTAAAATAACACTGCACGAAGTGTGTGACTAACCTGAGTTAACACATTGTTTAACGCTACAAATAGATGAACCCACAGATTAAAATAACAGAAAAACACAACGTACGCCTAAAAGAACTGTCTGAATATATTGCAGAATCACAGATGTGAAACGTTCAGTCATATGGGAAGATGGTTCGATCAACATCTCATTTAACTAAGATAACATTCGCTTTTATAAAGCAACAAGAAAATGCGCTGGATTAAAACCACGCTCTATAGAGTGCACAATTACGTGACAATTGGTAAGTCTGTGTATATGCTGAAACCTTCCCGTCTCCTCTATATCTCTTGTGTTACGCAACCTTTCCTTCTACAGTAACCTATGAAAACTTCCCTTAGGCTTTCTATCTCTTGCTTAATAACAACAAATGAAATCTTCCCTTAGAAACTAATTCTCTTTCTCAATCTTCGCATACAAATGTAATTGCTGCTTATTAAAAGTGATTTTCTGATTATTTCGAAGAAACATAGAATGTGTCGTCGTCGTGGCCCTCAGTCGTTATCTGCAATAACCCAAAACTGTTTCTTACCATTATGCTGTTACTGTATCGCCATCTGACTACTACATCGAACTGCGACATGAATAGACTTACGCTGTTTTACTATACATTATTAGCTGCTGGTGGGCTGTCATAACATGTGGCTGTATTTATCACCAAAGCTGACGTTATTCTTTAATTAATTTGACTGACGTTACGTAATTCATAGTTAAACTTTTTCTTAACAACAATAAAATTTTGCAAAGTTTTAAGTTGATGGTTTTTGGGCTGGATTATGATCAGTAATGCAATATTACTGGCAAAAATTAGTTATATTCTGAATGAAATGATATTACAAACTTTCAGATGGGACTTACTTTTTACAATAATCTTACAACATTGCGCAAACATACCGTCAGTAGCCTGAGTTTCTCAAAAAAATAATTCAGTAATATTAGTTCCTCTTATGATAATAGTTAGCTGATGTCTCTGTACATCCGTTTATAATCTCTTGTAAATCGTAGCTGGTGGCTGGCAGACTCACCGCTCCTCTCAATCTCTCGCTTCAGACCTGCTACCGTTTCGCTTCACATCTCACTTATTACTGACTTCCTACGAACGCTAAAGCGCGGTCTCTCCCGCCAACAATGCTTTCTGGTGCAGACAATCCCTGCTACCATTACAAAATATATCACTGCGCGGTCTTCCCGCTCTTTTCTTAAAATGTATCCATACGCGGACTCTCCCGCCCTATTTAAAATTTTATCAATGTGCGGTCTCTCCTGCCAACAATACTTTGGTGCAGACGTTTCCTGCTACCACAATTATTTCCAACATGACAAATATTAATTATTCCTACTTAATCCTATTAATAAAATATAAACATCTTTCAAAAACTGTGGTTTGACAATAGACAATAGAAATATACACGTCTTACAATGTGATGTGTCTATGTTTTTATGATACACTTTGTTAATAGTTGGTTCAATAATTCTGTGTGTCGTACTTTTATTTCCAGTGACGAATTCATGGAATTTAGTGTTCCATTCCATTGGTTTTATGTCACCTAACATGATGTAAATATTTTATGTAAGTTTTGACATTGTGTTACGTATGTGCTTTCGTTAGCATGTAAATCAGGTAACAGGATTGTTACACTCTAATCTTGTAATACTTGCTATGTGTTCTTCCAATTCGTATAAAGGAACCTGATGATGGTCTGTGGACGGAAACCGATTGTTCAACAATAAAATTTTATCTGCAGCTCTTGGCGGTAAATCATGACATTCTTCTAATTTTTACGAGTTGTGGGGCACCAACTTCTGAAAATACCATCTCTGGATGGGTGTGCAGATGAACGTAGTGTTAGTGTAAGAACTACTCCTATTGCAGAATCACAGATGTAAAACGTTCAGTCATATGGGAAAATGGTTCGATCAACATCTCAGTTAACTGTCGCGGTCACAAACTCGGTTTACTGTGGCAGTTGCGCGAAGTCGAAACGGCAGCTTCAAGCGACCGCGTTGTTGAGATATATGCCGCCACATCGGCTTAAAGTTAATATGGAAACAACAATTCATTTACAGAAACGAATGACACAGAATAAAACCAAGTTTTCATAATGTTCAGAAGCAAACTCATTTCATTGTTTGTTTCTGAATAACGTTGTACTTCCTCTTCCATTGACTGAAAATGAAATGTCGTGTGGCTAGGGCCTCCCGTCGGATAGACCGTTCGCCTGGTGCAGGTCTTTCGATTTGATGCCACTTCGGCGACTTGCGCGTCGATGGGGATGAAATGGTGATGATTAGGACAACACAACACCCAGTCCCTCAGCGGAGAAAATCTCCGACCCAGCCGGGAGTCGAACCCGGGCCTTTAGGATTGACAGTCTGTCACGTTGACCACTCAGCTACCGGGGGCGGACTTCCATTGACTTGGCCAGTCACTTGCCTTCGGTTTAAAATTTTTATTCTGTATCGTGAATAACAGTCTAATAGAAGAACGCACCTCCATTTGTAACTGTGTATTTGCTCATTTTGTACATCGCACAAGCCTGTTCTTGTTGTCTTCAAACTCTTTGGGTCGCAGAATGTTAACGTCAGGAACGTGCCTACAATCTTGACAGTCTAATGACGCATTCTTTGTGATAAATGCATCGAGTCGAATTGCTTGAGACATGTGCCTTGATTTCCCATCGCTAGTTCACACACTCGCCCCAAGCTGATTTAGATGGCAGACGTAGAAAATTTACGTATTTTGTCCAACTATTACCTCCATGGCAATATTTCTGGAACCGTGTAAAAATTTGTAATTAATTTTTTTTACACAGATGATCTGTGTTAGTGTAATCACTAAATGACGTATAGTTTCTTTTAATTGCTGTATTAATTAGAGATGTCGATATAAACTTCGCTTTTTCATGTGGAACTATGGTAATTTGTGTTGCAAGCGTCGCAGTTCTAAAAGAGACGAATTCAACGGGGTTTCACTCTTCAAAATCCGATTTGTAGTTCCGAAGAAATTGCAATATTTAGGACTCAGGATTTATCAGTTTTGAACATAAAACCGTCTGCTGTCCGATGTGGAAGTTAGTGAAATGCATCATATTGCATCATATTGGATACGGAGGAAACACAGAGTTGCATCGCTGTGATACCTGTATAAAAAGGACACTGAGGAAATGTAGCATTCCTCCCATGTGTTTACTGTGTTTAGTTAGAAAAAATAAATTTCCTTCACAAGCCAAGAGAAATTAGGTGTGCTACTTCTTTATGGAGACTGTAGAAGGAAACTGAAGAGAACAGGTGAATTGTGCACACAAAGGTATCACGTCAGGCTGTGTCCAGCAAGAATGGCAGTTCAGTGAATGTACAAAAGTATTTGCTGGAAAGGTACTGGAATATTTCGCAGAGACTAAGGAGCAAACCTGCAATGAATAGACCGAATGAAATAGATTTTCGGCTGCTGTTGGTCATAGCCCTCTTGTTAGATTGAGGGAAATTGTAGATGGGCCTGGTATCAGTCAGCCCAGCGTTGTTCACAATTACGCTCAAACAGCATCCATGCGCAGTACGTGTCACTTCTCCGACGGAATTGTGGGAGACGCATGGATTTGGGCCTCTTAGAACCAGCACTGGCTGACATAGGCTGAACAACAGAGGCAGTGGATGTGGAATTTGTTGCTGGATTATTCAAAATTACGTGACTGGTCCCTGCTTCATTGAAAAAACTTTAGCAGATAAAAAAACATCGATTTTCGCAGAAAAGTGCTAGTGAAAGTACAACTTGAAATACGTTGATGTGGATGGTGCAATAACGACGGGTGCACAGATCACCACTCGCTGCCCACACGCTGACGCAAGTCTTTGATGGTCGCTGAATAGGGCGTGAAGGCCGTATCAGTTAGCCTGCACGTTCGCCTGATTTGTCGCCACTCAACATTTATCTCGGGGTGACTTTCAATATGAAGCCAGTGCCAAAGTGCCGTGGTTCCAAGAAGATTAAGACATTGCATTGCGAATACTATACATGTAAATAAAAAAAAAGTCTATACAGGGACGTAACAGAAAAAGTGAGTGTTTCTAACAGTTTTGCATATGTAGGAACAATGAAATAACCTCTTGAGTAGGGACGACAAATAAAAATGGGGGATTTAATGACAATGCACTATGTAAATTAACAAAATAAATCTTTGGCAAGGGCGTCTTGGGCAGGAAATTGTAAGGTGTCAGGCAAATTCAACACCTTCCATGAAAACCCTGACATGATAAACAAATCCAGTAGTATGTCACATAGCTCCGAATGAATCGTGACATTAAATTAACCAAAGTAATACGAGTAACGAGTGAGCAAATGGAATACCATAGACTAACACAAGAATGCCTAAATGCATGTCATACCGTGAGACCGACGCAGTTCCGAGGGGAGAAACGAGAACAGAAGCCGAGAGCAGAACCGTGTTAAGCTAGGAGGCCTTACGATAAGGGACGGACTGGACACCCACGTCACCAGCCTACCACTAAGACCACACCACCCGCAAGTTTTAGCGTGAGACTTTTTTGCGTCTCTGTTACATCAAGGACCACCCCCAGCCCATATTAAAAGCTAGAGCCCTCCAGAAAAACAGTATAGATCTTACGATAACACAAAAACGGCCACTACCACCCACAAGTTTTAGCATGAGACTTTTTCGCGTATCTGTTACGCTGCAAACTTTAAAAACATTGCCCCACCACGAAAAGTATAACGTTTCTCATTGCATAGACAGAATTTTTGTAGGCGGAGCTTAAGGTTAACATTGAGACCCTGATTGGTCAGATGAAACCACAGCCTATAGTTTTTTTTAAACCAACTACGGTAAATTGTAGTAAGGAAAAGTTAGGAGAGGTTAGTTAGTTCCGAGACGGCGAGCTGCATGGCTGCTGCGCCGGCCGCTGCCCCCTGAAGCTGCCTAACCAACGACAAGGTAATGAACGCACGCGATGCCGCAAAACAGCACATAAAGCTTCACTTAGATCTGCAGAAGTCTCATCTGTTACACACTATTTTTTGCTTAATACTAGTGTCGATCGTAAATTAAAGCTCATGGTGTTCACATTTGCCACTTGAAGTAAAAATCTGAAACGCGATGATTTCTCTGTTATATAATTATTGAGAAGCCACATCAGTCACTGTAATTTACGACAAGTTAGATAAGTAATTAAACATAATTGAGGGTCACTGTAGGCCATTTTGATAGTTTTCTCTCTTGTGAAACTTAATGTAAACCTAGATTATAGATGTGATATGGCATACGTCATCCTTCGATCCATTGTTGAACTTGGAAACCCGCGCAGGGTTGAACGCAGTTGGTTTTTTACCATCCTGTATTGAAACACTTCCTTTTATCAACAGTGCAATTTATAAACAATGTTTTGCGAGTAGAATAAAATTTCCAATGGTAACCTTAACTGCTTTTTCGACGTCATTTTACCAGCTAACTAAAAGTAGGAAAGCCTTGAACCCCTTCCACTAAATTTAGTTAGTGTTAAGATTTTTTTACAGGGAGTGCAATGGAGCTGACGCCGAAATCATTAAGTATTTGGTTATATCATCGCTAGTCTCACTGAACTCTTCTGAATTCTACATGTCATGTGTGGTCTGGCGTCTCCTTACCAGCAACAAGTCCCAGGTTCAAACTAGTCAATTCCCTAAAAAACACGCTCAGAGCGTCGTTGCGCGAAAGTGGTAGGGAGACACGATATAGAACAAACTGACACCACCATGAATGTTAGAAAATGGTTTGTTTTGCTTTCGTACGTTACTTTCACGACCTACTAGACTTGTGAGGACGGTCTAACTTTATAAAATTACGTACGCCCAATAATAGCTTTCATACAGATTATAAGGGCCACGGCCGGCCGGTGTGGCCGAGCGGCTGTACGCGATACAGTCTGGAACCGCGCGACCGCTAAGGTCGCAGGTTCGAATCCTGCCTCGGGCATGGATGTGTGTGATGTCCTTAGGTTAGTTAGGTTTAAGTAGTTCTAAGTTCTAGGGGACTGATGACCTCAGAAGTTAAGTCCCATAGTGCTCAGAGCCTTTTGAATCATTTTGTAAGGGCAACGGATACCTCGGAAAATGTTAACACTCAAGTTCAGAGGTAAGAGACATCTCTAGGATTACCCTGGAGTTCATATAAGCCAAATTCAATCCCTTTGTAGCGTTTATACTACATCACTGTCCACATTTGTTACATACTTTTGTTGCTATGTTTTAGAGCATAGTATAGGAGGATTTTGTTACGGGAGTCTAGCGAAGACAGACTCGTCGAACGACGCCCTAGATGGTCACATAGCGTGAAAACAGACGGGAGGGCAAGAGCCGTATCGTATTGGAGATGAGAGAGAGAGAGAGAGAGAGAGAGAGAGAGAGAGAGAGACAGAGTGGCGTCCACACTGGACGCCAAGAAACGAATGTTTTATTAATTATATTTACTGTTTAAAAATTAATATACAGCTCCAGTCGTGCTGATGATGTTACTTGCGCTGAAAACTTGTCAACAATAATTTTAATACCACTCAGTTCATCAGAAAATGCTAATTACAAATTTTAGTCACTGTCAGTCCTTACTGATGGAAAGGATGGACCAATCACAAGCCCTCACTGAGAGCGCAGGCGCCAAAGTGCTCAGACAGCTCACTAGTAATCTTAGATCGGTTTCCGAGCAGGTAATACGTGAATCCGGGATATTTCGTTGAGAAACTGCCTCGGATGACGTACTTGTGCGATGTGTGCTGATTCAGGGCAGCCTACGATCGGTTTTCGCGATGGCAACATGTGAACTGGTGTGTGAACTGCAACTCCGTATAAAGACAGATATAATTGTTAATGCTGCCTGAGAAAACATATTTGTGCGATGTCATGTTGATCCTAAAATCACGTGAAGCATTTTTGTGACTTTTGCAGTGCTCGGGAACTAATGATTAATGAGCGGAAATCTTATTACGAATATTAACGATAGGCAGGCTCTACAAATCATTTTACTAATTTTGCGATTAGTGAAATAAAAGAAAATTAGTTGTCATGCTATCATTTTACGATTGTTATAATATTCAGCATTTAAACCTACCCACTTGTCCCATTACTGTGCACTGTTTCTGGCACAAGCGTTAGAGGTCGCAACCAACGGAGAAGAAACCAAGCGGGGAAACGACTACAGGATATCTTTGGAAGACGTGAAATAAGCAAGTTGCCTCTAATTGTCAAAGGGAATGTGATTTCAGACATTTCTTTCTAAAAATCCACCGTTTTTGCTAATCCGGGCACATCTTTAAGGTAGGAAGTTTCATTTACTGCAAACACCGTGTAGCTTATCGGGGTCAAATCCGCGTATACTGTGAGACTGCATTTTACCACTGACCCAAATATTTGTTACATCTTCCTAAAACATTAATATAAAGATCACGTCTTTGGAGTGAGTTGAACTAATGTAAATGGATAAAGTTCGGAATCGTGCCGAGAATCAAGAAAAGATGTGATTGATAGTCACAAAAAAAGGCATTTCTTGCACGATTGAAAACATGATATTGCCATGGATATTCACAAAGAAGAAAGATGAAGCTTCTAACACATTCACACAATTTACAAAAGACGGTAATTTAGTCTTATCAATCTCTTACGGTATTTAATTTACTAAAGAGGCCCTTAACATAGCCAGTAGAACAAAAAATGATGGATAGGGGGGAACTATCAAAAATATACCCGAACATTCGAGACGGATCTGAAACAGATGGTTGTTGTTGTTGTTGTTGTGGTCTTCAGTCCTGAGACTGGTTTGATGCAGCTCTCCATGCTACTTTATCCTGTGCAAGCTTCTTCATCTCCCAGTACCTACTGCAGCCTACATCCTTCTGAATCTGCTTAGTGTATTCATCTCTTGGTCTCCCTCTACGATTTTTACCCTCCACGCTGCCCTCCAGTACTAAATTGGTGATACCTTGATGTCTCAGAACATGTCCTACCAACCAAACAGATGGTACAGGACAAACAAATTTTGAATTACTCGCACATATTCACATAGCCATGCATATTAGGATGCTACGGCTGATATTAAACTTAACAACCATTAAATTTAACCTACCTGAGCATAATCAGAAGGAACACAGGCAGCTTAGAAAACCTATACCATGGTAGCAAAAAACATTAAAATCTGTAATAAAAAACGAAAAGGACTCATTTACGCATATTATTTGTAGCTCTGCAGCCAATTCGCGTATTAATGGTAGGATTATAGTGATTGTTGCTAGAAACAAGTCAAGAAAAAAAGGCGTATGATTTAGGAATTGAACGACTTGTGAGAGACCAACTGCCACTAACTACACTCCTGGAAATAGAAAAAAGAACACATTGACACCGGTGTGTCAGACCCACCACACTTGCTCCGGACACTGCGAAAGGGCTGTACAAGCAATGATCACACGCACGGCACAGCGGACACACCAGGAACCGCGGTGTTGGCCGTCGAATGGCGCTAGCTGCGCAGCATTTGTGCACCGCCGCCGTCAGTGTCAGCCAGTTTGCCGTGGCATACGGAGCTCCATCGCAGTCTTTAACAGCGTGGACGTGAACCATATGTGCAGTTGACGGACTTTGAGCGAGGGCGTATAGTGGGCATGCGGGAGGCCGGGTGGACGTACCGCCGAATTGCTCAACACGTGGGGCGTGAGGTCTCCACAGTACATCGATGTTGTCGCCAGTAGTCGGCGGAAGGTGCACGTGACCGTCGACCTGGGACCGGACCACAGCGACGCACGGATGCACGCCAAGACCGTAGGATCCTACGCAGTGCCGTAGGGGACTGCACCGCCACTTCCCAGCAAATTAGGGACACTGTTGCTCTTGGGGTATCGGCGAGGACCATTCGCAACCGTCTCCATGAAGCTGGGCTACGGTCCCGCACACCGTTAGGCCGTCTTCCGCTCACGCCCCAACATCGTGCAGCCCGCCTCCAGTGGTGTCGCGACAGGCGTGAATGGAGGGACGAATGGAGACGTGTCGTCTTCAGCGATGAGAGTCGCTTCTGCCTTGGTGCCAATGATGGTCGTATGCGTGTTTGGCGCCGTGCAGGTGAGCGCCACAATCAGGACTGCATACGACCGAGGCACACAGGGCCAACACCCGACATCATGGTGTGGGGAGCGATCTCCTACACTGGCCGTACACCTCTGGTGATCGTCGAGGGGACACTGAATAGTGCACGGTACATCCAAACCGTCATCGAACCCATCGTTCTACCATTCCTAGACCGGCAAGGGAACTTGCTGTTCCAACAGGACAATGCACGTCTGCATGTATCCCGTGCCACCCAACGTGCTCTAGAAGGTGTAAGTCAACTACCCTGGCCAGCAAGATCTCCGGATCTGTCCCCCATTGAGCATGTTTGGGACTGGATGAAGCGTCGTCTCTCGCGGTCTGCACGTCCTTCACGAACGCTGGTCCAACTGAGGCGCCAGGTGGAAATGGCATGGCAAGCCGTTGCACAGGACTACATCCAGCATCTCTACGATCGTCTCCATGGGAGAATAGCAGCCTGCATTGCTGCGAAAGGTGGATATACACTGTACTAGTGGCGACATTGTGCATGCTCCGTTGCCTGTGTCTATGTGCCTGTGGTTCTGTCAGTGTGATCATGTGATGTATCTGACCCCAGGAATGTGTCAATAAAGTTTCCCCTTCCTGGGACAATGAATTCACGGTGTTCTTATTTCAATTTCCAGGAGTGTATTTTGTATTTTGTCATGAAAAAAGTCCTTCATGCTACGCTGCACTCTCGACTTCAAAACGTAGTAAAAGAAATCAAAAATGTACTCGTTAAACCCTCTGTCGAATTACGCTACTGAAAGAAACACATTAATCCCACTAATTGTTGAAATACACGGATGGGAAAACAATCACAACACAAAGGAGCTGTGCGACATAATGGAAGTAGATAAGCGTGTTTCTACACCTGAAAGATCACATCTATTCAAATTTCGCGCCAATCGAACAAGACATGTGCTAGTAACGCCACTATGAGGATGCAAATCAATTCAAATAAACACTGTAACAGCCGTGAGCGTTAGTCGCCTTTGCGATTGGACGTGGTGATTTGCTGTTAGTCAAGAATGCCTTTCAGTAAAGGAAGTCGGCTTTATCAACACCTCACTGAGTTTGAGAATCTGGACGTTCTTTCTGTGATACTGCACAAAGACTTGGCAGGAATGTAGCCCTTGTACAGTCATGCTCAAAAGTATCCGAACGACCTGAATTGCATTTCGCCTGATTCGGATGCAGCCCACATAACACAGCTGTCTAGCAGGTCCTCTAATCGCTCCATGGTACAGTCGTTTCACTATTGAAAATGATTCCAACAAGTCACCACTACAAAACTCTGGTCTGTATCGCAATAACTCAAGATGTAAAGTAATACCACGATACTACAAATATCGGGGAACACCTTATCACAGATAAAACTGTCCTTAAGGATTATAAGCTCACATTTATTGCAATAAATGACATACCTGAAATGTTACCACTACATTATTACGTCAGATAGGTAATGCACGTAGTAAGTTCATCGTATTCATGATTTCCTCCTCAAAGTAACAAACCATACTTGTTCCATACTTGTTATTTAACTCAAAATGACATTAAAAAATTACGTTATTCACTAGCAGCTAGTTGAGAATGTGTATGAACTTCAAATGACACGACGAACCGACTCGTTCTGCATATGGATTCAAACCCAGGTCATGCAGACTAAGATTTCGTGACTAACGGAAACTAACAGTCATTCCTGACTACGCATACAGAGAGTGATATACCTCGATTTTAGATAGTATCAGTTAGCAAATATCAACTTTAAATTTAATAACGTAAATATTTTTAACGGACGCGAATTCCTACCCAGCATCTGTTGTCGCTGTTAACGAACTACGAGAGATGTTAAATATTACTTCTTCACAAGTAACTTACTTCAAAAGCCGTGACGTAAAGCTTTGTGTTGGACAGGGATTCGAACCCAGAACCTAATCGGATTGTTATCGAAGCACAATCAACGATGACATATCGGATTTTCTCGGCTAGATGTTTTAAGTGAAATGACAAGACGAAACATTAATTTTTTCCTCACCAGGACTAGAACCGGGCACTTATCGCTTATATATTCTAGAGAAAACGAACGTTAAATATGGGTTTGTTATACCAGCAGTGACATGTAAGCATGTTTGAACCAGAAATAATATGACGAAGAGTTCAGTGCTGACTGGGAATCGAACCCCACACATATCGTTGTTGACTACACACAAAGAGATATCAGTTACTGAATATTTCTCCACCAGTAGCTCGGAATAACATCCTTGAACTTACAGTGATCTCTCAAATAGTGCTGTGTCTCACTGCGAATCAAAAACGTGAGATATCGTTAGTGTTGACAACGAATTAAAATACATTAAAAATCAAAATTATTATCCACCATCGGACAGGTGATCTCATGCTAGAGCTTGATAATACATAATGAAAACTTGAGTGCCAGGCCAGAATTCAAACCCATTCACGCGCAATATGTGGAGATGTTGAGGAATCTGCAGTAGCCGGCTGGGGTGGCCGTGAGGTTCTAGGCGCTGCAGTCTGGAACCGCGTGACCGCTACGGTCGCAGGTTCGAATCCTGCCTCGGGCATGGATGCGTGTGACGTCCTTGGTTAGTTAGGATTAAGTAGTTCTAAGTTCGAGGGGACTGATGACCTTAGAAGTTAAGTCCCATAGTGCTCAGAGTCATTTGAACCTTTTTTTTTTTTTTTTTTTGAATCTGCAGTTTTGAACAAACAACAAATTGTAGTCGAGCTGTATTGTCACGAAAGTATCAAATTCCGCGTTAAGGGCGGTCTGAGTTGCATTCCCAGTTCAGAACCAATTTTATCGACGTACAGAAGCTCAAATAAAAGATGGAATAAGTGTCCTGTGACCCTACATAGCGTTTGTTTCGTCACCAGAAATAAATAACTAGTATACGAAAGGTTTTTGATGATAGTTCCCACATTTCGCCACTCCTGACTATATTGTGGCTCAACCTAACGTCTACTTGTTAGAGAAGGAATATCATGTTTAACGTGAATTTGAGATCACAGTGCCATTATACTTTCTTCACTTGGCGTAGCCAGAAGAGAATAGAATCTGTCTCTCCCTATTAAAAACCATCTGCAGAAGGTGGTATCGAACCCAGACCATCACCATAGGATCCCACGATCAAACCAACAGACCACCAAATCCCCTTTCCGGTGGCACATTTTTCTTTCATAACACTGTTGCGGCACACTCTATGAGAATTCTGACACACAAGCTCCATATAGTGGTTTGCATCATGTTCAGTACACTCATTTACTTGGTTGACTGAATCGCCATGAACTAGCTGCCTCGGATACCCAGTGCATACATTCGACTTTATTTTGTAATCACCGAATAAAAATGACGTAACTGCTACCTACACAGAACTGCCAACAGTATAGGATGCAGAAATTTAAATAGGAACTGTTCCTTTCCATTGGAGCTACTCTATTGCGCTATCTGTTTGTTGTAAACGTTGTGCAGTGCAAAACAACGGAGGGGTATCTGTTGAGAGGCCAGACGAATGTGTGGTTCCTGAAGAGGGGCAGCAGCCTTTTCAGTAGATGCAAGGGCAACAGTCTGGATGATTGACTGATCTGGCCTTGTAACAATAACCAAAACGGCCTTGCTGTGCTGGTACTGCGAACGGCTGAAAGCAAGGAGAAACTACAGCCGTAATTTTTCCCGAGGGCATGCAGCTTTACTGTATGATTAAATGATGATGGTATCCTCTTGGGTAAAATATTCCGGAGGTAAGATAGTCCCCCATTCGGATCTCCGGGCGGGGACTACTCAAGAGGACGTTGTTATCAGGAGAAAGAAAACTGGTGTTCTACGGATCGGAGCGTGGAATGTAAGATTCCTTAATCGGACAGGTAAGTTAGAAAATTTAAAAAGGGAAATGGATAGGTTAAAGTTAGATATAGTGCGAATTAGTGAAGTTCGGTGACAGTAGGAACAAAACTTCTGGTCAGGTGACTACAGGGTTATAAACACAAAATCAAATAGGGGTATTGCAGGAGTAGGTTTAATAATGAAGAGGAAAATAGGAATGCGGGTAAGGTACTACAAACAGCATAGTGAACGCATTATTGTGGCCATACCTACTACAGTAGTACAAGTTTATATGCCAACTAGCTCTGCAGATGACGAAGAAACTGATGAAATGTATGATGAAATAAAAGAAATTATTCAGATTGTGAAGGGGGACGAAAATTTAATAGTCATGGGTGACTGGATTTCGAGTGTAGGAAAAGGGAGAGAAGGAAACGTAGTAGGTGAATATGGATTGGGGCTAAGAAATGAAAGAGGAAGCCGCCTGGTAGAATTTTCCACATAGCATACATAATTTAATCACAGCTAACACTTGGTTTAAGAATCATGGAAGAAGATTGTATACATGGAAGAACCCTGGAGATACTAAAAGGTACCAGATACATTATATAATAAGACAGAGATTCAGGAACCAGGTTTTAAATTGTAAGACATTTCCAGGGGCAGATGTGGACTCTGACCACAATGTATTGGTTATGACCTGTAGATTAAAACTGAAGAAACTGCAAAAAGGTGGGAATTGAAGGAGATGGGACCTGGATAAACTGAAAGAACCAGAAGTTGTACAGAGTTTCAGGGAGAGCATAAAGGAACAATTGACAAGAATGGGGGAAAGAAATATAGTAGAAGAAGAATGGGTAGCTTTGAGGGATGAAGTAGTGAAAGCAGCAGGGGATCAAGTAGGTAAAACGACGAGGGCTAGTAGAAATCCTTGGGTAACAGAAGAAATATTGAATTTAATTGATGAAAGGAA
Organism: Schistocerca gregaria; assembly: GCF_023897955.1. Lineage (NCBI taxonomy): Eukaryota > Metazoa > Arthropoda > Insecta > Orthoptera > Acrididae > Schistocerca > Schistocerca gregaria. The sequence goes on along the minus strand of NC_064931.1, from coordinate 816,517,472 downwards.
AAAATATTAAAAAGCAGTAAATGAAGCAGGCAAAAAGGAATACAAACGTCTCAAAAATGAGATCGACAGCAAGTGCAAAATGGCTAAGCAGGGATGGCTAGAGGACAAATGTAAGGATGTAGGCTAATCTCACTAGGGGTAAGATAGATACTGCCTACAGGAAAATTAATAAGACCTTTGGAGATAAGAGAACCACTTGTATGAACATCAAGAGCTCAGATGGAAACCCAGTTCTAAGTAAAGAAGGAAAAGCAGAAAGGTGGAATGAGTATATAGAGGGTCTATACAAGGGCGATGTACTTCACGACAATATAATGGAAATGGAAGAGGATGTAGATGAAGATGAAATGGGAGATACAATACTGCGTGAAGAGTTTGACAGAGCACTGAAAGACCTGAGTCGAAACAAGGCCCCGGAGTAGACAACATTCCATTACAACTACTGACGGCCTTGGGAGAGCCAGTCCTGACAAAACTCTACCATCTGGTGAGCAAGATGTATGAAACAGGCGAAATACCCTCAGACTTCAAGAAGAATATAATAATTCCAATCCCAAAGAAAGCAGGTATTGACAGATGTGAAAATTACCGAACTATCAGCTTAATAAGTCACAGCTGCAAAATACTAACGCGAATTCTTTACAGACGAATGGAAAAACTAGTAGAAGCCGACCTCGGGGAAGATCAGTTTGGATTCCGTAGAAATACTGGAACACGTGAGGCAATACTGACTTTACGACTTATCTTAGAAGAAAGATTAAGGAAAGGCAAACCTACGTTTCTAGCATTTGTAGACGTAGAGAAAGCTTTTGACAATGTTGACTGGAATACTCTCTTTCAAATTGTAAAGATGGCAGGGGTAAAATACAGGGAGCGAAAGGCTATTTACAATTTGTACACAAACCAGGTATCAGTTATACGAGTCGAGGGACAGGAAAGGTAAGCAGTGGTTGGGAAGGGAGTGAGACAGGGGCGTAGCCTATCCCCAATGTTATTCAATCCGTATATTGAGCAAGCAGTAAAGGAAACAAAAGAAAAATTCGGAGTAGGTATTAAAATCCATGGAGAAGAAATAAAAACTTTGAGGTTCGCCGATGACATTGTAATTCTGTCAGAGACAGCAAAGGATTTGGAAGAGCAGTTGAATGGAATGGACAGTGTCTTGAAAGGAGGATGTAAGATGAACAATGAACATCAACAAATGCAAAATGAGGATAATGGAATGTAGTCGAATTAAATCAGGTGATGCTGAGGGAATTAGATTAGGAAATGAGACACTTAAAGTAGTAAAGGAGTTTTGCTATTTGCGGAGCAAAATAACTGATATGGTCGAAGTAGAGAGGATATAGAATGCAGACTGACAATGGCAAGGAAAGCGTTTCTGACGAAGAGAAATTTAACATCGAGTATAGATTTAAGTGCCAGGAAGTCTTTTCAGAAAGTATTTGTATGGAGTGTAGCCATGTATGGAAATGAAACATGGACGATAAATAGTTTGGACAAGAAGAGAATAGAAGCTTTCGAAATGTGGTGTTACAGAAGAATGCTGAAAATTAGATGGGTAGATCACATTACTAATGAGGAAGTATTGAATAGGATTGGGGAGAAGAGAAGTTTGTGGCACAACTTGACCAGAAGAAAGGATCGGTTGGTAGGACATGTTCTGAGGCATCAAGGGATCACCAACTTAGTATTGGAGGGCAGCGTGGAGGGTAAAAATCGTAGAGGGAGACCAAGAGATGACTACACTAAGCAGATTCAGAAGGATGTAGGTTGCAGTAGGTATTGGGAGATGAAGAAGCTTGCACAGGATAGAGTAGCATGGAGAGCTGCATCAAACCAGTCTCAGGACTGAAGACCACAATAACAACAACAACATGGTGAGAGCGCATTGTGACAAAATAGTCAGAATCGAATTTTCTACATTAGCTGTCGTCTGGAAGTGGCATTTTATTCTTTTTCAAACCTTGTTTCCAGCTTGAACTCAGAACAAGTTTTCTACATGCATGTAATCAATAAACTGCGTTGTCAGACTGTTGTAGATAACATCAGAGAATTCGCATATATCGTTGATGATTAATTTCTCTCTCATGTTTAGTATCGTTTTAACAACACTAAAAGAACCGTTACGAAAATTGTGCAGTGTATTATAAGAAATGAAACAAAACTACCCACGATAACGCTACGACGAACGTCTGTTTTAATAAAAATGAGTATCTGTACACAAGCGTGCCTTTATCGGCACGAATTAGTAAAATACTACTCACTTAGATTTCTATTGGGTCTGTGTTTAATTGGTATTCTGTGTCATGCTCAACAGGTATGCAAATGTGGCATTTCATAAATAAAGTTATGTATTCCTAGAAAGCCAAAATTTGCTTATCAGCAGCGGAAAGAGGCGTTACCTGCTGTGCAGCATTGTAAGTTTTCACCATTGTACTATGACCTGAAAGTATTTTTTTCGGATTCCCTTATCAATGTTTGATATGACTGCTTGTAGCTCTTTCACAGAAGGAATAAAAACGTTTCAGTCGGGGACACTGGAACAGAGAACCAAAACAGTTGCTTTTTCACGGATCAGAACGTCACCACAGAGCTAGCGAAGAGATATGTTTTCTGCCTTCCTCTTACGAGGTCAGTAGTGGCTAGAACTCGTAAACTGGTATTTACAGAACGAGATTAGTTGCGATTTCCACGTACAACGACTTTCCTGGGCTGAAAATCGTAAATTTACAATCTTTTGTTACACCTCAAGCGATAATAACTCAGATTATTCAATGGAAATGACAGGAGAAATCAAGTGAACTTTGAGGCTTAATTCCGTGCACACCAGGAAATAATTCTTCGATCGCAGAGTTTCCAAACGTAACTTCCCTTGTAGCCAAATCTCAGTTGCAGTACCAACAGGAAGAAGACGAACCGATTTGATCCTACAGTGGGCTGGGAGGTGACCATAGCTGCTACGGTCTGGAATACGTAATGCGTCTGATTGACATTTCTGTAACTAGGTTTAGGGACTGGAGCGTAGTTACTAATAATACTCAGAACTGACTGCAAAATAAGCATCATAAATCAGTAACTTTCATTGTTGTCTTTATATTTCTTTTGTAACTGTACTCAAAACTAAGAAACTCATTCACGGACGTTTTCACGCCGATAGAGGAGTACATCAAACAATTAAAAATAAAAAAGAATGTGTCAGTGTGTGTGTGTGTGTGTGTGTGTGTGTGTGTGTGTGTGTGTGTGTGTGTGTGTGAGAGAGAGAGAGAGAGAGAGAGAGAGAGAGAGAGAAATAAAAAAGAATGAGAGAGAAGGTAAAAATTGATGCAAAGTAATTGAATACCGGTATGTAAAGAAATCTTTCATTAAAATGACACGTTCCACACCATTACGAAATGTCGTATTCGTGGTCTATGGAACAAGTATTAATCTAATCTAATCATATCATATTGCTGACTAGCCGTGAAGAGTCATGAATTACCGAAATTTTCGCCAATATCAGTAATCAAATCTAAACTTGAAAATAAGACGACAATGTTTGTAATAAACCGGTATTGCTATCGAGACCCTTTCATCCCTGTTAACTAACCACGAAAGATGTCTGATATACTTCCATTCAGAAGTAACAAAGTGTGTATGCATTTAAAGATGAAACGCATGATGTGAAGTTCTGTGACGGAGGTACGAATCCAACACGTATTCGGATTGTTAACTAAGTAAAATTAAATGTTACGTATCGTTTTTTCTTACCAGCTGCTAGATATTTGAATATACAATAAGGATACAAATTTTTGTGCCTGTGCGAAATCGGACCGCACTCCTATCGTTGTTCTTTATCGTCCACGAATATAGCTTAAGTATCAATTGCTTACTCACCGACAGTAAGATGTGTGCCTGTTTGACCAGCAATTGTTGGCAGCACATGAACAGACATTAAAGATGCACGTTAATTTTCACTAGCAGGCCGGTGTGCACGTGATAGGGCTTGAAATGAAATTATGAATATTTTCGTAGTGGATCAGGAATCGGACCCACATACTTACCTTTGGTGGAGTCCTAGAGAAGATTGCAGTCCTGGAAAAAGGAACTAAATGATTCAATTACACTGTTCCGAGAGATTCAAATCCTCGAAAGTTCAATCAAGTACAAGTAAAATAAGAGCCCTGTTCCTTTAAATGGCTATCGGTTCATCAAATAAAATAAAATTTTCTAATGTAAGTTTTCTGGCGACTATATTTCTGTTTACCATCAACTCCACCTATGTCAAAAAAAATGTTCAAATGTGTGTGAAATCTTATGGGACTTAACTGATAAGGTCATCAGTCCCTAAGCTTACACACTACTTAACCTAAATTATCCTAAGGACAAAACACACCCATGCCCGAGGAAGGACTCGAACCTCCACCTATGTCATTTCCCAAAGTAAACTGGCTTTGTCCGGTTAGGAATGAAGGAATGTGAAGTTTAATGCGGATTCTTGATTATAACGTCTTTCTCTTGACGTTACCAGAGGTAAAGTTAATTTGTTTGTGCCTCTTAAAAGTAAATGCCTGAATCCACGCATTGGACTTGTGATAGTTCTTTCCACCAGACCATTGTGGCCACATTTCCCAGCCCCAGAAGTGTTCTCTAACGGATGACGTGCTTACCTTACAAAATTAGACACGGTGGAAAAAATTCGAGTCTATTAAATGGTTAAGAAGAAGCAATCTTCTGACGCGGAGATTATGCTATTCTCTCGTCAGCGGGATTTAAAGACTCTTCTAGGCTCATAGCCTCGTTGTGAAGCCACTTTGAACTTTTCACTGTATAAGGAAACTTGTTAGTTCGATAAAATCCACTGTGAAGTATGAAGTTACCGGATAATTCGATTATCATCGTCATTATAACTATGATTTTCTTCATACCGCTGCTGCAGCACATGTGCTTGAAGATCATTTAAGACCTTTTGGTCATTATAGAAGTAGCTGCCCAAGAACAGGTTCTTTCCCTGTCTACGGAATCCTTTTTATGTTAATATCAAACATTAGCAATTACTCATAGATTACATTAAAACTAAAGTAATTGATGAAGACGTTACCTAATAACAAAAACGCGCTGCCTTTCTTCATTTACTTGCGCCTAGAAATGGCTGTCGAATACTGCCAAACCAGAAGCCAAGGGATCTTACTGCCTTCCGATATGCGTCGCTCTCAGTTCTTCCATATGATTTGGTCGACGTGACCTGTTTCATGTTGCGTATGACTGAGAATGTTTTAGAAAATGAGTTGTTTTCCTTTACAATGAACACAAAGATTTTCATTGTAAGCTATGCAAGTTCAAAACTTTCGGAATTTTAGTGACTCCAGTTTAAGTACCCTTATGTAGCGAAGACTGTTTGCCAGTGCTCTTTCTCACCGGAAAATTTGTAATTAAGTCATTGGGCTCCATAAGTACACTGTAACAGTAATTTCTGTGTGTATGCAATGCATATGGATTGTAGAATTTAGTGGTGTTCTCTCTTCCACTTCTGTATACAATATGCCTGACCTAAACGGGCCCTTTATCATTAAAGGCTCTGGGCGGTGCAACATACGGACAACAGTAATGTGCTTATACTGACAGCCTCACTGTTCGTTTTACCTGATTTTGTAATCATTTAAATAAAACTACATGACCTTACAATGGGAGACATTTCGTTCCCGTTTTCCTTCTGTGAAATTTGTCAGTAAGCTTTTTGCCTTCTAACCAGCGAAATGCGGCAGAGTACGGCAGATAACCGATTCACAAACCAAGATTTAGTGCAGTTAAGACGATTTCTTTGAACATTGTCGTAGCTGAAGGAATTTAGTTTCTTCGTAAATCGTCTTATGCAGCAACGTTCACAGATGTCTCAAGTAGGAAAAGCTCTTTATCCAGGTACGACGGTTGAAAGGTCTAAGTTGGATTCCTTTCATGTTAATTTCTTAAATCTGTTGCCATTTACGGCATAAATTGCTCTTCTAAATTTACTGTGGTGTTTCTGACTACCTGGGAGGAGACTGAGCAGTGGAACGTGTTACTTTTACACATAAACAAGAACGATCTGTCACACTACTACACTTGAAAACACAGTTTATATGTAATTCATGTCACACAGTCTCATACGGAAACTACATCCGCTTTCTTTTGTATACTGTATATGATAAGATACTGTCATCCCCCTTCCCTTCTGTGTAAGAGGATGAATGAGCAAATGTATTTCTAGTTGCATGCTGGATGGTAGCAGACAAGCCTGTCTGCTAGAGAACAGTAGGACCAACGTCGGAACAGGTAGCTACGCTTTCTAAAAGCAAAGAGGTTTCTATTCTTAGTATGGTTCTGTCAGTCCCTTGTCATGTTGTTATAGGAAGCTGCCCCTGTGGTCACTTCCGTTTTGTATACGGAAGCATCCTTGGTAGGAGCGCAGGTCAGTCTGTCCGTGGCGAGCGTCTGAAGTGGTAAGATCTCCGGCTAAGCGCGTGTCGGCTAAGTCCGTAGGACAATGGATTTCTTAAGTTCAGCCTAACTGAAAATTTAATCACCTTTATTTCAGTTTTAGCTCTAAAATATCTAATGTTATCTTAAATTGCAACGCAGTGTAATTCGAGTGTGAAGTTCGAAATGTATTCCGGTAGTTGCTTTGTCACTACTTTGTGAGTAAAGTGGAACCACGTGTTGATCAGTAACTCTAACTAAGATCATCATCTTAAATGCGAATGTGCGTGAGATTATAACGTCTCGTCTTGACAATATTTTTCAATATAGCAACTTTTCTTTATGTTCAACCCTCGTGGGGTGTACTTTGTGAGACCAGTACCACGTGCTTATACAGTTGTTTGACCCATCAGGTTAATAGTAAGACGATAGTAACCAGTTCAAGGTTTTTCTTTTGTAAATTGCTTTTCGATCTAATTTATTTTAATTATCAGAATTATTGTGGAGTTACACTCTTTGTGTAAGCCAAGTTGACCACGTTAAGCATGTGGTGTAATCATCAAAGTAGCCCTCAGCTATTCTTTTCGGGAAGATTTCACAGAGAGTTAGTATGAATTTAGTATACCAAAGTGTAGTAATTACATGACTGACAGGATTGCGCTACGAACGTAACTTCTTTGGGTGAAAATTGAATCGGTTGGTTGTGGTTAATTTCGTCATGCATATGTTTCAACGTTCTTCGTGTGTTATTTTATGAATGTAGTGTTGTATGCAGTCTCCCAATCTTGGCTCCATATTTGATGTGTTCCGTAAGATTACAAACTCACATTTTCACATCCTAAATAAGGCACCAGCTTAGTTATGACTCAAGTTTAATATGCTGAAATTTCAATGATCAGTGTTAAAATAAATTTCCAAATATAAACTGATTTATTTCTTTTTATTTAATTTCTCTTTTTATATATGTATCACCGGTTTTCGTATGACTCTTAAAAGATTATAATTAATGTTAGTCTGGTTGGGAATTTGGTAAGCTAGACTGGATACCTGGTGAAACAGTTACGCAGTAATGCAAGGTTAATATCCCCAGACAGCTCACAGCTTTTAACCCGCTTTTATTGTCTATCAGCACCGCTTTCAGACTAAATTAATGCAACAGCATTACACGGTTGTAAAACAAACTTTCCACAGTTTGTGTCAGGTTGATCTTTTCGTAAGTGCGTTAAGTGTTTTATGTAAGAGGTATCACAAGTAGTGTTCCTGTAGGTGTGGGAATCATTGGTTGAAAACGAGTTTAATACTAGTGGGTACAGAACTGCTACATATTCAAAGTGATTATCAGCCTAAGTCTGAGTTCATCCACAAACTGAGGCGTATTTATAATATTGAAGCTAGACTGTGTATCCTTGACTTCCTTGAGTGGGCATTGGATGGCGTTGACACACACGTATACGAAACAATGAATACTTCAAACGCTATAGTTAACGTTGCTCCTATGGACTATTTTTTTTAAATTCTTCTGCTCTTAAGCGTGCAATACGTGTTGTAGATACAGTCTTAGAGAAAAAACCTGACCGCCGACTCGTTCACGTAAGGTGGACAATACAGTCGTGTTCCCCTCAGAATTCTATGTCCGGCAATATGTTCTATCTGGCAACATTGTAGACTGCGGCACTTCCTGGAGTAAGTCTTGGCTACAGTCTGAGTCGTAACTCTTGACTTCGACCGTAGTCTTGAGATAAAACGCGAGATTAGCTACTATAGCTTCTGGGAAGTGAAAGAACACATCGACAAAATTTTTAGCGGCCATTTCCTCTCGATGCTAAAGCTATGAGTGTAATTCGTGCGAATCTACAATATATTTCGCTTTCTGTCACATTGGTAATAACAGTTTGGTTCAACAATATTTTAGCGAGAGATTTCTTGGCTGACCATCTGCCTCTGAACACCACTTGCGTCTGAGTTCCCTGGGACCCGTTTGCTGCCTACTGCTGGCGGCTCAAAAACTGCGCTGCCTCGCCTTCTGCCGACAATGTCTGCTCCACTCTTCACTCTCGACGGTGTAAAATGCTTTAATGTTGTTGAGTGGTGACCCATAAAATCTATCTACGATTTGTGTTTTACACTCGATAGAAACGGAGACACAGAACCGTTTTTATTTGATGAGTATTTTATTACACTAGTATACAATACATCAATGTGGTACAGAATTAATTTCATTGTTTCTGATCCAGTGCTCTATAATTAAAGTATCACATCCTGTTCTTTTTCCTTTCACAGGAGATTTCTCAAATAATTTATTTTTGTCATGGATACATATGTGTTAGTCAAGGCAGAGAGAGTAAATGTAATGTAATGTGTTTGGTTTCTTTCTATGATTCTCTATGGTAAATGGATGCGAAACATTATGTCAATACCTTTCAGAATCTGCTCTATAGCTACTCAGGCAAATTGCTAGTTTTGAGGTCCATACATTAATTGAAGGGCTTATTTTAGTGGTAGTCCATTCTTTGCATTCTGAGATACAGAGTGCTATACTTGAATATTTCTTGTATCTCAGCTACAGATTTTTCAGCACCCATTTAACTTTAGGTCTCTGTATCTCAGAATGAACAAAAATGGACTTTTACCACTACTGAAATACGCCCTTCAATTAATGGAGAAGTGAACGCTGTTCAAAAGTGATATTTAAAATATTCTATTGGTTTTAAGGCGACAAAATTGCCCATATCTGAAGCTACCCAGAGAAAAAGTAAGTTGCTAGAGCCACTGTTAGCAAATGTCTGCAGAGAGGTCCTAATTGCTACTATGGAAATTTAGCATAGAGGCCCTATAGTAATCAAGAGGTTCATTTCCTTCATACTCGTCGTCCTGGCATGTGAGTCATAAGTGAAGAACAATACTGAAATTCATGTTTTAGATGGTCGATTCGAATTTCTTCAGAGACGCTTGTATTGTGAACCAGCTTGGCAGTTAGAAAGCCGAGATCTATGACCATTAACACAACTTACTGAGACGAGGTACCAAGAGGACTTGATGTGTAAAGGTTTTCTTCCGATTTCGTTATAGAATTTTTTCTAGAGATTCGCAGCTCCATAAAATAAATCAGAAAAAAAGCTCGCACACGCTGGCCTCTCCCATGGTTAGAACTGACAACTCATTGAGCCATGGGCGGTACCACGGAGCTACGGACACGCAGCTGCCATCACGCCACTCACATCATGGTATTTGTCGCTGAGTCTCATAATGTATCGTAAAAGACAATAAAAGTTGTCACTTATGTGAAGAATAGCATGCCTTTAGCCAAAAAATTGAATTTTTTGCCTCAGTGTCTTAGTTTACATGAGGATTATATAGCACGAGTCATTCAAATGGAAAGGGAATATCAAGTGAATTTAGCGAGTCAGTTCAGTGCCATACACGGAAGCGATTACAGTGTCACAGTGTTGTCAAATGTTTGTGACGATGTTGCCAGTTTTCAGCTGTGCTAGGAACAGCTCTGTAGCGCTATGCGAGGAGAATCCCATATTCGTGTCATAGGAGGATACGAATAGGAGGCGCAGGGTTTGGTTAATATGTAGCGTTGCCTCCTACCAGTTGTGTCAAACATTCATGTGTATAATCTTCCATCAGGATTACAGTTTCCCACAAAATATATATGAACACAACACTTACCTTGTTACAAAAGATTATTTCAGTACAATAAAAAGTCTTTGGAAATCAACTTTGCCCACCTGTGACGGAAAGTAAGATAACAAACACTTTGCACCTCGAAATCGAGTGCAGTCTTGCGATCGTATAAGTAGAATTTCATGAATTGCAGGAGAATGTCGGAAAATGTTGGTGCGAACTGAAGCTGTAAGAAACACAGTTAACTAATTATTCTGTACCATGTAATAATCAATTCTTTTGAAAATTCAGAAGAGAAGAAACTAAAAATTATGCCCTTTAAGACAGAAACTAAAGTGCAGTTTCGGGCAGTGCGCAGATCTGTGCTTTTTGATCTTCAGATCTATACAAATAATGTATACTAACCAGCATATTCATTGCTTTCGTAATGCTTCCCTCTTGTTTAGTCTGGATCCACACCCATGAGTCTGATTGTTTATTTGTATCCTTCCATATACTATATTTGTGTGTTATTGTTTGATGTTCAAAAAGCAAAATAGTATGCCTGCTTCCATGAGGTATTAAAACGAGATCGCAAGAAGGCTAACGAGTTATAATCGAAATACACTGAGACGCCAATTTGTCTGTCGTCATGGTAATAAGTAGACAGAAATAGTTGGGTGTTATTGCCTGCATCACCGGCATCCCGTTGTCGCCTTCTCTTACTGAGATTTTCATATTACTCTGAACACAAGACGCTGAGATAAATGTGTATATTCTCTTTGACGAAACATTTCACATTCCATTCATCCTGATCCATTCGGCAGCAATAAGTGAGAGGAAAGCTGTTGTGAGGTGACGAATAACAATAACAGTGGTAGTAATAACAAATCAATAAGCAAGGATGTTTACTGCATTACATGCGATTGTTAACGGTTAACAAAATGACCAAGAAAGGCTGAGTGTATAATTGGCGCACTGCATAGGTGGTCTTACCACTTTGTTGCTAAATTCTGTTCTGGTTGTTTGCAGAGAGAAAAGAAAGAACCCTATAGCCACACATATCGCTTGTACAACGACATGTTACCTGTCAACTATCCTTGCTTTACTTCACGAGCTGATATCTGAAATACATTTCTGTTTTCTCTCTCTCTGTCTCTCTCTCTCTCTCTTTTAATTTTAATTTTAATTTTTTGAGGAAAGCATCGAGAAGCGTGAATAATAAGGAAGTAGGCATATAACCTGTTTACGGTTACTTTCATTGGGATACATAATGCAAAAATGCAATCTTTAAGTGTATTATTGTGTAAATTCAGTTATTGACAGTCTATTCGTGAGCTTTCTCGCATTCAGTGGAGTGAAACCTATCACAGAAGCAAGCAAAACTAAAATATTTCTTGCACCATGCGCAACACACACACGAAATCTCGCTACACTGACGTGTTGTCCGATATATTGCACGGAAAACATATCAGATTCATTTTGCTAAATACAGCTCTATCAGATATCAATTTGAATGCGTACCAAGTGTGTAAAAATATATCTTGAAATATGCATAAAGTCACATAGAGGCATTCGACTGAAACAAAGCAATGACCAATGTAACTGGGGTCGACAACATCGTCGTCTACCTCCTTGACAACTCGAACGATGACAGCGCTCGGCCGGTTACTTACGTTTACTGGTATCAAAGTTACATCATGAAAACACAAAAATGTTAATAATCAGAAGATCATTAAATGTGGAACCTATAGAAAGTAAAGCAGTCATTAGTCGGAAGAGTGATTTGAACACCACAGTGCTTTAATAGGCACGGTCTTATTGGAGGTGGTATGCCGTTGCTTTCCTCCGAGCTTTGAGTTGACTTACCTAGCCAGTTAATAGGGGAACATGCAGTTAAACGTGGCTTTCGGACCACAGCGCAACTCGGCATTTTTCACGTTAACAAACACTGCCCGAGGGGAGATAAGTGTAAAATGGCACATAAAAACCGGGGGCTTGATGAGGGATTGAACCTGAGACCTTTTTAAGCGTAGTCTGGCTCTTTATCACTTTGCCACCATGGAGCTGCTAATGTAGTATCTGCTTGGCTTTAAAAATGAGGATCTCCCGTTTGTGTCTGCGTTCGCACTTGCGTGTCCGTTAGGAGCCCTTACTTTTGGGATTACCCTCATATACGTGTGTGTAAACGCCTTCCGATGCCCACTGAAGGAAGACAAGGATACACAGTCCAGCTTCAATATTATAAATACGCCTCAGTTTGTGAATGAACTCATACTTAGGATGATAATCATTTTGAATATTTAGCAGTGCTGTACCCACGGGTGTTAAACTCGTTTCCAACCAATGATTCCCACAGCTACAGGAACAGTACTTGTTGTATCTCTTAGATAAAATACTTACGCAGTGCTATCAGACGAATAGATCAACCTGACACTAACTGTGGGAAGTTTGTTTTACAACTTTCGTGCCTGGATAAAGAGCTTTTCTTATTTGAGATATCTGTGAACGTTGGTGCTGAAGACGATTTCTATTCTCTTCTGGCTACGCCAAGTGAAGAAGGTATAATGCCATTGTGATCTGAAATTCACATTAAAGATGATATTCCTTCTCTACCGAGTAGACGTTAGGTTGAGCGACAATAAAGTGAGGAGTGCCTAAATGTGGGAACTCTATCACCAGTAACCTTTCGTATACTAGTTATTTATTTCTAGTGCCGAAACAAACGCTATGTAGGGTCACAGGACACTTATTCCATCTTTATTTGAGCTTCTGTATGTCGATAAAATTGGAAATTGGTTCTGAACGGAGAATGTAACCCAGACCACCCTTAACGCGGAATTTGATCCTTTCGTGACAGTACAGCTCGACTACAATTTGTTGTTTGTTCAAAACTGCAGATTAAAAAAAAAAAGGTTCAAATGGCTCTGAGCACTATGGCACTTAACTTCTAAGGTCATCAGTCCCCTCGAACTTAGAACTACTTAAACCTAACTAACCAAGGACGTCACACGCATCCTTGCCCGAGGCAGAATTCGAACCTGCGACCGTAGCGGTCACGCGGTTCCAGACTGCAGCGCCTAGAACCTCACGGCCACCCCAGCCGGCTACTGCAGATTCCTCAACATCTCCACATATTGCGCGTGAATGGGTTTGAATTCTGGCCCGGCACTCAAGTTTTCATTATGGATTATCAGGCTCTAGCATGAGAACACCTGTCGATGGTGGATAAGAATTTTGATTTTTAATGTATTTTCATTCGTTGTCAACACTAACGATATCTCACGATTTTGATTCCCAGTGAGACACAGCACTATTTGAGAGATCACTGTAAGTTCAAGGATGTTATTCCGAGCTGCTGGTGGAGAAATATTCAGTAGCTGAAATCTCTTTGTGTGTAGTCAACAACGATATGTGTGGGGTTCGATTCCCAGTCAGCACTGAACTCTTCGTCATATTATTTCTGGTTCAAACATGCTTACATGTCACTGCTGGTATAACAAACCCATATTTAACGTTCGTTTTCTCTAGAATATATAAGCGATAAGTGCCCGGTTCTAGTCTTGGTGAGAAAAAGATTAATGTTTCGTCTTGTCATTTCACTTAAAACATCTAGCCGAGAAAATCCGATATGTCATCGTTGATTGTGCTTCGATAACAATCCGATTAGATTCTGGGTTCGAATCCCTGTCCAACACAAAGCTTTACGTCACGGCTTTTGAAGTAAGTTACTTGTGAAGAAGCAATATTTAACGTCTCTCATAGTTCGTTAACAGTGACAACAGATGCTGGGTAGGAATTCGCGTCCGTTAAAAATGTTTACGTTATTAAATTTAAAGTTGATATTTACTAACTGATACTGTCTAAAATCGAGGTATATCACTCTCTGTATGCGTAGTCAGGAATGACTGTTAGTTTCCGTTAGTCACGACATCTTCGTCTGTATGACCTGGGTTTGAATCCATATGCAGAACGAGTCGGCCCGTCGTGCCATTTGAAGTTCATCCATATTCTCAAATAGCTGCTAGTGAATAATGTAATTTTTTAATCTCATTTTGTGTTAAATAACAAGTATGGAGCAAGTACGGTTTGTTACTTTGAAGAGGAAATCATGAATACGACGAACTTACTACGTGCATTATCGATCTGACGTAATAATGAGAGTGGTAACATTTCAGGTATGTTATTTATTGAAATAAATGTGAGCTTACAAGCCTTAAGGACAGTCTTGTCTGTGATAAGGTGTTCCCTGATATTTGTAGTATCGTGGTATTACTTTACTTCTTGAGTTATTGCGATACAGGGCAGAGTTTTGTAATGGTGACTTGTTGGAATCAATTTCAGTAGTCAAACGACTGTACCATGGAGCGATTAGAGGACCTGCTAGACAGCTGCGTTATGTGGGTTGCATGCGAATCAGGCAAAATGCAATTCAGGTCGTCCGGATACTTTGGAGCACGACTGTACATGTAATGAACGTTTTGTCTTCATTCTGTTCATCCTCCTCCTCGTCCACCACCTCCTTCTCCTGCTTAGAAGTACCATCAAAAGTTCTTCCTCACTAGAGTCAATTTCACTAACTAATCAGTTGGCAATACCTGCGGTGTCAAACACCAGTGATCCAGGGGTGTTCACCACAATTACCGGTGACCATTACTGGCGACCGTCACCAATGTCCTAGTGTGAAACGAGCCTTATACTCTAGCCTTCGGTACAAGAGTGCTTCTTGTTGGCAGTTTTCACCGTTCACGCCTTAATGGTAGGTAGAGGAAAGAGAAGACCCGTTACTTAGTGCCAGTACCTGCTTGGTTTGTTTTTTTTGTGTGGAAACGGCACACCTCCGAGCTGAGCTTAGTTTGCCACTATACTCGACTGCATGAGTACTGTTAGGTTGGCAAAGCTCAGATAAACAGTGGTTAACTGTCTAGTTTCAGAACAAACTCATTCTCTCACCCAAACATTCAAAAGGGTGTAAAGGAAAGCATAGGGATCGAACAGGTACAAATACTGTACATAATAAATAAACACATTTTACAACTCAGTGTTCCTCCGGATGCTTGACACCAATGAAGAAAGGAGTAGCGTCCGATGTGACGTGCATGTTTTGAGTGCAGTGACCGGAGTATGACCACACACGCAAATATTTATCCCAGTTAGTACAACAAGAAACACTTTTTTTCTGACTCAGACAAACCAAGAAATTCAGAACTAAATGTCCACGGGGACACTACTCCACACGCAGGTATGTCTGAAAGACACAGAAGATGCGATCTCCCTAGTTAAGGTGTCACAAGAAAATTATAAGTCACTAAAGTCGGTAATTTGTACGTCCTTATGAACAACACTTAAACTATGATAGTTTATCTCATTTGCTGTACCGTTTCAGTAGCACATTTTCAATCAGATTACATGTTTCGATCACTCTGAATCATCTTCACGTTTAACTACCAGCGTCGTCCAATAAGTAATGCCCCAATTTTTTTTTCTCAGAACATATTTATTGTTAAGAGTCAGAATTTGGTGACAATATACATCAACATGTCTTGTCCATGTCCTATTTTTCTACGTATTCTCCATCACGTTCGCCAACGTTGTGGAAGAGCATGTATTCCCTGTAAGTAAATGCTGTTGCCCTGTAGGCGTAGCCATGTTTTCACTGCATGACTGACACTCTCGTCATCTTAAAACTGTGTTCCCTGTAGAGAATCTTTAAGCGGCCCAAAGAGATGGAAGTCCGAGGGTGCTAGGTCTGGACTGTAGGGTGGATGAGGCAATGATGTCCAACCCAATTTGGCGACGCGTTTCCGTTTTCTCAGACTTGTGTTTGGGCTTGTATTATAGTGTTGGAGCAAGATTTCTCCTGGATTCTTGTCCCGTTGAACACGTCGTAAACGGTTCTTGAGTTTATTCAGAGTCTTCACGTATGCCTCTGAATTGATGGTTGACCCTCTTGGTATCACACCCACGAGAATGACGTCATCACAATCCCAGAAGACTGTCATCATGACTTTTCCAGCAGAGGGGGTTGTCTTCAATTTCTTCTTTTGTGGTGAATGTGGATGATGCCACCCCATGGACTGCGTTTTTGTTTCCAGCACAAAGTGGTGCACCCAGCTTTCTTCCCTGTAGCGATCCGTGACAGAAAGGCCTCTCCGTTGGTCTCAAAACGCTCCAATAATTCAGATTAAATGGCCTTTCTTTGACTCTTGTGGTCCGCTTTGAGCATTCGTGGAACCCATCGTGAGAACCTCTTTGAATATACGAGAGTCTCGATCATTGCAGACGCACTTCCAATGCTGACCGACAACTGTCGAGTTGTATTACCCGGTCGGCACGAATAATGGAATGCGCACAATTCAGCCTGTCTGAAGCAGTAACTGTGACAGGACGTCCCGAACGTGGCTGACCATGGAGCTCTGTTTCTGCATTTCCTGAAGCTGTAACTTTCTTTACCCATCGCCCAACTGTACTTCTATCAACGGCACCATCGCCATACACTGCACACAAACGTTTACGGATGTTCACCAATGTTGTTTTTTCTGCACATAAGAATTCAATAACAGCATGCTGCTTGTAACATGAGTCGTACGTAGACGCCATTCTGACGCTGTATTACGGCTCAGCCATCTGCCAGAACTGTTCGAAACTTCACCGGCGCACTGAACAAACATCAGATTTGAAGCATCCACAAGGACGTTTGTCTATGTATATTAATGGCTTTTTTTTAAAAAAAAAAGTGGGGTGCTACTTATTGAACGACCCTCGTAGTTGCGTCAGCAACCCATGTCGTCTACCTAGAAGCACATGTCAGAGTATCTTGATAGTATTCTGATATGTGGTTCTGAGTAGACAAGACGGGTTGCTGACGCAACTACTTAGATCTGAAGATATCCAGAATGATCGAAACATGGAATCTAATTAAAAATGTGCAACTGAGATAGAATAACAAATGAGACTTATCTAAACTGTTACTAAACCTCTCAAGACGATTATATGGAATATAGTGAAGACTTAAATTATTCTTAATGCTGTCGGACATTTGTAGTTAAAGGCAATTACTGCACACAAGCACAAAGTCTAATTCAACTGCTGTATACCATCCGATGAGCACAGTGTCCAAATGATGCCATGGTCGGTGAAGGTGATGGTTCCAGTAGTGAATGCTGCCTGCTCGTTGCAGCGATGCTGTGTAGACGTGGTGCCGCAGTTGAAGCTGTGGACACTGAGGAGCGAGCTCTATCAATTGCGGCTCCATCAATAGCACTGCTTGCTCTTAAGTAACGCGCCCTGTGGGCGGATACCTTCATTGTGCTCGGTGAATATGCTATCTGTGCAGATACGATAGTCCCGCGAATGCTGCGGCACTGGCAGTTATCTGAGCAGCACAGGTTGGCGATGCTGGCGCCGATTGTTTCCGTGCAGTTTCTGAAGGCTAGTTTGTAAACTGGCCAGTGTGTGCTCTACAGTTGAGCTCTACCAACACTCGGGTTCGGTAGTTATGGTGTAGTACAAGATTCGTAGCATTGGTACGGAAAGAGACATAAATGAATGTGTAAGAGAGAAACTACGATCTAACGACTTCTTTTGTTGTTGTTGTATTTTCCTTCTTCTTTTTTTCACATTGTCTGAACTGCACGTCATTCAATGTTAGGCCATTGTGTATTTTATATCCTTACAGAATATAAATTGCGTTTTATAAGTAATAAAAATTAGTTAATCTTGTAACTTTCGAGCTTTTATGTAACTAAATCAATTACTTTTGATACAAGTACAGTTTACATGCACAAACATAAAAATAATCAATATGATTATTATTGTTATTCTGCGCTCAATAGAACGTTCTTCATCATGAGGTAAGAGTTTCCTCTTATTAGTTATAAATGAGAAACTTGTTTATGAACAACAGAGTATGCTTTGTACAGGATGTTCGGAAATTCCCGTTACAAACTTCTGGGACTTGTAGAAAGGACTGAGTACATAATATTTTGAATAGGAACTCATTTCGGAGCCGGCCAGGGTGGCCGAGCGGTTCTAGGCGCTTCAGTCTGGAACCGCGATACCGCTACGGTCGCAGGTTCGAATTCTGCCTCGGGCATGGGTGTGTGTGATGTCCTTAGGTTAGTTAGGTTTAAGTAGTTCTAAGTGCTAGGGGACTTATGACTACAGATGTTAAGTCTCATAGTGCTCAGAGCCATTTGAACCATTTTTTGTACCAACTCATTTCGGGAAATGTATCGTTTCCGTTCTACTCGGTTTAAATCCAGATGTGTAACGCGTCCAAGTTTGCTGATGGAAAGAGAAAAGTCTCCAAGTGGCCTGTTCTGGTATTCAATAGAGTAGGCGGGATGACGTGTATTGGACCCGTTCTTGGAAGCTGCGCCACTTAATGTCCGTCAGTAAATGTAGTTTCAATATGATGATGCACCACCTCACTTCACACGTGCGGTTCGGAGATATCTCAATAAGCGATACGGTGATAGAGGGAAAGGCTGAGATGATCTAACAGCATGGCCGCCACGATCGCCGGATTTCTTGTGGGCTCGTATGCAACGTTTAATTTACGGGACCGCTGTACAGATAAAGGAAGATCTGAGTTCTCGCCACTACACTAGAAGTTGAAGAGAGACCAGGTGCGATGGAGAGTGTGTACCAGAACATACTTCGAAGGTACAATATCAGTAACAGCGTTGGTGGTCGTTACATCGAGTTGCTGTCGTAATCATCGGTACTGTTTTGTACATACAGTATGCTGGGTTGTTTTTCGTTCTGAAATAATGTAAACATACAATGTTCAAGTGTTAATGCAAACAAATGATCTTTCTTTATCTTTTCTTTCAAATTATTGCCTAATAATTGTACTAGGTCACGCCTAATCCAATTCCTCAAGCAGTAGGGGCTGAGTTAAACGTCTGAACTGTGTTCCTGTTCAAAGTATTACATACAAACTCCTCTCTATAAGTCCTAGAAATTTGTAACGGGAAGTTCCAAACACCCTGTATAAACTCGACGAAACACAGAGGCGATGTTTGATACATTTCTGTTTTATCTTCTACTATTTTACTTTTTATTTAGGAAACTGCTGTTTCTAGCACTGCATTATAAATCTGCAATGTTTTCTTTATTTTTACTGCAACATCCTTCTGTTTCACATTACAAATCAACACTTTTTCTAATAAAACGTGAATTAAAAACATTTACAGTTACAATTTTGCTGTAATATTATTTATTTTTAAGTAGAGACAGGAGGATAACGATGTAGAACAAAAATGTTCCATAGTTTATGTCACCCTTTATATGTCCTCACTCAGTTTCTAGACAGTTTACCGCTTCTGCTTTCTAGGGGAGTCTAGTGAGATAGTGATCACATACGTAAAGAAGCTCTCGCTATGAGGTAACGCCCGACATATACGCAACACATCTAACGTACAGGTAAGACGGGTACGACCTTAACTGACCAAAGCTACTAGAAAAACTACCATAGTCTACACTCAGTTATATTTACAACTTAAGTGTACGCCGATCGTAGTATTTATCACCCTCTGCCAGGCAAAAATGGTTCAAATGGCTCTGAGCACTATGGGACCTAACAGCTGAGGTCATCAGTCCCCTAGAACTTAGAACTACTTAAACCTAACTAACCTAAGGACATCACACACATCCATGCCCGAGACAGAATTCGAACCTGCGATCATAGCGGTCGCGCGGTTCCAGACTGAAGCGCCTTCGCCAGGCACTTAAATATGATTTGCAGAGTATCCATGTAGATGTAGATATAAATTTACATTCAGCGCACACTGGGCAATGTTTTGATTGAAATGCGGTGCGTACCATCCCATGTGTATCTAGAATGGCAACCCACTGGTCTCGGCTACGCTGATGAGTAGCTCTAGTCGCAGGCAATAGGTCCGGGGATACAGTAGTAAGCATGCTCTGAAACAGTGAATTGACAACGCTACTGAAACAGGACAGTTTCAGTGTATTATCTTAACACTAAACCAGTTATGTCAAATTATTATTTAACAGTCGTTATATCTCAGTTCCATTTTTATTCAATTTTTGACATGTACATTTCTTTCAAGATTCTGGTAGAAACAATAGCTGAACTATCTCCTAGTTAACTCGTGAAACATCCTTCAGTGTCACGTCCTTTGCTTCCAGTTATTGTGCCAGTCCTATCACATGTAACCAAGTGTGATTAGTATCAGCTTTAAATTAAACTTTTCTCCATTATTCCGCTTTTGTAAGTAGACTCTCTTATCTGTATCGAGCGTCCCATCATCCTGAAGCGAAAGTTAAGAATAACAAAACGAATTTCGGCGTAAGATAGCAATCAGTTTCATGTATAAAAGAGGTAAATCCTAAGTTCTAAATTATGTAATTTCTCCCAAAATACAAAATCGGATTCTGAAGAGTGAAACTTTGTTGAATGTGTCTCTTATAACCACAATGCTAGCAGCAGAAATTACTATTTCAAGAAGCAAAGTTGATATATACACTCCTGGAAATTGAAATAAGAACACCGTGAATTCATTGTCCCAGGAAGGGGAAACTTTATTGACACGTTCCTGGGGTCAGATACATCACATGATCACACTGACAGAACCACAGGCACATAGACACAGGCAACAGAGCATGCACAATGTCGGCACTAGTACAGTGTATATCCACCTTTCGCAGCAATGCAGGCTGCTATTCTCCCATGAAGACGATCGTAGAGATGCTGGATGTAGTCCTGTGGAACGGCTTGCCATGCCATTTCCACCTGGCGCCTTAGTTGGACCAGCGTTCGT
Organism: Schistocerca gregaria; assembly: GCF_023897955.1. NCBI lineage: Eukaryota > Metazoa > Arthropoda > Insecta > Orthoptera > Acrididae > Schistocerca > Schistocerca gregaria. Next base: position 816,496,638 of record NC_064931.1, on the reverse strand, counting down.
GCTGGACGTGCAGACCGCGTGAGACGACGCTTCATCCAGTCCCAAACATGCTCAATGGGGAACAGATCCGGAGATCTTACTGGCCAGGGTAGTTGACTTACACCTTCTAGAGCACGTTGAATGGCACGGGATACATGCGGACGTGCAATGTCCTGTTCGAACAGCAAGTTCCCTTGCCGGTCTAGGAATGGTAGAACGATGGGTTCGATGACGGTTTGGATGTACCGTGCACTATTCAGTGTCTCCTCGACGATCACCAGAGGTGTACGGCCAGTGTATGAGATCGCTCCCCACACCATGATGCCGGGTGTTGGCCCTGTGTGCCTAGGTCGTATGCAGTCCTGATTGTGGCGCTCACCTGCACGGCGCCAAACACGCATACGACCATCATTGGCACCAAGGCAGAAGCGACTCTCATCGCTGAAGACGACACGTCTCCATTCGTCCCTCCATTCACGCCTGTCGCGACACCACTGGAGGCGGGCTGCACGATGTTGGGGCGTGAGCGGAAGGCGGCCTAACGGTGTGCGGGACCGTAGCCCAGTTTCATGGAGACGGTTGCGAATGGTCCTCGCCGATACCCTAGGAGCAACAGTGTCCCTAATTATCTGGGAAGTGGTGGTGCGGTCCCCTACGGCACTGCGTAGGATCCTACGGTCTTGGCGTGCATCTGTGCGTCGCTGCGGTCTGGTCCCAGGTCGACGGGCACGTGCACTTTCCGCCGACCACTGGCGACAACGTCGATGTACTGTGGAGACCTCACGCCCCACGTGTTGAGCAATTCGGCGGTACGTCCACCCGGCCTCCCGCATGCCCACTATACGCCCTCGCTCAAAGTCCGTCAACTGCACATACGGTTCACGTCCACGCTGTCGCAGCATGCTACCAGTGTTAAAGACTGCGATGGAGCTCCGTATGCGACGGCAATCTGGCTGACACTGACGGCGGCGGTGCACAAATGCTGCGCAGCTAGCGCCATTCGACGGCCAACACCGCGGTTCCTGGTGTGTCCGCTGTGCTGTGCGTGTGATGATTGCTTGTACAGCCCTCTCGCACTGTCCGGAGCAAGTATGGTGGGTCTGACACACCGGTGTCAATGTGTTCTTTTTTCCATTTCCAGGAGTGTATATATAATCATTATTTAAGACTGATTATGCCTTTCAGCGTTCAGTCTGGAGCATAGCCCCCCTTATAAAATTCCTCCATGATCCCCTATTCAGTGCTAACATTGGTGCCTCTTCTGACGTTAAACCTATTACTTCAAAATCATTCTTAACCGAATCCATGTACCTCGTCCTTGGTCTGCCCCGACTCCTCCTACCCTCTACTGCTGAACCCATGAGTCTTTTCGGTAACCTTGCTTCTCCCATGCGTGTAACATGACCCCACCATCTACGCCTGTTCGCCCTGACTGCTACATCTATAGAGTTCATTCCCAGTTTTTCTTTGATTTCCTCATTGTGGACACCCTCCTGCCATTGTTCCTATCTACTAGTACCCGCAATCATCCTAGCTACTTTCATATCCGTAATCTCAACCTTGTTGATAAGGTAACCTGAATCCACCCAGCTTTCGCTCCCATACAACAAAGTTGGTCGAAAGATTGAACGATGCACAGATAACTTAGTCTTGGTACTGACTTCCTTCTTGCAGAAGAGAGTAAATCGTAGCTGAGCGCTCACTGCATTAGCTTTGCTACACCTCGCTTCCAGTTCTTTCACTATGTTGCCATCCTGTGAGAATATGCATCCTAAGTACTTGAAACCGTCCACCTGTTCTAACTTTGTTCCTCCTATTTGGCATTCAATGCGTTTATATCTCTTTCCCACTGACATTACTTTCGTTTTGGAGATGCTAATCTTCATACCATAGTCCTTACATTTATGATCTAGCTCTGAAATATTACTTTGCAAACTTTCAATCGAATCTGCCATCACAACTAAGTCATCCGCATATGCGAGACTGCTTATGTTGTGTTCACATATCTTAATCTCACCCAGCCAGTCTATTGTTTTCAACATATGATCCATAAATAATATGAACAACAGTGGAGAGATGTTGCAGACTTGTCTTACCCCTGAAACTACTCTGAACCATGAACTCAATTCACCGTCAACTCTAACTGCTGCCTGACTATCCATGTTAGGTCGTTAATTGCTTGCAAAAGTTTGCCTCCTGTTCCATAATCTCGTACAACAGACAATAACTTCCTCCTAGGAACCCGGTCATATGCCTTTTCTAGATCTATAAAGCATAGACACAATTCCCTGTTCCACTCATAACACTTCTCCATTATTTGCTGTAAGCTAAAGATCCGGTTCTGACAACCTCTAAGAGGCTTAAACCCACACTGATTTTCATCCAATTGATCCTCAACTAATACTCGCACTTTCTTTTCAACAATACCTGAGAGGATTTTATCCACAACGCTGATTAAAGAGATACCTCTGTAGTTGTTACAATCTTTTCTGTTTCCATGTTTAAAGATTGGTGTGATTACTGCTTTTGTCCAGTCTGATGGAACCTGTCCCGACTCCCAGGCCATTTCAATTATCCTGTGTAGCCATTTAAGACCTGACATTCCACTGTATTTGATGAGTTCCGACTTAATTTCATCCACCCCAGCTGCTATATTGCACTGCAATCTATTGACCATTTTCTCCACTTCCTCAAATGTGATCCTATTTCCATCATCATTCCTATCCCATTCTACCATATATATGTCCATAAGTTCGTAGCGTTTTTCCATAAGTTCAACAAACCCAACAGATAAACATAATAGACTTCAGTCATCAATAATACACTCCTGGAAATTGAAATAAGAACACCATGAATTCATTGTCCCAGGAAGGGGAAACTTTATTGACACATTCCTGGGGTCAGATACATCACATGATCACACTGACAGAACCACAGGCACATAGACACAGGCAACAGAGCATGCATAATTTCGGCACTAGTGCAGTGTATATCCATCTTTCGCAGCAATGCAGGCTGCTATTCTCCCATGGAGACGATCGTAGAGTGACACCTTCTAGAGCACGTTGGGTGGCACGGGATACATGCGGACGTGCGTTGTCCTGTTGGAACAGCAAGTTCCCTTGCCGGTCTAGGAATGGTAGAACGATGGCTTCGATGACGGTTAGGATGTACCGTGCACTATTCAGTGTCCCCTCGACGATCACCAGAGGTGTACGGCCAGTGTAGGAGATCGCTCCCCACACCATGATGCCGGGTGTTGGCCCTGTGTGCCTCGGTCGTATGCAGTCCTGATTGTGGCGCTCACCTGCACGGCGCCAAACACGCATACGACCATCATTGGCACCAAGGCAGAAGCGACTCTCATCGCTGAAGACGACACGTCTTCATTCGTCCCTCCATTCACTTCTGTCGCGACACCACTGGAGGCGGGCTGCGCGATGTTTGGGCGTGAGCGGAAGACGGCCTAACGGTGTGCGGCACCGTAGCCCAGCTTCATGGAGACGGTTGCGAATGGTCCTCGCCGATACCCCAGGAGCAACAGTGTCCCTAATTTGCTGGGAAGTGGCGGTGCGGTCCCCTACGGCACTGCGTACGATCCTACGGTCTTGGCGTGCATCCGTGCGTCGCTGCGGTCCGGTCCCAGGTCGACGGGCACGTGCACCTTCCGCCGACCACTGGCGACAACATCGATGTACTGTGGAGACCTCACGCCCCACGTGTTGAGCAATTCGGCGGTACGTCCACCCGGCCTCCCGCATGCCCACTATACGCCCTCGCTCAAAGTCCGTCAACTGCACATACGGTTCACGTCCACGCTGTCGCGGCATGCTACCAGTCTTAAAGACTGCGACGGAGTTCCGTATGCCACGGCAAACTGGCTGACACTGACGGCGGCGGTGCACAAATGCTGCGCAGCTAGCCGCATTTGACGGTCAACACCGCGGTTCCTGGTGTGTCCGCTGTGCCGTGCGTGTGATCATTGCTTGTACAGCCCTCTCGCAGTGTCCAGAGCAAGTATGGTGGGTCTGACACACCGGTGTCAATGTGTTCTTTTTTCCATTTCCAGGAGTGTATATTCTCCTTCACTATTTACAACAGCCTGCCAACGCTGTGGTTACTTTTTGGTCCCACATCTATAGAAGTCACATGGTATTGAGGCTAACAACTCATCGATCCATGTTCGGATCGCATCTTTATCCAGAAAGGAAGGTCCTTGAAGATTGTTCGATATAGAGCGGAAAAAATGAAAATCTGACGGTGAAAGATCAGGTGAATAAAGTGAGTGTGGAATGACTTTCCAACCCTACTCCTGTATTCTGTTTTTTGTTAATCTACTAGAGTGCGGGCGGGCGCTATCGTGGAGCAGCATCAATTCACGCAGTCTATCTGGTAGTTGTTCTTGGATTGCGTCTGCAGGGTTATCAGTGATGGTTACAGCTCGGGGAAGCAATTCGTAGTACACCACACCGTCGCTTTCCACAAGATGCTTAAATTATCTTTTGTGGATGTTCGCAGATTTTTATTGGTAATTATTGCTTTGTTTCGGCTTAACCAGTCCTTTATTTCCCTCTCGTTATCATTAAGACAGCATTTCTCGTCATCAGTAACGATACAGGATAGGAATAATCGGTGTTGTTCACGAGCCAATTGATGACGAGTAAGCAGAGATGCACATATGCCACACGCTGATTTTTGTGATATTGACTTAGACCAAGCGGTCCCCATACACTCGATTTTTGAATCTTCCCCACTGCGCACAAATGTCGCACTATGGTGGAATGATCACACGTAATCACATTTGCCAGTTCTCGAGTACACTGACGTCGATAATTGTGGATTAATGCATGTAAACGACTCTTAACAAACTTCGAAGATCTTGTTAAAAGTTATGAGTCACTTACGTCAAAATGGTTGTCCTAATACGAGAAAACTACTTTGTTGCCGTGTTCTGTCGAATGGCATGATCACCCTACATGGCGCATATGTTTTGGCTGCCTCCGTTGCTGTCACCCCTCTATTGAACTCAAACAAAAGAACGTGTCGTAAACGTTCCGATTTCGCCACTTCGTTTTCTAGGGTCCACAGGTCCACTATGTTTAAATGTCAAAATGATAGTATTAAACTCAAATAGCAACAGTTAACTACAATTAAAAATGACAATCGATATATAAACACGTAGCAAACATAGCACCAACATGCGAACCATAAACTCTACGAACTTATGCACCAATCTAATAATTAACATAGGAAGGAAAAGAGATTACACATGTTCTAGTACAGTGTCATATGCAGTGAGCTAGCTTGCGAGCCAGAGAGGTCTCTGGAAAGAGTTAGTGCGGCGGATTAACGAGCGTGTTTTGATATTCGGGGCCAGTCTGATTGCGGTTTTTACGCGATTTTCTACCCTCTTTCAGCAAACTACTGGGCGTTCGTCAAATTCAACTTCAGATAAAACGATACACAAACGGTTAAATACGAAACATGTAGAACAAAGTTTACAGGATTCAAAGGCGGATGGCGCACACGAATTCCCTCCATCAAGAAAGGTAGCCGCCATACAGTTAAATAAACTTGTATTTGACAAATTTAGAAAACACGGGCTCTTTACTAGACATATACGATAAGAAGAAAAATAAGAAAACGAAGATGAAAGAAGACTAAATGTCATTTAATGGGGACTTTTTAAAAAATCATCTCAGTTAAACGAGAAATACGATATCTTAAACAGTTCAGAAAATATCTTAGCTGAACAGGTAAGCTGAATCTTTGTATATAGTGCACTCATGACTTTTTCAGGGTAACTTTTCTGAAATTCTCCAACTTGTAAAGGGAAAAGAGCTCTCTCCTTAGGTCCTCCACTCGGCCTCACACCAAATTATCCTATTAGTCCTCGGAAATAGTGCATTAATACCACCTACTGTACTGGGAATTTATGAGAGACGCTGTCTGTCTTCAGCACTCCCGCTAGTCATCCGAAGGCATTGATAGCGTTATTGGATCCTAGTGGCAGCTCTTCGTCGACACTGACGTGAGTGACAATCTGCAGGTGACTTTGCTTTCCATTGCTCCTGGGACGCTCTCTTTCACATTGCAGACGATTGCTTCTGGGATACCGAGTGCGTATCGGAGTCTTTTCCCTCCATCTCCAGGACACGGTATGCATCTCGTGTCATGCAGCGCTAGTATGCGTTAACTTCGTTTGCCTTGTTTCACGAATTGCAAATTGACCTGTCTTATCTGCCATACATGAAGTGCAGAAAAATAATAGGATGAGCTCTACGGTTGGTTCATTATTATGACCACTGCTAGGGAACATTAGGCAAATTTCACACAGTCTGAGACGGAAGGGAAGGTAATTATTGAATGGAAAAAGACATAATATACGGTCTTCATTTTACAAGGACAATGAAACCTCTACGGACGATTGTTATGCCTCCTGCAGTTGCGAAAATAGATAATAGTAGAAGTCAGTAATAGCATCTAATATACTGTAGTGAAAAACTAGTCCTGAATATATTGCAAGGATAAAGGGTACACATTATTTAGTTGGTCCATATTTCTCTATTACTACTGTAAATGTACTCACAGTCCCATTGTAGTGAAAAGACGATGGCATTTAAAAGATATTTTCTCGTTCTGAGATTATACTTTTTTCTACATTATTTTATTTCTTTGATTTCAGGGTCAACGACGTTTACTCAAACCGAATATTAAAAGTCTTAGCTAGCATGCAGAAAGTGTGTCTCCACGCCTTACCTCTAGACGAGCCTTGGAGTGTGGAAGAATTTCTACAGCAGACAGAGGATACCTGTCGAAATGCGGCTATTGTGAGTTGATATTGCTCCGACATTTTACGACTCTGTGTGAAAAAATTTTGATTCATTCTCTGAGTTATATGTTCCCAGTTTCACATTGGCTGCTTATGTTTATACAGGAATTAAATCGAAAGAGCCTTATGGTTGAAGAAGCAGTAGAAGAAGTTCTGGAATTGGTAAGAAGAGCTGGAGAAGCAATGAAAACTAGTTCAGATGGAGATGTTTTCAGCTGCATGCTTGATGGTAAGTACTGAGTGAGCTAGTGCAATAGCTAAGACACTGTACTCGTACTCGGAAGGAGCGGGGTTCAAATTCCTGTTCGTCTCTGCTGATTTATGTTTCCCGTGATTTCTCGAAATCACTGAAAGCGAAAGCCCTGATGGTTTCGGACAAACAGTGGTGGTGGATTTCATTTGCTATATTCGTTCAACTTGAGTTCATCCGCCGTATCCATTGACCTCGGCGTCGAACAATCTAAATCCTGAATCTCCCTCGTTCATAAATAACTTAGTCATTCGAGCCTCTAGCGGCATTCATTCTCTTTTAGCACTCATCGGCTAGATCTTTTATTAAAATAGGGTACTTGCAGTATTCTCCTCTAGATTGGCAATTTAAAATTATCTGTCGGCCCTTTGGACCGCCTCCGTATCTGATTTGTCATCGTAGATGTCTGCTATTCAGGGGACCCGAATTCAATTCCCGGCAATGCGAAAAATTTTTCCTCGGTGGGGGAATAGGATGGAAACCAGTCAGTCAGTCTTCTGATACCAACTGAGGCGCTACTTGATCGAGAAGTAGCGGCTCCAAGATCTGCAAAGCCGGCAACATCCCGGAGAGCTGTGAACTGATCAAATGCCCCACCGTGCAGCAGCCAAGTGACTCCATTTGCAGAGGATGATACGGTCGTCTCGATTGGCTCGTGTGTGCCCATAGCGGAGGAGCTTCGCTCTTCGCCTTTCTCTTAGTGTTTCTTCACAGCTCAACTCATACGGCCACGTGAGAACGCCAGAAACATCCCTTTCCAATCAATTCTTGGTCTCCCTTGAACGATGCGTTGGTAGATGTGTCGTATGAGCTTTCATTATTTGTCACTGACATTGTCTTTTTGCAATTCTGTGAGTCACTGCCTATGCAGACTTGCTCAGTCTTTCCCAAGATAAAGAATTTTGTATTAAACGTACAGATATACGACCAATGGCTCCCACGTTAGTTTAATCCAACACCAGTTATTTGAGATCTCACATATTCTCTCAAAAGGTCAGTTTCGATGTTACAGTGAGTCTTGTCGATAGTTCTCCCCCTATACTTCTTAAATAATAATGGTTCAGCACTACCGTACTCCTTTGGCAATTTTAAACCACTCTGTCTATACACGGTTCAGTCACATAAATGTGACCACTAGCCAGACGGCCGAATAACCATCGTCTGCAGCGCGGATCGCTACGAGAGGTGCAGGAAAAGAGTCAGTGAGATTCGGGAAGGTATCAACAGGGATGTGGAGCCATCGCCGACTGCAGTGCCGTTCCCAGCTGCGCTTGGTTTCCAGGTTGAGGATTCAGCTCGATCGAGGTGGTCCCACAGATTCTTGATCAGGCTTAAATCCTGGGAGTCTGGTGGCCAGTGGATTACTATAAACTCACCCTGGTGCTCTTAGAACCGTGCATGTACAATGAGATCTGTATGACACGTTGCGTTGTCCTGCTGGTAGATGTCATCGTACCGAGAAAGAACAAAGTATTTTCAGGGTGGACATGGTTCCCAAGGATAGATGCATATTTGTGTTGCTCCATTGTGCCTTTCAGAACGACAAAATCACCCACGGAATGCCACGAAAACATTCCCAGACCATAACGCTCCCTCCTCCGGCCCGGGTTCTTCCGACTATTGTAGTAGTATGTTTGTTTTCAGGCGTTTCAAGCCGATGAAGCATAAAGCGTGATTCATCTGAAAAGGCCACCCGTCAACATTCAGTGGACGTAGAGTTGCAATAATGGCGAGCAAATTCCAGCCTTCGTTGCCGATGGACTGTAGTCAAAATGGGTGCTTGAACCAGGTGCCTGCTGCGGAGGCCCATATGCAGCAACGTTCGCTGAACGGTCGTTGAGGAGACACTGTTGGTAGCCCCTTGGTTCGTCTGGGCAGTTAGTCGCTCAACAGTTGCACATCTATTCGCCAAACACGTCTTCGCCCTTGTCATCAGTGGCCAGGGTGCACCACAGTTGACTCGGTGCCGTTTTCGGATAGCACCATTTTGCCATATGCGGTGTATTTTAATAACGACGACATGCGAACTGTTCACGAACTTAGCCGTTTCGGAAATGCTTCCACCCATGACCCAAAAGCCAAAGGGCATGCCCTTTTGGACGTCAGAGAAATCGCTCTGTTTCCGCATTACGACTATGACTGCACTGTTTATCGCCGACAGCGACAGAAAGTCTTTTATTTGGAGTAAGAGTTCATAAAAGTAGCTTAGAATTTCACATCACACCTCTTCAAAGTAATGCTCGTGTCGGACTGAAACTGCAAACCGCAAGAATCTGCACTCATCCAAAACAGTAAACTGACAGTCTTATCCGAGCAAATATTATCTAGGTTTCTAGAACGAAATATTCGCTCTACAACGGAGTGTGCGCTCATGTGAAACTTCCTGGCAGATTAAACCTGTGTGCCGGACCGAGACTCTAACTCGGGACCTTTGCTTTCCGCGGGCAAGTGCTCTACCAACTGAGCTACCCAAACACGACTCACGCGAAAGGCAAAGGTCCCGAGTTCGAGTCTCGGTCCGGCACACAGTTTTAATCTGCCAGGAAATTTCATTATTTAGGTCTGTTACCCATCAGACTCCACAAACATTATGCAACAACAAGCCTCTCGTCTTCTCCAAAAAATATGTTATATACCAGTTTTCATAATATTCATTATTGTCCTCTATTTCGAAAGTGAGTTTAAAGTTCCACAGTTGTAAAACGTCTCGGTATTCACTATTACACTGTAAGCTCTCCTGCAGTACCTCCCCCCAGCTACTGCATGACCTCCGGAATCTGCGGCGGCCCCTCTTGCCAGCGGCACCAACACCAGCCCTATGCCAACAGCACCATCGCCATCACCTGCGTTAGCAGCAACAAAATTAACAACGAAAATCTCCCACGTATTACCGTTTAAATCTCTCACCAGAACCCATCCTACAATTACTGTTTCTTAAATTACCTAGAGCTACAGGTTTTAATTCTAGTCATGTGCATGATTTAAAAAGCATTTTATGTGAAACGCAATCCGCATCATAATTTTGTTGCAGATGTGACTACTTTCTATTTAATTAATGATATCGTCGTCAGTCTCCTCCCTAGTTACATTTACTATTCGGCACAAGAGGACTTCACCATTCAGATAGTTACTGTGCGTTGAATGCTCTTCATTGCTCTAAAGCTTATGCTCAAGTATTAAAATGAACTGTCAATAACAACGAAATAGTTTGAAGGAAGTAAGATTATAATTTAATGTTTCCTCGGCCATGACGTTAGTAATGTAACACTTCTGTCACTAATTGTAGCACTTCTGCTGCTAAATGTAACTGGGTTTTCTCTTTTGATGCTAGTCAATTGTCAGGATGAGATTTACTGCAAAGGGCATTTGATTCTACAGCATTATGCCAGGGTGAAATTAATAAATAAATTAATTTTTCTCTCTTAACAACTGAAACGTCCCCTTAGGAAAATTATACAAGACTGTGCTTAAACTGACACACAATATTTTTAGCGCAACGCAATCTGACTTTCAAAAATCCCTACAAAAAAAATGGCCCTGACTAACATTAACCTATACGTTTCACAAATCACTTACCTCACAAAAATCTTCGTTACTCAGGCTACTGCAATACAGCGAGCGCCTCTACTGCCAGCTAAATAAAAGATTCAGACAACTGAAGGCACTAAATACTGATAGGCATAGTTAGCAAATGAAAGATTTTGATAGAGAACAAACAATGTATTTATCTCAATAGTGTTCAAAAGTCATAATGTATATAGCAGTTCATGACATCCAGTCTTACAAATTACAAAACTCCGCCATCTCTCTCCCCACATCCACCACTGCTGGCGGCTCACCTCCAATTGCGCAACGCTGCGCGCTGTTAACATCCAGCTGCCCAACACTACAGTGACAGACAACAATGCAAACTAGCCACAGACTGCACACAGCACAGCCAGTGATCTTCATACAGAGCGCTACGTGGCGTTACCAATAAAAAAACCTAAACAGCCTACTTACATAGCCCCCATGCTTCCCACAAAAAATATTACAAAATTGTTTTGGGCAGTGTCGAATACAAATCTGAAAAAATTTTTCATAATTTTAATAACAAAGATATCAAATGCGCACACTTATTGGCTCGTCCGCCAGGATGTTACGTCGGAACAAAGTAATCGTAGGAACTTAACCGCAAAAAAAAAAAAGGCTCAAATGGCTCTGAGCACTGCGACTTAACTTCTGAGGCCATCAGTCGCCTAGAACTTAGAACTAATTAAACCTAACTAACCTAAAGAAACCACACACATCCATGCCCGAGGCAGGATTTGAACCGTAGCGGTCGCTCCGTTCCAGAGTGTAGCGCCTAGAACAGCACGGCCACTCCGGCCGGCCACTTAACCGCTAGAGGACTTTTCGTACATCGTGATACGTGTAATCAATATGTTTAATCAACATATTAACAGTCAATAAATAAGATTATATTGTTTGCCCATCCAATCTATGAATAAGTAGGACATAATCAGTTACAGGATTAGAGCGACAAATGTATGTAAATAAGGCAAATGCATACTCTTCTCGAGATAAATCAGCAACAAGGCTAGATATACATAAGCGAGGCATAAGTCGTTATTGCAATATATTATCGAATAAAACAAAGTAGGTGTTGGGCCCAGAATAGCTCTGTCCTTCGAGTGCTCTTTTTGACGTGTGTTCTTTTAGCCTTGTAGGTCTCCTACAAACCGAGAGTACGCCCTTTTTCCACCTTTTGCGGAATACGCATACAGCTCTCGATATTGCCTATAGTGTGGCTAGCTGCTGCCAAGTGCGTTCCCAGTGTAGTTTTGTTATGTGCCTGCAAATGCTCCGTGAATATTACTTTAAAAGAACGACCAGTTTGACCGCTGTAAAATTTGTGACAACTGCTACAAACGATCATGTAAACCCCAGAACCATTAAATTAATCAACTATGACTCTTGTAATGGTTTGATTATTAGCATTTGAAGTGACATTATGTTGTAAACCTTTATTCAACAAAGTATTTTCATTCTCACTCAGTTAGTTAGATATAGGTCACGTTAGCTACCCTGTCATAAAAACGATGTTGTCCAACGCCACCCTTACTTTTTACTACATTAACCTACTGACGCTTTAGCTGTATGCCTAACTTTTTGTCATGCGTCTTTACTCTGACAAATAGAAATGAGCGTTTGGCGTCATTGGCTGGGAGGCCCCTTGCGGGGCAGGTCCGGCCGACTTGGTGCAGGTCGTATTACGTACATTGGGCGACCTGCGTGCCGGATGGGGGTGAAATGATGATGAAGACAACACAATACCCAGTCCCTGAGCAGAGAAAATCTCTGACCCAGCCGGGAATCGAACCGGTGCCCGTAGGACGGCAACCCGTCACGCTGACTACTCAGCTATCGCGGCGGACTTTACTCTGACAGAGTAAGGATTAATGTTGAAAGAATAGAAAAGAGGCACAACAAAAAGTTAGGATTACTGTTTAAGCGTCAGAATGTTACTATTGTAAAGAGTAAGGGCGGCGTTTATTTCATGTAGTGTTGCTTGTTTGTTAGCACTGACAACTCTACGCAAATGCTGCTGATCTCGGTCTTTAAATGAAGACCATCGGCCAGTGCATTGTCTGTGGTGAGAGGTAATATCTGAATTTGATATTTTTGGCCCTCTTGACACTGCGGATCTCGGTATATTTAATTCCCTATTTCCGTAATGGAGTGTCCCATGCGTCTAGCGCCAGCTACCATTCCGCGTTCCAAGTCAGTTGCTTCCCACAGGGCGGCCATAATCACGTCGCAAACCTTTTCATATGAATAACCTAAATACAGATGACATCTTTAACACTGCACTGCCCTGTTACGCGCTGTGTATGTGATACCACCGATATCTGCTTATGTGTATATCGCTATCCCTTGACTTTTGCCACCTCAGTATATAAGGAAGTACTGTACGAAAAAAGTTACACAGTTATTCCGTCAGATCTAGATGTGATTTCAAAGTGGTACATAGATTGACATCTTGCTTTAAATGTTCAAACACGTAAAATTGTGCACTTCACAAAACGGGAAAAACATAGTGTCCTGTGACTGTAGTAGCAATGACTCTTAGTTGGAATCGGTCAACTCACGTGAATGATAAATGCGTACCAGCGTGTAACAATTCATGAGCTTGTGAAATGGAACGATCACATAGTCTGAGTCGTAGGTGAGGCAGGCGGCAGAAATCAGTTTATTGGTCGAATACTAGGGAAATGGAATCAATCTACAAAGGGGACTGCTTACAGATCACTTCTGGGCACAGCCTAGAATATTGTTCACGTGTGTGGATCCGTACGAGATAGGACTAATAGGAGATACTGAACGTATACAGAGAAGGGCAGCACGAATGGACACATTATTTTTTGATCCTCGGGGGAGTGGCACACAGATACTGAAGAAACTTAACTGAGTAACTCTTGAAGACGGACGGTAACTATCCCGAGAAAGGCTACTAACAAATTTTCAAGAACCGGCTTTAAGTGATGACTCTAGGAATATGCTACAATCTCCTACGTATCGCTCCCGTAGGTATCGTGAGGAGAATATTAGATAATTGCAGCGCACACAGAGGCAATGAAACAATCATTCTTTCCAGTCTCCATACATGAGTGGAACGAGAAGCAACCCTAATAACTAGTACAGTACAATGGAGAACCCTCTGCCGTGCCCTTCACAGTCGTTTGTAAAGGATGGATATAGGAGAAGATGTAGCTCTAAAATCCACGTTGCAAAAGGAAATAAATTTTTTTCTGTGTTGAGTCTTTTCGAAAAGTCGTTCCATTCCTTATTCCGCAAGTACTGGATTTCTCTTTACAAGCCGTGTGCGTGTGTGTAGATGTGTGTGTGTTACGTTAACCTTAAGTGAGTGCGTTGAGTCAAGTGTAATAGTCCGTGTGTCCTGCAGTTGGAGATGATACAAAAGAAAGACAGTCAGTATCATACCTCTCCCTAACAGCACCTCGTGGCTAAGAATTGCATTACGCGAATGGACCATGAACAACAGTGACCATGTACTCCACAGAAATGTCGAACTAATGTGTGTTGCCAACCTGGGTCACGGAGATGGGTCTGTGGAGCGATAGTTTACAGAATGTCATCACTGTGCTAGGTTCAGCAGTAAATGTTCGTGTGATAATACATGTTGTTGTTGTTGTGGTCTTCAGTCCTGAGACTGGTTGGATGCAGCTCTCCATGATACTCTATCATAGAAATTATATTTGTTGTTCCGTTGAACCCACTACAGAGTGTACACTATCTGATCAAAAGTATCCGGAGACCTATCAGCGGACATTAATATGGGGCGTGTAAGGCCTTAGCCTTAATGACGGATTGAACTCAGCTGGCAACACTTTAAGTGAGGTGTCAGAATGTCTATGGGTGAATGGCAGCCCGTTCCTCTTCAAGAGTTGAAACCAGAGAAGGTGCTGATGTTGTATGCTAGGATCTGGGGCTATGTCGACGTTATAGTCACCGCAGATGTGTTCCACTGAACTTAGGTCGGTACTCTCGGCAGGGCATTCCATTTGAGGAATGTTAGTGTCCACAAACCATTGTCTCACAAGTTTTGCTTTTTGACAGAGTGCATTGTCATGCCGATACAGTCATCGCAGGCAGCTACACAGGTAGCAGGGGTTGTGTGGCGTGGACTGGGCGGTTTTTCAGGTTAGATGACCTCGGGCAAGTGGAGAAAGGGCAATAGCCTCAGAGGGTGCGGGGCAAAGTCAGCACATGCGGGGACCACGTAGTAGTCGGTATTGTAATTGTAAACTGTCGAAGCTGCGTTGGTAAGGTACCGGAACTTCAGGCGCTGATAGAAAGCACCAAAGCTGAAATCGTTATACGTACAGAAAGCTGGCTGAAGCCAGAGATAAATTCTGCTGAAATTATTACAAAGGCACAGACGGTGTTTAGAAAGGATAGATTGCATGCAACCGGCGGTGGCGTGTTTGTCGTTGTTGGTAGTAGTTTATCCTGTAGTGAAATAGAAGAGGATAGTTCCTGTGAATTATTATGGGTAGATGTTATACTCAACAACAAAGCTAGGTTAATAAGTGACTCCTTTTACCGACCTCCCGACTCAGCACCATTAGTACCAGAGCAACTGAGAGAAAATCTGGGATACATTTCACATAAATTTCCTCAGCATGTTATAGTCTTAGGTGGAAATTTCAATTCACCAGATATAGACTGGGACACTCAGATGTTTAGGACGGGTGGTAGGGACAGAGCATCGAGTGACATTATACTCAGTGCGCTATCCGAAAATTACCTCGAGCAATTAAACAGAGAACCGACACGTGGAAATAACATTTTGGACCTACTGATAACAGACCAGAACTTTTCGACTCTGTAAGCGCAGAGCAGGGATCAATGATCACAAGGCCGTTGCAGCATCCCTGAATATGGAAGTAAATAGGAGTATAAAAAAAGGGAGGAAGGTTTATCTGCTTAGCAAGAGTATTAGGAGGCAGATCTCATACTACCTAACAGATCAAAACGAAAATTTCTGTTCCGACACTGACAATGTTGAGTGTTTATGGAAAAAGTTCAAGGCAATCGTAAAATGCGTTTTAGACAGTTACGTGCCGAGTAAAACTGTGAGGGACGGGAAAAACCCACCGTGGTTCAACAACAAGGTTAGGAAACTACTGCGAAAGCAAAGAGAGCTTCACTGCAAATTTAAACGCAGCCAAAACTTCTCAGACAAACAGAAGCTAAATTATGTCAAAGTTAGCGTAAGGAGGGCCATGCGTGAAGCGTTCAGCGAATTCGAAAGTAAAATTCTATGTACTTACTTGACAGAAAATCCTAGGAAGTTCTGGTCTTACGTTAAATCAGTAAGTGGCTCAAAAACAGCATATCCAGACACTCTGGGATGATGATGGCATTGAAACAGAGGATGACACGCGTAAAGCTGAATTGCTAAACACCTTTTTCGAAAGCTATTTCACAGAGGAAGACAGCACTGCAGTTCCTTCTCTAAATCGTCGCACGAACTAAAAAATGGTTGACATCGAAATAAGTGTACAAGGAATAGAAAAGCAACTGAAATCACTCAACAGAGGAAAGTCCACTGGACCTGACGGGATACCAATTCGATTCTACACAGAATACGCGAAAGAACTTGCCCCCCTTCTAACAGCCGTGTACCGCAATTCTCTAGAGGAACGGAAGGTTCCAAATGATTGGAAAAGAGCACAGGTAGTTCCAGTTTTGAAGAAGGGTCTATATCTCTGATATCGATCTGTTGTAGAATTTTAGAACATGTTTTTTGCTCGCGTATCATGTCATTTCTGGAAACCCAGAATCTACTGTGTAGGAATCAACATGGATTCCGGAAACAGCGATCGTGTGAGACCCAACTCGCCGTATTTGTTCATGAGACCCAGAAAATATTACATACAGGCTCCTAAGTAGATGCCATTTTCCTTGACTTCCGGAAGGCGTTCGATACAGTTAGCACTGTCGCCTGATAAACAAAGTAAGAGCCTACAGAATATCAGACCAGCTGTGTGGCTGGATTGAAGAGTTTTTAGCAACCAGAACACAGCATGTTGTTCTCAATGGAGAGACGTTTACAGACGTTAAAGTAACCTCTGGCGTGCCTCGGGGGAGTGTTATGGGACCATTGTTTTTCACAATATATGTAAATGACATAGTAGAAGTTCCATGCGGCTTTTCGTGGATGATGATGTAGTATACAGAGAAGTTGCAGCATTAGAAAATTGCAGCGAAATGCAGGAAGATTTGCAGCGGATAGGAAGTTGGTGCAGGGAGTGGCAACTGACCCTTAACATAGATAAATGTAATGTATTGCGAATATACAGAAAGAAGGATCCTTTATTGTATGATTATATGATAGCGGAACAAACACTGGTAGCAGTTACTTCTGTATAAAATATCTGGGA
The DNA here is from genome assembly GCF_023897955.1 of Schistocerca gregaria. Taxonomy (NCBI): domain Eukaryota; kingdom Metazoa; phylum Arthropoda; class Insecta; order Orthoptera; family Acrididae; genus Schistocerca; species Schistocerca gregaria. The sequence goes on along the minus strand of NC_064931.1, from coordinate 816,479,627 downwards.
GTATGCGTGCGGAAAGATTTGAAGTGCACTGATCATATAAAATTAATTGTTGGTAAGGCGGGTGCCAGGTTGAGATTCATTGGGAGAGTCCTTAGAAAATGTTGTCCACCAACAAAGGAGGTGGCTCACAAAAAACTCGTTCGACCTATACTTGAGTATTGCTCATCAGTGTAGGATCCGTACCAGGTCGGGTTGACAGAGGAGATGGAGAAGATCCACAGAAGAGCGGCACGTTTCGTCACAGGGTTATTTGGTAAGCTTGATAGCGTTACGGAGATGTTGAGCAAACTCCAGTGGCAGACTCTGCGAGAGAGGCGCTCTACATCGCGGAGAGGGTGCGTTTCTGGATGAGGTATCGAATATATTGTTTCCCCCTACTTATGCTTCCGGAGGAGATCATGAATGCAAAATTAGAGAGATTCGATCGCGCAAGGAGGCTTTCCGGCAGTCGTTCTTCCTGCGAACCATACGTGACTGGAACAGGAAAGGGAGGTAATGACAGTGGCACATAAAGTGCCCTCCTCCACACACCGTTGGGTGGCTTGCGGAGTATAAATGTAGATGTAGATAGGCAGATCGTCTCTGAACTGTCTCTTTACTGTACGCAGTACACAGTTCTGTAATAGAGGTTCAAATCCTGCCGCATTTAGCGTTTGCTTAAGCGCAATTAACGGACCAAACACTATCATCGAAATACACCCCCATGTGTAACGCCACCTCCTCTGCACTTCACTGTTGGCACTACACATGGAGGCAGGAAACGTTCTCCAAACACTTCCATCGGATTGCCACAGAGTATAGCATGATTTATCAATCCAAATCACTCGTTTGCAATCATCCACTGTCCAGCGGCGGCTCTCTTTACATTACCTCAAGCGACGCTTGGCACAGACTACAGCAATTTGTAGCTTATGAGGAGCTGCTCGACCATTGTACCCCATTCTTTTTAACTCCTGATGCACAGTCTTGGTTGCTGGTAGCTCTCTCCAACTTTCGAGTGAATTCTTCGACTGATTTAATGCAACTTAATACAATCACCCTCCGCAATGTTCGACGCTCCTGTCCGTTAGTATATGAGGTCTTTCTAGCCTTGATTTAGCTGCGGTTCTCCCTTCGCGTTTCCACTTCACAGTTAAATAACAAATAGTAGGTTTAGGCACCTTTGAAAGGCCTGAAATGACCATGGTGGATTTGTTATTCAGGTGGCATCCGATGACTAGTCCACGTTCCAAGTCAATAAGCTCTCCCGACCGACCCATTCTGCTGTTACTGCTTCTGTACTGACAACACAGTACTTCCCGCGTCCCTTCATAATGGCGCTCGGGTCCACCTCTCGTGAGATCTAATAATGACTTCCTGAAAGCGTTTGACTCGGTGCCCCACTGCAGACTCCTAACTAAGGTACGACCATATGGGATTGGTTACCATATATGTGAGTGGCTCAAAGACTTCTTAAGAAATAGAACCCAGTACGTTCTCCTCGATGGTGAGAGTTCATCGGAGGTGAGAGTATCATCTGGAGTGCCCCAGCGAAGTGTGGTAGGTCCGTTGTTGTTTTCTATCTACATAAATGATCTTTAGGATAGGGTGGATAGCAATGTGCCGCAGTTGTTGACGATACTGTGGTGTACGGGAAGGTGTCGTCGTTGAGTGACTGTAGGATGATACAAGAAGACTTGGACAGGATTTGTGATTGGTGTAAAGAATGGCAGCTAACTCTAAATATAGATTAATGTAAATTAATGCAGATGAATATGAAAAAGAATCCCGTAATTTTTGAATATTCCATTAGCGCTTGACACAGTCACGTCGATTAAATATTTGGGCGTAACATTGCAGAGCGATATGAAGTGGGACAATCATGTAATGACGGTTGTAGGGAAGGCGGATAGTCGTCTTCGGTTCATTGGTAGAATTTTGGGAAGATGTGGTTCATCTGTAAAGGAGACCGCTTATAAAACGCTAGTACGACCTATTCTTGAGTACTGATCGAGCGTTTGGGATCCCTATCAGGGAGGATTGATGGAGGACATAGAAGCAATTCAGAGGCGGGCTGCTAGATTTGTTACTGGTAGGTTTCATCATCACGCGAGTGGCACGGAAATGCTTCAGGAACTCGGGTGGGAGTCTCTAGAGGAAAGGAGGCGTTCTTTTCGTGAATCGCTACTGAGGAAATTTAGAGAACCAGCATTTGAGGCTGACTGCAGTACAATTCTACTGCCGCCAACTTACATTTCGCGGAAAGACCACAACGATAAGATAAGAGAGATTAGGGCTCGTACAGAGGCATATAGGCAGTCATTTTTCCCTCGTTCTGTTTGGGAGTGGAACAGGAAGAGAAGATGCTACTTGTGGTACGAGGTACCCTCCGCCACGCACCATATGTATGTAGATTGTAATGGTACTTGAATTACGTAACCATTACGGCACCTCAACTCAACCTCTCGATACCAGCGATATTCTACTATGTTTCTGTTAACTACTTAACATATTTCTGAGACAACATTCAGATTTGATTTCATTTTTGATACATCGATATGTTTATATTGCAATGATATTATTCTTATGGGTATTCTTTCTTTTATCACTATGATCTTTTACGCACTTGTAACTCTGATTTTTGGGCGCGTAAGCGATTATTAGTTAGTTGTTAGATAGTCGACCTTGAAAAAGTCAAGTCTTGGACGTCATGTTGGAAAGACGCATATTGTCGTCAGCTTATAAAATGTGAACTTTAAGAGTGAGGAAGGTGTTTCCAAGTATGTTTTGTATTGTGAAGTGATGTTTTGTGTGTTACGTGATATTGCAGCAAAAGTAATAAAAAAGAAGTGTAACTTAAATTCGGAGTGCTGATTACTTTTTTACATGACCATTGTCCTGCAAAAGTGCAATCTTCAAGAATGGTTTGTGAAGCGCATCTACAAAACTTTTGAATGTAGCAGAATGAAACCTAGGCCTCTTTGCATCCGAGCTTGGAATCATCACTACCACGATTTTCGACGATTGAACCACGATTTTACAACGAGACCAGCGTGGGAAACACGAAAAGATGAGTGCCTAGTTTATTCATTATTACATGAAATGACTTTATTAACTGTGCTCTAATGACATCTGCCACACAATAACTTTGTTGTTGCAGTATTTAGCAGCGTGAGCAACACCACAATCGTTATTAAATTTTGACCTTTGTTGTGGTAGGGTTGTTGGAAGATGTAGATGTAGATGAATTCCTCAGTACATCGGGCTGTCCAGATACATTCGATGAGATACAGTGTATTATCAGTGGAGGAAAAAAGCAGAGTACTCTTTTATTGAAACCCAATCCTTTATGCAAATATGTAGTGAATCGGCGGCCTTGGTGGTTGCAGAAGAGCAGGAAGCGGCGGGCGGCGCGGGCGGGAACGGCAGCGTGGTGTCGGGGAGCTCGAACCAGCAGCAGCAGGACTGGAGTCTGGTGTGGGAGTGCTTCGACAGCCCGCACACGCTGCTCGCCACGGGCAACGGCGGGCTGTCCAAGGTGATGCAGGAGCTGGTGCGCAACGCCGTCGCCGAGATGCGCCGCTACTACAGCCGCAAGGCGGTCGACGTGCTCATCAGAGTCACCAGGCACTCGCTCGACTGCCTGCGGAAGCGCTTCTACGTCGACCTGGAAGGAGGTGAGCCAGCAGTTACACTTCTGGTCTACGATATTCGTTGTTGGTCAGTATAAAGCCCAAGCACAATATGTTAGAACGAGTGACACGACACTGCTCAGTCACAAATTTCTGACGGCTTACGCTCCAACACATACAACTTATCTAGAAATTTGGGGTCATTTGTAAGTACGTCCAGGGTTTCAGAAGACTACTGTGGAAGAACTAACAGATGTGCAGTAGAAACATACATATCAGTGGATAGAGCATCGCTCCAAGTTTTTAGCTTATATTACACAGGTGCTCAACATGCACACCCTCTGTAACTTGGCAAACGCCAGCAGTATTGTCGAACTCTTTTCATACACATCCCAATCCGTCATGGTCGATATAAGCGACCGCATTAATTAGATTTCCTTGCATGTATTCCAAATTAAATGAGGGCATGAGCACACAGTCCCTGGCTTAACTCCATAAGAACAAACCACAAATAGTTAAGTCAGGTGTCCGTGGGGGCCATTGAAAAAGAGGAGAATGGTGATGAGACGCATGTCTAATTTCACACTGACGTATTTCGGCATTTAGGTAATCACGAACGCCTGAAAGAAAGCGTCGTAAGGGACATTACGCTTCTACTTCGACCTGGAAGAAGGTGAACCAACAGTTACACTTCTGATCGAAATGAATTTGGGATATTCGTTGTTGGTCAGTATAAAGTCCAAGCACAATATGTCAGAACGAGTGACACGACACTGCTCAAAGCCACAAATTTACACAAATTTCTTTCGGCTTACGCTCCAACACATACAGCAACTTATCTAGAAATTTGGGTTCTTTCATAAGTACGTCCAGGGTTTCAGAAGACTACTGTGGAAGAACTAAGAGATGTGCAGTAGAAACAGACATATCAGTGGATAGAGCATCGCTCCAAGTTTTTAGCTTATATAACACAGGTGCTCAACATGGATGTTGTGGTTGGCAGGAGAGCCAACCGTGTTACTAAAGGAGGCCGAAATGCACGCGTTTTAGCTCACGTAGGCTGGCGTGAGGTCTGGAACATGACAAGGGAATTTGAATTGAGAAAAACGGACGTAGCTGGTGGAATAATTAACTTTAATCCATTAATGATGCACGTCGCTCTAGACATTACATGATTCACAGTATCAATAGTACGGATACTGGCGCCTCGCTAGGTCGTAGCAAATAACGTAGCTGAAGGCTATGCTAACTATCGTCTCGGCAAATGAGAGCGTAGAAGTCAGTGAACCATTGCTAGCAAAGTCGGCTGTAAAACAGGGGCGAGTGCTAGGAAGTCTCTCTAAACCTGCCGTGTGGCGGGGCTCGGTCTGCAATCACTGATACTGGCGACACGCGGATCCGACGTATACTACCGGACCGCGGCCGATTTAAAGGCTACCTAGCAAGTGTGGTGTCTGGCGGTGACACCACAATGGACACCCTCTGTAACTTGGCAAACGCCAGCACTATAGTCTAACTCTTTTCATACATATCCCAATCCGTCATGGTCGATATAAGCGACCGAATTAATTAGATTTCCTTGCATGTATTCCAAATTAAATGGGGCCATGAACACACAGTCTCTGGCATAATCCAATTAGAACAAGCCACATATGGAAAGAGATTTTTCACTCTGTAGTGGAGTGTGCGCTGATATGAAACTTCCTGGCAGATTAAAACTGTGTGCTGGACCGAGACTCGAACTCGGGACCTTCAATCTTCCAGGAAGTTTCATATCAGCGCACACTCCACTGCAGAGTGAAAATCTCATTCTGGAAACATCCCCCAGGCTGTGGCTAAGCCATTTCTCCGCAATATCCTGTCTTTCAGGAGTGCTAGTTCTGCAAGGTTCGCAGGAGAGCTTCTGTAAAGTTTCGAAGGTAGGAGACGAGGTACTGGCAGAAGTAAACCTGTGAGGACGGCGCGTGAGTCGTGCTTGGGCAGCTCAGTTGGAAGAGCACTTGCCCGCGAAGGGCAAAGGTCCCGAGTTCGAGTCTCGTTCCGGCACGCAGTTTTAGTCTGCCAGGAAGTTTCATATCAGCGCACACTCCGCTGCAGAGTGGAAATCTTATTCTGGAAACATCCCCCAGGCTGTGGGTAAGCCATGTCTCCGCAATATCCTTTCTTTCAGGAGTGCTAGTTCTGCAAGGTTCGCAGGACAGCTTCTGAAAAGTTTGGAAGGTAGGAGACGAGGTACTGGCAGAAGTGAAGCTGTGAGGACGGGACGTGAGTCGTGCTTGGGTAGCTCAGTTGGTAGAGCACTTGCCCGCGAAAGGTAAAGGTCCCGAGTTCGAGTCTCGGTCCGGCACACAGTTTTAATCTGCCAGGAAGTTTCAAACCACATATAGTTAAGTCAGGTGTCCCTGGGAGCCATTGAAAAAGAGGTGAATGGTGATGAGACGCATGTCTAATTTCACACTGACGCATTTCGGCATTTAGGTAACCACGAACGCCTGAAAGAGAGAAAGTAAGGGACATTATCTTGTTGCAAAGTGAAATCTGCGCCATCTTGCTGTAGTTTGTGTATAAACCATTGCTGCAGCATGCCCAGCTACATAAAACCAGTCAAAGTTTTATCTCCAAATAGACCTCCACACAAGTCCGCCGGGCGGATTCGTGCTGGGGACCAGGCGCTCCTTCCCAATCCAGAAAGCCTTGCGTTAGACCGCACGGCTAACCGGGCGGGCAGACTACACATTACACCAATAGTTTATCATGTTCATTTATCTGTCACAGTATCCCCTGACTGCTCGACATTTAACCTCTTTAAAGGATTCGTGGAATCAGAGTATGTTGTGCTGCTATCCATATGTGTTTATATACACATATCAAAATAAGTTTGCATCAACACTTTATTTCGAAAGTCATGGTACAGAAAGTAAAAATTGCCTCTTAGGCAAGCGTATAAGAGTATTCACTCACAATGTGTCCCTATCACCAAATCAAAACAACGAACAGTATTGTGTTGGCGATGCTGTCCCTCTGTTGGATGCAGAATCCAGTTTATGTACTCTAGAGCAGCGATATTGCACTCAACAATCACGAGAGGTGTACTGTGGCCCCATGTAATGAACTGCAGAACAACGCTCTACCACCATCTAGTTGTGCATGTGAGTTACAATCTTGGAGGTGTTCGATGTTTGCGGGTTGTCTCTCTAAACATATTGTATGCGATTATCAGTATACGAACAGATGAGTTTCGTCCGTAAACAACACCTGTCCAATCGGCGTGCATTCGGCATTATTTCTTGCTCATTTGTAATGAAGTCCGTGGTGTGATGTAAGACGCCGTGCTCGCCATGGTCGTCGGGAATAGTGATTCACGTCATTCACTCGTCTCCTAATGGTTTGATGTGATACATGACGTCCTGTAGCCTCTTCTAACGCCGAATTCAGTTCTGGAGTACTCATCCAACCGTTCCTTTGACTCGAAAGTCGTACATATCGATCATCATGTACTCCAGTCGAACGTGGGCGGCCGATGCGGTGTAAGTCCTCAACTCTACCTGTAAACTGGAACCGATTCCGTGTTCGCACTACATTACTTCGACTACGGTGCACACATCGAGCAAATTCGTGGTTGACAAGTCTTCTCTGCGTAACGTGATGACGCAGACCCAATCATTGGTCGCACCTGTCCTTCGTGACGTGATTGATGTTCACTCTATTGTTCCACAGACGTCTCTAATTCATCCCTACTGATGCTTTACTTTCAACTGAAGTACTGCAGTCCATTATAGTGCGGCATTCAACCCGTAGGTAGCGCTAATGGATACCGTAAGCATGTTTACAAAAACTTCAGAGGTCACCTTCCGATTGGTACAGGAGCGGTCACAATAGCAGCACACCTGCACGACATATCTGAGTGACGCAACACTTTTGTTGATGTGTATAACATGCATCCTTTATGTATTATTTTCAATACCCAATGATATTATTTTTATTGGCTAATGACTTGTTTCAGGAGGCCTGCTTCGGACTTCGAGACTATTTTGTTCATGTAAAAATGTATTTAAATTAACGTCCCCCGCGACGTTTATTACGTCTGTACGCGAAGTATAATCTCAGTAAGAGGCTCAGACGATTCTGCGGAGAGCTGGGGTGCAAATTTCTCGACCTCCGCTATCGGGTGGAGAAATGTAGGGTCCCCCTGAATAGGTCAGGCGTGCACTACACGCCGGAAGCGGCTACGAGGGTAGCGGAGTACGTGTGGAGTGCACATGGGTTTTTTTTAGGTTAGAGAATGCCCTCCCTAGGCCCGACAAGACGCCTCCTGAGACGCGGCAAGGCAGGAGTAGGCAAAATGCAACAAGGAATAACAATATTAATGTGCTAATAGTAAACTGCAGAAGCGTCTATAGAAAGGTCCCAGAACTGCTCTCATTAATAAACGGTCACAACGCCCATATAGTACTAGGAACAGAAAGTTGGCTGAAACCAGACGTAAACAGTAATGAAATCCTAAACTCTGATTGGAATGTATACCGCAGAGATAGGCTGGACAGTGAAGGGGGAGGCGTGTTTATAGCGATAAGAAGTGCAATAGTATCGAAGGAAATTGACGGAGATTCGAATTGTGAAATGATTTGGGTGAAGGTCACGGTTAAAGCAGGCTCAGACATGGTAATTGGATGTCTCTATAGGCCCCCGGGCTCAGCAGCTGTTGTGGCTCAGCACCTGAAGAATAATTTGGAAAATATTTCCCCACCATGTTATAGTTCTGGGTGGAGATTTTAATTTGCCGGATATAGACTGGGAGACTCAAACGTTCATAACGGGTGGCAGGGACAAAGAATCCAGTGAAATATTTTTAAGTGCTTTATCTGAAAACTACCTTGAGCAGTTAAACAGAAAACCGACTCGTGGCGATAATATATTAGACCTTCTGGTGACAAACAGACCCGAACTATTTGAATCAGTTAATGCAGAACAGGGAATCAGCGATCATAAAGCAGTTACTGCGTCGATGATTTCAGCCGTAAATAGAAATATTAAAAAAGGTAGGAAGATTTTTCTGTTTAGCAAAAGTGACAAAAAGCAGATTACAGAGTACCTGACGGCTCAACACAAAAGTTTTGTCTCAAGTGCAGATAGTGTTGAGGATCAGTGGACAAAGTTCAAAACCGTGGTACAATATGTGTTAGATGAGTATGTGCCAAGCAAGATCGTAAGAGATGGAAAAGAGCCACCGTGGTACAACAACCGAGTTAGAAAACTGCTGCGGAAGCAAAGGGAACTTCACAGCAAACATAAACATAGCCAAAGCCTTGCAGACAAACAAAAATTACGCGAAGCGAAATGTAGTGTGAGGAGGGCTATGCGAGATCCTTTCAATGAATTCGAAAGTAACGTTCTATGTACTGACTTGGCAGAAAATCCTAAGAAATTTTGGTCCTATGTCAAAGCGGTAGGTGGATCAAAACAAAATGTCCAGACACTCTGTGACCAAAATGGTACTGAAACAGAGGATGACAGACTAAAGGCCGAATTACTAAATGTCTTCTTCCAAAGCTGTTTCACAGAGGAAGACTGCGCTGTGCTTCCTTCTCTAGATTGTCGCACAGTTGACAAAATGGTAGATATCGAAGTAGACGACAGAGGGATAGAGAAACAATTAAAATCGCTCAAAAGAGGAAAGGCCGCTGGTCCTGATGGGATACCAGTTCGATTTTACACAGAGTACGCGAAGGAACTTGCCCCCCTTCTTGCAGCGGTGTACCGTAGGTCTCTAGAAGAGCGAAGCGTTCCAAAGGATTGGAAAAGGGCACAGGTCATCCCCGTTCTCAAGAAGGGACGTCGAACAGATGTGCAGAACTATAGACCTATATCTCTAACGTCGATCAGTTGTAGAATTTTGGAACACGTTTTATGTTCGAGTATAATGTCTTTTCTGGAGACTAGAAATCTACTCTGTAGGAATCAGCATGGGTTTCGAAAAAGACGATCGTGTGAAACCCAGCTCGCGCTATTCGTCCACGATTCTCAGAGGGCCTTAGACACGGGTTCACAGGTAGATGCCGTGTTTCTTGACTTCCGCAAGGCGTTTGACACAGTTCCCCATAGTCGTTTAATGAACAAAGTAAGAGCATACGGACTATCAGATCAATTGTGTGATTGGATTGAGGAGTTCCTAGATAACAGAACGCAGCACGTCATTCTCAATGGAGAGAAGTCTTCCGAAGTAAGAGTGATTTCAGGTGTGCCGCAGGGGAGTGTCATAGGACCGTTGCTATTCACAATATACATAAATGACCTGGTGGATGACATCGGAAGTTCACTGAGGCTTTTTGCAGATGATGCTGTGGTGTATCGAGAGGTTGCAACAATGGAAAATTGTACTGAAATGCAGGAGGATCTGCAGCGAATTGACGCATGGTGCACGGAATGGCAATTGAATCTCAATGTAGCGAAGTGTAATGTGATGCGAATACATAGAAAGATAGGTCCCTTATCATTTAGCTACAAAATAGCAGGTCAGCAACTGGAAGCAGTTAATTCCATAAATTATCTGGGAGTACGTATTAGGAGTGATTTAAAATGGAATGATCATATAAAGTTGATCGTCGGTAAAGCAGATGCCAGACTGAGATTCATTGGAAGAATCCTAAGGAAATGCAATCCGACAACAAAGGAAGTAGGTTACAGTACGCTTGTTCGCCCAATGCTTGAATACTGCTCAGCAGTGTGGGATCCGCACCAGGTAGGGTTGATAGAAGAGATAGAGAAGATCCAACGGAGAGCAGCGCGCTTCGTTACAGGATCATTTAGTAATTGCGAAAGCGTTACGGAGATGATAGATAAACTCCAGTGGAAGACTCTGCAGGAGAGACGCTCAGTAGCTCGGTACGGGCTTTTGTTGAAGTTTCGAGAACATACCTTCACCGAAGAGTCAAGCAGTATATTGCTCCCTCCTACGTATATCTCGCGAAGAGACCATGAGGATAAAATCAGAGAGATTAGAGCCCACACAGAAGCATACCGACAATCCTTCTTTCCACGTACAATACGAGACTGGAATAAAAGGGAGAACCGATAGAGGTACTCAGGGTACCCTCCGCCACACACCGTCAGGTGGCTTGCGGAGTACGGATGTAGATGTAGATGTAGATGTATAGGGATTTTATACGGGTTTCACTAATAGATAGGTTGATTTACGAGGAAGGTTTGTGTACATATATTACTAGCGAACCAAGCAAAGCTTGGTAGTTGCCAAATATGTGTGGAAGCTGGATCATGTCCTAAACTCCTTCAACCCCCTTCTCTCTCCCCATCTCCCCTCCCTCATTCTTTGTCCATTTCCTCCTTCTCCCCCACCTCCCACTCTGTGCATCACCTCCTCCCTCCTCTCTCCCCACAGCCCTCCTCCCCGCCTCTCTATGTCCAATACCTTCCCCGCCCGCCAGTCCCTCTGTCTTCTTACCGAATCTATGACTTCTCAGCCCTGCAAGCTTGGAAGCCCCACTAGAAATCTGCGAACTGTCCGCCTCGTACCTGTCTCCATTTTGTCCCGTCCTACCTGCAGCCGGACCGTCCTAATCACCTTGCTCTACCTGTCCCTTGGACTCGGCCGAACTCCTGCCACACAGTCCTGTCTGCCTGTTAGTATCGTTCTAGTTTTCGTAGACTTCACATCGTGCCACTTAGATACTACCATCTCAATAGTTGTGATACGGAAGTTTCAACGTCAATTCGTGGTAATCCTAGTTGCCACTATGAAGGTTATTCTTACACAGTGAAGAAAACGATGGAAGATGGGACTGTGATTTGGCGCTGTTGAAAACAGAAAGAGAAGAATTGCCGAGGAAATCTTAAAACCAAGGATTCTACAGTGCTCTTTTCGCACGAGTATCACTATGTAGCTCAGGATGACGCAATGCTGGAAGTACAGAGGTCTCTGTACCAGGCAAAGAAGGGGGCACTAGAGGAAAATACGTCTATTTCCAAAATCTATTCAGTGGAGTTAGGTAGCTTGCATAATCGAGGGTTCGACTTTGTGACAGAAATGCCAGCGTAACGAACAACGAAGAGGACGTTATACAAGCAAAGGGCAAAGTTGTATGGTAGTGACAAGAGAAGAGATTGAACTTAATACAGAGCTGTTGTTGTTGTCTTCAGTCCTGAGACTGGTTTGATGCAGCTCTCCATGCTACTCTATCCTGTGCAAGCTGCTTCATCTCCCAGTACCTACTGCAACCTACATCCTTCTGAATCTGCTTAGTGTACTCATCTCTCGGTCTCCCTCTACGATTTTTACCCTCCACGCTGCCCTCCAATGCTAAATTTGTGATCCCTTGATGCCTCAAAACATGTCCTACCAACCGATCCCTTCTTCTAGTCAAGTTGTGCCACAAACTTCTCTTCTCCCCAATCCTATTCAATACCTCCTCATTAGTTACGTGATCTACCCATTTAATCTTCAGCATTCTTCTGTAGCACCACATTTCGAAAGCTTCTATTCTCTTCTTGTCCAAACTAGTTATCGTCCATATTTCACTTCCATACATGGCTACACTCCAAACAAATACTTTCAGAAACGACTTCCTGATACATAAATCTATATTCGATGTTAACAAATTTCTCTTCTTCAGAAACGCTTTCCTTGCCATTGCCAGTCTACATTTTATATCCTCTCTACTTCGACCATCATCAGTTATTTTACTTCCTAAATAGCAAAACTCCTTTACTACTTTAAGTGTCTCATTTCCTAATCTAATTCCCTCAGCATCACCCGATTTAATTTGACTACATTCCATTATCCTCGTTTTGCTTTTGTTAATGTTCATCTTATATCCTCCTTTCAAGACACTGTCCATTCCGTTCAACTGCTCTTCCAAGTCCTTTGCTGTCTCTGACAGAATTACAATGTCATCGGCGAACCTCAAAGTTTTTACTTCGTCTCCATGAATTTTAATACCTACTCCAAATTTTTCTTTTGTTTCCTTTACTGCTTGCTCAATATACAGATTGAATAACATTGGGGATAGGCTACGCCCCTGTCTCACTCCCTTCCCAACCACTGCTTCCCTTTCCTGTCCCTCGACTCGTATAACTGCCATCTGGTTTGTGTACAAATTGTAAATAGCCTTTCGCTCCCTGTATTTGAGCCCTGCCACTTTCAGAATTTGAATGAGAGTGTTCCAGTCAACATTGTCAAAAGCTTTCTCTAAGTCTACAAATGCTAGAAACGTAGGTTTGCCCTTTCTCAATCTTTCCTCTAAGATAAGTCGTAAGGTCAGTATTGCCTCACGTGTTCCAACATTTCAACGGAATCCAAACTGATCCTCCCCGAGGTCTGCATCTACCAGTTTTTCCATTCGTCTGTAAAGAATTCGCGTTAGTATTTTGCATCCGTGGCTTATTAAACTGATAGTTCGGTAATTTTCACATCTGTCAGCACCTGCTTTCTTTGGGATTGGAATTATTATATTCTTCTTGAAGTCTGAGGGTATTTCGCCTGTCTCATACATCTTGCTCACCAGCTGGTAGAGTTTTGTCAGGACTGGTTGTCCCAAGGCCGTCAGTAGTTCTAATGGAATGTTGTCTACTCCGGGGGCCTTGTTTCGACTCAGGTCTTTCAGTGCTCTGTCAAACTCTTCACGCACTATCGTATCTCCCATTTCATCTTCATCTACATCCTCTTCCATTTCCATAATATTGTCCTCAAGTACATCGGCCTTGTATAAACCTTCTATATACTCCTTCCACCTTTCTGCCTTCCCTTCTTTGCTTAGAACTGGGTTTCCATCTGAGCTCTTGATATTCATACACGTGGTTCCCTTCTCTCCAAAGGTCTCTTTAATTTTCCTGTAGGCAGTATCTATCTTACCCCTAGTGAGATAAGCTTCTACATCTTTACATTTGTCCTCTAGCCATCCCTGTTTAGCCATTTTGCACTTCCTGTCGATCTCATTTTTGAGACGTTTGTATTCCTTTTTGCCTGCTTCATTTACTGCATTTTTATATTTTCTCCTTTCATCAATTAAATTCAATATTTCTTCAGTTACCCAAGGATTTCTAGCAGCCCTCGTCTTTGTACCTACTTTATCCTCTGCTGCCTTCACTACTACATCCCTCAGAGCTACCCATTCTTCTTCTACTGTATTTCTTTCCCCTATTCCTGTCAATTGTTCCCTTATGCTCTCTCTGAAACTCTGTACAACCTCTGGTTCTTTCAGTTTATCCAGGTCCCATCTCCTTAATTTCCCACATTTTTGCAGTTTCTTCAGTTTTAATCTACAGGTCATAAGCAATAGATTGTGGTCAGAGTCCACATCTGCCCCTGGAAATGTCTTACAACTTAAAACCTGGTTCCTAAATCTCTGTCTTACCATTATATAATCTATCTGATACCTTTTAGTATCTCCAGGGTTCTTCCACGTATACAACCTTCTTTCATGATTCTTAAACCAAGTGTTAGCTATGATTAAGTTGTGCTCTGTGCAAAATTCTACTAGGCGGCTTCCTCTTTCATTTCTTAGCCCCAATCCATATTCACCTACTATGTTTCCTTCTCTCCCTTTTCCTACACTCGAATTCCAGTCAACCATTACTATTAAATTTTCGTCTCCCTTCACTATCTGAATAATTTCTTTTATTTCATCGTACATTTCTTCAATTTCTTCATCATCTGCAGAGCTAGTTGGCATATAAACTTGTACTACTGTAGTAGGTGTGGGCTTCGTATATTGACTATGAATTACGGCAGCAGTTTCCTGTTAAGCGACAGTAAATCAGGAGACAGTATAATAGTTTTTTGTGGAAGAGCAGGGAGAGAGGCTTTAAGAAGCAAATGAGACCTTTTTTATGAATGGTACGTTTAAGTGCTGTAGCAATCAGTTTTCACAGATATATACAGGGTGTTTCAAAAATGAGCGGTATATTTGAAACGGCAATAAAAACTAAACGAGCAGCGATAGAAATACACCGTTTGTTGCAATATACTTGGGACAATAGTACATTTTCAGGCGGACAAACTTTCGAAATTACAGTAGTTACAATTTTCAACAAGAGATGGCGCTGCAAGTGATGTGAAAGATATAGAAGACAACGCAGTCTGTGGGTGCGCCATTCTTTCTGCTGTAAGCGTGTTCTGTTCACAATGTGCAAGTGTGCTGTGGACAACATGGTTTATTACTTAGAACAGAGGATTTTTCTGGTGTTGGAATTCCACCACCTAGAACACAGTGTTGTTGCAACAAGACGAAGTTTTCAACGGAGGTTTAATGTAACCAAAGGACCGAAAAGCGATACAATAAAGGATCTGTTTCAAAAATTTCAACGGACTGGGAACGTGATGGATGAACGTGCTGGAAAGGTAGGGCGACCGCGTACGGCAACCACAGAGGGCAACGCGCAGCTAGTGCAGCAGGTGATCCAACAGCGGCCTCTGGTTTTCGTTCGCCGTGTTGCAGCTGCGGTCCAAATGACGCCAACGTCCACGTATCGTCTCATGCGCCAGAGTTTACACCTCTATCCATACAAAATTCAAACGCGGCAACCCCTCAGCGCCGCTACCATTGCTGGACGAGAGACATTCGCTAACGATATAGTGCACAGGATTGATGAAAGTGATATGCATGTGGGCAGCATTTGGTTTACTGACGAAGCTTATTTTTACCTGGACGGCTTCGTCAAGAAACAGAACTGGCGAAGAGCCCTTTGTTGCAGTCCCATCGTCCCTGCATCCTCAAAAAGTACTGGTCTGGGCCGCTATTTCTTCCAAAGGAATCATTGGCCCATTTTTCAGATCCGAAACGATTACTGCATCACGCTATCTGGACATTCTTCGTGAATTTGTGGCGGTACAAACTGCCTTAGACGCCACTGTGAACACCTCGTGCTTTATGCAAGATGGTGCCCGGCCACATCGCATGGCCGACGTCTTTAATTTCCTGAATGAATATTTCGATGATAGTGTGATTGCTTTGTGCTATCCGAAACATACAGGAGGTGGCGTGGATTGGCCTCCATATTCGCCAGACATGAACCCCTGTGACTTCTTTCTGTGGGGACACTTGAAAGACCAGGTGTACTGCCAGAATCCAGAAACAATTGAACAGCTGAAGCAGTACATCTCATCTGCATTTGAAGCCATTCCGCCAGACATGTTGTCAAAGGTTACGGGTAATTTCATTCAGAGACTACGCCATATTATTGCTATGCATGGTGGATATGTGGGAAATATCGTACTATAGAGTTTTCCAGATCGCAGCGCCATCTGTTGTTGACAATTGTAACTACTGTAATTTCGAAAGTTTGTCTGCCTGAAAATGTACTGTTGTCCCAAGCATATTGCAACAAACGGTGTATTTCTATCGCTGCTCGTTTAGTTTTTATTGCCGTTTCAAATATACCGGTCATTTTTGAAACACCCTGTATAATTCATGCAGATTTTAGAAGTAATAAAAATGAGACTAATATCAACCCAGTTGCATTTTCATTATTACCAAATAAAAGGAACGGGACATACATCCGACTTTTCTGAAATGTGCTGGAAAATATTCCAGAATGGAACCCTGCAAGTGTGGCTGTAGACTTTGAGTCAGCAGCGATTTCTGAAATTATACATATGTTACCAACTTCCTCTGTGCATGGATGCTATTTCAACATGAAAAAGTCTCTCTGGAGGAAAGTACAGAGTTTTGGACTCAGTCACGAATATAAAGAAAATGAAGAAGTGAGACAACAAATTCGCATGTGTGTTGCGCTGGCGTTTCTACGTCCTGAAGATGTATGTGATGGCTGGCTGGAGATACATTCACAGGCACCAGATGTTCCTAGGCTTTCTGACTTTTTCGACTCTTTTGTAGAGAGATGCTTGGAAAATGAAGAAAACCCTATCAGCCTTTGGAGCTTGTACAATGGCTCCATCGAACAACTAACTCCGTAGAGGACTGGCGTAACAAAATTAAAAAAATATGCTTTCCAAACCAAATCCTAAAATTAGTCATGTACTTACTTGCATTAAAACAGAAGCAGTAGATTCAGCGTGCGCTTAATGAGAACAGAGCTGAGTATGGAAGGTAAAAGAAAGAAAACAGTGTACATGAAACGGGATGAAAAACTGGAGAAAAATATTGAAATAGTACGAGGAGGGTGGTGAGATACTTTGTTTAACGTTGTTACGAAAAACCTCGAAAAGTTCTTGACCGACCTGCTTCACATTTCTGCACGATACTTAAATGAACTTTCAGACGGACTTAGGCTACGTGTATTCAGTACGTACAGTACATAAATTGACTAGCACTTGGATGGAATCTGCCGAGCGCTGCTGGCAAGCAAAGTGCACTCAGCCCTTGTGACGCCAATTGAGGAGCTATTTGACTCAGAAGTAGCGGCTTCCGGTGCGAACACATGTGCCTCCATTTTCGCCTCTAATGACGCCTATAGGCTGAAGGTGACACTGCGGTCGATGAATGTGACACTGCGGTCGAATGGTTGCGTTGGGCGTTCAGAGGCTTGTTCGTTCGGAACTTAGCTCTTTAGTACATAAATATCTATGTAATATATCAAGGGCAAACGGTCTTACAAAAAATTTCGAAAAGTTCTTGAGCAACTTAAGTCAAATTTTTACACGATACTGTAATGAACATTTCGAAGGCCGTAGGCTATATATTTTTAATATGTATAACACTTAAATACGTATGTAATATATAAAGGAGAAACATTCTTACTAATAATCTCGAAACGTTCTTGACCAATTAACTTCAAATTCTTATACAATACGAGGTGCATTCAAGTTCTAAGGCCTCTAATATTTTTTCTAATTAACTACTCACCCGAAATCGATGAAACTGGCGTTACTTCTCGACGTAATCGCCCTGCAGTCGTACACATTTTTCACAACGCTGACGCCATGATTCCATGGCAGCGGCGAAGGCTACTTTAGGAGTCTGTTTTGACCACTGGAAATTCGCTGAGGCAATAGCAGCACGGCTGGTGAATGTGCGGCCACGGAGAGTGTCTTTCATTGTTGGAAAACGCCAAAAGTCACTAGGAGCCAGGTCAGGTGAGTAGGGAGCATGAGGAATCACTTCAAAGTTGTTATCGCGAAGAAACTGTTGCGTAACGTTAGCTCGATGTGCGGGTGCGTTGTCTTGGTGAAACAGCACACGCGCAGCCCTTCCCGGACGTTTTTGTTGCAGTGCAGGAAGGAATTTGTTCTTCAAAACATTTTCGTAGGATGCACTTGTTACCGTAGTGCCCTTTCGAACGCAATGGGTAAGGATTACGCCCTCGCTGTCCCAGAACATGGACACCATCATTTTTTCAGCACTGGCGGTTACCCGAAATTTTTTTGGTGGCGGTGAATCTGTGTGCTTCCATTGAGCTGACTGGCGCTTTGTTTCTGGATTGAAGAATGGCATCCACGTCTCATACATTGTCACAAACGACGAAAAGAAAGTCCCATTCATGCTGTCGTTGGGCGTCATCATTGCTTGGCAACATGCCACACGGGTAGCCATGTGGTCGTCTATCAGCATTCGTGGTACTCACCTGGATGACACTTTTCACATTTTCAGGTCGTCATGCAGGATTGTGTGCACAGAACACATAGAAATGCCATCTCTGGAGGCGATCTGTTCAACAGTCATTCGGCCATCCCCCAAAACAATTCTCTCCACTTTCTCGATCATGTCGTCAGACCGGCTTCTATGAGCCCGAGGTTGTTTCAGTTTGTTGCCACACGATGTCCTGCCTTCATTAAACTGTCGCACCCACGAACGCACTTTCGACACATCCATGTCTCCTTCAACTGTCGATGAATTTCAATTGGTTTCACACCACGCAAATTCAGAAAACGAATGATTGCCCGCTGTTCAAGTAAGGAAAACGTCGCCATTTTAAGTTTTTAAAACAGTTCTCATTCTCGCCGCTGGCGGTAAAAATCCATCTGCCGTACGGTGCTGCCATCTCTGGGACATATTGACAATGAACGCGGCCTCATTTTAAAACAATGCACATGTTTCTATCTCATTCAAGTCCGGAGAAAAAAAATCGGTTGCCTTAGAACTTGAATGCACCTCATACTCCAATTAACATTCGGACAGAAAACGGCTGTACATTTTTTAAATGTATGTAATATACAAATATATATTTAATATAAAAGGGAAATATTGTTAGCAGAAATTTAAAAAAGTTCTTCGCCGATTAAAACCGACTGCGAAATATAAAATGCAGAGCTGTACTGTGTAAATATGCGGTTTTTATTCCTTATTCGTAGTCAACTTCAACTATGATACGAGCGCATCTAAAACATTCGACAAATTGCTTATCCCATCTATATTGTTTCTCCTTGTATACATATTTTCATACAAAAATGGTATATACAACAATTTACTGTTTTGTTTTCTTCCTCGCCATCGGTTTTACAGGAAACAGAGAATACATATTTACGACTTATTGGCGTATGATTATAATACTACTACGGAATCTCATTAGTATGAAACTTTGTAATTCTGCCCATTCACAGATTAAAATTATGTTAAATACCGTCACTAAAGTTACTATCTTCACAGATCCAAGAGCTGGAAAGGTGTCTCTCAAACCCCGCATGCCAATAATCCTAAGAATTTACTCATTCATTTTAAGCGACTACAATTCCAAATCAGGATTTCGTTTGTCAAGGTCAGAGAGAGGGTAAAAAGGGTGTCGTGTATACTCCTCCCTGTGAAATTTCCGCCCAGAAAAGATCGAGAAAGGGCCCACTGATCTCCCGTGTACTCTCAGCACTATAAATTTTTCGCCCTGTAAAATTTGCGCCCATAAAAGTTCTAGGAAGGGCCCATTAATCCTCTGGAGACACGAGCTAGCATGCTAAAGCCGTACGGTACTAGCCATACTATATGTTGCATGTAACAATTTCAGGTGTTATTAGTTCTGATATGTATATGTTTTTACGTAGAGAGTTTTTACTGATTAAAAGTAAAAATAATGATTCTATTAATTTATGGAGAAATTAGGTTTAGAAAACATACACAGCGACGTTGCCCAAGTGGAGCACAAAATAAGTAAATAAATAAATAAACAAGTAAATTGCGGTCTGGTTTATGAAGGGCCATTTGTTGACTGGTTCAATGATGAAATTTGTTAAGCTTACATCAGAGAAACACTCGACCCAAAGGACATGAAAGAGGTGCAAAAATATTATAGTTCAAGAGTGCATTTGTAGTTGATCAAAAAATTTACGAGACTAACAAAAACTAGGAACTTATTAAGGAGGGGGTTCTTGATAAAACTGAAGGACTTAAAGAAAACTTAGAAAATCGTGCACATAACTGTCATGCAAAAGGAGACAGTGCATCACTTGAAGAAAGAGTAAATCAAGAAGAACCCAATGAAAGTAGTAGTAATATTTTCTTTTCTGCTATCTGCCAGTGAGCTTTGACTGTCTTGGAAATCCAACAGCTGAATCATCAAAATATTAAGGGTAAAAAAATTTAAAAACAAACATTGCTCATTCGTTATTGCTTAACATACAATTTAAAAAAAAAGCTTTAAGTAACAGTTAATGCCTGACTCCTTCTATATCAGACACAGCGTAAGAATGTTTTTAGAACTTGGATGGCACATTCAACTAAAAATCACAGTTTGTTCTGTTCTTGTTGTAGTCTCTTTACCATAGGCACGAGTTTGAACAATGCATATAATTTTGTTAAAAGTTTTCAAGCGCAACGCAACGCAATCTGACTTTCAAAAACCCTACAAAAGAATGGCCCTGACTAACATTAACCTATACGTTTCACAAATTACTTACCTCACAAAAATCTTCGTTACTCAAGCTACTGCAATACAGCGAGTGCCACTACTGCCAGCTAAATCAAAGATTCAGACTACTGAAGGCACTAAATACTGATCAGCATAGTTAGCAAATGAAAGATTTTGATAGAGAACGAACAATGTATTTATCTCAATAGTGTTCAAAAATCATAATATATATAGCAGTTCATGACATCCAGTCTTACAAATTTCAAAACTCCGCCATCTCTCTCCCCACATCCACCACTGCTGGCGGTTCATCTCCAACTGCGCAACGCTGTGCACTGTTAACATCCAGCTGCCCAACACTACAATGGCAGACAACAATGCAAACTAGCCACAGACTCCACACAGCACAGCCAGTGATCTTCATACAGAGCGCTACGTGGCGTTACCAATAAAAAAACCTAAACATCCTACTTACATAAACCCCATGCTCCCCACAAAAAATATTACAAATTGTTTTGGGCAGTGGCCAATACAATTTTGAAAAAATTATCATAATTACAAAAACAAAGATATCAAATGCACACACTTATTGATACAATGTTGGTCAAAAGCAAAAATTTTCTCACAGTCCATAAAGACAGTCCTGATCTTTCATCACAGTAAAATTGCAGTGTTTTTCGCAAAGTCTGAGCAGTAAAAAAGAATGCACACAGAAGTAGTGGATTTCCATGCAGTCTTGAAGAAGTAGTGTTGTCTTTCCAACAGAAAGACAGTGCTGACTCTTGACATGCAGACAGGTAATGGGCAACAACAGAGCAAACCCACAGCAGAGTCAGCCGAAGTTTTGAAGAATATTGAAAGGTAGGTCAACACAGAGTAGACCCATTGTAGTCCTGGTAGAGATTACGGTATTGGTGGGCCACCAGAGGTGCAGACCCACTGCAGTCCTTGTAGAAATAATGGTATTGGTGAGTCATCAAATGTGTAGACCCACTTCAGTCATTGTAGAGATGGGTAGCAGCCATCCGTTGCGACTATGCAAGTGCACTATCACCATTGAAGAGTCTTGTGGACAGTATAGCAAGTCCATGAACCACCACTTGTGCAGTCACAAAGTTTTCTGAATTGTCCTTAGAACCAGCAATGCTGTTAACCAGTCCCTTGCTGAATTATCAACACATGTGCAAACACTAACAGTCCCTACTTCTCACATATTGTCCATATACTATGTATGACAAACAGAAACGTGTGCAGTGAAATGATAACTTACAAGTTACTTAATCTGATGAACTGGTGTCAATTAGACTTTTATAACATAAGAATACAATAACAAAGGTACAAAATATATCATTAAAGAACATAATAGTACAGATTACATTTGCAGTAATACGGGCTTTACAAAAGAATCGAAATAACATATACATCAGTGTTACAGAAATTTTGACATAAGTACATACATAAAAGATCAGAATAACTTTTGAAACATAAACTTCACACATGAGCATAAGAACAAAACAGAATAAATAATGTGTAAACACCTTTACGAAGTAAATAACATATTATTAATGCAAATTATGTTTGACGATAACAGTATTCCTCATCGTAGTGAATGTAGCTTAGTATTAGAAGAGAAAAAATTCTATGAAACAGTACAAAGAGACAGGAAGGAAACAAATACACAAGGGTACACAAATACATAGTGGGATAACACAAAAGGAAAGGACAGGGTTTGTTTTCAGGGTAACATTTGGTACTGCAGTCCAACCCAAAACTTCATTCCATAGATCGTCCCTCTTTCTTCAACATTTGCTCCAGCCAAAAAAAAAATCCTATCCAAGCATGCTTTCTGTATTCTGTTCACACCCTCTTTCAAAAATAGTTATTCTCCACTGTACACTACTTTTTTGGCCAAACCATTTTCTTGTAGCTTCTCAATGCTTTTCTTCCAATTCATCATAGATACTTTCTTATATAGTCTACCCCCTCTTAAGCTAACTTAAACCTACTGAGCTCAGATGCTAAACTAAGGGACGAGGCAATGCAGCAGCACAAATCAATTAATACAAACAGCAATGACAAAAAAATGCTAGTAAGCAAAGCAAGCAGCAATATTACAACTAATATAAAGCAATGCACAGCAAACAAGAAAAAATAAATCCGTGGTAAAACTGGCTTAACAGAGTAATACAAAGTCAAATTCAGTAGCACAATGCCTGGCAAACAGCAGCAGCAAATGCAATAACTTATATCCAAACATGACATAGCACAAGCAGAAAAAATATTACAGTAAAAACAACAATGCAGATAAGGGAAACGTCTGTTCACATCTTAATGTCTATATAATTAAAGTGGTGCACCACAAAAAACTTATTCTATGGAAGAAATTACCAAGAACTTGAAAAGAAAATTATGTATGCAGTTCCTGTGAAGGGAAATGTCTTTTTGTGCTCCATCATTTACTGGAAGTATATATCACATTATTATTATATACTGAATCTGTAGACAGAAAATATTTACATTAGTACATCTATAAAATTTTATTTTAACCAGTGCTGCAGTGCAGCTAGAAACTAGATATTAAACAAAATAGGCAAAGCAAGGCGTGAAACGTCATTCGCTAGCCATAAGGCATTTCATAATGCAGTAAACAATCTTCCGTCTAGCAAGACAATAGACATGAAACGTTTCTCATCATTTCATTTCAGTAAATATCATAAATTAAGAACTCTACAGTGTAATCATGTTTTCAAGTTTGAGGGTGTCTTATTTACGATGCTTTCTACAAAGGAAGGTCAATAGCGAGGATAATGGCCTCTCTTTTTTTTCTCTCCACCTGTGCATCTGACAGGCACACACTAATGGCTTTTTTCAAGGCGTCTGTCACGCAGCTGGGTGTCTACGACGCATTATGTGCAGGTGGTCACTTAACTTTCTTACCGAAATATTTACAGCAGTTTCTGCTACAGTGACTGTCTCATATAAAAATATTTCACAGGTCAAGAATTTGCGTTACAAATCTGTAGAAACAAAATCCTTTAAATATAATAGTGTCCAAAAAATTTTCGCCAGCATAGTGATACATTCACGCATATACACACATTTCACAACTCTTAAAGTACGATTCTCGGTTTCCAACATCCTTTTTCACAAACCAGAGTCCCTAACCACTGGCAGGGTCGCCATATGAAACGTCCCCTTAGAATAATTATACATGATTGTGCTTAAACTGACACACAATATTTTTAGCGCAACGCAATCTAACTTTCAAAAATCCCTACAAAAGAATGGCCCTGACTAACATTAAGCTATACGTTTCACATATCACTTACCTCACAAAAATCTTGGTTACTCGAACTACTTCAATACAGCAAGCACCACTACTGCCAGCTAAATAAAAGATTCAAACTACAGAAAGCACTATTTACTGATAGGTATAGTTAGCAAATGAAAAATTTTAATGGAGAACAATGTATTTACCTTAATAGTCATAATATATGTATCAGTTCATGACATCCATTCTTACAAATTTCAAGATTCCGCCATCTCTCTCCCCACATCCACCACTGCTGGCGGCTCACCTCCAACTGCGCAACGCTACGCGCTGTTAGCATCCAGCTGCCGCTGCCCAACACTACAATGGCAGACAACAATGCAAACCAGCCACAGACTGCACACGGCACAGCCAGTGATTTTCATACAGAGCGCTACGTGGCGACGGTGTTACCAAGAAAAAAACCTAAACAGCCTACTTACAAAATAAGACTTTGCAGAGACTTTAGAATATTTCAGTACGTAAAGAAGATTCGGTTCTTTTACATCACCAGACAGCAGTCATTGTCAATAGATATATTTTCATAAGAGTGCACTTATTAAATACACGGAAATATTAAGTGGCATTATGTTCACACATGAGTAGGCTGCAGCGGGGACGGAGCCTATCCGTCGTTTCTAGGCCCCCGGTTAACATACAATACAATACAATACAATGGTTAGTCTAACTTTCGTTATTTTTACGAACCGATTTAATAAAGACATCAAACAATTACAAATTAGAGTAAAAAGTTAACGAAGTATTCTGTCTTTGTCATCCTCTACTTACATATCGTTAGTAGCATTTAGCGTGGAATAGTTTACTCTGTCCAGAGTAAATCCATCGAAACATTAGTACGCTAGCATGTAGCTGGGATTACTCTGTGACTAGTCATTTTCAGAACAGAAGTCATCCCCAGTATAACCTGCCTATAAGCTATTCGTCATTGTCATACTAGTGTTGTGATGGATTCGAGAAAGAATGCTGGTGGGTTTGACGGCAGGCCAACCAGAGCAGAAGCCAGTTTTCCTGCTGAACGCAACGCTGATGATCCCCAAGGTGGTGGTACGGCCCAGCCTGGAAGACGTTCAGGACGCTCTCGCCACGGCCGGCAAGAACATCTCCAGCGTCGCGAAGGGCGTCGGCCAGTGGACTGGCGGACAGAGCCAACAGGTGAAGCACAGCACAGCGTACACTTTGCTGCTGTCAGGCTTTGCTGCTTTCTGATCAGTAATGATCCATAAACCTTTCGAGTGAGTTAGAGGCTGCCATAACATATGCAAACTCCTTAGCATGTTCCCAAGCAAAGATGATCACATCTGTTTATAGTAGCATGAAGATAATTTGTAGGCTTGGCAATGAAAGACTGTGTTCTTTGCTTTAAACCTGTATTTTTTATGTAGACGCTTTTCACTTAAATGCAATCTGTCCAATATTTTTCCACTGAGGATATTCTCTTCCTGAAATGCGGTTCTGAATGATTTCGAAGATACCATTTTATGGTTGCTATAAGCTCTTCATTGTTATCAGTCACAAATTTCTTTAGAGGTGGGACTTGGTCAGAAGTTGCCATATCTGCTGAGTAGGGTGAATGCTACACCGTTTCATAGTTAAATATGCCAGTTTTACAACAACCAGAAACGTTTCTGGTCAGGTACATTATCCTACTGACGATGAGTTTTTTTCCTTTGCTTTGAAGATCTCTTCGTAGGTTCTCTTTCATCTGCTGAGTCTATAAGACTTCTTAAAATTCGCCATCTGAAACGTAATCAATAAGAAGAATCCCATCTGCATCTCATAAATCACAGGCCATACTCTTTTCGTAAGATGATATGGACGTGGGACCATCGCCTTCCGACTAATGCTGTTTCGTTTCTGGTGAACTAATGTCCCAGTGTCCCAGTAAAGAGCCGCGCGTTGTGGCCGCGCGGTTAGAGGCGCCATGTCACAATTGTGTGGCCTCTTCCGCCGGAGGCTCGAGTCCTCCCTCGGGCATGTGTGTGTGTGTGTTGTTATTAGCATAAGTTAGTTTAAGTAATGAGTAAGTCTAGAGACCGATGACCTCAGCAGTTTGGTCTCTTAGGAATTCACACACATTTGAACATTTTTCCTAGTCAAGAGACGAAAAGGAGCTTGGTTCTTCTTACAGAGGTTCACCACTGCTGAAAAATTTGGATTTTCATTTACCTCTGGCTGGCATTCAACAATTGCAGCACCAATCTTCCACAAAGCTTTCCTTCTGGAATGTACCTTACTGTTTCTTCTCGTATGCCTATGTCGTCAACTGTTTTAACCGCCGTGATTACACTTTCAGGAAGACTTTCACGTGAATTGTCTTCAAAATAAGAACGGTCGCTGTCGGAAATAAAGAAATACAGTACTTACGTACACTCACCAACTTTGAATGAAGTTCCAATGGTTATATACAGCCCAAAACAACAAATATTCTCTCCTATCCATTTCAACGAGACGTAATACAACAAGACTACCTTGAAAGCTACATAAAGAGAATTACGACACAGTTCAAGATACATTTCACTTCCGTTATTGTGCAACAAATACCAATATAATAGAAAGAAAATTTTTATGTCATCAACTTAATCTCTATGTGAGGCAGAGAAGCTTTCTTCACTCCCCCGGAAACATTTTTCCTCTTTTTTTTGCGTTTACGCATTATTCTGCTTCTAACAACACATTTTACATTCTCGTCCTAATTTTCTTTGCTAAACATTCTGCTATTTGTTCTTCTTTTATGCTTCTTGATATGCATCCTTCTAGTTTTTCTTCCTTTCTCTCGTCTTTTCTTCCTTTTCGGACTTTCACTTGTTTCCCGCGCCAAGGAAAGGCGAACATAATACACACGGTACTATTTAATTTTTGAAAAATACGGTAGAAAGATCTCTCTGTGGAGTTGTTGAGAGGAGCATTCATTGATATAGGATACAAAGAAATGAAGTTACACTAATGATTTCTTTACTTTCACTGGTGGTGCTATATTTTGTTGTATTTTACGCCCAGAACTGTGCTGTTCTCCTAACCAACATGAATACATCAGGAATTTCTGGGGAATGTGGAAGCAGGTGACATTTTCCGATGTGAGCGGAAATCTGGGAAATATTATGCCAATATCAATGTCTTATATCAGTAAAATTTAACTCGTATGGTGATATAAATACGCATTTTCAGTAGTTGCAAAGACATTGCTTATATACCTTTAATAACTACAAAGCAACTGCCGACGCTATGACCACATAAACGACAAAACAAGCATCATTACTTATCATCTTCTTTTTCCCACTAATGATATTTATCTCGTAAATATTAGCTCATGGCTGGACTTACCGCATTATTATTTGCCGCTTACGTCCCATACGGTGACGGGTGACTGAAGCACCCTGTTTCTATGACCGGAAGGAGGAACGCCACGGAGGGATAGTTGATTTCACGATTTGCTGCTTGTTGTCTTGCACCTCTAGCCACTTCTCCTTCCAGCTCAACTGCCACAGAATGCCACATTTTGCTCACATTTCTTTATTTTAGTGTACGCTGGTAGCCAGCAGAAGATACTCTTTCCCACATTGTTGAAGTAAGAGGAGAGCGCCCCAGACATTTTTCTCATTTTTTTCCCCTGGGTACATAAAACTGAAGTGTCTGAAGAGTCCAAATGTAGAAATCATCTACTTCAAAGCGCATACAACGCCGCCTAATATTCTGTGAACATATCTAGTAAGTGCTTCAATAGACACAGTCAGGGAGAAGTATTGAGAACCCAAAGAAATCTTCTTGTTTTGACGTGCGTGTGTAAACAATCGTAAAGTGGTGGAGTCCTTCTAAAATATTATCAAAGAAATATCTAAGAATCACATCTACGTGCCAGAGTGGCCGAGAGCACTAACGCGCTGCTTCCTAGACTCAGGCAGGCGTGCCGGCCCCGGTTCGTATCTGCCTGGCGGATTAACGACGAGGGTCGGTATCCCAGCCAGCCTGAATGTTGTTTTAGGCGGCTTTCCATATCCCGCTAGGTGAATACCGAGCTGGTCCCGACGTTCCGCCTCATTTACACGACTCGCAGACATTTGCTACACATTCGCACTATTTCATGGCTTTCACTAGACGCAGAAAATCTAAGAATCGCATCTGGAGTGCTTTGTTTTCAGATTAAAAACATCTCTGGCCCTCAATAAAACTCAAGATGGTGGTTTACTCCCTCCTTGGAGTAAAACATTGATGTTCGCTATACCAATTTCTAAAATACAGCTCTTTGCTCGGAAAATGCATTTTACTGTTCATCTTTTGCTTCTAGAGTTTCGCTTGAGAGAAGTTTTACAACCCCATATTTTCAAATAATCCTTAAACAATTACATACGTAAGAAACAATTATTAATGTGTCTGCACAGATGGATACTACCCTGGAAATGATCTTATTTTGCAGACATATGTTAAGGCGTATCTGTGATTGGCATGGTTTTAACTGAATCTATAGAACACAAGTCTGAATTTTATCGATTTTTATTAGACGAATAAATAATTAGTATCATTCACTTGACTTGTAAAGAAACGCTGCCTTCTGTAATTCTTAATTTGACCTCATTATTAACACAACGAAACACTGAAGAAAGATGAATTCGATTATAATTGTTTTTAGAGCAGATAACCTGTTACTAGCACTTAGCAGATATCACATCTGTGTAAAAAGAACAGACAGAATGTTTCTTAGTGTTATTTACATAAATTATAATTTGGAAAACTATAATTACAAGAAGGATTCCGATTTTTACACAAGGCAAAAATCGTTAAATGATACTTATTCACAGCAGACAGCCATCAGACACAGTATAAACAGAAGAAATCTTGCACCCTATCAGAGGAGTACAACGATCAGAAACATCTATGAAAGTCGCATATCATTCTTTGAGGACAGCGTACACTAAACAACCAAGACCTAGCTTTCATATTTGCTATAACTAAAAAAATCAGAAACAGGGGCTACAAATTCAGAACAAAACGAAGTTACCTGTAGCTTCCTTCTTCGTTCTTGCCTCCCTTCGTTAGTAAAAGTGCTTGAAAATACCTGTTCTTCTGCTGCTAGTTGCTCTGTACTAAATACTTAGCTGCATGATGGCGTGCCTGATTGACAGTATACATTAATTTTTTTTCTTTCTCTGATGCAATCATTGTTGAATACTAAGAGAATTTTTGATAATTCCGTTCTTCAGGTTCTTCTGTATCCTGACGTTTTCTGTCTTTCGAGTCTTAAATCATCTTTCTCTTGCTTTACTCAGAGCTACTTAGGGAATGTCCAACAGCATTCTCGGGTGAACTACTCCTATGACCATATTTCAACAGCTGACACAATCCTGCTTGCCAGTTGCACTTCCTTTCTCAATAATAATTATTGCTCTCCGCTAAATATATAGCTGCATGATTGTGTGGCTGCTCAGTAGCATGAATTTGAAGATATTTTTTTCTCAAATTAAACTATTATTGAATAATGAGAGAATTTTTTATAATTCCGTTCTTGAAGTGCATCTATATTCAGACATTTTCTGTCTTTCCAGTCTTAAGCTATCTTTTTTCTCGCTTTACTCAGAATTACCTTTACAGTATACAACAGCATATCGAGGCCAGTCATGACCATATAGGCTGACACGGTCTTTTATGTGTCGAATTACTAATTTGCAAATATAACAGCCCTCTCTCAGGGCACTAAATAATGTATAGTTCACGTTTAATCTTCCGATGCAAGATACTTTCTTTTTAAATTTCTTTTAATCTTCCAGCCTATTAACAAATCCAAAATCAATGTTGTCTAATTGAGAAAAACTGTTTGTGCATTATTCAATACTAACAGTCATTTACTGTACTTATCCTATGCGAATGTTCTTTCTTTTTACATAACGATCCAAACATAGGACGAATTTTCTGCTTTCATCTGCGCTTTCAAATAAATGTTGAGGCTGTATATTATGGATAATTATATATACTAAACGGCTCAGAAATTCACATTACCTTGCTCTAAGCTCTTCTGCATGATAAGTCTAAGTAACGTAAGAGACAAACCGTCCCTGTATTAATTGCAAATGTCTTTGTCAGTAACGATTAGTACTGCAAAAAGTTTACATTAACTATGTGATCAAAAGTATACGGACACCCCCAAAAACATATGTTTTTCATATTAGATGCATTGTGCTGCCACCTACTGTCAGGTACTCTATATCAGCGACCTGAGTAGTCATTAGAAATTCTGAGAGAGCAGAATGGGGCGCTACGCGGAACTCACGAACTTCGAACGTGGTCAGGTCATTAGGTGTCACTTGTGTCATACGTCCGTACGCGAGATTTCCACACTTCTAAAGATCCCTAGGTCCACTGTTGTGATAGTGAAGTGGAAATGTGAAGGAACACGTACAGCACAGAAGCGTACAGGCCGACCTCGTCTGTTGACTGACAGAGACCACCGACAGTTGAAGAAGGTCGTAATGTGCAATAAGCAGACAGCTATCCAGACCATCATACAGTAATTCAAACTGCATCAGGATCTACTGCAAGTACTATGATAGTGAGGCAGGAAGTGAGAAAACTTGGATCTTATGGTCGAGCGGCTGCTGATAAGCCACACATCACGCTGGTAAATGCCAAACGACACCTCGCTTGGTGTAAGGAGCGTAAACATTCGACGATTGAACGGTGGAAAAACGTTGTGTGGAGTGACGAATCACGGTACACAACGTGGCGATCCGATGGCAGGGTGTGGGTATGGCGAATGTCAGGGGAACATCTGCCAGCGTGTGTAGTGCCAACAGTAAAATACGGAGGCGGTGGTGTTATGGTGTGGTCGTGATTTTCCTGGATGGGGCTTGCACCCCTTGTTGTTTTGCGTGGCACTATCACCGCACTAGCCTACATTGATGTTTGAAGAACCTTCTTTTTCCCAATATTGAATAGCAATTCGGAGATGGCGACTGCATCTTTCAACACGATCGATCACCTGTTCGTACTGCATGGCGTGTGGTGGAATGGTTACACGACAATTACATCCCTGTAATGGATTGGCCTGCACAGAGTCCTGACCTGAATCCTATAGAACACCTTTCGGATGTTTTCGAACGCCAACTTCGTGCCAGGCTTCACCGACCGACATCGATACCTTCCTCAGTGCAGCACTCTGTGAAGGATAGGCTCCCATTCCCCTAGAAACCTTCCAGCACATGATTGAACATCTGCCTGCGAGAGTGGATGCTGTTATCAAGGCTAAGGGTGGTCCAGCACCGTAGTGAATTCCAGCTTTACCGATGCAGGGCGCGACGAACTTGTAAGTCATTTTCAGTCGGATGTCCGGATACTTTTGATCACACAGTATATGGGTGGTTTTATTGCGCACGAATTTAACGACTTTTTTTACTGCTGTTGTGTAACGTAAAAGTAATTCTGAATGCTATTACAGCTTGAAAATCGTGTCCACCACGCCTCTGAACTAATAAACGCTCCATACGAAAGGGAAAGCAATTTTAGATATGACCCAGACGAGAGTATTTTTCTCAAAATTTTAAATTTTTATCCAAAATTACACTTTGGTTGAAATGGGCCTGGAAATTATGTTATATATAATGCTACGATATTATTGTTGCGTGTGTTACGGATGTGCTATGTTTTCTACGCGGACAATCAACTTCCTGCAATATGTAACATACAGTGCCCTTCCTTGAAGTGGCCAGAGTAAGAAATGAAAACTAAAAAACTTGTCAGTATTATTACAGTCACAACGTGCAAAGTAATCACAGAATTACTGCATCTGTTCAGAATCTGAGTCTTGCATGGTTCTGGGTTCAGCTCTTTAGATTAACCCTGACGATCAGGTTGATAAGAGTCGAACGTTGTTCCACCTGGCCCTTCAATCTGACGTGCTTAATGTGGCATACGTGGCGTAGCTGCATGATGGGAGGGAGGAAGTAACTTGTTTAACGCATTTCATCATTTGGCATAGATGTCGCTATGTCTCGATGAATATAACTTTGAGACCGATGTTTCAATGAGTCGGGGATAGGGGTCAGCCGGCGGTAATCGTAATTCTTTATCGGTAGGTTGCCAGCTTTGTAGCTGCAGTCAGTGATATAATTCGCGAGACCCCTCGCCGTTTCGTTATGCTGAAGTACACAGTGTTATGCAGCATAATAGACAAAGAGTCACTGTGTTATCAACATATTATCAACTCATAAGCGACCCTACTAGAGTAGTAAAACTTCTGTAGGCTACTGTAGACTATCATAAGTAAGCGTAGACGACGGTAGCCTTGCTGAGTTAATATCATAACCGTGTTACCTCTGTGTTAGGTGTGTTGCATATCTATGGCGCGTTAGCTCATTTCGATCACTTTGTTTGTATATGCTACCGGTGTCTTATTAGATTCCAGCAGAAACCGGAAGCGGTGAAACGCCTAGAAATTAAGTAAAAAATATATAAAGGGCTGTGTAACCTACGGAACGTTTATATTCCACATAGTTTCCATCCTGTCTGTTATTTAAAAATAAACAGTATTTATCGCAAAATCCAAACTATCACTGTTTAGTTCAGGTTTTATTCGAAATCTGTTGATTTGTAACATGAAACAGGGAGATGTAGTAGCAAAGATTGAAAACGCAGTACATATTTACGAAGTAGCGCTATAAAACATAATGTCCTCTAAAAAAGGTAAAACTAAAAAGAACGCATAACAAAAACATATCTAACATTACTTCAGTACTTCATCGAGCTTCTATAAGACATGTTTAATTTTTCACAACTTTCGCACTAATTGATAGTAATAGGAAACTTGGCCTTTGATCAAAATGAAGATCCATCTGCCGAGTACAAAAAAACAATAATAATAACACAGATACTTTTATGTTTCTTCACGAAAAGTGTACTTTCGACAAAAGTATTTTCTTTGGTTACATAAAAGCGCAGAAAACGCGACCAACTAATTTTTATTATTGGGAAACTGCAATTTATATTTTGTAATACAGAAAACAGAGCTGACTAACACTGAACGACGTGCCGTTCTAATTGTATGGAAAACAAAGAACAAACAGAAGTCGACAGATACAAGCTTCTCTCTCATACATTCATTTATGTTTCTGTCCCTACCAGAGCTACCAATATTAACGGTAATCCTAACATTTACTATGTCATCTATATACTGTACCAGAACTCCCGAACCGTAATTTTGGTACAGCTCAACTCTAATGTCAACAATTGATCCGCTCGCTCCATATTGCCTAATCGAGATAGTTCACGCCCATAGATAGACTACCAAGTGGACAGATTTCTAAAGTGGGCTGCTGTCGCTGGATTTTCCTAGGTGGCGGTGGCAGCATCAGCAGAAGCAGTGACGTATCAATGTTCGGCACGTCGCAAACTGTGCGCATACTGAGCACATGTAATGTCAGTTAAAAACTTGGAGGGATGCTCTATCCACTGATACGCGTCCATTTTCTGTATATATCTCGCAGTTTTCGCACAGTCGTTTCTGAAACCCCATACGTACTTATGAATGCCCTGTATTTTCTCATTGCGTCAGATGCCCGTGAAAAATCGACAAACGGTGACCTGAGTACTGCTGCACCTCAGTCTGTCATTTTTCTACAAACTAAAGGTCTGTTGTTTTTCGTTAGGTCTTGAAGGACCATCGATGGCAATGTCATTACTAAGAGCTACAGTTACGCTCCGCCGAAACTACGGTTCTGTCGTTTTGGTACAGTACATAAGTGACATAGTAAATGCCGTAGTAAATAGTAGGATGACTGGTAGTGTTGGTAGCACTAACAGGAAAAGTAACATAAATGAATGTGTGAGAGAGGAATTGTGAGTCGAAGACTTCTCCTTGCTTTTTGTTTGCTGCCGGCCTGTGTGGCCGAGCGGTTATAGGCGCTTCAGTATGGAACCGCGCGACCGCTTCGGTCGCAGGTTCCAATCCTGCCTCGGGCATGGATGTGTGTGATGTCCTTAGGTTAGTTAGGTTCAAGTAGTTCTAAGTTCTAGGGGACTTATGACCTCAGCAGTTGAGTCTCATAGTGCTCAGAGCCATTTGAACCATTTCTTAACTAATCAAAGCCTCTAGGAAAACTGCTGTAGTTTGCGCTTACTTGTGAAAGTCTAAGGTAGTCTACGGTAGTGTTACAGTTCTACTCAAAGCATTAGATACATTCTGTCTCGAAAGGATTTTGTCTTGCGAGGGGCGGGCTGGGGGGGGGGGGGGGGGGCATGCTGTCAACACTATTCCCACTGGTGTAGTTTATAAAACTGGGAGAAGCCTTTTTTGTGACGCCTCCCAAACCCAAGGTCATCGTCGGTACTTTAGGGGCAGCCACCACAAATTGTATAAAGCGTGGGTAGTGACCAGGATGTAGCTATGTCTGTTGGCCGAAAAATAATTACTGACAAGAATAGCGCCAGCTAGAATGAAGAGATAACATATCTTTATTTCTGACGAAACGTGCACCAGCAATACAAGTCCGAGTAATATCCGAAAGTAATCGGTGTACCGAGCCCAGTCGAATACAATAGCAAATATCACACTGCAATGGCTCCGCTATAAACTCCACGAAAGGCTAGCAATAGACAATCGACAATAGACTGTCCGCCTCGGGGCCAGCGCTCCTCCTTATATGCAAAAGGCAGAGGGCGTTGCGGACCCGAGCTCAGCCACGGCGCGACCTCTTCCGTCGGCGGTAACACCCCGAGACGCCGAAGGCCGAGACAGGAACTGTGGCCAGAGATGTCACGATCAGGGCGCGCATTCGCGAGTTGGTTGGTCGGTTGGGTCCGAGGATACAACAGTTTGTGCGATCATTATCATTTACCTGGTTGCCGTCAGGTTCCGTAGTGACAAGTCTCAGTGTTCCGTGGGATATAAAGCAACGGGCCGCAGAAATGGCGTGGGCGTTAAGTTGACAGTTTTCCGGCACTAGCGATGGGGGCGGGCGTGCAGAGGCGTGGTGCACGGCGGCGCTTGGCCGCTGCTCTTCCTGGTCTGTCCTGTGCTGACGCGCGCGCGCCGCTGCCGTGTGCGAGCAGAGGTCCGGCTGGCGGAAGCTGGCCGGGCGGCCGTCGCAGGCCGTGCTTGACGTGGTGTCCCGCCTGGAGCAGGCTGCGCGCGGCCCCGAGGACGCCCGCTCGCGCCGCCGCAAGCTGTACCGCCTCGCCTCCGACGAGCGGCCCTCCTTCCCGCAGCAGGCGCGCAACTTCTACAGCCACGTCATGGAGAACAAGGAGGTCGTCAAGACGCTCTCTCTGCTCTCCACCTGCACGCAGGACGTGCGACAGGTACCTACTACTCTATGTTCTTTATTGTCACTAACCTTTCTCCTCTTCTACAGCAAATCGATCGTACGTCGCTCGGGCAACAGTGTGATCCGAGTTATTGGCGAAATGCGCAGGTCGATCCTGTTTTCAGCGACAGTAAACGACCGTGTGCACATTACTATAGGTTCATACTGCCTGGTGTGTGGTGGAGGGTACTTCGTCCACCGCTGTAACCTTTGCCCATTCCTGTTCCAGCCGTGAAAGGTAGGCGGAAAGAACAATTATTGGTAAGTCTCTGTATGAGCTCTAAAGTTTTGGGGGATATAGTACCAAGAAGTGATATGTTGCTTCAGTCGTATGGGAACTGCCACTGGAGTTGGCCAAGCCGGCCGTGGTGGCCGATCGGTTCTAGGCGCTACAGTCTGGAACCGCGCGGCCGCTGCGGTCGCAGGTTCGAATCCTGCCTAGGGCATGGATGTGTGTGATGTCCTTAGCCTAGTTAGGTTTAAGTAGTTCTAAGTTCTAGGGGACTGATGACCTCAGAAGTTAAGTCCCATAGTGCTCAGAGCCATTTGAACCAATTTTGGAGTTGGCCACGGTTAGTAACAGAACCTATTGAAACCATCCCGTCTCCTCTATACTTGTTTTGTTATTACGCAATAACCGTCTTCTCTATGTCTCTTTTGTTACGCAACCTTCCCTTTTACAATAAACTATGAAAGCTTTCCGTAGGATTTCTATCTCTTGTACCGAGCGAGGTGGCGCAGTGGTTAGCAACTGGACTCGCATTCGGGAGGACGGCTGTTCAATCCCGTCTCCGGCCATCTTGATTTATGTTTTCCGTGATTGCCCTAAATTGCTTCAGGCAAATGCCGGGATGGTTCCTTTGAAAGGGCACGGCCGATTTCCTTCTCTCACCCGAGCTTGCGCTCCGTCTCTAATGACCTCGTTGTCGATGGGACGTTAAACACTAATCTCCTCCTCCTCCTATCTCTTGCTAAATAATAACAAATGAAATCTTCCCTTTGAAATGTATTGTCTTTCTCAATCTTCGCATACAAATTTAATTGATGCTTATTAAAAGGGATTTTCTGATTATTTCGACGAAACATAGAATGTGTCGTCGTCGTGGCCCTCAGTCGTTATCTGCAATAACCCAAAACTGTTCCTAATCTTTTTTGACAGTTACTGGATCGCCATCTGACTGCTACATCGAACTGCGATATGAATATACTTACTCTGTTTCACTATACACTATTAACTGCTGGTGGGCTGTCATAATAACTGGCTGCATTTATTACCAAAGCTGACGTTATTCTTTAATAGCAAAGCTTACGTTATTATTTAATTAATTTGACTGAAGTTACGTAATTCATGGTTACACTTTTTCTTGACAACAATAAAATTTTTGCAAAATTTTATATTGATTGTTTTTGGGATGGATTATAATCAGTAATGCAACATTGCTGGCAAAAATTAATTATATTCTGAAAACTCTTCAAATATTTACTGTTGGTAATGAAATGACTTTACAAACGTTCAAATGGGACTTACTTTTTACAATAATCTTACAACAAGCATTGCGCAAACATACCTTTAGTAGTCTTGAGTTTCGCAAAGAAAATAATTCAATAATATTAGTTCCTCTTATGATAATAGTTAGTTGATGTCTCTGTACATCTGTTTATAGTCTCTTGTAAATCATAGCTGGTGGCTGGCAGGCACACTACTCCTCTCAACCTCTCGCTTCAGACCTACTACCAACTCGCTTCACATCTCGCTTAATACTGACTTCGTACGAACGCTAAAGTGCGGTCTCTCCCGCCAACAGTGCTTTCTGATGCAGGTAACCCCTGCTACCATTACAAAATGTATCAATGCTATTAGTAAAATATAAACATCTTTCATAAAGTGTGGTTTGACAATAGAAATATACACGTCCTACACTATAACGAAACGTATGCTCTTATTTCGATCCTCTGTATTTCCTCAATCAGCCTTGTCTGGTGAGGGTCTCCGACGGCGAGAAATAGTCAAATTTCGACCTAACTAGAGTTTTGTAGCCTACTTCCGTCGTAGGTGGACTACACCTCCTGAAGATTCTTCCAATGAGTCTCATTCTGGCAACTCCATTACCTGTGACTATTTTTATGTGGTTATTTCACTTTGAATCGCTCCGTACGCATACTCACCGATATTTAATGGAACTGACTGTTTCCAGTGTCGTTCAGCAGTCGTGTAATCATACAGTAATGGATCTTTTTGCCTTTTTATGCCCACTACTTTACCTTTGTTTATGATGAGGGTCAACTGCCAATTCCTGTACCACGCGTTGGTCCTCTGTATGTATTTCTGTATTCCGCAACAACTATCTACCGTTTGTATACAACATCATCCTGGAAACTGACAGTACCATGTAGGATTCAACGTGTCTTCCGCGAAAAACGATCTTGTGTAAACTAACATCCGCTATTCGTCCAATAGACTCAGAAAGCAATAGACAGCGGTGTCCGGGTTACAGTTCCACCCTATCGTTTAGCGAATAAATTACGAGCTTACCAGACAGATGGACTCATGGCTTCCTTCCAGAACACAATACGTTATTATTAATTGGACGTAACAGACAGAAGTAACAGTAACTTCGGAAGTGATCTAAGATAGTATCATAAAGTCTTTATTGTTTATGACACACATAAATTCTCTAACGTGTAAGGTGTCAGGCAAATGCAGCACCTTACATGAAAACCCTGACATGATAAGCAAATCCAGTAGTATGTCACATAGCTCGGAATAAATCGTGACATTAAATTAACCAAAGTAATACGAGTAACGAGTGAGCAAATGGAATACCACAGACTAACACAAGAATGCCTAAATGCATGTCGTACCTTCCCACCGTGAGGCAGACGCAGTTCCGAGGGGAGAAACGAGGACAGAAGCCGAGAGCAGAACCGTGTTAAGCTATATAAGGGAGGGGCTGGGCACCCACGCCGCGAGCCTACCTGTACGACTATACAACCCGCACGTTTTAGCGTGAGGCTTTTTCGCGTCTCAGGTACGTCAAGGATCACCCCCAGCCCATGTTAAAAGCTAGAGCCCTCCAGAAAAGCAGTATAGATCTTACGATAACACAAAAAGGGCCACTACCACCCGCAAGTTTTAGCGTGAGACTTTTTCGAGTGTCTGTTACATTAGGACAATCCTCCAGCCCATGTTAAAAGATAGAGCCCTCCAGAAGAACAGTATAGATCTCACAATAACGCTAAAAGGACCACACTAGCTGCAGGTTTTAGCGTGAGACTTTTTAGCGCCTCTGTTACGTTGCAAACTTTAAAAACATTGACCCACCACGAAAAGTATAACGTTTCTCATTGGATAGACAGAATTTTTGTAGGCGGAGCTTAAGGTTAACATTGAGACCATGATTGGTCAGATGAAAACACAGCCAGATAGTTTTTTTTAAACTAGCTTCGGTAAATTGTAGTAAGGAGAAGTTAGAGAAGAGTTGGTTCCGAGACGGCGAGCTGGATGGCTGCTGCGCCGGCCGCTGCCGCCCTGACGCTGCCTAAACGCCGACAAGGTAATGAACGCACGCGATGCCGCATATTTGAGCGCATAAAGCTTCACTCAGAACTGCAGAAGTCTCATCTGTTACACCCCTTTTTTGCGTAATACTAATGGTGATCGTTAATTAAAACTCATGGTGTTCACATTTGCCACTTGAAGAACAGATCTGAAACGCGATGATTTTTCTTTTATATAGTTATTGAGAAGCTACATCAGCCACTGTAATTTACGACAAGTTAGATAAGTAATTAAAGATAATTGAGTGTCACTGTAGACCATTTTGATAGTTTTCTCTTTTGTGAAACTTAATTTAAACCTAGATTATAGATGTGATATGGCATAGGTCATCCTTCGATCGATTGTAGAACTTGGAAACCCATTTAGGGAATATTCGTTCACATTTTTGTTGAACGCAGTTGGTTTTTACCATCCTGTATTAAAAAATTTCCTTTTATCAATAGTGCAATTTATAAACGATGTTTTGTGAGTAGAATAAAATTCCCAATGGTAAACTTAACTGCTTTTTCGACGTTATTTTACCAGCTAACTAAAAATAGGAAAGCCTTGAAGCCTTTCCACTAAATTTAGTTAGTATTAAGATTCTTTTACAGGGAGTGCAGTGGAGCTGACGCTGAGATCATTTAGTATTTGGTTATATCATCGCTAGTATCACTGAACTCTTCTCAATTCTACATGTCATGTGTGGTCTGGCGTCTCCTTACCAGCAACAGGTCCCCGGTTCAAACCAGTTAATTCCCTAAAAAACACGCTCAGAGCGTCGTTGCGCGAAAGTCGTAGGGAGACACGATATAGTACAATCAGACACCACCATGAATGTTTAGAGACGGATAACGTTGTAAGGCTGTTCGAAGATGATACTGTTGTATATAGTGAAGTCGCAACGTTAGACAGTTCTAGGAAGACTTGGCAGAGGATCGATGTTTGATGCAGATATTGGAATAAGGCCTTTAGGATGAAAAAGTGTTATGCATTGGGGATAAGTAAATCGAAAGAAACTGTATTGCTGAGTTGCACGACCGCCGAAAAGTCATCGGAAACAGCCATATATCTGGCAGAATCTATACGGAGTGATGTAAACTGGAACTACCACTAAAACTAATCGAAGCAAAGTCAGAGACGCATTAGAAGAAAGGCAGCAGAAGAATCCGCAAGAAGTGAAGTCCCAGCGAGGGACGTAAAAAAAGAAAGAAAAAAAAAAAGAAAAACCAAACCTCATGATCAGGCCGTGAAGACCACTCGAAGGAGGTGGCATACGAAAACTTCGATCGATGAATATTTTTCTTCCTCATGGTGTTGACAGAAAAAGGATAGAAGATCTATATAAGAGCAGTGCCTATCGTTATGTGTCCGTTTAGTAAACGTGAAGACATCACACAGTTGCTCATTCAATTCCGTGGTAGACGCTACAAGAGATGCGCATATATATGTGTGGTCTACTATCAATGTTCAAGTTTCCAGAAGAGTCAAGCAACATATTGCTTCCTGCCCGGCAATCCATCGCTCTAATTAGGTACCATCATGAGCCGCCATACAACAAGTACCGATTTCAGGTACATGTCCCTCGTATTCTGGTATATTTTTATAAGTTTCTTTTTTGACAACTATTTGGCACATATTCATAAAATGAAAAATTACGCCCACGAATAATCATTTAACAACTACGATATGAATAGCTTTTCTTACTTCAAATTAACAGAGTGGCCAGAAACAGTCTGATAAGTTTTTAAAGGCATTGCGGCGTATGTGTCGAGAGGAATAATTTCAAAAAACCGATACGTTGCGCCGTTTCCGTGTTAATTCGCATTGAAGTAAGTCAATTAGGTTGTTGCGCGCCCAAATTCAAGCAGCTTTCCAGATACAGTTAGTGTCTCTTTTTCTCATAGCGTAAATGATAGCGCATGAGGCTACTCATTCTTTGGCTAGGGTTCGATCCTTGCCACCGCCCCATGTCCTATTTTCATACCGCTCTCTTGTTCGGTTTTACGAAACCAAACGAAGACCACATTTGGCGACATCTTCTCTGGAGGGCGACTTGAATTTGAGTACGCAACGATCTGACTGGCTAACTTCAATGCTAATTAACTCAAAAACGGTGCAACGTATCGAATTTTTCTCTTAAAAGTTATTTGTCAGTACTACCTAACCTGGAACACTCTTGCAGGATCTTCAGACTGTTTATGACCACCTTGTATACATTTTTTACGCAATCGCCAAGTCAGTTTAGAATGTGGTATGGTAGCTACGCATGCCAGTATAAATAGTAATAAACATTGAACCACAACACCTATATGATTAATACACAACTGTCTGTAAATTATACAGCTTATTAATACAGAAGACTGTTGTATAAAACCAAAAATATGCAGACGCTAATGTAAATATAATGAAAATTGACATTTTCTGACAGATTCAATTACCTCTAAGGTAAAGGCATTCACTCTTCAACAGAAATATCATCCTCTCTACCTATATCTTTTTCAGTTGGTTCAGGTTTAGATTTTACGTACAGACCTGTTTTAGTCATACGCTTGATGTTCTCTGTAGTTGGCCTAATTTTTCTGTTCACAATGCTTCGGCCTTGTCATACTCAATTGTCAACAACGATATATTTAGTGCGCAAGTGATTAACGCATTTCTTTGTTTAGTTATAAATAAGTTCAGTTTCTGTCAAAATCGGCTTTTGGATGACAAATGGAAAGAATTTTTAATGCCAAAACGGCTAACACTTTAAAAATAATCTCCTCAGCACTGCCTTTGTGTTTCTGGACCTGCAACGAGAATAAAAGCGTTAAGGATCAATGTCAAAGTATATAAAATTTGTGAATTTGTTAATGAGTTACACAACAATAGATTTGATACCTTGCTTCGAAACTGATCCACATTGATATAGGTGATGAAATAACGTCAGTCTGTTTATGTAAAGAAGGCAGCGCTGTCATCAGCAAACTCTTGAAGGTCATTGGCATCATCTGTTACAGTTCGTGGCAATCTTGTTAGAAGAGTGAGTAACGAGGGACGTTTTTTATCTTATTCCTCGCCACAGATCATGTTTTGAAGTCACTATTGATGTTAGTGAGAATATTTGATTCGGAAAACGGTGTCTCTTCACCATCGGTAGACATATTAACCTGTATATTCTGGAATTTCAGTTGAGGTCTTGCATTAATTCTTAATGAGCAGCTAATTTTTCGTAGCTACTGCATTACTATATCTCTCACGTACAGTTTATTGAAAGAAATAAACTTTTCAGTGTCGTCAGTCTCTGATTTCTAACGATTCGCTTATTATTTTACTTCGTTTCATGTGGGTTATTAAGTGGTCGGCATAAGTTCCAGTTATTTTGTCGGGTAGCTATGTGGAGGATTCTGTTTCACAGTTGTTTTGCATTGTTTCATGGAAATTATTAAAAATCTCTAATCTAATTATGTTGTTGTCGTGATCTTCAGTCCAAAGACTGGTTTAATGCTGTTCTTCATGTTACTCTATTCTGTACAAGTCTCTTCATCTCCGAGTCACTTCTGCAATCTACATCCTTCTGAATCGGCTTACTGTATTCATCTCTTGGTCTCCCTCTACGATTTTCACCCTCCACGCTTCCCTCCAATACTAAATTGTTGATGCCTTGATTCCTGAGAATGTATGCTACCGACCGATCCCTTCTTTTAGTCGAGTTGTGCCACAAATTCCTCTTCTCCTCAATTCTAGTCAGTACCTCCTCATTACTTACGTGATCTACCCATATAATCTTTAGCATTCTTCTATAGCACCGCAATTCAAAAGCTTCTATTCTCTTTTTGTCTAAACTGTTTACCGTTCACGTTTCACTTCCATACATGGCTACTCTCCATACCAATACTCTCAGAAAAGACTTACTGACACTTACTCTATACTTACTTCTATACTCGATGTTAACAAATTTCTCTTCTTCAGAAACACTTTCCTTGCCATCGTCAGTCTACATTTTAGATCCTCTCCACTTCGACCATTATCAGTTATTTTGCTGCCTAAATAACAAAACTCTCATCTGCTACTTCAGATTTCTCATTTCCTAATCTAATTCCCTCAGCATCACTTGATTTAAGTCGACAACATTCCATTATACGTGTTTTGCTTTTATTGGTGTTCATCTTATATACTTCTCTCAAGACACTGTCCACTCCGTTTAACTGCTCTTCCAAGTCCCTTGCTGTCTCTGACAGAATTACAATGTCATTGGCACATCAAAGTTTTTATTTCTTCTCCCTCTCCAAATTTTTCTTTTGTTTCCTTTGCTGCTTGCCCATCTACATCTACATCTACATGGATACTCTGCAAATCACATTTAAGTGCTTGGCAGAGGGTTCATCGAACCACCTTCACAATTCTCGTATAGCGCGCGGATAGAATGAACACCTATATCTTTCCGTACGAGCTCTGATTTCCCTTATTTTATCGTGGTGATCGTTCTTCCTTATGTAGGTCGGTGTCAACCAAATATTTTCGCATTCTGAGGAGAAAGTTGGTGATTCGAATTTCGTGAGAAGGTTCCGTCGCAACGAAAAACGCTTTTCTTCTAATGATTTCCAGCCCAGATCCTGTATCATTTCTGTGACACTCTCTCCCATATTTCGCGATAATACAAATGTGCTACGTTTCTTTGCAATTTTTCGATCTACTCCGTCAGTACTACCTGGTAAGGGTCCCACACCGCGCAGCAGTATTCTAAAAGAGGACAGACAAGCCTAGTGTAGGCAGTCTCCTTAGTAGGTCTGTTACATTTTCTAAGTGTCCTGCCAATAAAACGCAGCCTTTGGTTAGCCTTCTCCACAACATTTTCTATGTGTTCTTTCCAGTTTAAGTTGTTCGTAATTGTAATACCTAGGTATTTAATTGAATTTACAGCTTTTAGATTAGACAGATTTATCGTGTAGCCTAAGTTTAACGAATTCCTTTTAGCACTCATGTGGATGACCTCACACTTTTCGTCATTCAGGGTCAACTGCCACTTTTCGCACCATTCAGATATATTTACTAAATCGTTTTGCAGTTTGTTTTGATCTTCTGATGACTTTATTAGTCGATAAACAACAGCGTCATCTGCAAATAACCGAAGATGGCTGCTGAGATTGTCTCCCAAATCGTTTGTATAGATAAGGAACAGCAAATGGCCTACAACACTTCCCTGAGGAACGTCTGAAATCACTTCTCTTTTGCTAGATGACTTTGCGTCAATTACTACGAACTGTGAACTCTCTGACAGGAAATCGCAAATACAGCCACATAACTGAGACGATATTCCATAAGCACGCAATTTTACTACGAGACGCTTGTGTGGTAGTGTCAAAAGCCTTCCGGAAATCCACAAATGCGGAATCGATCTGAAATCCCTTGTCAATAGCACTCAGCACTTCAAGTGAATAAAGAACGAGTTGTGTTTCACAGGAATGATGTTTTCTAAACCCATGTTGACTGTGTGTCAATAGGCCGTTTCC
This sequence comes from Schistocerca gregaria, assembly GCF_023897955.1. NCBI lineage: Eukaryota > Metazoa > Arthropoda > Insecta > Orthoptera > Acrididae > Schistocerca > Schistocerca gregaria. The sequence continues at coordinate 816,435,621 of NC_064931.1, read as the reverse complement.
TTCGAGGTACTTCATAATGTTCGGACACAACATACGTTCTAAAATCCTGCTGCATATCGACGTTAACGATATGGGCCTGTAATTTAGTGGATTACTCCTAGTACCTTTCTTGACTATTGGTGTGACTTATGCAGCTTTCCAGTCTTTTGGTACGGATCTTTCGTCGAGCTAACGGTTGTATATGTGAAACGTCCCCTTGGAACAATTATACATGACTGTGCTTAAACTGACACACGATATTTTTTAGCGCAACGCAATCTGACTTTTAATAATCCCTACAAAAGAATGGCCCTGACTAACATTAACCTATACGTTTCACAAATCACTTACCTCACAAAAAATCTTCGTTACTCGAACTACTGCAATACAGCGAGCGCCACTACTGCCAGCTAAATAAAAGATTCAAACTACGGAAGGCACTAACTAATGGTAGGCATAGTTAGCGAATGAAAGATTTTAATAGAGAACAAACAATGTGTTTACCTTAATAGTCTTAATATATATAGCAGTTCATGACATCCAGTCTCACAAGTTTCATAACTCCGCCATCTCTCCCCCACGTCCACCACTGCTGGCGGCTCACCTCCAACTACGCAACGCTACGCGCTGTTAACATCCAGATGCCCAACACTACAATGGCGAGTATTACAACAATGCCAACCAGCCACTGACTGCACACAGCACATCCAGTGATTTTTCATACAGAGCGCTATATGGCGTTACCAATAAAAAAACCTAAACAGCCTACTTACATAGTCCCCATGCTCCCCACAAAAAAATTTACAAATTGTTTTGGGCAGTGGCCAATACAGATTTGAAAATTTTTTTCATAATTACAATAACAAAGAAATGAAATGCACACACTTATTGATACAATGTTGGTCCAAAGCTAAAATATTCTCACAGTCCATAACGACAGACCTGATCGTTCATCACAGTAAAATAGCAGTGTTTTTGCTCAATGTCTGGCCAGTAAAAGAAAATGCACACTGAAGTAGTGGATTTCCATGTAGTCTTGAAGAAGTAGTGCTGTCCTTCCAACGGAGAGACAGTGCTGACTCTTGACATGCTGACAGGTAATGGGCCACAACAGAGCAAACCCACAGCAGATTCAGTCCAAATTTTGAAGAATATTGGTAGGTTGGTCAACACAGAGCAGACCCACTGTACTCCTAGTAGAGATTATGGTATTGATGGTCCATCAGAGGTGCAGACCCACTGCAATCCTTGTACAAATAATGGTATTGGTGAGTCATCAAAAGTGTAGACCCATTGTAGTCGTTGTAGAGATGGCTAGCAGCCAAATGTTGCGACTGTGCAGGTGCACAATCACCATCGAAGAGTCTTGTAGACAATATAGCAAGTCCATAAACCACCACTTGTCCACTCACAAAGAATTTGTTTGAAATGTCATTAGAACCAGCAATGCTGTTATCCTGTCCCTTCCTGAATTATTAACACACATGCAAACACTATCAGTCCCTACTTCTCACATATTGTCCATATACTATGACCAACAGAAACGTGTGCAGTGAAATGTAATTTACAAGTTACTTAATTTGATGAACTGGTGACAATTACAATTTTATAACATGAGAATACAATAACAAAGGTACAAAATATATCATTAAAGAACATAATACTACAGATAACATTTGCAGTAATACAGGCTTTACAAAAGAATCGAAATAACAAATACATCAGTGTTACAAAAATTACGACATAAGTACATACATAAAAGATCAGAATAACTTTTGAAACATCAACCTCACACATGAGCATTTGAACAAAACAGAATAAATAATGTGTAAACACCTTTACGAAGTAAATAACTTATTATTAATGCAAATTATGTTTGAGGATAACAGTATTCCTCATCATAGTGAATGTAGCTTAGTATTAGAAGAGAAAAAATTCTATGAAACAGTACAAAGAGACAGGAAGGAAACAAATACACAAGGGTACACAAACACATAGTGGGATAACACCAAAGGAAAGGCCAGGGTTTGTTTTCAGGGTAACATTTGGTACTGCAGTCCAACCCAAAACTTTATTCCATAGATCATCCCTCTTACTTCAACATTTGCTCCAGCCAAAAAAAAATCCTATCCAAGCATGCATTCTGTATTCTGTTCACACCCTCTTTCAAAAATAGTTTTTCTCCACTGTACACTACTTTTTTGGCCAAACAATTTTCTTATAGCTTCTCAATGCTTTTCTTCCAATTCATCATAATTCTTTCTTATATAGTCTACCCCTCTTAAGCTAACTTATACCTACTGAGCTCAGATGCTAAACTAAGGGACGAGGCAATGCAGCAGCACAAAACACACACAATATTTTTTAGCGCAACACAATCTGACTTTTAATTATCCCTACAAAAGAATGGCCCTGACTAACATTAACCAATACGTTTCACAAATCACTTACCTCACAAAAAATCTTCGTTACTCGAACTACTACAATACAGCGAGCGCCACTACTGCCAGCTTAATAAAAGATTCAAACTACGGAAGGCACTAACTAATGGTAGGCATAGTTAGCGAATGGAAGATTTTAATAGAGAACAAACAATGTATTTACTTTAATAGTCCTAATATACACAGCAGTTCATGACATACAGTCTTACAAGTTTCAAAACTCCGCCATCTCTCTCCCCACGGCTACCACTGCTGGCGGCTCACCTCAAACTGCGCAACGCTACGCGCTCTTAACATCCAGCAGCCCAACACTACAATGGCGAGTATTACAACAATGCCAACCAGCCACTGACTGCACACAGCACAGCCAGTGATTTTTCATACAGAGCGCTATATGGCGTTACCAATAAAAGAACCTAAACAGCCTACATACATATGATTGTTAAGTATGGAGCTAATGCATCAGCATACTCGGAAAGGAACCTAATTGGTATACAGTCTGGACCAGAAGACTTGCTTTTATTATGTGATTTGAGTTGCTTCACTACTCAGAGGGTATTTACTTCTACGTTACTCATGTTGGCAGTTGTCCTCCATTCAAATTCTGGAATATTTACTTCGTTTGCTTTTGTGAAGGCATTTCGGAAGGCTATGTTTAGTAAATCTGCTTTGGCACCAAAAAAATTCAAATGTTTGTGAAATCTTATGGTACTTAACTACTAAGGTCATCAGTCCCTAAGCTTACACACTACTTAACCTAAATTATCCTAAGGACAAACACACACACCAATGCCTGGAGGAGGACTCGAACCTCCGCCGAGACCAGCCGCACAGTCCAGGACAGCAGTGGCTCAGACCGCTCGGCGATTTGGCACCACTGTCTTCCATAGTATCTCCATTGTTATCGCCCAGAGAAGGCATTGATTGTTTATTGCCGCTAATATACTTTACATACGACCAGAATCTCTTTGGATTTTCTGCCAGGTTTCGAGACAAAGTTTCACTGTGGAAACTGTTATAGGCGTCTCTCATTGAACTCTGCACTAAGTTTCGAGGTTCTGCAACGGACCGCCAATCTTGGGAATTTTGCGTCTGTTTAAATTTGGCATGTTTGTTGCGTTGTTTTTGCAACAGTGTTCTAACCCGTTTTGTGTACCAAGGAGGATCAGGTCCGCCGTTCGTTAGTTTATTTGGTATAAACCTCTCAATTGCCGCCGATACTATTTCTTTGAATGTAAGCCACATCTGGTCTACACTTATATTATTAATTTTGAATGAGTGGAGATTATCTCTCAGGAAGGCGTCAAGTGAATTTTTATCTGCTTATTTTTCGAGGATTTTGGGATTACAATATTCAATCTCGCTACGACAGCCATGTATGCACTAATCCCTATATCGGTTTTTATGCTGGTTATTAACTCAGGATTATTTGTTGCTAAGAGGTCAAGTGTGTTTTCACAACCGTTTACTATTCACGTAGGCTCATGAACTACCTGCTCGAAATAATTTTCAGAGACTGCGTTTAGCACAATTTCGGATGATATTTTATGCTCAATATATAGATTGAATAACACCGGGAATAGGCTACACCCTGTTTCACTCTTTCTCAACTACTGCTTCTTTTTCATGCCCCTCGACTCTTATAACTGCCATGTGGTTTCTGTTTGAATTGTAAATGGCCCTTCTCTCCCTGTATTTTATCCCTGCCACCTTCAGAATTTGAAAGAAAGTATTCCATTAAACATTGTCAAAAGCTTTCTCTGTGTCTACAAATGCTATAGACGTAGGTTTACCTTTTCTTAATCTATCTTCTAAGATACGTTGTAGGGTCAGTGTTGCCTCTATAGAATGCAAACTGATCTAAATGCGACGTCTGCTACCAGTTCTTCCATTCGCCTGTAAAGAATTCGTGTTAGTATTTTTACTTTCACACTTGTCAGCACCTGCTTTCATTGGAATAGGAATTATTATATTCTTCTTGAAGTCTGAGGTTATTTCGCCTGTCTCATACATCTTGCTCGCCAGATTGTAGAGTGTTGTCATGGATGGCTCTCCCAAGACTTTCAGTAGTTCTAACGGAATGTTGTCTACTCCCGGCGCCTTGTTTCGGCTTAGGTCATTCAGTGCTCTATCAAATTCTTCATATTATAATACACTGAAATTTTTAGTACGTAATCAGTAATATATGCTTTATTCAGAATTTTGATTTCAAAGTTGTTTGCAATCCGCTTCCAATAAAATTCTTTTTTCGTACTTTCGAGTGACTGCGAGAAAACTCTGATCTTACCGTCGTCGATAGAGTTGATTAAGGATCTATATGAAATAGTGTGAAGGCATTGCAAATTTCGCATATAAAATTTTTTCATGGTTTTCTTTAGATTTCTATTCTTTTTCTTTTGTTCATATGGGCATATCTAATTGTGATTATGTAACATTCTACTGTGGGTTTTAAATGTAAAGATGTTATTGTGATTATTTCGTTTGCCAATGGATAAATATGTTTCTTGCTTTGTACCTGTGGTAAAGTTGCTAAAGTTCTCTTTTGGAATATTATTAATTGTGAAAAATGCAATCAATAACATTTATAAAGGTTCATGTAATTTACGATAACGATATAACATCTATAGACAGGGGACAGCGATAGTGATATCGAGAGTCGAAAGGTTGTTGAGTAGTAGAGGGGATTGTGGATGGCGTGTCTGTGAAGCGTGCGTGTGAAAAATAGTACAGTGTTTCATGAAAGGCATACGTAATTGTATGGACAGTGATACCGAACTATCAGATTGTTAATTCTCTTTACCACTGCGGTATGTAATGCCATCGCCAGCGAACTTTAAGAGCAAATAAACCGGACTGTGAAAGTGCCGCTAACAATACTTCGTTGTGGGCGACACGAAAAGTGCTTTTATGCGAATGAACTTTGCTGGTATTGGTTTTGGGTGGTGGAACTGTTGTCTATCAAATTCTATCAAGCCGTGAAAGTGAAGTCTAATTAACTGTCAAATATAAATGGCTTTCAGTGACGTTGTCGAACTTCGAAATGCGAGAACAGAGTGGACATTGTTTACGGTGTGCTTCAGACACAAGAACAATTCTATGAACTGTGTATTTGTGGCTAAGACTGTATGAATGTGACGAACCGTGTAATTGTGGACGATAGCGTCACGGACAGTGCATAAAGTGTAAAAACGACTGATGTCTCCGTCATGTACTTTGAAAGAGAGGACATGCCAACAACGTTAACCAGCGGAACTGCATGTATCCTGCTCTCATCATCGTAACCCGCCGACATCGTGCTGCCCAATGCAACGCTTCGTATGCAACAAAATGTTATGGGAATTTAGCCGAACGCTATCCCCTGACTTGGAAACTTTCTTTCTCTATTAAAAGTATAACAATTACAGACTCTATTTAATTGAATTCTTTGTTTAGTTGGTTTGCTTTCTGCTAACGAAAATAAAATTACAATCAGTGAATTAAAAGTTGCCTGGCAGTCATTGTTGAAACACCAGTAAATATAAACTTCTTCCTCTCATTAGGACTAATTCTCCTTACAAGTCAAAATTAATGTAGTTATTTTATGTAGTTTTGTGTATTATTATGAGACTAGATATATGACAGTGACTAATAAAACTATTTTGTCGTGAAATATGGCTTCGTGCGAAAGTTACGGCGACCGCCATAATTGCTTGCGTTCTGACCAATAACGTAACAGCTGCTCTTCCCGTATTGGTGCTTTTCCTGAGGTGAGCAGGAATCATAAATGTCAGCTGTCAAATCACATAGTGACTGTTTACCCAGTAATAAAAGTTTTTGATATTGTATTGCTACGACTCGTAGTATTAAGAGACTCCCCCCCCCCCTCCCCCCAGTGCTCATGCGATTGTTAACAGTACTGTGTGTGATTCACGAAATTTTGTCACTTTTCTAATTCCTTTCAGATATTGTCTTAGATGCCTTTGAAGTTTGAGAGAATATATACACAATTTTGTCGGTTCACGTTAATTTCAAAGCAGTTTCTCGTGAATATTAGAGTTTTCAATTCATAAACAAAGTAGGATCGTGACCAATTGAGAAGTATAACAAAGAGTGTGGTTTTCCAACTAGAATTTTGGATGACTTCACAGTTTACATTTTGCTAATTATTTTTCCAGTGGGTTGAGGTCATCACAATAGGCACAATAATATTTCACGCAATTATATTTAGATTTCTACATCGCGGCCATGAGTTGCTGAAAAATCGGATTTGGTTGAATATGAACTGTTTCTTTCGTAAAGTGCTCAATTATTCTTTTATTTTTAAAAGTGGACACAAATAAATTCATGAGACATACGAGGGGAGTTTGAGAAGTTCTGAGAATCATCACCAGATATTAGGCCTAGCACAGTGAGGTTCCTGCATATAATAGGTCATCCTTTTTTGAATACATCTACATCTACATCTACATCCATACTCCGCAAGCCACCTGACGGTGTGTGGCGGAAGGTACCCTGAGTACCTCTATCGGTTCTCCCTTCTATTCCAATCTCGTATTGTACGTGGAAAGAAGGATTGTCGGTATGCTTCTGTGTGGGCTCTAATCTCTCTAATTTTATCCTCATGGTCTCTTCGCGAGATATACGTAGGAGGGAGCAATATACTGCTTGACTCTTCGGTGAAGGTATGTCCTCGAAACTTTAACAAAAGCCCGTACCGAGCTACTGAGCGTCTCTCCTGCAGAGTCTTCCACTGGAGTTTATCTATCATCTCCGTAACGCTTTCGCAATTACTAAATGATCCTGTAACGAAGCGCGCTGCTCTCCGTTGGATCTTCTCTATCTCTTACATCAACCCTACCTGGTGCGGATCCCACACTGCTGAGCAGTGTTCAAGCATTGGGCGAACAAGCGTACTGTAACCTACTTCCTTTGTTGTCGGATTGCATTTCCTTAGGATTCTTCCAATGAATCTCAGTCTGGCATCTGCTTTACCGACGATCAACTTTATATGATCATTCCATTTTAAACCACTCCTAATGCGTACTCCCAGATAATTTATGGAATTAACTGCTTCCAGTTGCTGACCTGCTATTTTGTAGCTAAATGATAAGGGACCTATCTTTCTATGTATTCGCATCACATTACACTTGTCTACATTGAGATTCAATTGCCATTCCCTGCACCATGCGTCAATTCGCTGCAGATCCTCCTGCATTTCAGTACAATTTTCCATTGTTGCAACCTCTCGATACACCACAGCATCATCTGCAAAAAGCCTCAGTGAACTTCCGATGTCATCCACCAGGTCATTTATGTATATTGTGAATAGCAACGGTCCTATGACACTCCCCTGCGGCACACCTGAAATCACTCTTACTTCGGAAGACTTCTCTCCATTGAGAATGACATGCTGCGTTCTGTTATCTAGGAACTCCTCAATCCAATCACGCAATTGGTCCGATAGTCCGTATGCTCTTACTTTGTTCATTAAACGACTGTGGGGAACTGTGTCAAACGCCTTGCGGAAGTCAAGAAACACGACATCTACCTGTGAACCCGTGTCTATGGCCCTCTGAGTCTCGTGGACGAATAGCGCGAGCTGGGTTTCACACGACCGTCTTTTTCGAAACCCATGCTGATTCCTACAGAGTAGATTTCTAGTCTCCAGAAAAGACATTATACTCGAACATAATACGTGTTCCAAAATTCTACAACTGATCGACGTTAGAGACATAGGTCTATAGTTCTGCACATCTGTTCGACGTCCCTTCTTGAAAACGGGGATGACCTGTGCCCTTTTCCAATCCTTTGGAACGCTTCGCTCTTCTAAAGACCTACGGTACACCGCTGCAAGAAGGGGGGCAAGTTCCTTCGCGTACTCTGTATAAAATCGAACTGGTATGCCATCAGGACCAGCCGCCTTTCCTCTATTGAGCGATTTTAATTGTTTCTCTATCCCTCTGTCGTCTACTTCGATATATACCATTTTGTCAACTGTGCGACAATCTAGAGAAGGAAGCACAGTGCAGTCTTCCTCTGTGAAACAGCTTTGAAAGAAGACATTTAGTATTTCGGCCTTTAGTCTGTCATCCTCTGTTTCAGTACCATTTTGGTCACAGAGTGTCTGGACATTTTGTTTTGATCCACCTACCGCTTTGACATAGGACCAAAATTTCTTAGGATTTTCTGCCAAGTCAGTACATAGAACTTTACTTTCGAATTCATTGAAAGCCTCTCGCATAGCCCTCCTCACACTACATTTCAATTCGGGTAATTTTTGTTTGTCTGCAAGGCTTTGGCTATGTTTATGTTTGCTGTGAAGTTCCCTTTGCTTCCGCAGCAGTTTTCTAACTCGGTTGTTGTACCATGGTGGCTCTTTCCCATCTCTTACGATCTTGCTTAGCACATACTCATCTAACACATATTGTACCACGGTTTTGAACTTTGTCCACTGATCCTCAACACTATCTGCACTTGAGACAAAACTTTTGTGTTGAGCCGTCAGGTACTCTGTAATCTGTTTTTTGTCACTTTTGCTAAACAGAAAAATCTTCCTACCTTTTTTAATATTTCTGTTTACGGCTGAAATCATCGATGCAGTAACCGCTTTATGATCGCTGATTCCCTGTTCTGCATTAACTGATTCAAATAGTTCGGGTCTGTTTGTCACCAGAAGGTCTAATATGTTATCGCCACGAGTCGGTTTTCTGTTTAACTGCTCAAGGTAGTTTTCAGATAAAGCACTTAAAAATATTTCACTGGATTCTTTGTCCCTGCCACCCGTTATGAACGTTTGAGTCTCCCAGTCTATATCCGGCAAAATAAAATCTCCACCCAGAACTATAACATGGTGGGGAAATCTACTCGAAATATTTTCCAAATTATTCTTCAGGTGCTGAGCCACAACAGCTGCTGAGCGTGGGGGCCTATAGAGACATCCAATTACCATGTCTGAGCCTGCTTTAACCGTGACCTTCACCCAAGTCATTTCACAATTCGGATCTCCGTCAATTTCCTTCGATACTATTGCACTTCTTATCGCTATAAACACGCCTCCCCCTTCATTGTCCAGCCTGTCTCTGCGGTATACATTCCAATCTCAGTTTAGGATTTCATTACTGTTTACGTCTGGTTTCAGCCAACGTTCTGTCCCTAGTACTATATGGGCGTTGTGACCGTTTATTAATGAGAGCAGTTCTGGGACCTTTCTATAGACGCTCCTGCAGTTTACTATTAGCACATTAATATTGTTATTCCCTGTTGCATTTTGCCTACTCCTACCTTGCCGCCTCTCAGGAGGCGTCTTGTCGGGCCTAGGGATGGAATTCTCTAACCTAAAAAACCCCCATGTGCACTCCACACGTACTCCGCTTCCCTTGTAGGCGCTTCCGGCGTGTAGTGCACGCCTGACCTATTCAGGGGGACCCTACATTTCTCCACCCGATAGCGGAGGTCGAGAAATTTGCACCCCAGCTCTCCGCAGAATCGTCTGAGCCTCTGGTTTAAGCCTTCCACTCGGCTCCAAACCAGAGGACCGCGATCGGTTCTGGGAACGATACTACAAATAGTTAGCTCAGATTCCACCCCGCGAGCGAGGCTTACCGCCTTCACCAATTCCGCCAACCGCCTGTACGAACTGAGGATGACCTCTGAACCCAGACGGCAGGAGTCCTTGGTGCCGACATGAGCAACAATTTGCAGTCGGGTTCACCCAGTGCTCTCTATCGCCGCCGGTAGGGCCTCCTCCACATCTCGGATGAGACCCCCCGGCAAGCAGAGAGAGTGAACACTGGCCTTCTTCCCCGACCTTTCTGCTGTTTCCCTAAGGGGCTCCATCACCCGCCTAACGTTGGAGCTCCCAATAACTAATAAACCCCTCCCCCCGTGTGCCTGCTCGGACCTTGCTGAAGGAGCAGCCACATGTCCACTCACATGCATAGCGGGCGATGCCACACGGACAGCCTCCACATTGACCCTCCGCCTCGTGCGCCGCGAACGCCGCTGAACCCGCCACTCCCCTTGGGGAGAGGGTGGCCCAACCGCGCCCGGTACCCGCGAAGATGTCTCGACAGCAGGGACAGTGGGTGAAGCATGTAACACCTGGGGTGTACCTTGCGACGCACCAGACTCCCCACTGCCGCTACACTCCGAGGCAGCAGCCTGAAGACGGCTGACCGATGCCATCAACACGTTCAGCTGTTCGCGAAGAGTGGCCAGCTCCTCCTGCGTCCGTACACAGCAGCCACACATCCTATCCATCCTAAGAAATCAATTTACTACAGAGTGTTAATCAACTTTTAACCACACTGCTAATTCACTAAAGGCGGTTGATTATTGACTAAACTGTGACTGCTAACCACTTCTTGTAGAAAACAAGGAAAATAGCACTACCTGTCTCTGGACTGTATTGAAAACAAACACTAGCACTACTAGCTCTATGGCTGACTAAAGGGACTCTGACTGTATTCAAAACAAACACGAGATCTATGGAACACTTAATAGCACTCGACTATTAAAGCTTCCTAAAAGCAAAAACACACAGAAGAAGAAGTGACAAGTAAGAAAAATACAGATAATACTTAAATTAAGGTAGCTCGCTGCACAGCAGACGTGAAGCAGTCGGCGGTTAGGGCGACACGAGATGTGTCTGTGCAGACGATTCTTTGTTATAGTTCCTGTGTAGTGACCTGTGAAGATGAAAAAAATATGAAAGCAGAGGCTATCCATGCCTATTTTCAGAACACACTGGGGAATGTGATCTTTCACATTCAACTGTTGTGGAGTGTACAAACGTCTTTAAATTTGGTCGGGACAGGCTACATCAGGGTTTCCTGCGGAGCCTGCGGGCATCGGTATTGCCACGAGGGCACAATGCGTGCACAACTCGCTTTCTCTTACTTGTGAACAGGCCTGAACACTGTAGATAATAAACGATCGATAGGTGACACTCAAGTCTGTAGTCACGTCGGTATTCTTTACATTGTAATAATATTATACTGCGATGATGATATGAATACTTGCGAGGTGCCGGGGCTAGCAGTGTATTTGACACTAAATTCTTCTAGAATCTACATATGTAAATGATACTCTAAGCCACCCCTATTCTAACTCCGACTTTTGCTGTTGCATATGGATTAACAAGAAACGTGAACTGGCTGTAATCGACCCTGCAAGTGGAGTAGAAAAAGAGTTTGGCACCTGCAATAATTTAATTTGATAGACATTAATTAAATAAAGGAAAGTTTCAGTAACATAGTGAGAAATGAAAGGGTTGCTCTACCGATTAACAGAATGAAAGTTCTGTCAAAAATAAGAATTTGATTTATTATGACTAACCGAGCGAGGTGGCGCAGCGGTTAGCACACTGGACTCGCATTCGGGAGGACGATGGTTCAATCCCGTCTCCAGCCATCCTGATTTAGGTTTTCCGTGATTCCCTAAATCGTTTCAGGCAAATGCCGGGATGGTTCCTCTGAAAGGGCACGGCCGATTTCCTTCCCAATCCTTCCCTAACCCGAGCCTGCGCTCCGTCTCTAATGACCTCGTTCTCGGCGGGACGTTAAACACTAACCACCACCACCTATTATGACTAAACTCAAAATCATAAATAAAACACATGAATATTTACAATACATCAAATTGGATACTCAAATAAATGCTGTGAAGGTGAAGTTGCCCATAAACTAGATTGTGACATTTATGACGAAGTGGTATGTGGAGCCAATTCCTTGCAACTCAAATCTTAAGAGAAACACACAGCCAACCCAACATTAATTGCTGGTACAGTAGTGAGAACTCAGACAATGAACACCCAAGACAGAACAAAGTTAGAAAAAGACGAACAGGCGCGCTCTGCTGAGCTCTGACTATCACCTAGGAAAATCCCTATCTTCAGGTGCTACGGACATACATTACCAAACTGTCTGCTTAACTGCAAGAACACGATCAGGCGTACTGGAGGCGATGGCTGGTTGCTTCGACGTCCCGTCGTTTTGATGATAATGTCGTGAGTATAGCCCGAAACAAATTATCCTGGTCTGGTTGTTCCAGACTAAAGACTTCCTAGCAATACAAATGCGCCTCTGAGGGAGACGAAGAAGGCTCGCCACACAATCACTGACGGTACAGTGATTGATTTTAACTAGTGAAGTCACACAGTAACTCCGATACAGTCAACTTTAGCCAAAACTGCTCAAGACAGACAACATAGGCCGCTTGTACACAGAACGCTCAATTGCCAACTGTACTCGGAAAGTTCCGTTGAAGTCGAAACATCAGCAACTTCGTCAAACAGTTACAATTAAATAAAAGTATGTTAGACAGCCAATGGAAGGCAGGTTGTCTAGAGCAGCGAGAGCTCAGTCTTGTAACCTACTCCGACCGAAAGGCGAGAGCCGACTTACCACAAGAGCACCCGTACAAGCCGAACACAGAACATTCCCACGCCCACGACAGTGGCCGTGGTTAAACGTTCCAATCAGCAACTCGAAAACCGGTGGAAAATTCCACTCTACTGCCGAAGCACTACCATTCCACCAATGGAGATTCTTGGCGCCAATTTCTGCGCTGATTTTGCTACGTCACGGAGCTATGCCCTGAGAAACCCAATCATAGTTAAGATTTGGCAGAAAACGCGGGAATTTGCCCACCAAGGCTGCTTGGGAACACAAGTCATTCTCACGCCTCGCTGGTAGCCCACCAGAAAGTGTTTTCGCTAAGTTTCTGCGAAGTAACGGAATCTCTAGCCCAGCCGCTCTTTCAGACCCCTGAGGGCGTGTCTCCGCTGCTATTATATGTCGGCGTCTGGAAAAAATTCACTCGACTCCCTCACACCCGTCGGCTTAACCCTTTCAAGATCAGCAGAGCCCGCCTGTCACCGGACCACCCGGGCGACGAGAGACGCTGCGTGGGAAGTCCGCGTGTGAAGGAATAACAACTTTTCACCGCATGCAATTAGAGAGGAAAATCGTAAGATAGAAATATGAGAGGGGCCTTCTACCACATCTCGTACTTTAGACACAGTATAACATGTGCATAATATAGAAGGAAGTGTAGCTAGTGTTATACAAAAGAGCCATCGAATGAAAAAGTATTAATAGCTTATAACAATTCTGTCCACCCCCACGAACCATGGACCTTGCCGTTGGTGGGGAGGCTTGCGTACCTCAGCGATACAGATAGCTGTACCGTAGGTGCAACCACAGCGGAGGGGTATCTGTTGAGAGGCCAGACAAACGCGTGGTTCCTGAAGAGGGGCAGCAGCCTTTTCAGTAGTTGCAAGGGCAACAGTCTGGATGATTGACTGATCTGGCCTTGTAACAATAACCAAAACGGCCTGGCTGTGCTGGTACTGCGAACGGCTGAAAGCAAGGGGAAACTACGGCCGTAATTTTCCCCGAGGGCATGCAGCTTTGCTATATCATTAAATGATGATGGTGTCCTCTTGGGTAAAATATTCCGGAGGTAAAATAGTCCCCCATTCGGATCTCCGGGCAGGGACTACTCAAGAGGACGTTGTTATCAGGAGAAAGAAAACTGGTGTTCTACGGATCGAAGCGTGGAATGTAAGATCTCTTAATCTGGCAGGTAGGTTAGAAAATTTAAAAAGGGAAATGGATAGGTTAAAGTTAGATATAGTGGGAATTTGTGAAGTTCGGTGGCAGGAGGAACAAGACTTCTGGTCAGGTGAGTACAGGGTTATAAACACAAAATCAAATAGGGATAATGCAGGAGTAGGTTTAATAATGAATAGGAAAATTGGAATGCTGGTAAGCTACTACAAACAGCATAGTGAACGCATTATTGTGGCCAAGATAGATACGAAGCCCACACCTACTACAGTAGTACAAGTTTATATGCCAACTAGCTCTGCAGATGACGATCAAATGGAAGAAATGTATGATGAAATAAAAGAAATTATTCACATACGGAAGGGTGACGAAAATTTAATAGTCATGGTTGACTGGAAATTCGGCAGTAGGAAAAGGGAGAGAAGGACACGTAGTAGGTGAATATGGATTGGGGCTAAGAAATGAAAGAGGAAGCCGCCTGGTAGAATTTTGCACAGAGCACAACTTAATCGTAGCTAACACTTGGTTCAAGAATCATAAAAGAAGGCTGTATACATGGAAGAAGCCTCGAGATACTGACTGGTGTCAGATAGATTATATAATGGTAAGACAGAGATTTAGGAACCAGGTTTTAAATTGTAAAACATTTCCAGAGGCAGATGTGGTCTCTGACCACAATCTATTGGTTATGACCTGTAGATTAAAACTGAAGAAACTGCAAAAAGGTGGGAATTGAAGGAGATGGGACCTGGATAAACTGAAAGAACCAGAGGTTGTATAGAGTCTCAGGGAGAGCATAAGGGAACAATTGACAGGAATTGGGGAAAGAAATACATTAGAAGAAGAATGGGTAGCTTTGAGGGTTGAAGTAGTGAAGGCAGCAGAGGATCAAGTAGGTAAATAGACGAGGGCTAGTAGAAATCCTTGGGTAACAGAAGAAATATTGAATTTAATTGATGAAAGGAGAAAATATAAAAATGCAGTAAATGAAGCAGGCAAAAGGAATACAAACGTCTCAAAAATGATATCGACAGGAAGTGCAAAATGGCTAAGCAGGGATGGCTAGAGGACAAATGTAAGGATGTAGAGGCTTATCTCACTAGGGGTAAGATAGATACTGCGTATAGGAAAATTAAAGAGACCTTTGGAGAAAAGAGAACGACTTGTATGAATATCACGAGCTCAGATCGAAACCCAGTTCTAAGCAAAGAAGGGAAAGCAGGAAGGTGGAAGGAGTATATAGAGGGTCTATAAAGGGCGATGTACTTGAGGACAATACAGGGTGATTCAAAAAGACTACCACAACTTTAGGAATTTAAAACTCTGCAACGACAAAAGGCAGAGCTAAGCACTATCTGTCGGCGAATTAAGGGAGCTATAAAGTTTCATTTAGTTGTACATTTGTTCGCTTGAGGCGCTGTTGACTAGGCGTCGGCGTCAGTTGATGCTAAGATGGTGACCGCTTAACAGAAAGCTTTTTGTGTTATTGAGTACGGCAGAAGTGAATCGATGACAGTTGTGCAGCGTGCATTTCGAACGAAGTATGGTGTTAAACCTCCTGATAGGTGGTGTATTAAACGTTGGTATAAACAGTTTACAGAGAATGGGTGTTTGTACAAAGGGAAAAGTTCTGGACGGCCGAGAACGAGTGATGAAAATGTAGCACGCATCCAGCAAGCTTTTGTTCGCAGCCCAGGAAAATCGACTCGCAGAGTGTAGCAGAGAGCTGCAAATTCCACAATCAACTGTATGGAGAGTCCTACGAAAAAGGTTAGTTATGAAACCTTATCGTCTGAAATTGGTTCAAGCACTGTCTGCAGCTGATAAGATTAAAAGAATCGATTTCTGTGATTTTATCCTTGCTCAAATGGAAACAGATGAATCTTTCGTTTCAAAGATTGTGTTTAGTGATGAAGCAACTTTCCACACTAACGGGAAAGTCAACCGTCACAATGTCTGTGTATTGGGCACTGAGAATCCGCGGGAAACAAGTCAGTATGAACGTGACTCGCCTAAGGTGAACGTTTTCTGTGCCATTTCAGCCAATAAAGTTTTTGGTCCCTTTTTCTTTGAAGGTGCTACTGTAACTGGACTACAGTATCTGGAGATGTTAGAGAATTGGCTGTGCCCTCAGCTCGAACAAGAAGCACAACAATTCATATTTCAGCAGGATGGAGCGCCACCACATTGGCACTTATCTTTCCGTAACTACCTGAATGTCAACTACCCGAGGCGATGGATCGGCCGCCAGGCAGCCCGTGACAGAGCACTTCATCACTGGCCTCCAAGAAGCCCTGATCTTACCCCCTGCGATTTTTTCTTATGGGGGTATTTAAGTATATGGTGTTTTGGCCACCTCTCCCAGCCACCATTGATGATTTGAAACGAGAAATAACAGCAGCTATCCAAACTGTTACACCTGATATGCTACAGAGAGTGTGGAATGAGTTGGAGTATTGGGTTGATATTGCTTGAGTGTCTGGAGGGGGCCATATTCAACATCTCTGAACTTGTTTTGAGTGAAAAAAAAACTTTTCAAATACTCTTTGTAATGATGTATAACAAAAGGTTATATTATGTTTCTTTCATTAAATAAACATTTTTCAAGTTGTGGTATTCTTTTTGAATCACCCTGTATTATGGAAATGGAATAGGATGTAGATGAAGATGAAATGAGAGATACGATACTGCGTGAAGAGTTTGACAGAGCACTGAAAGACCTGAGTCGGAACAAGGTCCCCGGAGTAGACAACATTCCATTGGAACTACTGACAGCCTTGGGAGAGCCAGTCCTGACAAAACCCTACCATCTAGTGAGCAAGATGTATGAAACAGGCGAAATACCCTCAGACTTTAAGAAGAATATAATAATTCCAATCCCAAAGAAAGCAGGTGTTGACAGATGTGAAAATTACCGAACTATCAGTTTAATAAGTCACAGCTGCAAAATACTAACGCGAATTCTTTACAGACGAATGGGAAAACTAGTAGAAGCCGACCTCGGGGAAGATCAGTTTGGATTCTGTAGAAATACTGAAACACGTGAGGCAATACTGATCCTACGACTTATCTTAGAAGCTAGATTAAGGAAAGGCAAACCTACGTTTCTAGCATTTGTAGACGCAGAGAAAGCTTTTGACAATGTTGACTGGAATACTTTCTTTCAAATTCTGAAGGTGGCAGGGGTAAAATACAGGGAGCGAAAGGCTATTTACAATTTGTACAGAAACCAGATGGCAGTTATAAGAGTCGAGGGACATGAAAGGGAAGCAGTGGTTGGGAAGGGAGTGCGACAGGGTTGTAGTCTCCCCCTGATGTTATTCAATCTGTATATTGAGCAAGCATTGAAGGAAACAAAAGAAAAATTCGGAGTAGGTATTAAAATCCATGGAGAAGAAATGAAAACTTTGAGGTTCGCCGATGACATTGTAATTCTGTCAGAGACAGCAAAGGACTTGGAAGAGCAGTTGAACGGAATGAATAGGGTCTTGAAAGAAGGATATAAGATGAACATCAACAAAAGCAAAACGTAGTCGAATTAGGTCGGGTGCTGCTGAGGGAATTAGATTAGGAAATGAGACACTTAAAGTAGTAAAGGAGTTTTTCTATTTGGGGAGCAGAATAACTGATGATGGTCGAAGTAGAGAGGATATAAAATGTAGACTGGTAATGGCAAGGAAAGCGTTTCTGAAGAAGAGAAATTTGTTAACATCGAGTATAGATTTAAGTGACAGGAAGTCATTTCTGAAAGTATTTGTATGGAGTGTAGCCATGTATGGAAGTGAAACATGGATGATAAATAGTTTGGACAAGAAGAGAATAGAAGCTATCGAAATGTGGTGCTACAGAAGAATGCTGAAGATTAGATGGGTAGATCACATAACTAATGAGGAAGTGTTGAATAGGATTGGGGAGAAGAGAAATTTGTGGCACAACTTGACTAGAAGAAGGGATCGGTTGGTGGGACATGTTCTGAGGCATCAAGGAATCACCAATTTAGTATTGGAGGGCAGCGTGGAGGGTAAAAATCGTAGAGGTAGACCAAGAGATGAATATACTAAGCAGATTGCAGTAGGTACTGGGAGATGAAGAAGCTTGCACATGATAGAGTAGCATGGAGAGCTGCATCAAACCATTCTCAGGACTGGAGACCACAACAACAACAACAACAACAATTCTGTCTTTAAGAAAAGCAAATGAATTTACGCTAGCGTGCATTTTTAATGTTCCGTCTAGTGTCATAAAGCCAACGGCCTTGCCGCAGTGGTCACAACGGTTTCCGTCGGATCACGAAAGTTTAGCGTTGTCGGGCTTGGCTAGAACTTGGCTAAGTGACCATTCGGGTCTGCCGAGTGCTGCTAAACAAGTGGGATGCACTTAGCTCTTATAGGTCACTCAAGGAGCCACTCAGCTGCGAAGTAGCGGCTCCGGTCACGAAAACTGACAACCGCCGCGAAGGTGTCTGCTGACCACATGGCCCTCCATATCCGGATCCAGTGACACCTGTGGGTAGAGAATGACACGCGGTCGGTCGGTACCTTTAAGCATTTTGAAGGCTGTGCGGATAGAGAGAGAAAGACTTTCATAAAGCTTTGCATGTCGGCACAAGTTGAAAAAAAATGTTCTAAAACAAATCATCCCGACGAAACTAGCGTACTTCACAAAAATACAGCGCATCGCCATGATCACGCCCCAGCTCGGCCAGGAAGGATTTAAACTGCCGATGCCCCAAACAGTGTAATTTCAGTTTAATAACTGTTTCCACAACAACGTCCTTGATGGTCCTCATTTTGGCACATTTTGCCTGCATATTAACGCGATGTAGGATGCAGTGCGTCGCTGGTGTATCCTGCAGGATTCAAACTTCTTTCATCTTGTTCCTCTTCGAATCAACTACACCTGACTTTCGACCTATCATTGTAGGAGCTCCATTTGTTGCAATCAACCAAAGTTTTTTCCAACAAAACACATATGTCAATAATGTTTCCGAAGCAAGAAATTTTGTCGTCAGCCGTAGTTTTATCGTGTATTGTCAGTAAGTCAGGAACTTCTTTCATCAAGTTGAAGTCAGCCTCAACACTTCTCACAAATACGGCAAGATGAGCAGCATCCGTACATCCGTTCTTTTGTCCAAAACCAAAGAGAGGAAAAAGAAAAACTTTAGTCTTTTCTTTTACTTGTATTTCCACTTGGTTTGTATTTCTTCGATGCGACTGTTAACGGTCCTTTGTGAAAGAGGAACTGTTTAGAAAACCAGAAGAGCCGTTGTTCCCAAGATTTTGTTTAACACATTCTCCATCGCTGAAGGGACGCACTGTTTGGCCTATTTTAAGAGCAATGTGTTATCTCATCCTCAAGGCACCATCAGTGTATAGATGCCATGGTTCCCCTCCAGTAAATGCGGTACAAGGGAGAGGTAAAGTCGCAGACAAAACCACATAGTGCTTTATAAATAATAGAAACATTTTCAAGAGATGCCGTATATGCGTATGAACTTACTACTTTCTCTCTTTCGTGTTGTAGCCCGAGGAGTATGATCTCACATTCGTCAGTATCCACTTTTCATCACGAATTCCCCACGAAGGAGTTGCAAATGGAGCCTCACATTCTACTTCTTCCATTACAATAAATTAGTAATACGAAACAGACACTTACGGCCGAATTGTATTTCAACAAACTCATTTCATTTCTTCTCACTGCTGCCTGAAGTCTAGAAATTCAGTTTTCGTTTCGAAGATCTTAATAGTATCTCAGCCATTTCCCTCTCACTAATGTTTGCCTACCACATCGTCCTGCAGAGCGCGCATCAGTAACAAACGAGCTATTTTAGTAGAGAGGCGGAGGGGAAACTTGTCTGACAGCGCCCGCGGGCAAACAGTGTGGGCACTTACGAGCGCCCGGGCCGGCAACATCACATTTGCCCACCCCTGGGCTAGATGGTGATCCACGTACTCAATGGCCAGGATGTGCCACTACCCCAGGAATTATTGCAAAAGTGCATAATATGATCACGGAGGACCGCAGCTGAAAATGTGAGGAGATGCTGAAGCTGCAGAGATGTTATCTGAATTGGAATACCTCATTTTAACAGTGAAACTGGATATGAGAAAGTTATCTGCTAGATCACAACCGCGAATACTAAGGAAGATTCAAAACCGCATGAGAACGGAAATGTCTAAACAACGTTTGAGCCGTTTTCAGAGCAACCGACAAGATTTTTTGCTCTGGTTTGTGACCATAGATGAAACTAGAGTCCATCACTGTACCCCAAAGACAAAACAACAGCCAGATCAGTGGAAACGTGTTGATATAACACCAAAAAAGAAAGCACAGAAAGTAGTGTCGGCCGCAAAGGTCATGGCGTCAGTTTTCTCGAATGTGAAAGAATTCTGTTATAGATTACCTTCTCCCTGTTCAACCAATACTATGCTAACTTCATGGTTCAACTACGGCCAAAGATGTGCGAAAAAAGGCCAGATCTGGCAAGGAAGAAAGTTATATTTCAGCAAAAGAGTGCGCGCCCGTACACAAGTGTCATTGCCGGGGGAAAAATACGTGAACTAAGACACGAATTGTTGCGACCCCAGCCTTATTCGCCTGATTTGACTGCATCAGAGTTCCATCTCTTCCTCCAGCTCAAAATTTTCCCCGGTGGACGGAGATTCTCTTCAAACAAAGAACTGACAGCCTAAGTTGGAGCACAGCGGCCGACCACCACTACGTGTTCACGTGTTGACACAACGACATCGTCAGCTGCGACTGCAGTGGGCGCAATACCATCGGGATTCGACCGCCGATCAATGGAAAGTTTTCGTCCTGAATCACAGTTTTGCTACACTAGCTCGTTGGTCGTCTCTATAAACGTCGTCATCGAGGTGAACGGCTGCTTCAAATGTGCAGCACGACACGGACCCAGGCTGGAGGCTGGTGGGAGCAGTATTATGTTTTGGGAGACATTCTCCTGCACTTGCATGGGATCTGCGGTAGTGGTCAAAGACATGCTGATAGCTGCGAACCACCTCCATCCCTTCATACTTGATGGCTTCCCCGACAGCGATGTCATCTTTCAGCTACGTAATTGTCCGTCTCTCGGAGCCAGAATCGTGCTACTGTGGTTCGAGGAGTATTATAGTGAACTCACATTGATGTCTCGGCAACCAACGTCACCTAATGTAAATCCTGCGGAACCCATCTGAGTCGCCATCTGGCACCATCACCGTTTACGCAAATCAGTGGCCCGTAATTTACGGGAATTACATGACGTGTGCGTACACATCTTATGCCACATACCTCCACAAACCTACCAACAAACTATCAGATACCTGATACGCAGAATCAGTGATGTATTTCGTTCCAAAGACGGACAAACAAGCTATTAAGCAGTTGGTCATAATTTTTTGGTTCAACAGTGTAGATGAATGGTTCGTCGAAGAGATAGGCCTGCGACAGACACACATATTTGGCCTCCAACACCATATTCTCGTTTAAGTCTTATTCTTAAAAATTAATGACGTCAAGTCGGGTACATGAATAATTTTGAAAACTAATAGGACAGTCAATTTCCAACAATCAGCTGGAGAAGTGTCAATGTAAGACATTCTGGTTTGGAGCATTTTAAGCACAGTAGAAATGAATTACACGAGCTTTGGTTTTTGTACGGAACATTATATCAAATTAAAGGCAAAAAAAGTGCTACTAACCAGAAATTCAGTGTTGATAACGGGGCGAAACGCATAAAAATAGGTTTGGAGAAAAATATTAAGTTCTCTCTAACTGTTCACTATTTCAAATCAATTTTTTTCTCTGATGGTCAACCTCGAACACGAACTACGTGTGGGGCAGCAGGCTATCTTAAAGCGGAGTGTTCATAAGTTAAAAAACCGCGCAATGCACCACGTTCCTCTACAGTCAATGGTTCAACAATGTACGATGAACGGTGTGCTCCTAAACGCTTGTGATCGCACCAGCATTGTGCTCTTTCCGCAGAGATACCACAAATCACCATCTATCCTACTTTACAGAGCAGACTAGACTCCGTACCCCATGTTCTGTGTACAGCCGTGGTCGTCCAACCATTTAGCGCCTAGCGGTAATTTCACTGTCCTTCTGCCTCTTTGCATAGATGCTCAGAACAGGAGCGCATGGACATTCAACCAGCTTCGCCGTGTTCGACATGCCCGTTCACAGGCTCTGCTTAATAATAATGTACCCTTTGTCAAAGTCGCTCATCTCGATGGATTTCCCCATTTGCGACACATATCTTCACTAGGGTGACCCCCGTTCTTGTCTGCTCCGCTTACATACTTTTGTTACCGTGTCACGAGCCCACATCCTCAACGGGCGACATACAACGCCATGGTGCGCAGTTGTCATCAGTCTATATCACACCTTCTTCGTCTTTCGTGGTCGTATGAAAAACTGGACATTTTGTTCTAAGAGGCTCTGTAGCGCAAGCGTTGCTTGTGGAACTCAAGAAGTCGGCATGTCTGGGTAACAACTGCCAAACACATCAGCAGTGTCATCCGGGTGGAACTGACTGAACACGCCACCAGAGCTGACACGAACTTTCTTTGTCACTCATGTTTCCACCAGTTGGGAACGGATTTGGTGGTGGACCATGTGATACTTTGCCATAAGTGATATACTGTACATTAATTAAATTAATTTCACTGAAACTAAATGTCATTGCATCTTCATTGACTTCAATCCCCTCGATCTATTAATTTTAGTCCACTTGGTTAAATCTGTATATAGCCCTTGGGCCAGGGTATGTTGCGATACTCCGCTAAAATCGTTCACTCACAAACCACATGAAAGAGTCTCTCACCGCAGAGTTCAGAAATCATAGATTTGAACATCGGTGCCAAAGAAAATTCGATTCAAACCTGGAATCGAGCTCTGACAGACGAGCAGAGTAAATTGTAGATTAAGGTGACTGCGTGCGAAAAGCAGGAAATCCAGTTTCGGTATATTAATGAACATGATGTAATATAATGAGCAGTTAAAAAATAAAACTACTGACGGTGCCACTACCGTGGTGAAATACGTTTCGGTACACGTAAAATGAAACTGTGTATCTATATTTTGTTAATTTAATTAGTAACATGCTATTCCAATTGCTATTAAGAACTTTATTTAGCCAACGACACGTTTCGGCCTTTTCATTACGTCATTTTTAAGCGGACCTGAAACTGCCGTTTTAAAGAATAATATGACAGATATACAAACATTTCACGTAACGGGAGATGAAAAACGAAGATTAGATTTCTACAGTACCAACATATATAGAATATATAACTTCCATTGT
Source organism: Schistocerca gregaria (assembly GCF_023897955.1). NCBI lineage: Eukaryota > Metazoa > Arthropoda > Insecta > Orthoptera > Acrididae > Schistocerca > Schistocerca gregaria. Next base: position 816,412,345 of record NC_064931.1, on the reverse strand, counting down.
GCAGGCCGCTGTGGCCGAGTGGTTCTAGGCTCTTCAAATGGTTCAAATGGCTCTGAGCACTATGAGACTTAATATCTGAGGTCATCATTCCCCTACAACTTACAACTACTTAAACCTAACTAACCTAAGCACATTACACACATCCATGCCCGAGGCAGGATTCGAACCTGCAACCATAGCGGTCGCGCGGTTCCAGACTGAAGCACCTAGAACCGGCCGGCCACACCGGCCGGCCATAAACATCATTTCCGCCGGAGTGGCCGAGCGGTTCTAGGCGCTACAGTCCGGAACCAATATCTTCGAACTCTGCAGCGACGATATTAACAATTTGCTTTAAAGATGCCCCACAGGTTCGTTGCCGTATCCAGATATTCCAGATGCGATAGAGACCTTTTTATTTCCTTGTGAACGTAAATTTACAGTCGACTTGGACGCCCCATACACTGCAACTGTTTTACACTAGTTTTAAATCTAAAAAAATACTTTTGTCCATGTAGCTATAAAGAGACCGGTCCTTATAGATGGTGTCAGGGTATTGGCTTTAAGCATTATGGGACTTAACATCTGAGGTCATCAGTCCCCTAGACTTAGAAATACTTAAACCTAACTAACCCAAGGACATCACACACATCCATGCCCAAGGCAGGATTCGAACCTGCGACCATAGCAGCCATGTGGTGTCAGGGTATTAGTGATCATGATATCATTATAGCGACTATGATTACGAAAGTTATTAAATCAGTTAAGAGGACGAGGAGAGTGTTTCTGCTAGACAGAGCAGATAAGCAGTTGTTAGCATCTCACTTAGACACTGAACAGCAATCACTTAGTTCCGGAATGCCGGCAGGGGTGACCGAGCGGTTCTAGGCGCTACAGACTGGAAACGCGCGACCGCTACGGTCGCAGGTTCGAATCCTGCCTTGGGCACGGATGTGTGTGATGTCGTTAGGTTAGTTAGGTTTAACTAGTTCTACGTTCTAGGGGACTGGTGACCTCAGAAGTTAAGTCCAATAGTGCTCAGAGCAATTTTAACCAGGTTCCGGAATGATGGACGTAGAGAAGTTATGGACAAAGTTAAAAAAAAACACAAAAAATAAACATTAAATTGTGCTCTGCACAACTATGCGCCTAGAAAGTGGATTAAGGACGGAAAAGACCCACAATAACGAAATTCGGAAAATGCTGAGGAAGCAAAGACTGTTGCACTCTCCGTTAGAAGACGACGCGCAAATGACGACAGGCAAAGATTGGTTAGAGATTCGTGCGTCCGTGAAAAGATGTATGCGCGAAGCATACAATAGCTACCACCGTCATACCTTGGCTAAAGTTGTGGCAGAGAACTCGAAAAAATTCTGTTTGTATATAAAATCGCTAAGCGGGTCCAAGGCTTTCATGCAGACACTCGTAATGTGGTTTAGCAGCAGAAGATAGCTAAAGGAAGGCGAAAGTTTTAAATTCAGTGTTTAAGAAATAGTTCACGCAGGAGAATCATACAAATGTACTGTCATTTGACCATCGTACAGACTGATGTATGGATGACATGTTAATATCCATCCCTCTTGTAGACAAACAACTGAAAGAGTTGAAAACAAATAAGTTGTCAGGTTCGGATGGAATCCAAAACCTTCCCGTCTCATCTATATCTCTTTTGTTAATGATAATCTTCCCTTCTACAATAACCTATGAAACCTTCCCTTAGGATTTCTATCTCTTGCTTAATAATAACAAATGAAATCTTCCCTTTAAAATTAATTCTCTTTTTCAATCTTCGCATACAAATTTGAATGCTGCTTATTAAAAGTAAAGTGATTTTCTGATTATTTCGACGAAACGTAGAATGTGTCGCCGTCGTGGCCCTCAGTCGTCATCTGCAGTAACCCAAAACGGTTCCTTACCTTTTTTTGGTGTTACTGGATCGCCATGTGACTGCTACATCGAACTGCGACATGAATACACTTATTCTGTTTTACTACACTCTATTAGCTGCTGGTGTGCTGTCATAATAAGTGGCTGTATTTATTGCCAAAGCTGACATAATTCTTTAAAATCAATGCTGACGTTATTCTTTAATTAATTTAACTGAAGTTACGTAATTAATAGTTAAACTTTTTCTTGACAACAATAAAATTTTGCACAGTTTTACGTTGTTGGTTTTTAGGATGGATTATAATCAGTAATGCAATATTGCAGGCAAAAATTAATTATATTCTAAATGAAATTGGAACGTCCCCTTAGAAAAATTATACATGACTGCGCTTAAACTGACACACAATATTTTTAGCGCAACGCCATCTGACTTTCAAAACTCCCCACAAAAGAATGGCGCTGTCTAACATTAACCTATACCTTTCACAAATCACTTACCTCACAAAAATCTTCGTTACTCGAACTACTGCAAAGCAGCGGGCGCCACTACCGCCAGCTAAATAAAAGATTCAAACTACTGAAGGCACTAACTACTGATAGGCACAGTTAACAAATGAAAGATTTTGATAGAGAACAAACAATGTATTTACCTTAATAGTGTTCAAAAGTCATAATATATACATCAGTTTATGACATCCAGTCTTACAAATTTACTGTCTCTGATGAACACACGTCCAGATCATCCTCTCTCAAAAATCCGCCATCTCACTTCCCCACATCCACCACTGCTGGCGGCTCAGCTCCAACTGCGCAACACTACGCGCTGTTAACATCCAGCTGCCCAACACTACAATGGCAGACAACAATGCAAACCAGCCACAGACTGCACACAGCACAGCCAGTGATTTTCATACAGAGCGCTACGTGGCGTTACCAATAAGAAAACCTAAACAGCCTACTTACATAGCCCCCATACTCCCCACAAAAAATTTTACAAATTGTTTTGGGCTGTTTCTAATATACATTTTAATTTTTTTGTTATAATTACGATAACAAAGAAATCAAATTCACACACTTATTGATACAATGTTGGTCAAAAGCTAAGATTTTCTCACAGTCCATAAAGACAGTCCTGATCATTCATCACAGTATTAATTACAATTTCATGGCCAAAGTCGGAGCAGTAAAAGAAAATGCACGTGGAAGTAGAGAATATACATGCAGTCTTGATGAAGTAGTGTTGTCCTTCCAACGGAAAGACAGTGCTGACTCTTGACATGCAGACAGGTAATGGGCCACAACACAGCAAACCCACCACAGAGTCATTCGAAGTTTTGAAGAATATTGGTAGGTAGGTCATCACAGAGCAGACCCACTAGTCTTGGTAGAGAGTATGGTATTGGTGGGCCACCAGAGGTGCAGACCCACTGCTGTCCTTGTAGAAATAATGATATTAGTGGGCCATCAAAGGTGCAGACCCACTTCAGTCCTTGTAGAGATGGGTAGCAGCCATCCGTTGCGACTATGCAGGTGCACTATCACCATTGAAGAGTCTTGTGGACAGTATAACAAGTCCATGAACCACCACTTGTGCAGTCACAAAGTTTTCTCAATTGTCCTTAGAACCAGCAATGCTGTTAACCAGTCCCTTGCTGAATTATTAACACATGTCCAAACACTGACAGTCCACTTTTTTTCACATATTGTGCATATACTACGACCAACAGAAATATGTGCAATGAAATGAATGCTTACAAGTTACTTAATTTGATGAACTGGTGTCAATTACAATTTTATAACATGAGAATACAATAACAAAGGTACAAAATACATCATTAAAGAACATAACAGTACAGATAACATTTGTAGTAACACAGGCTTTACAAAAGAACAGAAATAAACGTATACATCAGTGTTACAGGAATTAAGACATAAGTAAATATATAAAATAATGAGAATAGTTTTTGAAACATTAATTTCACATATGAGTATTAAAACAGAACAGAACTAATAATGTCAAACACCTTTACAAAATAAATAACATATTATTAATACAAATTATACTTGAGGATAACAGTATTCCTCATCATAGTTAATGTAGCTGAGTATTAGAAAAATTCTACAACATAAGTCTTATTAGCTAAACACATAAAGACAGGAAATACACTAATACACAAGAGTACACAAACACATAGCAGAATAACACAGGAGGAACGGACAGGGTTTGTTTTCAGTGTAATATTTGATACTGCAGTCCAACCCAAAACTTCATTCCATAGAACTTTCGTCTTATTTTAACATTTGTTTCCACAAAAAAAAAAAATCCTACCAATGAATGCTTTCTGTATTTATATGTTCACATATTTCTTACCTCTACATCTACATGACATCTACATCTACATCTACATGACTACTCTGCAATTCACATTTAAGTGCTTGGCAGAGGGTTCATCGAACCACAATCATACTATCTCTCTACTATTCCACTCCCGAACAGCTAGCGGGAAAAACGAACACCTAAACCTTTCTGTTCGAGCTCTGATTTCTCTTATTTTATTTTGATGATCATTCCTACCTATGTAGGTTGGGCTCAACAAAATATTTTCGCATTCGGAAGAGAAAGTTGGTGACTGAAATTTCGTAAATAGGTCTCGCCGCGACGAAAAACGTCTATGCTGTAATGACTTCCATCCCAACTCGCGTATCATATCTGCCACACTCTCTCCCCTATAACGTGATAATACAAAACGAGCTGCCCTTTTTTGCACCCTTTCGATGTCCTCCGTCAATCCCACCTGGTAAAGATCCCACACCGCGCAGCAATATTCTAACAGAGGACGAACGAGTGTAGTGTAAGCTGTCTCTTTAGTGGACTTGTTGCATCTTCTAAGTGTCCTGCCAATGAAACGCAACCTTTGGCTCGCCTTCCCGACAATATTATCTATGTGGTCCTTCCAACTGAAGTTGTTCGTAATTTTAACACCCAGGTACTTAGTTGAATTGACAGCCTTGAGAATTGTACTATTTATTGAGTAATCGAATTCCAACGGATTTCTTTTGGAACTCATGTGGATCATCTCACACTTTTCGTTATTTAGCGTCAACTGCCACCTGACACACCATACAGCAATCTTTTCTAAATCGCTTTGCAACTGATACTGGTCTTCGGATGACCTTACTAGACGGTAAATTACAGCATCATCTGCGAACAATCTAAGAGAACTGCTCAGATTGTCACCCAGGTCATTTATATAGATCAGGAACAGCAGAGGTCCCAGGACGCTTCCCTTGGGAACACCTGATATAACTTCAGTTTTACTCGATGATTTGCCGTCTATTACTACGAACTGCGACCTTCCTGACAGGAAATCACGAATCCAGTCGCACAACTGAGACGATACCCCATAGCTCCGCAGCTTGATTAGAAATCGCGGTGGAACGGTGTTAAAAGCTTTCCGGAAATCTAGAAATACGGAATCAACTTCAGATCCCCTCATTATTTATTTTCCATTATCTTACCTCAACATTTATTCCCAAGAAAATCCTACCTAAACCTGTTGTCCCTAAACCCTACTTTTTTGTTCATATCCTTTTTCAAAATACTATTTTGGCGAAACCATTTTCTTATAGCTTCTCAATGCATTTTTTGCAATTCATCGCAACTCGTTCTCTTATATAGCCTACCCCACCTTAAGCTAACTTAAATCTACTGAGCTCAGTTGCTAAACTAAGGGACGAGGCAATGCAGCAGCACAAAACAATTAACACAAACAGCAATGACAAAAAAATGAAAATTGGCAAAGCAAGTTGCAGTAAAGGTAATAACTTGTATCTAAATATGACAAACCCACAAGCAGAAAAAATAGTAAACTAAAGACAACAATGCAGATATGGAAATGTATATTCACATCTTAATGTCTATGTCATTAAAGTGGTGCACCACAAAAACTTATTCTACAAAAAATTACCAAGTGCTTGAAAAGAAAATTGTGTATGCAGTTACTGTTATTAGTCCATTCTTATTGTTCTTTCCTTTCCAAGTGCTCCTTTTTCGAAGAACGTGGATCATAAAATTATTATTTAATAGATATGTTGACAGAAAATGTTCACATTACCAAATGCACTTAATTTTATTTTATAAACCCAGTGGCGTAGCGTGAGAGGAGACTTTAAGACTTAGTCTCCCCTGTATTCCTGCTTAAAAAAGATGCAATAGTAATTCATAAGAAAAATATAAATAACTTTCTGCTAAGAGCTCTAAATGTGCGAATACATCAGTTTTGTAGCCCGCGCCGCACCCTGAGTATTGGTGTATTTGCCTGCTTCAGACTCGACTGCTCCCAGTCTCTGCCTCCCTTCCCTTCCCTTACCTGGCTGTACGTGCCTGCGCGCTGTAGTGGCTTTCTCGGCTCCCCTCCACTTTCCCTCTTTCACGAAGGCTGGTGCACTGCACTTGCTAGCAGGTATCGAGATTAGTCTCCGCCGCTTCTATGCTGGCTTTTAACACGGAAGTGAACACTGGCGTGGTTTGTGTTCATAGTCATTCTTGTGTGATTTTAGAGCATCTTTTCGTTCTGTCTCCAACATGAGTGAGCCAGCAACTGAACACCTCATGGAAGTTTTATTAAAAACGGCTTTTTCTACATTAACGAACGAAAAAAGTGCGAACTGAAGGACAAACGACCTATTCCTATACTCAGTGTAGTTTTAAGTGAATCCAAACGAAAATGCACTTTTCAGACAGCCTGCTACGAAAAGTATACTTGGCTGACTGCGAATGCAGTTAATAACAGATTATATTGTTTTATATGTCTTGCGTTCGGTGGTGAAAAGGAATGGTGCAGTGAGGGCATTTTTACAATAAAGAACTTTGACAGGAAAGCACAAAAGTATCAGATATCAAAACGTCACCTGCAGAACAAAGAATCATTTCAGTTATTGGGTAAAAGTAGACTTGAGCACGCCCTTTCTGAGGCCACTCATCTGACGGCAACAAAATAAAATGAACAAGTTGCGTCCTAAAGGAGAGTATTGGCTCGTCTTATTCAGGCAATTGTATTTATTTGTAAACAAGAACTAGCCTTTTGCAGCCATCGAGAAGGCAAATCCTCTAGCAACTACGGTAACTATCTGGAATTGTTAGATTTACTAGCTCAAGGAGACCACTTAATCAGAGACCATCTGTCATCATTTTCAACCTTTAAAGGAACTTCTCCACATATACAGAATGAGTAATAGAAATGATAACTTTGGCAGTTAATGAGGTAATAAAATCTGAAATTCAGAACTGCAATTTCATTTCGATTCAGGCTGATGAAACATTAGACACGTCATGCAAGAGTCAAATGATTATAATATTCAGATACTGTATTGCAGACAAAATTGAGGAAAGATTCGTTGGATTTTACGATGTTTCTGGAGATTAAACTGCTGAAGGTTTGTCAAACATTATTCACGCAGTATTGAATGAATGGAACTTGGAAGGAAAAGTAGTTAGTGAGACAGATGATGGCGCTTCAGTAATGGAGGGCAGAGAAAGAGGACTACAGCAATTGGTGAAGCAGTTCTGCCTCCATGCGCTGTTTATTCGTTGTCAAGCACACCACCTAAATTAGGTACTGTTACATGCCTCCAAAATCATATGACAAGTACGCATGTTTGTAAGTAATAGTACTACATTCCATTCGTATATCAGCAAATCATCAAAACGAACTTTCTTGCTAACTGAGAAATGATTTAAACTGCCAGACATGAGCAACACTCGCTGAAACGTTCGTTCCAGGGCAGTTGCAACAATATCTAGTCATTTCTCAGAGTTATATGGTGCATTTAATTATATAATTGATGATACAGACTCTCAATGGGACCCAGAATCTTTGAGCTGTGCTGCGGGAATGAAAAGACGAATGGATGATCCTACGTTTGTCTACTTGCTTTGCATCTACCGAGGGTGCTTTGTTAATGTCGATCATCTCTTTAATGTTCTTCAGTCAAAATCTGTCAGTATAATTGTTTGCCACGATGAAATAAGAACTGTTTTGAGAAACTTATGACAATTAAGAACGGAAACATTCGTTGATGAATGCATTAAATGCATCTTCTGTTTGAATGGCTACTTATCATCCTGTGACAACCAAAAGACACCTCTCAGGGCATTAACTTACGAGATAATGGATTTGCAAATTGTTCAGATGGAAAGAAGATTTAAAAAGTTTATCCCAAATTCAGTTTGTTGAACTTCTGAACGAAAAGTGTTTACCAAACTATCAAAAAGAATTCCCAAAGTTGAAACTGCTTCAGTTATTAGAACAGTATACTTTTTACGAACAAGAACAACTTGAGCATGAACTGTGTAACATACACACTGATGAGAAAATGACACTTATCTCCAAGAATCTTCTTAAAGTACATTCTCAACAATGATTTAAACTCTGTTTATGAAGAAACAACGAAGTTCCTGCTTTTGGTTTTGACCCTACCCGCAATTATAGCAAGCATAGAACGAAGCATGAGTACTTTTAAACGAGTGAAGAATTATTTAAGGAATTCAATGTCCAACACCCAGCTGTCGTGTTTGAGCACGTTAGCAATAGAAAAGACACTACTTGGAGAGCTATCCAGTGATCAGATCTTTGTAGACCAAGTTATAGACTTATTCATGTAAAGAAAAGTCAGGCGCATTGCACTTGTGTACAAGAAAATTTAAGTGCTTCTTCTCTTGCTGCTGGAGTTCTACAAATTTGTCATCCTTTCTTGAACAAGTTAGTTGTTATTATTATTATTATTATTATTATTATTAGTTGCTGTGGTAGTGGAAGTAGTAGTAGTTGTTATTGTTGTTTTACTTGATGCATTTTGTTTCATTTGTTTAAATTATTGTTTACTGTACTATTTTGTCTCCCTATAATAATTGTAGAGTCTCCCCAACCTTTACTACCACGCTATGCCTCTGTATAAAACCAATGCTGCAACACAGCTGGAAACCAGATATCAAATGAAATAAGCAACTATGAAAAGCAAAGCATAAAAATATCATTCAGTAGTGGAGACACATTTCATAAGTTAGTAGAAATTCTCTCAACTCTAGTAGAAAGACGCTTGTCATAATCAGGTGTGCAGATGTAAGGATCTTTCCAAGTAATGAGCGTGTCGTATTTGCGATGCTTTCTACAAAAGAATGTCAATAGCGAGGATAATGGCCTCTTTTTTTCTACACCTAATGGCTTTCTTTTGTCAGACGACGATCTCTCAGCTGGGTGCCCAAAACGCATTGCGTCAAGGTCACTTACCTTTCTTACCGAAATATTTACAACAGCAGTTTCTGCTACAGTGGCAGTCTCATATAAAAAAAAATTCACAGGTTGAGAATTTGTGTTAAAATGTGTAGAAACAAAATCCTATAAGTATAACAGTGTCCAAAAAATTTTCGTTGGCATTGTGATACATTACGTATATACACACATTTCATAACTCTTATTAAAGTACGATTCTTGGTTTCCAACATCCTTTCTCACAAACCAGAGTCGCTAACCACTACTCATTATTCCTTACCTTATTATACATATACATATTCATCGACACTTCTTTAGTATTTCATCATCATAAATAATATCATAATAAACATTCCTCAACAGCATAATACACATCGTCGTCATAATAATAACGTCATAACACCTCAGTCACCTCTCAAAAACATCGTAGCTTTCTGCAATAATTTCAAAACCTAAAAAATATTCTCTGCTCATTTCAATAGTGTCATCTACCTCAAACGTACTTTAAAAATCATGATCTCATACCAAATACATCATTCAAAGCTCTCATAGTATCACAATGGTTCTGAAAAAATATGAAGAGCTCACAAAGTACATACAAAATACAGTTTCATAAGTGTGAAGTCATCCAACTGTGTAATTGTATAAACATCTGACACTGACATAGAAAAAAATGTTTGTCTCAGTGTTAAATGATCAGACAGCTGAGTAATTTATGTGTTAGAGAAATATGGTACCCATGTGTAAAGAGTATAAGCAAAAACCATATTAGCTAGGGCTCCTTGTGCTTGCCAAATACATGGTACACAAAGTAAGCGTGTACCCCCTGAGGATTAATGTAATTATACCCTCAGGTGTTACAATTACAGCAATGGAATGAAATGTATCAGGGAAAACCTTTGTATCATTGTAATTCAAAAAATATTTAAAAATAAAAGTTTTAAGTACAAAATTAATCATTCAGATACGTGTCCTTTACCGCTTAATGTGCGTCTTGCTATAAGATAATTCTGTGGAAGTGTCATAGTTATCGTCCTCCGAAAACTAAGTTCTGCAGAAGTCAAAGTACTTACCTCATGATCAACAAAAGTGAAATGCTTTGCGTATAGATATCGTAGTTACTACGTACATTACCGTGATCAAAAAAGTACTATACTGTAACGTATTGTTGTGCCACGAAAAAGGCTGTCACATTGTAGCTGTACCACAAATGTTACTACTAAAACATCTTTCACTTTCCAGAAGAATTCAGGAAAACAGATACACTGCGAAAGCAACAATGTAAATTGTGTCACACATTAGTAGTGTCGTGATATAATCGTGTAGCTGTCAAAGAAACCAAATGCTAAGTCATCTTTAATCCCACAGAAAGTACTTCAAATAAAGAATGTCTTTTCCACTAAACCAAAATGTTGCATTAAAATCTCATTAGCAGTACCTGTATATGTTCTAAGTATGTAAGCCTTATAGTCGTTATGTAATCGTGCAACTAACAAGCAAGAATGTACGCACACAATAACACTGTTCACTATAACAATGCATTTGTAATTTGTGTTTAAATACGTTTTCTTGATTCTTGACTGGATATTTAACTTCAAATATTGTTGCATGGTAACAGTTTCTTAAGTCTGACAAAGCATATTAGAAATGTGAAGTGAAAAATTTTCTGGCAAAGTCAAAGTTAAAAAGCAGATTATCTTTCAATAAACGGTTTTGCATCTGAAATGTGGTGCAATCCTTTACTCTTACTAGTTCAACTTCAAAGCAATTATCATGTTGTATACGTCGGTAAGGAGTGCTAAAATTTGTCTTAAAGTTAACGTCTATGTTATTTTTCTCTGAGCCAGCCGGCGCACGCGGCTGCCTGCGGTGCAAGTCATTGTCTGCCTCTTTGTTGGTGCGCGTCGTTATTGGGATTAGGAGACCTAACTTCTACAAATTCACCTTGTTGAGAGGGCCCTGCCTTGTTTGAATCCCGCCAGCTCTGATGATATTCTGGTCTGTCGTTACAATTATACCGCCTGTCGTCATGTCGGTAATTTCTGTAATTTCTTTCTTGTCGGTTAAGTGGTGGAGAATTCCTCCTTGAATTAACACGGCACGGTGGACCGTCACGTCTGAAGTTATTCTGTCTCCCGTAATAATGATAGTTCTGGTTGACATATTGTCTGTTTCTATGGTTGTCTCTGTTGCATTCATTACTACAGAAATGTGATCTTTCTCTGTAATTATTACTACTCTGCCAACGGTTCTCATACGGATGGTGTCTGTTTTGGTCACGATTTACGTTGTAAGAATAGCCTTGTCGTGTCCATTTATTATTTCTGCAATCTCGGAATTGTGATGGATGTGACCTGTAATTGTTGTGCTCCTGTTTTCGCATTTCGCGATTGTCAGTGTCAATATCCAATTCTTGTAACAGTCCCTGAAAAGCTTCAATGTCGTCTTTGCAACGTCCTGCCAAAATAAAAGGTCGTAAATGTTCAGGCAATTTGATTAAGCAAATACGGATGAGTTCTGAGGGGCTGTATTGGTTTGACAGGTACTGATTCTTGTGCAACATGTCTTCAAAATATTTCACAAGACTGGAACATTCAGATTGTTCGAAATGTTTCATCATTATGATGAAATTCCTAATCCGTAATCTAATTCCCTCGGCATCACTTGATTTAAGTCGACAACATTCCATTATCCTTGTTTATCTTTTATACTTCTCTTAAGACACTGTCCACTCCGTTTAACTGCTCTTCCAAGTCCTTTGCTGTCTCTGACAGAATAACAATGTCATTGGCACATCGAAGTTTTTATTTCTTCTCCCTGGATTTTAATTCCTCCTCCATATTTTTCTTTTGTTTCCTTTGCTGCTTGCTCATCTTCATCTGCATGGATACTCTGCAAATCACATTTAAGTGCCTGGCAGAGGGTTCATCGAACCACCTTCACAATTCTCGTATAGCGCGCAGATAGAATGAACACCTATGTCTTTCCGTACGCGCTCTGATTTCCCATATTTTATCGTGGTGATCGTTCATCCCTATGGAGGTTGGTGTCAACAAAATATTTTCGCATTCTGAGGAGAAAGTTGGTGATTCGAATTTCGTGAGAAGATTCCGTCACAACGAAAACCACTTTTCTTCTAATGATTTCCAGCCCAGATCCCGTATCATTTATGTGACACTCTCTCCCATATTTCGCGATAATACAAAACGAGCTGCCTTTCTTTGAACTTTTTCTATGTACTCCGTCAGTCCTACCTGGTAAGGATCCCACACCGCGCAGCAGTATTCTAAAAGAGGACAGACAAGCGTAGTGTAGGCAGTCTCCTTAGTAGGTCTGTTACATTTTCTAAGTGTCCTGCCAATAAAACGCAGCCTTTGGTTAGCCTTCTGAACAAGATTTTCTATATGTTCTTTCCAGTTTAAGTTGTTCGTAATTGTAATACCTAGGTATTTAGTTGAATTTACGGCTTTTAGATTAGACAGATTTATCGTGTAACCGAAGTTTAACGAGTTCCTTTTAGTACTCATGGGGCTGACCTCACACGTTTCGTTATTTAGGGTCAACTGCCACTTTTCGCACCATTCAGATATCTGTTCTAAATCGTTTTGCAGTTTGTTTTGTACTTCTGATGACTTTATTAGTCGATAAACGACAGCGTCATCTGCAAATAACCGAGGACGGCTGCTGAGATTGTCTCCAAAATCGTTTATATAGATAAGGAACAGCAAAGGGCCTATAACACTACCCTGAGGAACGCCTGAAATCACTTCTGTTTTTCTCGATGAGTTTGCGTCAGTTACTACGAACTGTGACCTCTCTGACAGGAAATCGCAAATACAGTCACATAACTGAGATGACATTCCATAAGCACGCAGTTTTACTACGAGACGCTTGTGCAGTAGTGTCAAAAGCCTTCCAGAAATCCACAAATACGGATTCGATCTGAAATCCTTTGTCAATAGCACTCAGCACTTCATGTGAATAAAGAACGAGTTGTGTTTCACAGGAATGATGTTTTCTAAACCCATGTTGACTGTGTGTCAATAGACCGTTTCCTTCGAGGTAATTCATAATGTTCGAACACAATATACGTTCTAAAATCCTGCTGCATATCGATGTTAATGATATGGGCCTGTAATTTAGTGGATTACTCCTAGTACCTTTCTTGAATATTGGTGTGACCTATGCAGCTTTCCAGTCTTTTGGTACGGATCTTTCGTCGAGCGAACGGTTGTATATGATTGTTAAGAATGGAGCTAATGGATCAGCATACTCGGAAAGGAACCTAACTGGTATACAGTCTGGACCAGAATACTTGCTTTTATTATGTGATTTGAGTTGCTTCACTACTCCTAGGATATTTACTTCTACCTTACTCATGTTGGCAGTTGTTCTCGATTCGAATTCTGGAATATTTACTTCGTCTCCTTTTGTGAAGGCATTTCGGAAGGCTTTGTTTAGTAAATCTGCTTTGGCACCAAAAAAATTCAAATGGGTGTGAAATCTTATGGTACTTAACTGCTAAGGTCATCAGTCCCTAAGCTTACACACAACTTAATCTAAATTATCCTAAGGACAAACACACACACCAATGCCTGGGGGAGGACTCGAACCTCCGCCGAGACCAGCCGCACAGTCCAGGACAGCAGTGCCTCAGACCGCTTGGCGATTTGGCACCACTGTCTTCCATAGTATATCCATTGTTATCGCCCAGAGAAGGCATTGATTGTTTCTTGCCGCTAACATACTTTACATACGACCAGAATCTCTTTGGATTTTCTGCCAGGTTTCGAGACAAAGTTTCACTGTGGAAACTGTTATAGGCGTCTCTCATTGAACTCTGCACTAAGTTTCGAGGTTCTGCAACGGACCGCCAATCTTGGGAATTTTGCGTCTGTTTGAATTTGGCATGTTTGTTGCGTTGTTTTTGCAACAGTGTTCTAACCCGTTTTGTGTACCAAGGAGGATCAGGTCCGTCGTTTGTTAGTTTATTTGGTATAAACCTGTCAACTGCCGCCGATACTATTTCTTTGAATTTAAGCCACATATGGTCTACACTTATATTATTAATTTTGAATGAGTGGAGATTATCTCTCAGGAAGGCGTCAAGTGAATTTTTATCTGCTTTTTTGAATAGGTATATTTATCGAGGATTTTGGGATTACAATATTCAGTCTCACTACGACAGCCCTGTATGCACTAATCCCTATATCGGTTTTGATGGTGGTTATTAACTCAGGATTATTTGTTGCTAAGAGGTCAAGTGCCTTTTCACAACCGTTTACTGTTCGCGTAGGCTCATGAACTACCTGCTCGAAATAATTTTGAGAGACTGCGTTTAGCACAATTTCGGATGATATTTTATGCTCAATATATAGATTGAATAACACCGGGAGTAGGCTACACACTGTCTCACTGTTTCTCAACTACTGCTTCTCTTTCATGCCCCTCGACTCTCATAACTGCCATGTGGTTTCTGTTTGAATTGTAAATGGCCTTTCTCTCACTGTATTTTACCCCTGCCACCTTCAGAATTTGAAAGAGCGTATTCCAATCAACACTGCCAAATGCTTTCTCTGTGTCTACAAATGCTATAGACATAGGTTTATCTTTTCTTAAACTATCTTCTAAGATACGTCGTAGGGTCAGTGTTGCCTCTGGGGTTTCCTACATTTCTATAGAATGCAAACTGATCTTAAGCTATGTCTGCTACCAGTTCTTCCATTCGCCTGTAAAGAATTCGTGTTAGTATTTTTATTTTCACACTTGCCAGCACCTGCTTTCATTGGAATAGGAATTATTATATTCTTCTTGAAGTCTGCGGTTATTTCGCCTGTCTCATACATCTTGCTCGCCAGATGGTAGAGTGTTGTCATGGCTGGCTCTCCAAAGACTTTCAGTAGTTTTAACGGAATGTTGTCTACTCCCGTCGCCTTGTTTCGGCTTAGGTCTTTCAGTGCTCTATCAAATTCTTCATATTATAATACACTGCAATTTTTAGTACGTAATCAGTAATATATGCTTTATCCAGAATTTAGTTTTCAAAGTTGTTTGCGATCCGCTTCCAATAAAACTCTTCTTTCGTACTTTCGAGTGACTGCGAGAAAACTCTGATCTTACCGTCGTCGATAGAGTTGATTAAGGATCTATATGAAATAGTGTGAAGGCATTGCAAATTTCGCATATAAATTTTTTTTTCGTGATTTTCTTTAGATTTCTATTCTTTTTCTTTTGTTCATATGGGCATTTGTAGTTGTGATTATGTAACATTCTACTGTGGTTTTTAAATGTAAAGATGTAATTGTGATTATATCATTTGCCAATGGATAAATATGTTTCTTGCTTTGTACCTGTGATAAAGTTTGTAAAGTTATCTTTTGGAATATTATTAATTGTGAAAAATGCAATCAATAACATTTATAAAGGCTCATGTAATTTACGATAGCGATATAACATCTATAGACAGGGGACAGCGATAGTGATATCGAGAGTTGAAAGGTTGTTGAGTAGTAGAGGGGATGGTGGATGGCGTGTCTGTGAAGCGTGCGCGGGAAAAATTGTACTGTGTTTCATGAAAGGCATACGTAATTTATGGACAGTGATACCGAACTATCAGATTATTAATTCTCTTTACCACTGCGGTATGTAATGCCATCGCCAGCGAACTTTAAGAGCAAATAAACCGGACTGCGAAAGTGCCGCTAACATTACATTGTTGTGGCCGACACGAACTGTGCTTTTATGCGAATGAACTTTGCTGGTATTGGTTTTGGGTGGTGGAACTGTTGTATATCACATTCTATCAAGCCGTGAAAGTGAAGACTAATTAAATGTGAAATATAAATGGCTTTCAGTGACGTTGTCGAACTTTGAAATGCGAGAACAGAGTTGACATTGTTTATGGTGTGCTTCACACACAAGAACAATTCTATGAACTGTGTATTTGTGCCTAAGACCATCTGAATGTGACGAACCCTGTAATTATGGACGATAGCGTCATGGACAGTGCATAAAGTGTAAAAGCGAGTGATGTCTACGTCATGTACTTTGAAAGAGAGGACATGCCAACAACGTTCGTATACTGGCGTCTTGTGGTTTGTTAATCACCACAGGGTTAATGATACAGCTGTGTCGGAACTTTATTTGCCGGAGAAGATTAACCAGCGGAACTGCCTGTATCCTGCTCTCATCATCGTAACCTGCCGACATCGTGTTGCCTAATGCAACGCTTCGTATGCAACAAAAAGTTAAGGGATTTCACCGAACGCTATCCCCTGACTTAGAAACTTTCTTTCTCTATTAAAAGTATAAGAATTACAGACTGTATTTAATCGAATTGTTTGTTTAGTTTGATTGCTTTCTGCTAACGAAAATAAAATTACAATCAGTCAATTAAAAGTTGCCTGGCAGTCATTGTTGAAACACCATTAAATATAAACTTCTTCCTCTCATTAGAACAAATTCTCCTTGCATGTCAAAATTATTGTAGTTTTATGTATTATTATGAGACTAGATATATGACAGTGACTAATAAGACTATTTTGTCGTGAAATATGGCTTAGCGCGAAAATTACGGCGACCGCCATAATTGCTTGCGTTCTGACCAATAACGTAACAGCTGCTCTTCCCGTATTGGTGCTTTTCCTGAGGTGAGCAGGAATCACAAATGTCAGCTGTCAAACCACGTAGTGACTGTTTACCCAGTAATAAAAGTTTTTGATATTGTATTGCTACGAGTCGTAGTATTAAGAGACCCCCCCAGTGCTCATGCGATTGTTAACAGTATTGTGTGTGATTCACGAAATATTTTCACTTTTTCTAATTCCTTTCAAAAAGTGTCTTAGATGCCTTTGAATTTTGAGAGAATATGTACACAATTTTGTCGGTTCAGGTTAATTTCAGAGCAGTTTCTCGTGAATATTAGAGTTTTCAGTTCATAAACAAAGTGGGATCGTGACCAGTTGAGAAGTATAACAAAGAGAGTGGTTTTCCAACTAGAATTTTGATAATTATTTTTCCTGTGGGTTGAGGTCATCACAATAGGCACAATAATATTTCACGCAATTATATTTAGATTTCTACATCGCGGCCATGAGTTG
Source organism: Schistocerca gregaria (assembly GCF_023897955.1). Taxonomy (NCBI): domain Eukaryota; kingdom Metazoa; phylum Arthropoda; class Insecta; order Orthoptera; family Acrididae; genus Schistocerca; species Schistocerca gregaria. The sequence goes on along the minus strand of NC_064931.1, from coordinate 816,395,109 downwards.
CTGAAAAATCGGATTTGGTTGAATATGAACTGTTTCTTTCGTAAAGTGCACAATTATTCTTTTATTTTTGAAAGTGGACACAAATAAATTCATGAGACATACGAGGGGAGTTTGAAAAGTTCTGACAATCGTCACCAGATACTAGGCCTAGCACAATGAGGTTCCTGCATATAATAGGTCATCCTTTTTGAGTAAACACGAGATGTGTCTGTGCAGACGATTCTTTGTTATAGTTCCTGTGTAGTGATCTGTGAAGATGAAAATAATTGAGATTCAAGCAGTGATTAAGCACTTCGTAAAGAAAAATATGAAAGCAGAGGATATCCATGCCTATTTTCAGAACACACTGGGGAATGTGATCTTTCACATTCAACTGTTGTGGAGTGTACAAACGTCTTTAAATTTAGTCGGGACAGGCTACATCAGGGCTTCCTGCGGAGCCTGTGAGCATCGGTATCGCCACGAGGGCACAATGAGTGCACAACTCGCTTTCTCTTACTTGTGAACAGGCCTGAACACTGTAGATAATAAACGATCGATAGGTGACACTCAAGTCTGTAGTCACGTCGGTATTCTTTACATTGTAATAATATTATACTGCGATGATGCAATGAATGCTTACGACACAATATAACATGTGCATAATATATAAGGAAGTGTAGCCAGTGTTATACAAAAGAGCCATCGAATGGAAAAATAATAACAGCTTATAACAATTCTGTCTTCAAGAAAAGCAAATGAATTTACTATAGCGCGCATTTTTTATGTGCCATCTAGTGTCATAAAGCCAACGGCCTTGCCGCAGTGGTCACACCGGATTCCGTTGGATCACGAAAGTATAACATTGCCGGGCTTGGCTAGAACTTGGCTGAGTGACCATTCGGGTCTGCCGAGTGCTGCTGACAAGTGGGATGCTCTTATCTCTTATAGGTCACTTAAGGAGCCACTCAGCTGCGAAGTAGCGGCTCCGGTCACGAAAGCTGACAACCGCCGCGAAGGTGTCTGCTGACCACATGGCCCTCCATTTCCGGGTCCAGTGACATCTGTGGGCAGAGGATGACACGCGGTCGGTCGATACCTTTAAGCATTTTGAGGGCTGTGCGAACAGAGAGAGAAAGACTTTCATAAAGCTTTGCATTTCCGCACAAGTTGAAAAAATGTTCTAAAACAAATCATCCCGACGAAACTAGTGTACTTCACAAAAATACAGCACACCGCCATGATCAGGCCCCAGCTCTGCGAGGAAGGATTTAACCTGCCGCTGCCCCAAACAGTGCAATCTCAGTTTAATAACTGTTTCCACAACAACGCCCTTGATGGTCCTTATTTTGACACATTTTGCCTGCAGATTAACGCGATGTAGGATGCAGTACATCGCTGGTGTATCCTGCAGGATTCAAACTTCTTTCACCTTGTTCCTCTTCGAATCAACTACACCTAACTTTCGACCTGTCATTGTAGGAGCTCCATTTGTTGCAATCAACCCAAGGTTTTTCCAACAAAGCACATTTGTCAATAATCTTTCCGAAGCAAGAAATTTTGTAGTCAGCCGTAGTTTTATCGTGTATTGGCACTAAGTCAGGAACTTCCTTCATCAAGTTGAAGTCAGCCTCAACATTTCTCACAAATACGGCAAGATGAGCTTCGATGCGACTGTTAACTGTTTCGAAAACCAGAAGAGCCGTTGTACACAAGATTTTGTTTAACACATTCTCCATCGCTGAAGGGACGCACTGTTTGTCTATTTTAAGAGCAATATGTTATCTCACCCTCAAGGCACCATCAGTGTTTAGATGCCATGGTTCCCTTCCGGTAAATGCTGTACAAGGGAGAGGTAAAGTAGCAGACAAAACCACATAGTGCTTTATAAATAATAGAAACATTTCAAGAGATGTCGTATATGCATATGAACTTATTACTTTCTCTCTTTCGTGTTGTAGCCCGAGGAGGGTGATCTCCCATTCGTCAGTAACCAATTTGATCACGAATCCTACATGAAGGAGTTGCAAATGGAGCTTCACATTCTACACTCCTGGAAATTGAAATAAGAACACCGTGAATTCATTGTCCCAGGAAGGGGAAACTTTATTGACACATTCATGGGGTCAGATACATCACATGATCACACTGACAGAACCACAGGCACATAGACACAGGCAACAGAGCATGCATAATGTCGGCACTAGTACAGTGTATATCCACCTTTCGCAGCAATGCAGGCTGCTATTCTCCCATGGAGACGATCGTAGAGATGCTGGATGTAGTCCTGTGGAACGGCTTGCCATGCCATTTCCACCTGGCGCCTCAGTTGGACCAGCGTTCGTGCTGGACGTGCAGACCGCGTGAGACGACGCTTCATCCAGTCCCAAACATGCTCAATGGGGGACAGATCCGGAGATCTTGCTGGCCAGGGTAGTTGACTTACACCTTCTAGAGCACGTTGGGTGGCACAAAATACATGCGGACGTGCATTGTCCTGTTGGAACAGCAAGTTCCCTTGCCGGTCTAGGAATGGTAGAACGATGGGTTCGATGATGGTTTGGATGTACCGTGCACTATTCAGTGTCCCCTCGACGATCACCAGAGGTGTATGGCCAGTGTAGGAGATCGCTCCCCACACCATGATGCCGGGTGTTGGCCCTGTGTGCTCGGTCGTACGCAGTCCTGATTGTGGCGCTCACGTGCACGGCGCCAAACACGCATACGACCATCATTGGCACCAAGGCAGAAGCGACTCTCATCGCTGAAGACGACACGTCTCCATTCGTCCCTCCATTCACGCCTGTCGCGACACCACTGGAGGCGGGCTACACGATGTTGGGGCGTGAGCGGAAGACGGCCTAACGGTGTGCGGGACCGTAGCCCAGCTTCATGGAGACGGTTGCGAATGGTCCTCGCCGATACCCCAGGAGCAACAGTGTCCCTAATTTGCTGGGAAGTGGCGGTGCGGTCCCCTACGGCACTGCGTAGGATCCTATGGTCTTGGCGTGCATCCGTGCGTCGCTGCGGTCCGGTCCCAGGTCGACGGGCACGTGCACCTTCCGCCGACCACTGGCGACAACATCGATGTACTGTGAAGACCTCACGCCCCACGTGTTGAGCAATTCGGCGATACGTCCACCCGGCCTCCCGCATGCCCACTATACGCCCTCGCTCAAAGTCCGTCAACTGCACATACGGTTCACGTCCACGCTGTCGCGGCATGCTACCAGTGTTAAAGACTGCGATGGAGCTCCGTATGCCACGGCAAACTGGCTGACACTGACGGCGGCGGTGCACAAATGCTGCGCAACTAGCGCCATTCGACGGCCAACACCGCGGTTCCTGGTGTGTCCGCTGTGCCGTGCGTGTGATCATTGCTTGTACAGCCCTCTCGCAGTGTCCGGAGCAAGTATGGTGAGTCTGACACACCGGTGTCAATGTGTTCTTTTTTCCATTTCCAGGAGTGTACTTCTTCCAATCCAATAACTTAGTAATATGAAACAGACGCTGTAGGCGAGTTGTTCTAGGCGTTTCAAATGGTTCAGATGGCTCTGAGCACTATGGGACTTAACATCTGAGGTCATCAGTCCCCTAGAACTTACAACTACTTAAACCTAACTAACCTAAGCACATCACACACATCCATGCCCGAGGCAGGATTCGAACCTGCGACGGTAGTGGTCGCGCGGTTCTAGACTGAAGCGCCTAGAACCGCCAGGCCACACCGGCCGGCAAAAAATATCATTTCCGCCGAAGTGGTCGAACGGTTCTAGGCGCTACAGTCCGGAACCTTGCTATGTTTTATTCGGACTTGTGTAGCTTGAGAGCAATATGTTGAGAGGAATGCATGATAAAATTCTCCTTCACTGTGGCAATCGTGAATGACCGATCGCATTCTCACAGCTGGTTCATTCTCTAAGTAGCCACACATAAATTCTAATCTGTGCTCTAATGACCAGTTGGGAGGAAAACAATGACAGAATTGATGAAGCCACGCTTGTGGATGAATGTCGTTGCCAGAATTCTTAAATGTTTCGAATTTACGTGTAGTAATGAACAGCTTATAGTCAAAATCATCGTGTTGGCGAGTCGCATATCGGTCACTGTTACGTCGTGTCGGCGGTTCCATCTCAAAACTCGGTGCACCTTGCCAATTTCTTTCATAATTTCCGAAATGCCCTGTGTTATTATTTTGTGGCTTTTCCGTATTTCTAAGTCCCTCTTCCTGTGTTGGAGCGTGAGTGTTCTCTGAAATATGTAATTCTTGTGCCAACTGATCTTGCACTTCCCGGATTTCTGTTTGGTGTTGCGTATTAATTTGATTCTGATTTTGTTTGAATTTCCTAATTTGATCGTACTCTTCTGTGTCATTAAAGACTACCGGTCTTGCGTTATTCAGATTATCATCTACCTTCGTAGATAAATTATTTAGCTGATCCGAAAGTTCGACTACTTTCTTTGATAATGAACTAATTTCCTCCATGTGTTTTTCTGAACCAATTTTCAGAGTATCTACTGTGTTCTTTAAGTTTTCCTGAGTTTTTGCAAGTAGCGTAACTGAATCGGTAGATGCAACTAAGTCAATTTTAGGCCACAAGGTCTCATGATTTTCATGAACAATGATTTGCAGTTCTTTTATGGCTGCTTCGTGATTCTGTAATGCATTTTCATGCCGCGAAAAAATAGATTGAAAATGCTCACAAATTTGTGTTTTTACGTCATTACAGACTTTTTGACTTTTCGATTCAATGTTATGTAACTCAGTAGTTAAATCTTCACGTGTTTGTTCAAGTGTAGTGTCTAACTTCCGAAGATTTTGTTCCATTCTGTCTAACTTTTGAAGCTTTTGCTTTGTTTGTCTCTGATTTTGTTCCATTGTGTCTAACTGTTGCTGTGTTTGTCTCTGATTTTGTTTCATTTGTTGCATTAATTGCAATAATAATGTGTTAGTGTCTGGAATCTGTTCCTCTATGCTTTTCGGCAGTGCATTTGCACCGGCAACATTCACATTTTGACAAGCATAAAATGTGTCTTGACTTATTTGAGAAAACGGTGAGGACGCAAAACCTGAATTTACAGTATTTCCAAGATTGTGTCCTGTCATATCGGATTCCTGAGACTAGCTGTTGCCGACCGATCGATCGATAATGCTTCCCTGTTCACTAATTGTTTCACTGCCTACACCATTATTTGCAGCCCGCTCCATTTCCCTATGCACAATTACCAAATTACTACTTTGAACATTAGTTAATTCATTACACGGTGGCGCTAACACGGTGCTTTCGTCTTCACTGTCATTTCTCAGTTTACTTTGGAGCCTAGTATTACGTTTTTCACACGCCATTATTGTCGCAATATTTCACACGACGACACAGAAAAGCACAGTTTGAAGAGCAAAATAAGAAAACATATTAACATAACATTGAAAATAATATCTCGTTAATTGCAAGCGAAGCTGCGAAATACTTGTTGCAAATCTGCGTGCATGCCACAACTGTTTTACTGTACAAGAATGAAAAACTAAAACTACAAACAAGATTCTCTCTACAATTACGCGCTAGCAATAAACAAAGGCTGCACTAATTACACAAACTATAAGAAAAAATCAGAAGATTACAGTGAAGTATCCTCGGCTAAGGGTCGACATATGAAACATCACCTTAGAAACAATATTTTTAGCGCAACGCAATCTGACTTTCAAAAATCCCCACATAAGAATGGCCCTGTCTAACATTAACCTGTACCTTTCACAAATCACTTACCTCACAAAAATCTTCGTTACTCGAACTACTGCAAAAGAGCGGGCGCCACTACCGCAAGCTAAATAAAAGATTCAAACTACTGAAGGCACTAACTACTGATAGGCATAGTTAGCAAATGAAAGATTTCGATAGAAACTAACAATGTATTTACCTTAAAAGTGTTCAAAAGTCTTAATATATATATCAGTTTATGAAATCCAGTCTTACAAATTTACTGTCTCTGATGGGCACACGTCCAGATCATCCGCTCTCAAAAATCCGCCATCTCACTTCCTCACATCCACCACTGCTGGCGGCTCACCTCCAACCGCGCAACGCTACGCGCTGTTAACATCCAGCTGCCCAACACTACAATGGCAGACAACAATGCAAACCAGCCACAGACTGCACACAGCACAGCCAGTGATTTTCATACAGAGCGCTACGTGGCGTTACCAATAAGAAAACCTAAACAGCCTACTTACAAAATAATTTTACAAACCTTCAAATGGGACTTACTTTTTTAAAATAATCTTACAACTAGCATTCCGCAAACATACCTTCAGTAGTCTTGACTTAGTGAAAAATAAGAATTCAATAATATTAGTTCCTCTTATGATAATAGTTAGCTGATGTTTCTGTACATCCGTTTATAATCTCTTGTAAACCATAGCTGGTGACTGGCAGGCACACTGCTCCTCTCAACCTTTCGCGTCAGACCTGCTACCGACTCACTTCGCATCTTTCTTACTACTGATTTCCTACGAACGCTAAAGCACGGTCTCTCCCGCCAACAACGATTTCTGGTGAAGACTGTCCCTGCTACCATTACAAAATGTATCAATGCGCGGTCTTTCCTACCCCTTTCTTAAAATGTATCCATACGCGTTCTCTCCCGCTCTTTTTAAAATTATATCAATGTGCGATCTCTCCTGCCAATAATACTCTGATGCAGACATTCCCTTTATGTGACAGATAATGTGTACGGACTAGTACCTCATCGCCAATCTCGTACTTGCGTACTCTACTTACCTGGTTCTGCTGTCTCTTCCGACGATCTGCAGCTCGTTTAATGTTCGCTAGTGCCATGTTTGTTATCTCACAATGATGAAGTCTACGCTTCTTTGGAAAAGTAATATCATTTCAGTAAGTTTATTCGGTGGATCTTTATTCGTCAGTATTACAGTTGGTGAGAGCATCGTTGACTCATTAGGTATTGCATTTATTACTTCCTGAAAATGTGAAATTTATTCATCCCATGTTGTATGCTTTCTGTGGCAATAAATTCTACATAGTTTCCCGATCTCTTTCATTATTCTTTCTGACGGGTTGGGAGAACTGTGATATCTTGATATGTGTATTGGTGTTATGTTCTTGCACTCTAACATTTGTTTTCATATGTCTGACCTAAACTGCGGTCCGTTACCTGAAATAACCTTCTGTACATGTCCTACTACTGATAGAACATCTCTTACAAATGTTCTTGATACTGATCTAGCTGTTGCTTTCCTTAGTGGAGAAAATGTTACAAATTTTGATGTCAGTTCTACAGCTACTAGAATATAACTATAACCTTTACTTGTTCTGGGGATTTGACCGAAAAGATCTACTGCTGCCACGTGTCTTAACTTAACCGGTATAATGGAATACAGTGGTGGAATATGTGATACTGTCGATGATTTAGCTTTCTGACATATCTTGCATGGTGCTGTAACTTTGCGAATGTGTTTTTCCATATTGTTGAAGCGACAATTTTGTCGAAGAATTAGAAAGCATTTCCTAGCTCCGTAATGTGAATATCTTAGGTGCGTATACCATATCAATTTGTTTCTGATCCCTTCTGGAATGCATAAAGCCAATTGTTGCCGTCTGGGTATGAGCGAATAAACAGTATATTTTTATGTATAGTGTAATTATGTCTGATTTTTGCGTTTCTCTTGTCTCGCCAAAGCGTTACAATCTCTTTTAGTGTTTCATCTTTCTGCTGTTCTCTTTATATATCCTGTGATGCTGATGGCATAAAGTTTTCGAAAGCTACTTGTTTGATGTACATAATACTATGGTTGTTTCGACATAAGGTATTTTCTTTCTCTAGTCGTTTATGGTGTATAGATCTCGACAGTACGTCGGCAACAATATTCTGCGTGCCTGGAATGTGTACAATAGTAAAGTCCAACTCTTACAGATATAATTTCCAACGACTTAATCTATCATGCGTACGTTTTGCTGATAATAAAAACTGGATTGCTCAGTGATGGGTATATACTGTGGTGTGTCTTCCTTATAGATAATGACGGAATCTTGTAAACGCCCATACTATGCATAGAGTCTCTAATTCTGTTACAGAATAATTGCGCTCTGCTGGAGTAACTATCCTGCTTGCAAACGCAATATGTTTAACGATTGTCTTAGCTTCCTCCTCTACGTCCTGGAAAATATATACTCCTAGTGCTGTAGTTGAGCTATCTGTTGCAATGGAAAAATTTTGTGTTGGGTCAGAATGTGATAACAAAGGCGCCCTCAGTAACGCTTCTTTCAAATTCTCGAATTCAGCTTCAACGCCTTCATTCCATGACCAAATTGTGTTTTCACTTGTGAACTGGTATAGCAAGGTTGTGTCTAATGCTTCATAATGAATGAATTTTCAAAAATAATTAATGAGGCCTAAAAAGCTCCGTAGTTCCTTCTTATTTGTTGTCACGTCGATATCTTTCAATGCTTGCAATTTGTCGAAGTCTGGTGCAATACCTGTTTGTGAAATGATATGACCTAGAAATTTTATTGAGGCTTTTCCAAATTCAGATTTACGGAGGGTTATAGTTACACCGTTCTGCTCGAATGTATTCAGTACTTGTTGAACAGTGTGGTTGTGCTGTTTCCAGTTTTCTGCTGCGATTAGAATGTCATCTACATAGGTAGTAATTTTATTCATGAGATCCTGTGGGATAATTGTATTCATGCCTCGTATAAAGGCTGCAGACGGAAGTTTACAAAATTAGTAACATTCACCAAAGCAAAGGAATGCCGTATACTTTCAGAAATTTGGATGCAACTGGATTTGCCAGGATCGTGATTTGAGATCGAGGGTGGTATATATAGAGGTGCCATGAAACTTTTGCAGTAACTCTTCTAACGTCTGTGGTCGGTCAGTGTCTGTAATGATTATTTTATTAACCTGGCGTGAATCTAAAACTAAACGAAGTGATTCATCCTTCTTTTCAACGATGTGAAATGGATTTATATATTGGCTTGCTGCTGGTTCAATTATACCCGGATCAATCATTGCTCGTAACTCTTTCTTAACTGCTTCTGTGTGTATATGCGGGATTGGATAGTGTTTTGCTTTGAGTCTCGTGTGGTTTCACCTGAAATTCGTACATAAATCCTGTCATCGTTCCTGGAACATTTTTAGAAACTGTTTTATGTTGCACAAGAATATTTTCTAGTTCTGTGCGTTCTGTGTCGTCTTTTGCTATACTGTCTCCAACCTTGCGTGTTATTGTCTCTAATACATTATACTCCTGTTCCTCTGCCATGTCGTTATTATGTGTATTCATGTATAATGTGAGATAACCATCATTATGTCTAGAATCTGCAATAATCTCAATGCTGTGCATATTTTGTTCTTCTGAGGATACTGTGTTTTGAAATCTCACTATCACTTCACTGTCTTCCTTCTGTAATGTTAGGTGTGACGATTTAAAATCATTCTGTGCGTCGTACTGTACGTGAAAATTCATTCCTAATATTACATCAGTAGTTAAATGTGGAACTATCCAACAACTGCTATGGAAAGTTTGCCCTGCAAAAACAAACGTTAATTGTGTCTGTCTTTTGACTTCAATGATTTTTCCTGGAAATGCTCCCTTAACTTTAGTTTTGTTTAACGGGAATACTGGAAAATCATTATTGCCATTGCATCTGTTAAATGTGTCTGCGTTAATTATGCTCATTGGTGAGCCTGAATCAATTATTGCTAAAATATTTTGTAACTTTAAATTTATCTGGATTATTGGGTGGCATATAGTTTTCTGTATGATCGATATTTCGTGTAACAATGTGTCTCAAACGTCGTCGAATGTAAGGCATTCTCCATCGTTATCTTTTCTCTGTCCTTATTCATAGTGTCGTCAGTTAGTGATTCATCACAGGCTGTCTCTGGTCATAAATGTTCTGACATTTCATTTTCTGTAGGGGAATGTTGTGTGTTTTCTATGAGCTGTACTGTTCTACCACTTTGATTATTAGCGGTAGGTGGCGGATGAAATCTTGTGTTTGGCACATACATACGATGACTTGGTTCTTGTGCGCTGTTTGAATTTCTATGAAAATTATCATTGTAGAATGTCCTTTGTGGTCAGTGTTCGTTTTCTCTCCTTCTGTCGTTATAGCTGTGGTTATACGGCGAGGCACGCTTCTTTCTCTGAAAAGGCTGTCTTTGTTCGTTTTGTGTATTTTGTGGCTGACCCGTGAAATGGCTCACACCCTTCGTATCAGCTGCAAAGCGATTTAGAAAAGATTGCTGTATGGTGTGTCAGGTGGCAGTTGACGCTAAATAACGAAAAGTGTGAGATGATCCACATGAGTTCCAAAAGAAATCCGTTGGAATTCGATTACTCGATAAATAGTACAATTCTCAAGGCTGTCAATTCAACTAAGTACCTGGGTGTTAAAATTACGAACAACTTCAGTTGGAAGGACCACATAGATAATATTGTCGGGAAGGCGAGCCAAAGGTTGCGTTTCATTGGCTGGACACTTAGAAGATGCAACAAGTCCACTAAAGAGACATCTTACACTACACTCGTTCGTCCTCTGTTAGAATATTGCTGCGCGGTGTGGGATCCTTACCAGGTGGGATTGACGGAGGACATCGAGAGGGTGCAAAGAAGGGCAGCTCGTTTTGTATTATCGCGTTATAGGGGAGAGAGTGTGGCAGATATGATACACGTGTTGGGATGGAAGTTATTACAGCATAGACGTTTTTCGTCGCGGCGAGACCTTTTTACGAAATTTCAGTCACCAACTTTCTCTTCCGAATGCGAAAATATTTTGTTGAGCCCAACCTACATAGGTAGGAATGATCATCAAAATAAAATAAGAGAAATCAGAGCTCGAACAGAAAGGTTTAGGTGTTCGTTTTTCCCGCTCGCTGTTCGGGAGTGGAATAGTAGAGAGATAGTATGATTGTGGTTCGATGAACCCTCTGCCAAGCACTTAAATGTGAATTGCAGAGTAGTCATGTAGATGTCATGTAGATGTAGATCTGGGCTATGATTCATGTGAAAGTTTGACCGGTTCGATATTTCCTGTCGTGTGTGTGTCGTGTTATTTGGATGGCTTTGTTGCTGTCATGAATTGTAATGCACATTGTTCATTAAATCTCTGTGTGTATTCGCGATTAAAATTTTCATTTTCGCTGGAAAAGCGTTTATTGCGATTGTCATTGCCAAATTGTGTTTGCTCAAAATTAACATTTTTGTCTGGTTTTTATTATGTCGTGAAAAGTTCTTATTAACAAACGCATAATCTGCCTAGTGTACTTCTAGCAATTGCAGGATGTCTGTCCTTTTGCTGGCCTGTTAATAATGACACTTTTAATGCTCTGGGGAGTTTTGAAATACAAAGCTGTATTAATGCAGATTGACTGTAGGGCTCACTGTGGTATTGGTTTTGTTCAACTCGGGACCTTTGCCTTTCGCGGGCAAGTGCTCTACCAACTGAGCTACCGAAGCACGACTGACGCCCGGTACTCACAGCTTTACTTCTGCCAGTATCCGTCTCCTACCTTCCAAACTTTACAGAAGCTCTTCTGCGAAACTTGCATAACTAGCACTCCTGAAAGAAAGGATACTGCGGAGACATGGCTTAGCCACAGCCTGGGGGATGTTTCCAGAATGAGATTTTCATTCTGCAGCGGAGTGTGCGCTGATGTGAAACTTCCTGGCAGATTAAAACTGTGCCCGACCGAGACTCGAACTCGGGACCTTTGCCTTTCGCGGGCAAGTGCTCTACCAACTGAGCTACCGAAGCACGACTCACGCCCGGTACTCACAGCTTTACTTCTGCCAGTATCCGTCTCCTACCTTCCAAAGACGGATCCTGGAATGCTTCTACTGAAAAACACTGTCTAGCAATTGGTCGCATTATTCTCGCTGGTTCCCCTTCAAGAAAACTAATAAAAAATTCTGGCTTATGTTGAACTGGCCATGATGGTGGGAGTGCCGCATTGAATTGTTGGATCCAGTCCAGTGGATGTATTTGCGTCCTGTCGTTTTTAAATGTTTTAAACTTTCTCAGTAAAAGGAAATGCTTGTGGTCGAAACCGTCATATCTTTGTGTGTAATTATTTTCGTAATGTTGTGAATATGAATTTTTGTGTCTTTCTACCTGGTTAAGATCTCTTAGTCTCTGAAGTCTACCGACATTACATGTATCGTGCTTCTGAGGCATGTCGTAATGGTGTGTGTTCTGTTGGAATTGATTGTTTGCAGTTGTTTCTTGTGTGTCAGCTATCCTTTGCTGTAAAGAATTGATTTTCGGATGTAACAAATTATTACGTGATTCTAGGTCTGCGATTGTTTGTTGCACATTTGTAATTTGCGTATCTTTATTATTAGAAATCTGTTGAACTGAGACTGGTGTAGTGTAATATGATTTACTGTCATTGGTAGTATCTAACAGGTCTATTCTTGTAGTGATTTCGTTGATCTTTTCTGTCAATTCGTTTCGTAATTTACGATTACTTTTAGTTACTTTCTTAAAACCTGGTTTCAAATTTTCTGAGGTTTCATTGATTTCTATGTGTTCTATCTTGTCAGTTAGTGTCTGGACTTCTTTTGTTAATTTATCCCTTATATTCTGGATTCGTGAGCCTCTCTTGTATTTGAATATTTGTCTCCTTAACCGTTTCGATTTCTTCCGAAATCGAGAGTATGTGATTGTCCACGTAAGTTTTTCCCTGAGCAAACACTTTCTTTTTGTCGTCCTGTCGCTGTTTAGTAATTGTTTGTAATAGTTCTTTTCGTTCATTATCCTGCGATCGCATCAGTTTGCGGTGACGTATCAAACAGTTTTCTGTGTGATTGTTAAAACGTTCATCAATGTGAGCGTTTTGTTTAGAAAAGTTCTCTGTCTCGTATGCTAACCGCGAATGCTTCTTGTTTATCTGTTATTTCTTGAATCTTGGCGTGTAATCTTTGGTTTGATTGTGAACATTTTTCAGCGACTGCTTGGATTTCTGCCTTGATTTCGTTTTTTAGGTCTGCTGATTCTTGTGTCCTTCTGTTAAAGTTTTGATTCATGTCTTGTCTCATTTGTAACAAAAATGCCATTATTGGATCCGTTTCGGATTGACTTTTGTGTGTATTTGTATTCGTTGTTAAAGGTTGTACATCGGTGTTCATTTGAACATCCTCAATTGACTGTAATCGTGTCACCTCTTCTGTGGTTTCGGAATTTTCGTCAATAAAACTATGGTATCTGCTACGCAGATTGAGTAGCTGTGTACCGTTTGAATCTGTTTCGGCACATAAGGGAGTCACACTGATGGACTTCATTATAGTGGTTTCGTTACTGAAACTACTGTGTCTGCTACGCGTGCTTGTGACTGTGTAGCGTCTGTTGTATTTAAAAACAAATTATTTTGCACTAATGTCTCATTATCAGTTGGCATTTCTGAAGTTGATTGTTCGTCAAAAGATTCCATATTATTACTACTCTCGAATGTCTGCTCACCTAAGATTTAACTGTTATTTCTGTCTATTTCTGAAAAGAATTTCTCGTCAGTATTTTCTACACTTTTATTCCTTTGAGAACGAGGAATTATTCTGCGGGACATTGTCTATAATTAGGGCATGCAACAAAAATATCACTGTTCAAAGCGAATTCAACACTGAACAAACATTTTTTTCAACTCAGAATCAATAGAGCAAACAGAATTGCCGATGGGCTGTGAATTAAAGGTATACACTGTAGTATAAGCGTTGCGCCACTAAACACTAGCTTATTCATATAATTGTCAGAATCAGTATATTCATTTTCACAGTAGATTCACTAAAGGGTCTTAGTGATTGGATGTCGCCAAGTGAAACCATCCCGTCTCCTCTATATCTCTTTTGTTACGCAACCTTCCCTTCTACAATAACCTATGAAACCTTTCCTTAGGATTTCTATCTTTTGCTTAATAATAACAAATGAAATCTTCCCTTTGAAATTAATTCTTTCTCTCAATCTTCGCATACAAATTTAAAGGCTACTTATTAAAAGTGAATTTCTGATTATTTCGACGAAACATAGAATGTGTCCCCGTCGTAGCCCTTAGTTGTTACCTGCAATAACCCATAACAGTTCCTTACCTTTTTAACTGTTACTGGATCGCCATCTGACTGCTACATCGAACTGCAACATGGATTATTTACTCTGTTTTACTACACTCTATTAACTGCTGGTGGGCTGTCATAATAAGTGGCTGTATTTATTACCAAAGCTGACGTTATTCTTTAATAGGAAAGCTGACGTTATTCTTTGATAGCAAAGCTGACATTATTCTTTAATTAATTTAACTGAAGTTACGTAATTCATAGTTAAACTTTTTCTTGACAACAATAAAATTTTGCATAGTTTTACGTTAATGGTTTTTGGCATGGATTATAATCAGTAATGCAATATTGCTGGCAAAAATTAATTATATTCTAAATGAAAGAGCTTCTGTAAAGTTTGGAAGGTAGGAGACGGATACTGGCAGAAGTAAAGCTGTGAGTACCGGGCGTGAGTCGTGCTTCGGTAGCTCAGTTGGTACAGCACTTGCCCGCGAAAGGCAAAGGTCCCGAGTTCGAGTCTCGGTCGGGCACACAGTTTTAATCTGCCAGGAAGTTTCATATCAGCGCACACTCCGCTGCAGAGCGAAAATCTCATTCTGGAAACATCCCCCAGGCTGTGGCTAAGCCATGTCTCCGCAGTATCCTTTCTTTCAGGAGTGCTAGTTCTGCAAGTTTCGCAGAAGAGCTTCTGTAAAGTTTGGAAGGTAGGAGACGGATACTGGCAGAAGTAAAGCTGTGAGTACCGGGCGTGATTCGTGCTTTGGTAGCTCAGTTGGTAGAGCACTTGCCCGCGAAAGGCAAAGGTCCCGAGTTCGAGTCTCGGTCGGGCACACAGTTTTAATCTGCCAGGAAGTTTCATATCAGCGCACACTCCGCTGCAGAGTGAAAATCTCATTCTGGAAATATAAACATCTTTCATAAAGTGTGGTTTGACAATAGACGATAGAAATATACACGTCTTACAATCCTAACTAGGTTTTACAAAGAGTACTCTACGTCATTGGCTTCTTACTTAGTTTGGAATTATAACGAATCTCTCGACCAGCGCAAAGTGCCAAGCAGCTGGAAACAAAGCGCAGGTGACTCCTGTAGATAAGAAAGGTAAAAGAACGGACCCGCAAAATTACAAGCGAATATCCTTAACATCGGTTTGGTGCAGAATTCTATACCATATTCTGGGTTCGAATATAATGAATTTCATAGAGACCGGCAAGCTCATGTCCACTAATCAGTGTGGCTTTAACAAGCATTGCTCGTGCAAAACCCAGCTTGCTCTTTTCCCACATGACATATTCTGCGAGCTATGGATGAAGGGCAACAGGCGGGTTGCATACGAAGTAGGCTCCCAGATATGTGACTGGCACAAACACTTCTTAAGTAATAGAACCCGTGAAGACACGGCTGACATCAAGAGTGCCCCAGGAAAGTGTGATACTACTGTTGCTATTTTCTATATACATAAATGATCTGGCAGAAAGGGTGGGCAGCAATCTGCGGTTGTTCGCTGATGATGCTGTTGTGTACAGGAAGGTGTAGAAGATAAGTGACTGTAGGTTGACACAAGACGACAAAAATTAGTGGTAAGGACTACGGGACCAAACTGCTGAAGTCAACGCCCCTAGGCTTACACACTAATTAAACTAACTTTAAGTAACTTACACCAAGGAAAACACACACACACCCATGCCCGAGGGAGGACTCAAACCTACGTCAGGATGAATGGCAGCTGGCGCGTAATGTAGAAAAAAGGAAGTTAATGGGGCTGAATAGGAAAAACAAGCTTTTAACGCTCGGATGCCGCTTTAGTAGTGTCCTGCTTGACACAGTCAAGCCGCGCGGAATAAGCCGAGCGGTCCAAGGCGCTGCAGTCATGGACTGTGCGGCTGGTTCCGGCGGAGGTTCGAGTCCTCCCTCGGGCATAGGTGTCTGTGTGTTTGTCCTTACGATAATTAGGTTAAGCAGTGTGTAAGCTTAGGGACTGATGATCTTAGCAGTTAAGTCCCATAAGATTCCACACACATCTGAACTTTTTTGACACAGTCAAGTCGTTTAAATATGGTCGTAACGCTGAGAAGCGATATGAACTTGAACGGGCATGTGAGAACTGTGGTTGGGAAGTGCGAATGGTTGACTTCGGTTTATTGGGAGAACTCTGAGAAAGTGTAGTTCATCTGAATATATATATATATAGGTCGCACTAGCATCATATATATATATATATATATATATATATATATATATATATATATATATATATATATGATGCTAGTGCGACCTATTCTTGAGTACTGCTCGAGTGTTCGGCATCCGCAGTAGGTCAGGTTGAAAGAAGACATCGAAGCAGTTCAGTGGCGAGCTGCTAGATTTGTTACCGGTATGTTCGATCAGCATGCAAGTGTTACAGATATGCTCCGGGAGCTCAAGTGAGAATCCCTGGAGGGAAGAAGTCATTCATTTCGAAGAACACTACGGAGAAAGTTTGGAGAACCGGCATTTAAAGCTGACTACAGAATGATCCTACTGTCGCCATCATGCATTTCGCATAGGGACCACGAAGATAAAATACGAGAAATCAGGACTTGTACGCAGGCATATAGATAGTCGTTGTTTCCTCGCTCCGGCTCCGAGTTTAACAGGAAAGGAAACGACTAATTGCTGTACAGGGTACCCTCCGCCACGCAACGTACGGTGGTCTGCGGAGTATGTATGTAGATGTATATGTATTTGTAACGCGCGCAGTTTGGAATTTTGAGCGCTTCAGAATACAACTCCTCTTAATACTAAAGCATGCTAATACGTATATGTATATAATTATACACTTTTTATGATCATGACATGCCCATTTTTTCGCGATGTCATTCGACACGTAACTTTTTAAGGCCTACCAACTTTTACTTTTCTTATCATTTGATTTGCTTCTCTACAGCACGACGTAAGTTATATATTGTTTCCGTACTTACAATTTAGATATCTGAGACTCGATTTTCATGCTTTGTTATGTGGAATATTTGTATATCTATCATATTATCCGTTTACGACGACAGTTTCCAGTCCACTAGAAGACGCCCTAATGTAAAGTCCGAAACCAGTCGTGGGCTTAATGAAGTTCTTATTAGTGGCTGAAGTGGCCTTTCATTGGGGGATAACACTAATGTAACGATCCAAAAAAAGTGTTTCCTTGATTACTTTTAGCAAGGGATGTTGATAGAGAAATAATACTTACATTGGTTATTGAACATATATTTAAGTATATTACAAAAATTATTTTGTCGGAAATATTACAAAATGGTGACACTGCAGGCATGTTGAATTTGTGGCGCTCTTGAGATATGCACTGTAACTGATGCTAGTTTGAATCTGGAAAAAACTTAAAAAAATCTGTGTAATCTTATATCAAAGTCGTGGTTAAATTTTCAAATAAAAAGATTGAAAATTGTTGGAGTTACGCTGCATGCTATTTTGAACAATCATATCCCCAAAAAAACTCATTTGAAGTTTTAAAATGTGTTTTAGACATGAATAAATGTAAAAATTCTACGTTTAGAAAACTCTTAACATGAAATCGCTATCCCAAGACTGCCCTGTCGTACTGCTTCCGTTGCAGTTAAAATCATATCAACTAGTTTATCATAGAACTATTGAAATAACGCTCGTGCCACTTCTATGAACGCACAAAACTTCACAATTCCGTTTAGCCGTATTCCATGCGGGCTTATTGATAGGAAGATTCGACTGCTGATTTAGTATGCAGTAGGCCGGCCGGCGTGGCCGAGCGGTTCTAGGCGCTACAGTCTGGAACCGCGCGACCGCTACGGTCGCAGGTTCAAATCCTGCGTCGGGCATGGATGTGTGTGACGTCCTTAGGTTAGTTAGGTTTAAGTAGTTCTAAGTTCTAGGGGACTGATGACCTCAGAAGTTAAGTCCCGTTGTGCTCAGAGCCATTTGAACAATTTTCTTTCGTATGCGGTCCGTATAAACGTACCATTTGGCATAACAACGTCGGGCAGTTTGGACAAGCAATAATTATTGTGAAGCCTAACCCTCGAGGACATTGTTCTTGCAGCGAGACATTTCAGCGTTTTACATTTCACATATTGAGAAATAACAGAGATAACGGCAAGAAAATTTATAATCCTATAGCTCAATCCGTAATGGGTCTTGCAGCGTGACATGTCAGCGTTTTACATTCCACGTATTGAGAAATAACAGAGATAACGGCATGAAAATTTATAATCCTATAGCTCAATCCATAATTCACATCCAAATATTGGTTACTATCTTCCAATTTCTTAGCAGAGGCACTGATTCCTTCTGAACTACGCTCAGCCTCTTATCTATTCTTTGTACGCTTTGATGACATACTGCTTCGACGCCGCGTTGGATACAACGTCCTCATACCTTTTCTACCCGAGTACGCTTTCGTATAAATCATTCTTACTTGAAAGACAAAACTGTATACTGTAAGATCACAAACTATTAAAGTCAATACTGCACACAAAAATCAACATTCGAAGCAAAAGAATGGTCTTTTTCGTACCCATACTGATGCTTTCTGATACCAAGCTAATGTATTTTTGTTTTTAAATGCATCTAACTATACTGAGACACTACAAGGGGTATCGAGTTGGCGAAAGTAGGTCGCCTCGGGTCATGCGAGGCGCTAGAGAAGCAGCTCGGGATTCCATAGAATAATTGTTTTTTCGTAGATTAAACATTTTGCCTCATGTTTTTTTAGAAGGTTCACAGCAACTATCAAGTCAATAAAAAATGTTTTCTTGAAACTTCTGCTGTGGTGTTACCCCTTCATTTAACATAAAGCTGCCAAATCAACACTCTCCGAACACGGAGAAACTAATGATATTATTTTGTATAGTAGCTTCCACAGCTCCTGGTATACAACAGTGGGAAAAAACTGTGAGCACAGTTACATAAATTCGAGGAAACTGTCACAAGAATTTTATGGTTCGTCCTTTCATCCCCTGCGACCTTAAAAATACATACACTATGTGATCAAAAGTATCCGGAAACCCCCAAAAACATACTTTTTTCATATTAGGTGCATTTTGCTGCCACCTACTGACAGGTACTCCATATCAGCGACCCCAATACTTATTAGAGCAGAATGGGGGGCTCCACGGAACTCAAGAACTTCGTATGTGGTCAGGTGATTGGGTGTCACTTGTATCATACGTCCGTACGCGAGATTTACACACTCCTAACATCACTAGGTCCACTGTTTCCGATGTGATTGTGAAGTAGAAATGTGAAGGGACACGTACAGTACACAAGCATACAGGTCGACCTCGTCTGTTGACTGACAGAGACCGCCGACAGTTGAAGAGGGTCGTAATGTGTAATAGGCAGACCCTCACACAGGAATTCCAAACTGCATCAGGATCCACTGGAAGTATTACGACAGTTAGGCGGGAGGTGAGAAAACTTGGATTTCATGGTCGAGAAGCTGCTCATAAGCCACACATCACGCCGGTAAATGACAAACGACGGCTCGCTTGATATAAGGAGCGTAAAGATTGGACGATTGAACAGTGGAAAAACGTTGTGTGGAGTGACGAATCACGATACACAATGTGGCGATCCGATGGCAGGGTGTGGTTATGGCGAATGCCCGGTGAACGTCATCTCCCAGCGTGTGTAGTGCCAACAGTAAAATTCGGAGGCGGTGGTGTAATAGTGCGGTCGTGTTTTTCATGGATGGGGTTTACACTCCTTGTTGTTTTTGCATGGCACTATCACAGTACAGGCTACATTGATGTTTGTCGCCCCGAGTGGCCGAGCGGTTCTAGGCGCTACAATCTGGAACCGCAAGACCGCTACGGTCGCAGGTTCGAATCCTGTCTCGGGCAAGGTTGTGTGTGATGTCCTTAGGTTAGTTAGGTTTAAGTAGTTCTATGTTCTAAGGGACTGATGACCTCTGAAGTTAAGTTCCATAGTGCTCAGAGCCATTTTATGTTTTAAGCACCTTCTTGCTTCCCAATGTTGAGCAATTCGGGGATGGTGACTGTATCTTTCAACACGATCGAGCACCTGTTCATAATGCACGACCTGTGGTGGAGTGGTTACACGACAGTAACATCTCTGTAATGGACTTGCCTGCACATAGTCCTGACTTGAATTCTATAGAGCACCTTTGGGATGTTTTGGAACGCCAACTTCGTACCAGGCCTCACCGACCGACATAGGTACCTCTCCTCAGTGCAGCACTCTGTTAAGAATTGGCTGCCATTTCGCAAGAAACATTCCAGCACCTGAATGAACGTATGCCTCGAGAGTGGAAGCTGTCATTAAGGCTAAGGGTGAGCTAACACCATACTGAATTCCAGCATTTCCGATGGAGGCGCCACGAACTGGTAAGTCATTTTCATCCAGGTTTCCTGCTACTTTTGATCACATGTGTATTTCGTTTTGAATGAGACGCACTAAAATAAAATATCATAGTGCGTGGAGATATTTGAAACCTACGATTTCTCGAAAGAATGTGGAGGGAAATTTTAAGATTTCCATTTCTGATTTTCCCAATTGGCTCGATACATATTAACAAGATACTACACTCCTGGAAATTGAAATAAGAACACCGTGAATTCATTGTCCCAGGAAAGGGGAAACTTTATTGACACATTCCTGGGGTCAGATACATCACATGATCACACTGACAGAACCACAGGCACATAGACACAGGCAACAGAGCATGCATAATGTCGGCACTAGTACAGTGTATATCCACCTTTCGCAGCAATGCAGGCTGCTATTCTCCCATGGAGACGATCGTAGAGATGCTGGATGTAGTCCTGTGGAACGGTTTGCCATGCCATTTCCACCTGGCGCCTCAGTTGGACCAGCGTTCGTGCTGGACGTGCAGACCGCGTGAGACGACGCTTCATCCAGTCCCAAACATGCTCAATGGGGGACAGATCCGGAGATCTTGCTGGCCAGGGTAGTTGACTTACACCTTCTGGAGCACGTTGGGTGGCACGGGATACATGCGGACGTGCATTGTCCTGTTGGAACAGCAAGTTCCCTTGCCGGTCTAGGAATGGTAGAACGATGGGTTCGATGACGGTTTGGATGTACCGTGCACTATTCAGTGTCCCCTCGACGATCACCAGAGTTGTACGGCCAGTGTAGGAGATCGCTCCCCACACCATGATGCCGGGTGTTGGCCGTGTGTGCCTCGGTCGTATGCAGTCCTGATTGTGGCGCTCACCTGCACGGCGCCAAACACGCATACGACCATCATTGGCACCAAGGCAGAAGCGACTCTCATCGCTGAAGACGACACGTCTCCATTCGTCCCTCCATTCACGCCTGTCGCGACACCACTGGAGGCGGGCTGCACGATGTTGGGGCGTGAGCGGAAGACGGCCTAACGGTGTGCGGGACCGTAGCCCAGCTTCATGGAGACGGTTGCGAATGGTCCTCGCCGATACCCCAGGAGCAACAGTGTCCCTAATTTGCTGGGAAGTGGCGGTGCGGTCCCCTACGGCACTGCGTAGGATCCTACGGTCTGGCGTGCATTCGCGCGTTGCTGCGGTCCGGTCCCAGGCCGACGGGCACGTGCACCTTCCGCCGACCACTGGCGACAACATCGATGTACTGTGGAGACCTCACGCCCCACGTGTTGAGCAATTCGGCGGTACGTCCACCCGGCCTCCCGCATGCCCACTATACGCCCTCGCTCAAAGTCCATCAACTGCACATACGGTTCACATCCACGCTGTCGCGGCGTGCTACCAGTGTTAAAGACTGCGATGGAGCTCCGTATGCCACGGCAAACTGGCTGGCACTGACGGCGGCGGTGCACAAATGCTGCGCAGCTAGCGCCATTCGACGGACAACACCGCGGTTCCTGGTGTGTCCGCTGTGCCGTGAGTGTGATCATTGCTTGTACAGCCCTCTCGCAGTGTCCGGAGCAAGTATGGTGGGTCTGACACACCGGTGTCAATGTGTACTTTTTTCCATTTCCAGGAGTGTATTTTCAGAACGAAAAGTGTGGGGTGGGAGCTGTTTTGTGTGGCCGTAATTTAGCGTCTCGCAGTGTTCACGGGATGGGATGCGGCAGGAGCTGACGGCGTTCCTGGAGCGGTGGCGGCCGTACGAGTTCCTGTGGCAGACGGAGCGCGGCAAGCAGGACATGATGGCCGCCGGGCTCGCAGAGTTCGAGGCCTCGCTGCGCCGGCACGGCGAGCTCGAGGCGCGCCTCAGCGTCGAGCCTGACATGCACGTCTTCGCCAACTGCCTTGCCGTCTCCGCAGGTGCGTAGCGCACACCTCACTAATCTGGATCACGTAGGAGCAGTCTTTTCTTATTTGTAATGTGTAGTTATCCAGTTTTGGTTACAAGAACTTAGAGAAATCAGCAAATTTTGTACTGTCAAAATTATCAATGTTTGACTACCATCTACACTGTCTGATCAAAAGTATCGTGACACGCCGATGTAATGCGGAACTGTTCGGTAGATGGCACGAGAGGTGGATCCACCAGACGCACCTTATAGTGCTACAACGATGAAAAATAATATTACGACGATGTCAAAACTTATTTTCGTGATGTAAAGAAGAATTGACGATACTAAAAGTGTAATTATAATTTTATTATTTTAATTTTTCTGCTCAGTGAATCAAAGACATTCTACTGCACGGAATAAACTAGCATTGCTTGTACTACGAAACTATATATGATTGTTAAGTGAGAACTGATTCTATGTAAGACAGTTTGTCTGGGCGGATTTTGTTCTCGTACTAGTCGGCAGAGAAAGAAAAGTTTCTTAATCAATGTATGTAATGTGAATGTATAAAGGCTATAAAAAGGGGAGAGAGAGAGAGAGAGAGATAATCCTTGCAGACAATCACCATATTGTATAAGAAAAGGTAAATACAAGTTATTCAAAACAAAATTCTCTAAAGTGTATCGTCTTGTGATTTTTAAAGACTGAAAATTGCGGTGTTTAATCTAAACCTGCCCTGGATAACAGCGAAGAACATTTGTGCCATCATGTATTTTCTTCGTCTGGCCACGGTTATGATTCACATGTTACTTTTTGTTACACGACGTGTTAGGAATATTTTCATTATACGGGCAAAAGTGCATACAGCTTTAATCGAACCTGCATCTTTCTGAAACGATAACTCTTAATTACGCGAATACCGCCTAAATCGCAACCGTGATCAGAAAAGTGTTTCCTGGACCTGATTTTTATAAATGTGTAGACTTGAAAGCGAGCAGCATTGCACCATCGCTGGCTCGCAACAATTGAAAGAAAACGAAACAGTGACTGAACAACTTTAAATTTTAACGGCGTCAGCGTTACGAAATCTGAACGACGTAAGTTAATTAATTAAATATTAACAGGAAGAGAATTATTAAATTTTAAAGATTAAATCATAGCAAGAATTTAAAGCATTTTAGCATCATTAAGTTTCTTTGCATTAGTACTTGAGTATCAGATACCATCATATCTATTTAAAAGACAGTGCGTAAATAAAATTGCCACCTTTTATAATTATTATTATAGCAATTCAACCTCATGTATTCATGGACAGGGGGCGTCGAGAACTGAGAAGGGTGCTTATAAAAACGAAATTTGCGCAACTGGACAGTGGATAAACGGAAACGAGTGGCTTGGAATCATGAATCACGTTATATCCTGTCACAATCCGATGGAAGGGTTTGGGTTTGGCGAATGCCTGGATAACGTTAGTTGCCATCGTGTGAAGTGCCAATAGTGAAGTATGGAGGAGGTGGTGTCAAAACATGGGGCTGCTTTTCGTAGTTTGGGTGTGATGAACTTATTGCGCTTAAGGAGACGCTTAATGCAAAAAGATGTGGAAAAATTTTATAGCATTGTGTACTGCATCCAGTAGAAGAACAGTTCTGATACGATGATTGATAGGAGCAGCATGACAATGCACCCTGTCATAAAGCAGCGTCTGTGAGCCAATAGTTTGTGGACAATAATGTTGCTGAAATGGACTGATATGCCCAGAATCCCGACCTGAAGCCAATGGAACACCTCTGGAATGAGTTAGAACGCTGTTTCGCTGCAGACTCTAGCGTCACTAACTTCACTGGTTTCGGCTCTTGAGGAAGAAGGGCTGCCATTCTCATAGATACCTTTGATTAGACAGTGTATTCACAATGTTATGGCAACATTTATTACCTAATTGCTCTACCTAAAATCCTGCAAATGAAATAAATGGAAAATAGCATTGTATTCTTTTTACAGTATAAAGATTCTTACTGCATAATAACAGTAAAAGTACAACATGTATGTTTCTGTTGGTTAGTTGCAGCTCTCCATACTAGTGTATCCTTTATAAGCCTATTCATATCTGCATAACTACTGCATCCTTCTGAAAGCGCTTACACCAATCAATCCTTGCTCCCCCTCTAGCGTATTCACACCCCCCCCCCCCCCCACACACATCCCACGATTAACAAATTAGTTTTTCCTTAATGCCTCAAGGTATGTCCTATCAACCTATGCTTTTTGTTCTTCTTTCCTCTAATGCGATTCAGAGCACTTTCATTAGTCTCTCGATATTACCATCTAATCTTGAGCAGTCTTTTGTTGCACCACATTTCTATTCTCTCGTTGTCAACAATGTTTATCGGTCGCGTTTCACTTCCGCATTCGACATCTTTTTAAACAGACATTTTCTGAAATTAATTGCTAAAACTTAAATTTCTATCTAACGTTAACAAATTTTCTCTTCAACAGGACAACTTCCCTCCGTATTGCCAGTCTACATTTTATTTTATTTGTATTTTTCTGTCGTCTGTTATATTGCTGCCCAGATAACAAAACCTGTCTACAAATTTTCGCGTCACGTGATTCAGTTAGATTACACGCCATTACCCTGGTTTTTCTTTTGCTACTATTCATCTTGTTATGTCTTCCGTTCAGCTGATCTCCCACATCTTTTCCCGTCTCCGACTGAGTTGCAATGTCATTGGCAAACTTGTTTATTTTACTCATCGAGCTGAACTTTAATTTCCTTTCCAAATTTTTCCTTAGGTTCCCCTGCTGTGGACTCAGTGTGCAGATTGATTAACGTGTGGTACAGGCTACATACCTTTCCACTCTCTTCTCAACTAGCAGCTAGTTTCATGACTGCAGCCTCAAATGTACAATATGTCATTCCTTCTTCTGACTTGTTAGGATAGTTTGTGTAGCTTCCCTGTGCAGTGCCTGTCGTTATCGTGCTGTTTTTATTCCTTTAGATTGACTTCTCTCTACGTACGGACTGTTCGTTATATCCGGGTCGGTGCGTGGTTCAAATTGTGTTTCACAATGGCTGGAGTGGAAATAAATCTCATCTCACGCACAGGATGTAGATTTGTTCGTGGTAGTTTAAAAACGAAGCTCCCCACTCCTCGAGAACTGTGTACACAAGTTCATATACTCCGACGTCTGTTGTTCCCAGCAAAGTGGTAATTCTGAAACATTTCCCTCACAAGTTAATCAACTGCTAAAAGTGATTTTAGGATAAGACTTTTAGAGCAAAATAACGCCTCTGCTTAGGTCACGACATGTCTGTCTGCTACTATTCTAGGAACACGCCGTTATGGCAACGGTAGCTGTGACTTAAGACGTTGGAAGATACATCTGTAAATTTTCTCCATCTGTCCTTAGCCTGTAATTACGCCTTACATTGATCTGAGTGCAGGTACCATATGTTCTACGTACTAGAGCACTCTACCCATGTGGCGAACCCGAGTATGCGGTGTTAGTTCCCCGTTCCCGGCATTGCGTGCCGTGCAGAAGCGCAGGGCTAGCATTGTTTCCTCACTCGTCGTCACGTGATCACTCGCTGAGTGCGAGAACATAGACTAATGACCCTGCCACGCTACTAAAGAAACATGGACTACACAGATCCTTCATTAAGTAGTTGCACTAATGGGACTAGCAAACTTTGGACTACATTAAGAATTACAACTCCTTATTAACTCCTGAGTTTCCTTCTTCACTGCAGAGAAAGTGTATTCTGTATATCTGAGATTCACCAAGTATTACTGCAGAGACTGAGTATGATTAAGTCCGCAGCTCGTGGCTTAGTTGTTAGCATCGCTGCCTCTGGATCACAAGGTACCGAGTTCGATTTACCAGACGCATCAGCGATTTTCTCCGCCAAGGGACTGGGTTTGTGCTGTCCTCATCATTTCATCATCACTCAGGGAAATGGTGAGACAGGACAGTGGTAATATTGGGAATTTGTACGGGTGCTGATATCCACGCCGTTGAGCACCTCACAAAGCAAAATCTTCATCACCATCATCATCATCATCTGAGTATGATCATGTATAACGAAAATTCAGTGATAACCGAATACTGTTGTTGGGTGTCTTTGATTTATACAAGGAACAGTAAATCTGCATGAATAAATAGGTGATGAACTAATTCTATCATTCAGTCTCCAGCAAAAATCGCACTGACAATGCCACACATCGGTGAGCAAAAAATTAGGACTAAAGTAACTCTCTCATGATGTGTCACTGCCAAGTAACAGAGCTCGATGAAACTTGGACTGTAGTACTAATACTACTATACTACAGTCTTTTGTTCAAAGACAATAGTTAGATTGAAGTCACAGCTATTCATGATGGTCCCCTGGACCATACAAAAGGCAGGACATGGTTCTTAATAGCGTGTGTGATTACCACAGACGGCAATGCATGCTACGCAATGTACTTCCATGTGCCACAAGCTTTGGAATGTTGTAGGGTACTCCATTCTTCTACCAGATCAGTTAAAAACTCCTAGTTGGTCATTGGTGCACACATACATCCTAAAATACGTCTCTCCAACGAATCTCCATATGGTCAATGAGATTTAAGCTCTTGAAATGGGCCCACAAGTCCATTCACCTAATATCTTCTCATCAAAAGCGCTCGTCCACCTGCGCCATTCCTTGCAGTCATGCATTATCATCTATAAAATGAAGTCAGGGCCACAAGCAGTTTTAAGCTCCAGGTTCTGAACCAATATAATCAAAACGCAAATATAAATTTTTCAATATAAAAACTGTTTTTAAATCCAATCTTTAAATATCTAGATAAAAATTAATACTAAACAGATAAATATAATCGGTTAAAATTTACATTTAGACTACATATATTTATTCTGTTTGATTTCTTACAACTTTATTTCTTAAATTCAGTATTAAAATTAAACAAAATAAATATATTTGGTTAAAATTTAGCATTTGAGTAACTCAGTTTATTGTGCTAAAATCTGATTTTTTGTTAATTTATTAATCCAAAACTTAAAAAATAGAAAGATAAAAAGTTATTCAATATCGTATGTAGAATTATCTTTAATTTGTTTTTTACCCCACTATATAAATTTTAAGCTGACAAGGTTCTGCAGTTTGTTTTCATTTTCTGAAAAGATCATTATGTAACGATATGGAAGAATTATTTGAAATTTATTGTCTTGAACTAACAGAACATTTGACCAAATTTAGCCTACAGAAGTTTCAATTTTATAACATTATAACATTTATTTTTTAAAATTCTGTTAATTTTGTAAGCCTCCTGTACAGACATCATTCAAACTATTAAGTTCACTTACTACAACTTTAATATTACAGCTCATGTTTGTATCATTTATATATAAAAATTAGATTTTTAAATAATAAATATAAAAATATAAAAAACAAAAATAAAAATGTAAAAATGCAAAACATAAATAATTAATTTCAAGTTGTATATATACAATTTTTAACTGTTAATTTTTCATTTCCTTATTATTTTTTTTTGTATTTGTAAATCATTGTAGTACTTACTTTTCAAACAAATTTTTAATTCCTTAACTTTTATTTTACGAAAATGAAATTTATTCTCAAAGGTGCAAAACATTCCTTATTGAGCATCTTTCACTCACTCAGTCATACCTATATACCGAGGTTCTGGCCTATTCCCTTCTGAATGTCGGTGCTACACAGAGACCATCTCTGAGTTAACAGACTACTCCTTTAATTCAGGCTGAAACACACCATCCCTTCAGTATGACAGGTATCAGTCTAACTCAGAAATGGCGATAAGTCATACAGAAGTGATGATCGGGAATGTTTTGTCAAAAGATATGCTCTCCACAAGCATAATAAGATTCTGTCAGATAATGCCTACATCCTTTAGTCCACATATCTGCACTGAGGTTTGACAGAGCAAGGAATTCACGAATCTCTGTATATACTTGGTATTCTAGTGATAAGCCACCTTCTAAAGAGTATTATTTTCAACAGTTTATTTTGGATGCAAATTCAATATTTTTCTTATTGCTATGTTTTGTTTGAAGAGAACAACAATAAACAATATGCAAATACATGTTTTGAAAACAAATAATTAAAAACATCAATTTGCCCATAAAAAGCCCCCACTTGCAATGCATGGTAGTAAGTCAGGCTACATAACTCTCAGTGGCAAGGGGAAAATATTTGTTGTAACTTCTAACACAAATATTAACCAATTTTAAAAATTCAAAATGGTAATGTAATGTACATAAAAAGAGCTATCCAGAAAATATATACTGAATAAAATCGAATATCATTATATAAGCAAGATATTAAATTTTTCAAATTAAAATTCCTCAGGTAATATGCTGTTATGCATCATAAGTTAAACTCTTTATTTCGAAGAAAATTATATAAGTTAAAGTATCATTGGAACACTATTTTTAAAGTTACATATAATTTCATAGTACTTTTTGTATAGCCAGCACATTTATACTGCAGAACATATTTATAATATAGATGGGGCAGTTTCAATAAATCTTATGGATTTACCTTAATATCATCATTTAATTGTATTACTTGCTTAAAATCTTGGAAAGCATCATAAGATTTTAAAAAGTTATTTGGAGGATCTATAACCATAGTTCTTGAGGAAAACCTTTGTCTTTTCCATTCTTTATATAAGTATTCAGCAATTTAACATGACTCAATAAAGACATATCAATTAGTTGATAATTTTCTCGCTTCGTTTTGAAAACAACGAAGCTAAAGTAAGGTATTTAAAATTCTATGTAATAAGAGTAATTGATAAAATCTAGTTCAAAATTCCTTTTTCTATTTGATCACACAAGTTCTATCGTTTGCAATTCGAAAAAAGATATAGGTATTTTTGATTGTTTTCTGTGGTTCTAGCTTTCATCAGTAGTCTGGTTCCTGTTTAACTATAGTAGCACTGAGTTCCATCGATTCTACAACAATTTTTTCCTTCCTTAGGAAGTGTGATCACATCTTCGACACCAGCCTGATTAGTCAGCCCAACAGAAACGGAATCATAAGCACTCGAACGCCAAGTGTAATTACAGTTAAATTTCATTCCAAAATAAGTTCTTTAGAATTTCTGAAAAGTCCTTCAAATATTTGTAACGATAAAGTACTTCACTTTTCTTGTTTTTTATTTTCCCATAATCAAGAATATGTCCTTCCATGAGAAACTCGATGGGACGGAGACAAAGTCAATCTAGATGAAATATTGTTTTCTTATTTTATGGTGAGGATTTTACATTGTATGTTGGATAATATGTACCATCAGTTGCAACAATACTGAAGCTCACATAAAACTGAGCACAATTAGGATGAATCCATCCAATAGTTCTATTAATCACTATTTTCCGGTTGGGGAGAGTTATGTTATATTTAATTTCTCATCTGTAGGAAATGAGTAAAACTGATAACTTTCAATTTTATTCATTTATTGAGATATTTCTAAAATAAATGGTACAGGAGCACCATTAAAGTCAATTAAAATATCATTTTCATGAGTCACAAAATTTGTAAATCCCAAATAGTGTCAAAAATTGGAATATATATGGAATAATGCGGTTCATAAATTATTAGACTCCCAAATTCAGCATTAGGGTAAAATGAATGAATAATATATGTATTTATAGTTTCAAAATTTATTTAATATCTACATGTATATTAAATAAATTTTTAATCTTTGTAATGTATAGATACATGTTAATTTCTTCGAAGAATAAAAATTTTAATAACATTACAAAACAAAAATGAAATTTCAATAGTTTTCATTATTTTCTCTCTATAAGCTACGTTTTAATATGTTTTCAAATATATTTTAGAAACATATTTTCCACAAAAAATTGAACTGTTTTATTATATTCCACATAATTATTTGGTATTCAATATATTTTTGTCCAAAAATAATGCATATTATATTCGTTTTGTATTAAAATGAAGTTAACTTGGTTTTCAGGATTAGTTTTTGTGTGGTAAAGACAGTATATAATGTGTTTCTTATCTTAAACAAGAACATTAATTTTAACATTCGATTCTATCAAACTCTCTGGAGTCTGTAAATTTTACAGTGAACTCACTTTTTTATCGTCAAAAATTTCGTCAGTTGCTCTTTTTAATGTTACAAATTAAACAAGACCTTCAGTTTTTTAACTTTCATTTTTTGTTGTTATTCTATGAGGTTAATTTGTTTCAATAATACATATAATATATATATATATATATATATATATATATATATATATATATATATATATAATAATTTTTTTATATGAGGTTTTTACTTTATATCACAAAAAATGTGTGATGTCTGAAGAGGGGCAGCAGTCTATTCAATAGTGGCAAGGTCAACAGTCTGGATGACTGACTGATCTGACCTTGTAACACTAACCAAAACTACCTTGCTGTGCTGGTACTGCAAACAGCTGAAAGCAAGGGGAAACTACAGCCATAATTTTCCCTAAGGGCATGCAGCTTTACTGTATGGTTAAATGACGATGGCGTCCTCTTGGGTAAAATATTCCAGAGGTAAAATAGTCCGCTATTTGTATCACCAGGTGGCGACTACTCAAGAGGACGTTGTTATCAGGAGAAAGAAAACTGACATTCTATGCATCGGAGCATGGAATGTCAAATCCCTTAATCGGGCAGTTAGATTAGGAAGTTCAAAAATGGAAATGGATAGGTTAAAGTTAGATATAGTGGGAATTAATGAAGTTTGGTGGTAGGAGGAACAAGACTTCTGGTCAGTTGAATACAGGGTTATAAATTCAAAATTAAATAGAGGAAATGCTGGAGTAGGTTTAATAATGAATAAAAATATAGGAGTGTTCGTAAGCTGCTACAAACAGCATAGTGAACGCATTATTATGGCAAAGATAGACATGAACCCCACGCCTACTACAGTAGTACAAGTATATATGCCAACTAGCTCCACAGATGATGAAGAGATTGATGAAATGTATAAAAGAAGTTATTCAGATAGTGAAGGGAGATGGAAATTTGATATATTCATGGGTGACTGGAATTCGAGAGTAGGAAAAGGGAGAGAAGGTAACATAGTGGGTGAATGTGGATTGAGAGTAAGAAATGAAAGAAGAAGCCACCTGGTAGAATTTTGCACAGAGCATAACTTAATCATAGCTAACACTTGGTTCAAGAATCATAAAAGAAGGTTGTATACATGGAAGAAACCTAGAGATTCTGGAAGGTGTCAGATAGATTATATAATGGTAAGACAGGGATTTAGGTACCAGGTTTTAAATTGTAAGACATTTTCAGGGGCAGATGTGAACTCTGACCACAGTCTATTGGTTATGAACTGTAGATTAAAACTGAAGAAACTGCAAAAGGGGGGAATTTAAGGAGATGGGACCTGGATCATCTGATTAAACCAGAGATTGTACAGTGTCTCAGGGAGAGCACAAGGGAACGATTGACAGGAATGGGGGAAAGGAAGAGAGTAGAAGAAGGATAGGTAGCTTTGAGAGATGAAGTAGTGAAGGCAGCAGAGGATCAACTAGGTAAAAAGACGAGGGCAAATAGAAATTCTTGGGTAACAGAAGAAATATTGAATTTAATTGATGAAAGGAGAAAATTCAAAAATGCAGTAAATGAAGCAGGCAAAAAGGAATACAGACGTCTCAAAAATGAGATCGACAGGAAGTGCAAAATGGCTAAGCAGGGATGGCTAGAGGACAAATGTAAGGATGTAGAGGCTTATCTCACTAGGGGTAAGATAGATACTGCCTACAGGAAAATTAAAGAGACCTTTGGAGATAGGAGACCCACTTGTATGAACATCAAGAGCTCGGACGGAAACCCAGTTCCAAGCAAAGAAGATAAAGCAGAAAGGTGGAAGGAGTATATAGAGGGTCTATACAAGGGCGATATACTTGAGGACAATATTATGGAATTGGAAGAGTATGTAGATGAATATGAAATGGGAGATACGATACTGCGTGTAGAGTTTGACAGAGCGCTGAAAGACCTGAGTCTAAACAAGGCCCCCGGAGTAGACAACATTCCATTGGAACTACTGACGTCCTCGGGAGAGCCAGTCTACCATCTGGTGAGCAAGATGTATGAGACAGGCGAAATACCCTCAGACTTCACGAAGAATATAATAATTCCAATCCCAAAGAAAGCAGGTGTTGACAGATGATAAAGTAACCGAACTATCAGTTTAATAAGTCACAGCTGCAAAATACTAACACGAATTCTTTACAGACGAATGGAAAAACTAGTAGAAGATGACCTCGGGGAAGATCAGTTTGGATTCCGTAGAAATGTTGGAACACGTGAGGCAATACTGACGCTACGACTTATCTTAGAAGAAAGATTAAGGAAAGGCAAACCTACGTTTCTAGCATTTGTAGACTTAGAGAAAGCTTTTGACAATGTTGACTGGAATACTCTCTTTCAAATTCTAAAGGTGGCAGGGGTAAAATACAGGGAGCGCAAGGCTATTTACAATTTGTACAGAAACCAGATGGCAGTTATAAGAGTCGAGGGGCATGAAAGGGAAGCAGTGGTTGGGAAGGCAGTGAGACAGGGTTGTAGTCTCT
The DNA here is from genome assembly GCF_023897955.1 of Schistocerca gregaria. Classification (NCBI taxonomy): domain Eukaryota; kingdom Metazoa; phylum Arthropoda; class Insecta; order Orthoptera; family Acrididae; genus Schistocerca; species Schistocerca gregaria. The sequence continues at coordinate 816,362,218 of NC_064931.1, read as the reverse complement.
CCCCGATGTTATTCAATCTGTATATTGAGCAAGCAGTAAAGGAAACAAAAGAAAAATTTGGAGTAGGTATTAAAATCCATGGAGAAGAAATAAAAACTCTGAGGTTCACCGATGACATCGTAATTCTGTCAGAGACAGCAAAGGACTTGGAAGAGCAGTTGAACGGAATGGATAGTGTCCTGAAAGGAGGATATAATATGAACATCAACAAAAACAAAACGACGATAATGGAATGTAGTCGAATTAAATCGGGTGCTGCTGAGGGTATTAAATTAGGAAATGAGACGCTTAAAGTAGTAAATGAGTTTTACTACTTGGGGAGTAAAATAACTTATGATGGTCGAAGTAGAGAGGATATAAAATTTAGGCTGGCAATGGCAAGGAAAGCGTTTCTGAAGAAGAGAAATGTGTTAACATCGAGTTTAGATTTAAGTGTCAGGAAGTCTTTTCTGAAAGTATTTGTACGGAGTGTAGCCATGTATGGAAGTGAAACGTGAACGATAAATAGTGTAGACAAGAAGAGAATAGGAGCTTTCGAAATGTAGTGCTAGAGAAGAATGCTGAAGATTAGATGGGTAGATCACACAACTAATGAGGAGCTATTGAATAGAATTGGGGAGAAGAGGATTTTGTGGCACAACTTGACTCAAAGAAGGGATCGGTTGGTAGGACATGTTCTGAGGCATCAAGGGATCATCAATTTAGTATTGGAGGGTAGCATGGAGGGTAAAAATCGTAGACGGAGACCAAGAGGTGAATACACTAAGCCGATTCGGAAGGATGTAGGATGCAGTAGTTACTTGGAAATGAAGAAGCTTGCACAGGATAGAGTAGCATGGAGAACTGCATCAAATCACTCTCTGGACTGAAGACCACAACAACAGCAGTAATCAATAACTGCAGAAGTGTTGCTGGTGCAGGACTTTGCGCACGAACTGATCTCTCGACTGTATCCCACAAACGTTCTATTGGAAACATGACAGGCGATATGGATGCCAAAATCATTTGCTTGTACTGTCCAGAATGTTCTTCAAACCAATCACGAACAACTGTGGCCTGGTGACATGGCGCATTCTCATCCATAAAAATTCCATCGTTGTTTGGGAACATGAGGTCCATGAAGGGCTGCAAATCGTCTCCAAGTAGCCGAACACTACCATTTCCAGTCAATGACTGGTTCGGTTAGACCACAAGACCCATCCCATTCCAGGCGACAGCACTATGGAGGCACCACCAGCTTGCACAGTGCCTTATTGACAGCTTGGGTCTCCGCTCCACTCTAACCCTACCGTCAGCTCTTACTATATGAAATTGGGACCAGGCCTCATTCTTCCAGTCGCCTAGGGTGAAATAGATACGGTCTCGATCACAGGAGAGGCGCTGCAGGCGACGTTGTACTGTTAGCAAAGGCATTCGCGTCGTTCATCTGCTGCCGTAGAATATTAGCGCCACTTTCCGCCGCTTCTTCCTAACGAATACGTTCGCCGTACGTTCCACATTTATTTCTGAGGTTATTTCGCCGAGTGTTGCTTGTGTAAAAAATGGTTCAAATGGCTCTGAGCACTATAGGATTTAACATCTCAGGCCATCAGTCCCCTTGAACGTAGAACTACTTAAACCTAGTTGACCTAAGACGTTCACACACATCAATGCCCGAGGCAGGATTCGAACGTACGACAGTAGCATTCGCGCGGTTCCGGACCGAAACGCCTAGAACCGCTCGGCCGCCGCGGCCGTAGCTTGTGTACACAATACTACTGACATCTGTATATGTCCATATCACTAGCCCACGACTTCCGTAACCTCAGTGTAAGATGTAGTTGTACAACTGCCCAGTGTGCTCCCTCTGTAACATGGACGCTGCATTGATCTCATTTCATCTGTTACTAGTAACTGTGTCACAATTTTGTAAATAGGAATGAAGACTGTGGAATATGTCACCATTACTTGGTTTTGTATTTCAAATACTTTTGTCACGCTTACAGAGAAACTAAAATTTGGTCTACTGACTGAGGTGCGGGCATGCACCTACCGCATCGGACAGGCGCTAAAGAAGAAGTACCGGCGGGAGATGGACTACGTGTACGCAGTGATCAGCGAGATGGAGCGGAAGCTCGAGAGGCCCATCCGAGACCTGGACGACGTGAGGCTCGTGATGGACACGCTGCGCAAGATACGCGAGCAGGAGGTCGACATGGAGCTCCGCATCGAACCCATCGAGGTAGACCACCAGGGCTGTTCAGCCAAATTTACATTTCTCGCCGAATACTGCAGTCATTCGCTTCGGAGACACATGATATTACCAATTTCCATTAAGAAATTATAGAACGAGGTATTAGAGAATGTTTCGACTTGCAACCAGTGTCTAGACAAAACCCATTTCTGTCTACGACTATAACCCACAAGCCGCCTTTTAGTGAGTGGCGGGACGTACTTTTGGTACCAGTAACTGATCCCACCTTCCTCGTTCCATTCTTAAACGGCGCGTGGGAAGAAAAATGGAAAATAAATTTCCGGAATAGCTGTAAAGTCAGTGATTTTCTTTTTGTGAACATTTTGCGACAGGAAAGTGGAAGGAAGTAATATGTTGCCCGACTCTCCTCGGATCGTACCCTCTCGGAATTTCAATAACAAACCTTTCTGTGTTGCACAACACGTCACTTGCAGCGTCTGCCACTGTAGTATGTTGAACATCTCCGTACTGCTCTCGCGCTTATTACAGAAATAATCTTTTGCGATCGTATCTTTATCTTTCGTGCGTTTCGTGGATAAAATAGTGATAACAGTTTTCTGTGATTCGGTAATTATTGCATTTATGAACAACTAAATACTGTGATGGCAATGACCAACACTAATCGCTATTTTAGTACTCGAATAGAATGTGGAGTGTCAACAAAAGAACAGACACCAGCGCAGTCTGCAACGATGACATGTTTTAAATCCTCTTAGGTCGTCGTAACATGTATATAGAGTTCATCTTTGAACTTAACTGCTAAGGTCATCTGTCCCTAAGCTTACACACTACTTAACCTAAATTATTCTAAGGACACACACACACACACACACACACACACACACACACACCTATGCCCGAGGGAGGACTCGAACCTCCGCCGGGACCAGCAGCAGGGTCCATGGCTGCAGCGCCTGAGACCACTCGGCTAATCCCGCGCTGATGTCTTTGTAATTAATGTACCGGTACCTGTGAACAGAGACTATACGTACTGTAATGAAGAGATTCTCACTGTTCATTTGGGTGAAAATAGTATTACGATTTATTAAACGGTTCTAGAAATATTTGTCATGGACAGTTTAGCTGATTCACTCTTTATACGTGTACTAGAGTAAGATTAACGTCTGATTATCATTCCTTTTCCGACAAAATTACTTTCAAGCAGAATTTCATTCGATGATTCACAAGACATCATATGTACAGTAATTTACAGACGGATTAATAAAATTAACTGAAGGTACCATATAAATCGACTTCGACATCTTACTAGCCAAACTTAGCGGTCTAAATTTCTCACCAAGTGCAGTGCAATGGTTTCGCTCCTACATGACGTCTTGTCAGCAACGCGTCCTGTCTAGAAATATAAAATCACAATGGCGGCAGGTAGTGTCAGGCATTCCCCAAGGCTCAGTATTTGGTCCTATACTCTTCTCTCTGTACGTCAATGATGTGTCATCGGTTTTGACCTATTGCAAATATCATATGTATGCTGATGCCCTTCAGTTGTATCTAAGTGCGAAACCAAGCAATCTCAAGAAAGCTATCGAAAATTTCAATACTGACCTCGGTGCACTGTCAAAATGTGCACAAGACATAGGTCTAAAACTAAACCCATCTAAAACCCAAGCGGTACTTGTTGGTCACTCTGAGCTCATTAGCCCAAAACATCGGGAATCCGTACCACCTCTTATTGTAAATGGAACAAATATTAACTTCTCTCCCTCAGCAAAGAGTTTGGGGGAATAATAGATGAAAATCTAAATTGGACAGAGCAGTGTGCAAAAAAAGCATTGGCATCCCTTCATGTCCTACAAAAATATAAAAAACTCTTCTCTTTCGATCTGAAAAAGAAATTAGTACAAACGCTTATACTCCCAATCATTGACTACAGCGAAATTATCCTACAAGGCCTCTCTCAGGAAAATTCGCGACGTCTAGAACTGGTCATGAATGCCTGCGTCCGATATATCTGTGACGTTCAACTTTTTGACCACATTTCACCAGCATATGCAAAATTGTCCTGGCTGCGTGCAGACAAACGCAGAGATTTCCATACACTCTGTCTCATCTACTGCCTTATAAATGTACACTGTCCCTCATATCTCTCCTCGTCCCTAACGCTCATGTCGGAACAACATGACAGAAAAACACGTTCCCATTATAATAAAATCCTCTCCGTTCCACTGCATCGCTCAGTCACCTTCTCCAAGTCCTTTACAGTAGCGGGAACCCGGCTCTGGAATAACCTCCCTCGTTATGTTAGAGAACTTAAAAACATGTCCAGCTACAAAAAACAGTTAATGACGTATCTACTTAAGCAACAGTAATGCCTTCCCCTCTGTACATGAATGCACTTCACCTCATTACTTCCCTCTTTCCCCCACCTTAAATCTCCCTTCCCCAAAACTCGCTATACTAGTAAACATATACTTTACACACCAAGATATTAATGTATATCTGCACAAACCTTCATTACTATTGAAAATTTTTCTCATGTTTGTCATTATTATTTGACTTTCTTTTACTGTTATTATTATTGTTTTTATCATAATCTGTATGTATAGCACCTGTTGTAAAAATACTGCCAGCATTTACTTTATTAGGTCTTAGTCATGTTCATCATTATTATTTGATTTTTTTACTGTTATTATTATTGCTTTTATCATAATCTGTATGTATAGCACCTGTTGTAAAAATACTGCCGCATTTACTTTATTAGGTCTTAGTCACTACTCTTTATTCATATAGTCACTAGAGTAATCTAATTTTCTCATTTAAACAATTGTCATGATGTAACTCTGATGTGTGCAATGCTGCATGTGTGGAACACTGGTCCGATCTAAGAGAGGCCCTGATGGCCCTAATCTGATCAGGTTAAATAAATAAATAAATAAATGCCGAACCATGTATGAGTGGAACGAAAATAAGAAACTGTGTCTTGCAGAAGGCCAAAATTCTCTATAAATTATCTTATAAACAAATGTGATGTGGCGTTGCGTACGTGAGGTATCGCGTGTGAATGTGTTCCAAATACATCCTGTGTTAGCACTTGTATGTCGTAATGTCGCCGCGACCTCGATGGACAAGCTTCTCTACACGTGCCACTGCAGACGCGTGTGCTGAATGTAATGTAACTGTTGGCTGTGACAGGAGGCGTTCAACGTGGTGACGCGCTACGAGCTTCCGGTGGCGCGCGAGGACCTGGAGCAGGTGGACAACCTGCGCTACACGTGGCAGCGGCTGCAGACGCGCGCGCTCGACGTGCACGTGCTGTTGCTCGCCATGCAGCCGCACTTCCAGGAGGACCTGCGCGCCAACCTGGAGCGCTTCCGCCAGGACAACATTGAGTACTGCCACGAGTACCGCACCAGCGGGCCCATGATGCCCGGCCTCACGCCCCGCGAGGCCTCAGACCGTCTCATACTCTTCCAGGTCTCACCACCACTTTCTGTGCTACTCATCGGACATTTTATTACATCTAGCTCCAAAGCCGAAGTCACTAACGCACGTTCTAATTTGTCGCAAACTGGGGCCATCGAGCGAGTCCGCATTCTCTTTATACAACTGAATTAAGGGAACTCGATCAGACTGTTCCTCGAGGGGATTATACCGTTATGTAGAGTTACCTTTAAATTCGAGAGTGATGGAGTACGCACAGACATCCGAGTAGTATTCATTTTCAGTAAATCCATTAAATTTACATAAGACCTGCACATACAGCTTAATGCGCCGCCAATCTGATTATCTTTTTTTTTTTTTTGGTTGTTTTAAACGCTTGCTTAGGCAATCGCTGGGTTGGTTCCCAATCTTCGTTTCAGAATGAACGATACATAAATAGTTAAAATACGATAACTTACAGAGAAAGTTTACACTATACACAGACAGATGCTACACTGACTTCCATCACTTAAGTTAATTTGTCGATACATGAAGTCCATAGATGAAGTTAGAATAATTTGCCAAATCATGAAGAACAACAGACTTCGATAGTTATTCTGTGGGCATTCTGGCCCAAAGTGTGTCACTGATAACGTCATCGATGAGTCACGGGTTCTCCCCGCCCCCAACCCTCCACCTCCCCTCCCCCATCTCTGACAAAGCCCAATGGTTCTATGTATAAAATGGCCTCTGCCTCGTGATGACTGGGAGTTGTGTGATGTCCTTAGGTTAGTTAGGTTTAAGTAGTTCTAAGTTCTACGGGACTGATGACCATAGATGTTAAGTCCTATAGTACTCAGAGCCAATTGAACCATTTTTATAAAATGGCGATAATTCAAATTTTGGTGGGAAATTCAAAAAAAAATTGTCAAATTACGCTAGTGTGTTTCCTGCAGAAGGAGGGTTGTTGTTCTATGTATAAATTGGCAAGAAATACAAGATGATGCATTGTCATGCTGGTTGACTTGGGTTGCTGCCATAGCTCTATGATGTCACAATCCAGCTCAGACCTGTCAGGCTATTTATAACAGTATTGAATTCTGGCATACTGGCCGAGACTTAAGATGCTGGCGTGGTCCTACTATGACATCAAAATCCAAGAAAAGTGATCTGGAATACTAGATGGCCCCATTTCTGCAGACTCTTGAGTTCTGCAGTACGGGCACTATGACGTCAGAGGCAAAAGATGTTTGTGCTGATCCAGGCCTGTATGGTGACCTACTTTACATGTTTTCCCCAGCTACTACTAACTCAGAGGTATATTACTAACTCAGAGGTATAGGGTCACTGCCTCTCCTAACTCTAAGTTTGATTCTCTCCACATCCATCTTCATTTAAACAAGCACTGGGAGGGACAGACATTCTGGACGTGCCCCCCGCTGCCCCCCCCCCCCCCCTCCTCTTGATTTATTCCCCAAAGTTAAAGTCCAAACCGCACATCATTTAGTATGAACACTTGAGTCTTTATTTAAACAAATTCCTTTCCAAGGAGAGTTCCCTTCCTGTAATTGAAAAGCCGACCACTGACGCTCTCAGGAGTCTGGACAGAAATTTCAGTCGTAGGGATCGCTGTGCTGCTTAAGACACATATGTCCGGTAGCTAGTAGTCAGTCCACCATCAGCCAGTAACAGGTCGGCGCAGAGAGAAATGCCACACACAATCTACCGACCTGACAAACTAACTCTACATTGGACACTTGTGCAGTGACTCTGAAGGAAATAACAATATATATGTTTTGGCGCTATACTTGTAAAATTCCACACAAAAATAAATTGTGTGTGGAATGGAAGATGGATATTTACCAACAAGAACAAGCCACAAGGCCATTTTTTTTCTTTGTTGTCATTTCATTCCCCTGTCCCATAGGACACAGGTCGGCTGGCAGGGCACAATTCGCCTCTTCAGCCAAGAGATCACATAAAAAAGCACAGAACAGTACAGATACGAAATACGGGGATATACCTTGAAACTGATGCTCTTTTACCATGGAATATTTGAGGTTTGCAAATTAACTTGGTTTCGTTAATGTCTAAACAATTTTCCTCTTTTGAAATTGGAGATTCGTGATAGGTTCCAGTGGCTTCAATTTCACAATGTTTTTAACTTCTAACTCGTTTTTGATAATACACTACTGGCCATTAAAATTGCTACACCACTAAGATGACGTGCTACAGACACGAAATTTAACCGACAGGAAGAAGATGCTGTGATATGCAAATGATTAGCTTTTCAAAGCATTCACACAAGGTTGGCGCCGGTGGCGATACCTACAACGTGCTGACATGAGGAAAGTTTCCAACTGATTTCTCATACACAAACAGCAGTTGTCCGGCGTTGCCTGGTGAAACGTTGTTGTGATGCCTCGTGTGAGGAGGAGAAATGAGTACCATTACGTTTCCGACTTTGATAAAGGTCGGATTGTAGCCTTTCGCGATTGCGGTTTATCGTATCGCGACATTGCTGCTCGCGTTGGTCGAGATCCAATGACTGTTAGCAGAATATGGAATCGGTGGGTTCAGGAGGGTAATACGGAACGCCGTGCTCGATCCCAACGGCCTCGTATCACTAGCAGTTCTGGTGACAAGCATCTTACCCGCATGGCTGTAGCGGATCGTGCAGCCACGTCTCGATACCTGAGTCAACAGATGGGAACGTTTGCAAGAGAACAACCATCTGTACGAACAGTTCAACGACGTTTGCAGCAGCATGGACTATCAGCTCGGAGACCATGACTGCGCTTACCCTTGACGCTGTATCACAGACTGGAGCTCCTGCGATGGTGTACTCAACGACGAACCTGGGTACACGAATGGCAAAACATCATTTTTTCGAATGAATCGCCGGCCGTGGTGGCCGAGCGGCTCTAGGCGCTATAGTCCGGAGACACGCGACTGCTGCGGTCGCAGGTTCGAATCCTGCCTCGGGCATGGGTGTTTGTGATGTTCTTAGGTTAGTTAGGTTTAAGTAGGTCTAAGTTCTAGGGGACTGATGATCTCAGATGTTAAGTCCCATAGTGCTCAGAGCCATTTGAACCATTTTGAATCGGATAAATGCAGGTTCTGCTTACAGCATCATGATGGTCGCATCCGTGTTTGGCGACATCGCGGTGAACGCACATTGGAAGCGTGTATTCGTCATCCCCATACTGGCGTATCACCCAGCGTGAAGGTATGGGGTGGCATTGGTTACACGTCTCGGTCACCTCTTGTTCACATTGACGGCACTTTGAACAGTGGACGCTACATTTCAGATGTGTTACGACCCTTGGTTCTAGCTTTCATTCGATCCCTGCGTAACCCTACATTTCAGCAGGATAATGCAGGATCGCATGTTGCAGGTCCTGTACGGTCCTTTCTAGATACAGAAAATGTTCGACTGCTGCCCTGGCCAGCACACTTTCGAGATCTGTCACCAATTGAAAACGGCTGGTCAATGGTGGCCGAGCAGCTGGCCCGTAACAATACGCCAGTCGCTACTCTTGATGAACTGTGGTATCGTGTTGAAGTTGCATGGGCAGCTGTACCTGTACATGCCATCCAAGCTCTGTTTGACTGAATGCCCAGGCGTATCAAGGCCCTAGTTATGGCTGGAGGTAGTTTTTCTGGGTACTGATTTCTCAGGATCTATGCACCCAAACTGCGTGAAAATAGAATCACATGTCAGTTCTAGTATAATATATTTGTTCAATGAATATCCGTTTATCGTCTGTATTTCTTCTTGGTGTAGCAGTTTTAATGGCTAGTAGTGTATAAAGAAAAGGGGGTAGGATCCTGGTGGGGGATGGGAGATGTACTAAGAAAGCGAGACAGAGCACATGGTGTTCAAAGATTTTGAGGGCATTATAGAATTTAGGAGGGGTGGAGACCCACCTAACACCGGCGTGATAAAGGATGGGATGGATCAAGGATATGTAGGTATGAAGAATGGTGGAAGGGTACAATCCCCATGTCCTGCCAGACAGGAGTTTCAGGACGTGGAGTCTACTGTGGGCTTTGCACTGGATGGTAAGTAGATGGCGAGTCCAGGCGAGATGATGATCAATGGTAAGGCCAAGGTATTTCAGGTTGGGGGTAAGTTGGATAGGGCAGTCATAGATGGTGGGGTAGAAATCATGGAGCTGGAAGGAGGGATTGGCACATCCTATAATGATTGCCTGGGTTTTGGAGGGACTAATTTGATGGAGTCACTGGTTGCGCCAAGTGGTAAACTGGATTAGGTGTGTTTGGAGGGACTGTTGAAGGATGGTATAGAGGGCAAGAAAGGTTGTGTCATCAACATATTGAAGGAGATGTATGAGTGGAGTTCTTTGGTATATCAGCGGTGAACAGAAGATATAGGTGAGGGGAAAGGATGGAGCCCTGAGGCACACCTGCGGTTAGGTAGAAAGTATGAATGGTGACATAGGAAGGATGGTGAAAGGGGAAGTAGGCAGCGATGTCGATGAAGTTGATAGGAAGGCCATAGGTCTGGAGCTTGAAAAGGAACCCAGAATGCCATACATAGTCATAGGATTCTGGAGGTCAAAGGAAACAACAATTGCCAAGCGACAGGAGAAGTTGGAGGGAGAGCAGGTGGGTAAGGTTAAGGATATAGTCGCCGGCACAGGAGGAGGGCTGGAATCCACAATGGATAAAAACGAGGAAGTGATGTTGAATTAGGTGGTGATGGATACAGTGGGAGAGGATGGATTCGAAAACCTTACTGAACACAGAGGTGAGACATATGGGACGATACGAGGAGGTGTCATAAGGAGGTTTGTTGGGTTTAAGGAACAACAGGATGTGGAAAGTCTTCCACAGGTTGGGGTAGAAGCCAGTGGTGAGGATGGTGTTGTACAGGGTGGCAAGGGCGGTGAGGAAGGAGAGAGGGCATTCCTTGAGTTGGTGGTAGGTAATGCAAACATGGCCAGGGATGGTGTTGTGTTTGGAGCGGAGGATGAGTATAATGTCATTTGCGGGGATAGAAGTGTTCAATTCTGAGTGTAGTAACTGGTCCAAGTACCAAAAGCTAGGAGCAAGCAGCAATTTGTGCAGTCCGGGTAATCATTAGGTTTGGAGAAGACTTCGGGGAGGTGGAAAGCAAAATGGTTAGCTTCACTGAGGTTGTCAGGGAAGGGTTGGTTGTCTTGGAGGAGTGGATAATTCGCGGCGGGATGGCTACCAGTCAGACGATGGAGGGCAGACCAGTACTTGGAGGAGTTGACAGGGATGGTGGCGTTGAGCTGTGTGCACGTATGGCGCGAGTCGTGAGGTTTTTTGCTTTCAGAAGGTTTCGAACACGTCTTTCTAATTGCTGTTGGTCGAGAAGTGTGTCCCACTCATGAGTGCGAAGGAAGGAACAGGAGAGCTTACGGCATTCACGGAGAAGGAATTGGCCTGTGGAGGAAGGGGAGGATGGCGAGGATGGATAAGTTTGGGGGAATGCGAGCTACTACAGCATCAGAGACAGTCTTCTGGAGGAAGGACAAGGCGTGATCTATGTGATCAGGATAGTAGAAGGGAAGGGGCTGGCTTCTGACCTGGGTGTTCACGGATTCCTCGTAGGCATACAAGTCTGCACGGTGGGTAGTTGTGAGCGACTTTAGGTGGGGCGACAGGGCGGGAAGCTGGGGGAGGGAGAGGGACAAAGGAGATGGTGAGAAGGACTGGAAGGTGGTAACTGGCAATGGAATCGAGGAGTTCTGCAGTGATATGCCCAAGGGGTTTAGGAGACATAGAGCCATTAAACATGCGAACATACATGTTTCAGGCATTTAGTAACAGCATTTTGGAACTAAACACGTTTATACTTATTTAAAACTGAAATAGTTACCATAAAGAATTCAGCTAATACACATGATGGGAAAGTACGACATTTTCTATGAGCTTAGTGCTCAATACTGTATTTGTATAGTGCGGTTCTAGGCGCTACAGTTTGGAGCCGAGCGACCGCTACGGTTGCAAGTTCGAATCCTGCCTCGGGCATGGATGTGTGTGATGTCCTTAGTTTAGTTAGGTTTAATTAGTTCTAAGTTCTCGGCGACTGATGACCTCAGAAGTAAAGTCGCATAGTGCTCAGAGGCAGTTGAACCATTTGTATTTGTATACAACATTTCAAGACGAAAAACTGAATCACAATCACCAGCAGAGTACTACGCAATCTAGTGGGTGTAATATGCAGTCAACAGCCTCAACCACGCTCTCACGACACAAGGGGAAAGATTCATGTTTCCACAAACAGACTCCAGTTATATGATTCACATAAATGCTTCAGCAAGTAGTGCAGAAGGCTTGTGACTGGCCAGTACCATACGCATACCGACAGAATTTTCTGTCATGTCCTGCTACTTTTACTTCTAACGTATTCTAACATTCTGGGTGGTGTCTGTTTGTTCTATATCGTGTCTCCCTACCAGTTCCGCGCAACGACGCTCTGAGCTCAATTATAGTCCAATACACATTTAGTGATAGTTATTTACAAGTTGAAACATAGCTTGTCAATGGCATGGCAAATATAGACAGTGAAAAAATGGCATCTGACTAATGGCCCAATAGGTCTGAGCTGGATTGTAACTTCATAGATCTGCACCAGTATGCCCCCTGGTTACCATTTTCGATCACTATCTTCCACTCCAGAACAGACATCTTTACTTCTGACGTCGTAGTTAGGCTGGTGCTTGTATTCCAAGTCTTAGATTGTGACATCATAGAGCCAGGCCAGTATTCCAATTCAGCCAGCATGACAATGCATCATCTTGGATTTCCCGCCAATTTATACTTAGAACAACAACCTTTCTTCCACAGAGAACATACTAGAGCAGTTGGGCCATTTTTTTTAAATTTTCCACCAATATTTTGAATTTCCCTCCAAAATTTGAATTTCTGCCATTTTGTGCATAGAGCAATTGGTCTTTATCAGAAGGGGAGGGAAGGACGGTGGGGGCATCGATGACGCCATCTGCGACACAATTTGAGCAAGAACGCACACAGAATAATTACTTACCTCATGACACGGGATGAAGACTAGGAAAGATAGGACACTAATAATAAACAAAGCATGGTCTTTCTATCCAATCACAAGTTTACATAGAAAATAACAGTTCAATAGGAACGAAAAAGCATGAAACTCATGGAATTCAAAACAGGACTTGCTTATCTACCAAGAATATAGCCTGCAATGCCTATCCGTCTGAACCGACAGGCTTTTCAGCATTGTGTAGCCCATTTGTTTCAAAGGATTGAACGCTGTTTATCAAAAGAAATACGTTGACTTGTCACCAGGCTGCACTTTCTTATCCGACGAAATGAATTGAAGAACAACAATTCTTACATGTTCGACATTCGGAAGAACTACCTCCAGTATCATTTACATCTGTTTGTAGCAGAATCCTAGGGGGTATTCTGACTTAGCAATAACAAACCCCTTTCCACATTAGCATCGCCTCCGAAACAATCTTTACATCTAGTAGGGACCTATAATCAGTGCTATGCAAACAGGAAACCAACCTGCTTTGGCGTTTCTAGATTCTCGAAAAGCTTTTGATTCAGCACTTCATCGACGCATTCTAAAGGTAATACGTTCCAATAGATATCTAACCATGTTTGCGACTGGATCGAAAATTCCTGTCAGGCAAGACGCATCACGTTATCCTGCATAGAGACCCGTATAGAGAATAGTGTTCCACTCATATGGAGCCAAAGGTATGCGCCAGCATGCCTTCTACATACGCTCGGCCGCGTGAGAGTTGGTTGATCGATCGTAGAAGTAGTGGCAGTGGTAGAAGTAGTTTAATGCATCCGTAGATCACTTTTACAAAGATATTGTACATACCTCGGTATTAAAATAAAAGAATAACAAAAATAGCATGTAAAGGGCGATAAAAATGTTTCCGTTCGAAGACCGTGCAGTCCAGAATCGGTATGCCAATCAGGATCAATCACCATGAGCACTGAGTCAATCACACTGCCGCCCACCAGATTGAAGATACGCGTTTGATAAAACACAGTGTCCTGCTGCGTGAAGAAGTCTGTAGCTGCCTGCTACACATCCTCGTCCAACAAGAATCGTCGACCCTTCAAGGCCTTTTTTAAAGGACTGACCTCATGATAATCGCATAGGGAGAGATTAGGACTATGGAGCGGGTGCTAGAGTACTTGTGATATGCTGACGTGCGATATCATGAAGCAGCAACACACCTTGTCGCCTTAATTGCACGCCGTAATTTCTCCAGCGTTGGGCAGTAACGTTCCCCACTGACGGAGACGCCGAGTTCTTTGAAATCAATAAGCAATGGTCGATGCTGGTCTCCCAGATCGACCGGCATTGTGTCGAATCGTGACCAACACGGAACTTGGTACACCACTCCATAACAGTGATTTTCGACAGACATGCTGCCCCATACACATTCTTCATTACCTGATGGATGTCTACCTGTGTTTGTCTTTGTTCTTCGGAAGCGAAGAAAAGAATAAAACGACGTTGGTCCTGTTTGGAAGCATTTGGTAGTAACGCCACCATACACTGACGTGTCAAACGTCATGGGATAGCAATATGCATATATACAGGTGGCGGTAGAGTCGCGTACAGAGTGTATAAAAGGGCAGTGTATGTCATTTGTACTTAGATGATTCATATGAAAAGATTTTCGTCGGGAATCAACAGACTCTGGACACGGAATGGTAGATAGAGCTAGACGCATTTTACATTCCAACTCGGAAATCGCTAGCGAATTCAGCATTCCGTGATCCTCAGTGTTAAAAGTGCACCCAGAATACTAAATTTCAGGCATTACGTCTCACCACAGACAAAGCAGTGGTCGATAGCATTTACTAAACGACCGAGAGCAGCTCCATTTACGTACAGTTGTCAGTGCTGATATACAAGCAACTTTACGTGAGATAGCCGTAGAGATGTGGCACGAATAACGGACGTATCCGTTGGGACACTGCTACGAAATTTGGCGTTAATCAGCTGTGGCAGCAGAAGACCGACGCGAGTGCCTTTGCCAACAGCACGACATCGCCTGCAGCACCTCTCCTGGGCTCGTGACAATATCGTTGGACCCTAGACGACTGGAAAGCCGTGGCCTAGTCAGGTCAGACCCTTTTTCAGTTGGTAAAAGCTGATTGTAGGGTTCGAGTGTGGCGCAGACCCCACAAAGCCATGGACCCAAGTTGTCAATTAGGCACTGTGCAAGCTGGTGGTAGCTCCATAGCAGGTGGACTGTGTTTACATGGAATATGCTGGGTCCTCTAGTCCAACTGTACCGTTCATTGACTGTAAATGATTGTGGAGTTGGAGACCATTTGCAGTCATTCATGGACTTCACGTTCCCAAACAACGTCCGACGACGCTGATTTAGGTTTTCCGTGATTTCCATACTGTTTGGTCTCTTCCCCCAAACAGCCCAACCCCCCCCCCCCCCCCAAACAGTGATGTAATTGTCGTCGTGCGACAATCGTTCGCTAAAGGTATGAAGAACATTCTGGACCGTTCGAGCGAATGATTTGACCATCCAAATCGCCCGATATAAATCCCATTGAACAGTTATGGGACATAATCAACAGGTCAGTTCGTGCACAAAATCCTGCACCGGCAACACTTTTGCAATTATGGACGGTTAAGGAGGCAGCACGGCTCGACTTTTCTACAGGGAACTTCTAACGACTTGTTGAGACCCACGTCACGTCGAGTTACTGCACTGCACCGGACAAAAGGAGGTCCGACACGATATTATAAGGTATCCCATGGCTTTGCAGCCTCAGTGTAGATCACATTTCTGCATTTACTACTTGCACTTCTGAAACATATGAATACCAGACTAATCCCTTGCCTACATGTTGGTGCTTATATACATACATCGCAGTCGCGCTACGTTGCATATACTCTGCTCCAAAGACCACAAACGGAAACTTTTTGATCGCCCCATGTAATTCGTATATACAGGCATTTACATATTTATAGGTCTAATTTGACTAGGATGGGACAGGTTGTCGGCCGTGGTCTTACTGTAGCAATCATATATGTATCACCTTATGTAATCTTCTGCACAAAGTAAATTACACTCATTTTCAGATAAAAAAGAACACCTTGAACGGCTAGACATACGTTGCTCATATTCACAGGACATTTACATTACTATGTTCTGCAGAAATGATTAGCACTAGAACCACGTCGACCGACGGGATCAAGGTCAACATCGATATCGCGGCGCCTACCTGTAAAATGTGCCCGCGGCGCTCGTTGTTGCTATAAACCGAATGTAATGGAACCCCGTGATTTGAGCAGACGTGCAGGATGCCTCACAGACGTATGCGCGAACCGTACAGTCAAATTTACGGAGGGCGCATTATTTTCATGAGAGAATGTGATGCATCCATCCGGGAAATTGCAGATCGGGTGTGACGAAGCGTTTCGGCAGTGCAACGGGTTTGTGCAGAATGGTTCACAGAAGCCCGTAGAACACGACGAGATGGGTCCGGTCGCACCTCCCAGACCACCCCCAAAGATCGACCCTTTACTCAAACGGCATTGCGGCACAGATCTGCGTCTTCCTCGGCTCTAGAGCGACAGTGAACAGTGTAGCACATTGTGAATTATAAGGGGTGACAGTCCGTCGCCGTTTATTACGGCATGGGTTGCGTGCGAGTCGACCATTTCTCCGCCTACGTTTGACGAATGTGCAGAAAAGTGCTAGACGGCAATGTTGTATGAAACGAACGTCACTGGGGACATGGATGGGGCATATAGAGTTTTCGGATGAGGCCAGGATCTTTTTGTTTGAAAATGAGGGCCGCATTTTAGTTTGCCGCATACAGGGGGCGCGACATCATAGTGACTGCATGCGCTGAAGATATACAGCGCCAACTCAATGTCTTATGGTGTGGCGTGCTACTGAGTACAGCCACAAATCAGAGTTGGTGCGTGTCCAGAGCACTGTGACCAGTATGACCCACGTAATGACATCTTGTGACCCTCGCCATACTTTTTCTGGACAACATCCCCGACACCATTTTTCAGCAATACAACGCACGACCACATGTTGCTGGACGAACACGTGCCTTCGTGGTGTCACAGGATGGCAGCCTTTTGCCCTGTCCCGCCATATTACCAGAATTGTCGCCAATCGAAAATGTGCGGGATATCATGAAATGACGAGTGCAGTGACGTGAACCAGTGCCAACCACTACAAATGTTCTTTGGAACCAGGTGACTGCAGCATTGGATGGTTATATCACAGGGCGCCATTTGCGCCTTACACGAGTCGATACCATAATGGATGGAACAAGTTATCATGGCTCCTGGCGAACCGTTCGCCTACTAGGCAACGGGATACATGCTGAACTGAGGTGACTGAAATGCTAATCACTTCTGCAGAACATACTAATGTACATGAACTGTTAATATGAACGTCCTATCTCCAGTCATTCAAGGTTTCCTGTTTCTTCTGAACATGAGTGTATTTTATCACTATACCGTTGATGTCTTAACACTAGTCGACCAAGCGGACTATTCCAACTGTCTTCTCTCGTCGCCCATTTTGCAAGTACGACTGTAGCAAGCTTTCGCGATGCTGACACGCATGTTACGCGACTACAATGGTAACAACACACTCATTGTTAGTGTAAATTGATTGTTGCTGTGCTGTATCGATTCGTTTTCGTAGTTATTTCTTGTTTTGTGGAAGACACTCTTCCTGAGTCTTGAAGAAATTTACTTGCTCATGAGAAAAATTTTGTACTGAAAGATGATATGAAATGCTTCTTCTGCCGTTGAGATGTGATCGTCCCATGCTGCAATATGCATCAACTTTTCAGCCACTATAGGAGCAGAATAGTTGTTCCATATCAAACATATTGTACGGTCACACATCCAAAACTATTATATTGAGACTGATTCTGAAATGTATGGCGATTTTTGTGAACTTCTGAATTTCTGTACGGCAGAATCGCTTCGACGGACTGTGGCGCAAGCTGCAGACGTACCAGAGCGGTGAGGAGCTGTTCGGGCTGCCCACCACGGACTACCCCGAGCTGGGCCAGATCCGCAAGGAGCTCAACTTGCTGCAGAAGCTTTACAAGCTGTACAATGATGTCATCGATCGCGTCAGCAGCTACTACGACATCCCGTGGGTCGAGGTCAACATTGAGGAGATCAATAACGAACTTATGGAATTCCAAAACCGTTGCCGCAAACTACCCAAGGGCCTAAAAGAATGGCCAGCGTTCCACGCTCTCAAGAAAACCGTCGACGATTTCAACGACATGTGTCCTCTGCTCGAGCTGATGGCCAACAAGGCGATGAAGCCCAGGCACTGGCAGCGAATTATGGAGGTCACTAAATATAACTTCGAGCTCGACAGCGAAGGATTTTGTCTGAAAAATATACTGGAAGCGCCTCTTCTTCCAAACAAGGAAGATATTGAGGTAAAAAAATCATTCAGTACACCGTAGTTGATTCTATCTTGTATTTTATTACATAGCATACAGTCTGATATGTTTAGTACTAAGCAAGGCAGTTGGGTCATACGATGATAACCGTTATTAAATGACAGAAAATAAACAGATGAGGACAGAAGAGGCAGTTCGCAGATTTAGCTTTGCTATTTCAGTCTACGACTGGAGTCGTTACTTAGTATTCAGTTCCCTTCTTGGGAACAGCTGTCATTTTACAGAATTTTTTGAAGTAATTTTGTAGTAAATGAGTAATATTTCCATTATTTAACGGTTTGTTTAAGAGATCACAGAAATAATCAAAGGTTTACCATTTAAATTTCCCTGCAGAATATATGAAGTCATAAGTAACGAACTTTCGGTTAACCCTTTCGTGGTTAAAATTTATTTTGCATATATTTGAAAAATTTAAGATCAAAAATTGTCTTCCTTTGTTATAAATAATACACTTCCACTACGAACAAACTTTTAAGCTGACTGGTTTTGAAAATCGGTGAAGTGGGACGTAAGCGTTCCACGGACCTAACTAAATCCATTTTTTTGATATAACTTAGGATCTCGAGAGTTATATTTTTAATTTTAACGGGATGGCAATTACGGAAAATAGTGTAACAAATAAATCAGTACCAATACACATTTTATCTCCTGACAAAAAAAAAGAACATGAAATATGGCACAGAAGTTTTCAGCATAACATTTGAAGATTTCTTTGACATACCACACACCAATGTTTTCTACATTCTATGAAGTTTTCTGGGACATACAATTTATGTACAAACCAGCAGAATTACTAATGTGTGTAGTAATGTTTCAAAACAATGACTGTATGTGTAAGATAATAAAACTAGTTATTTCAGACAAGATAGTGATTTGATGTGATTTTCGTGAAACAGACGCACTGTGTCACCTATAAATACATGCCACCCCATTTGGTCGATCACAACCTTTTATATACAGGGTGGTCCATTGATCGTGACCGGGCCACATATCTCACTTAATAAGCGTCAAACGAAAAAAACTACAAAGATCGAAACTTGTCTAGCTGGAAGGGGGAAACAAGATGGCGCTATGGTTCGCCCGCTAGATAGTGCTGCAATAGGTCAAATGAATATCAACTGCGTTTTTTTAAAAATAGGAACCCCCATTTTAATTACATATTCGTGTAGTACGTAAAGAAATATGAATTTTTTAGTTGGACCACTTTTTTCGCTTAATGATAGATGGCGCTGTAATAGCCACAAACATGTGGCTCAGAATTTTAGACGAACAGTTGGTAACAGGTAGGTTTTTTAAATTAAAATACAGAACGCAGGTACGTTTGAACATTTTATTTCGGTTGTTCCAATGTGATACATGTACCTTTGTGAACTTACCATTTCTGAGAAGGCATGCTGTTACAGAGTGATTACCTGTAAATACCACATTAATGCAATAAATGCTCAAAATGATGTCCGTCAACCTCAATCCATTTGGCAATACGTGTAACGACATTCCTCTCAACAGCGAGTAATTCGCCTTCCGTAATGTTCGCACATGCATTGACAATGCTCTGACGCATGTTGTCAGGCGTTGTCGGTGGATCACGATAGCAAATATCCTTCAACTTTCCCCACAAAAAGAAATCCGGGGACGTCAGATCCGGTGAACGTGCGGGCCATGGTGTGGTGCTTCGACGACCAATCCACCTGTCATGAAATATGGTATTCAATACCGCTTCAACCGCACTTGGGCTATGTGCCGGACGTCCATCATGTTGGAAGTACATCGCCATTCTGTCATGCTGTGAAACATCTTGTAATAACATCGGTAGAACATTACGTAGGAAATCAGCATACATTGCACCATTTAGATTGCCATCGATAAAATGGGGCCAGTTATCCTTCCTCCCATAATGCCGCACCATACATTAACCCGCCAAGGTCGCTGATGTTCCACTTGTCTCAACCATCGTGGGTTTTCCGTTGCCCAATAGTGCATATTATGCCGGTTTACGTTACCGCTGTGGGTGAATGACGCTTCGTCGCTAAATAGAACGCGTGCAAGAAAATCTGTTATCGTCCCGTAATTTGTGTTGTGTCCAATGGCATAACTGTACACGACGTTCACAGTCGTCGCCATGCAATTCCTGGAGCATAGAAATATGGTACGGGTGCAATCGATGTTGATGCAGCATTCTCGACGCCGACGTTTTTGAGATTCCCTATTCTCGCGCAATTTGTCTGCTACTGATGTGCGGATTAGCCGCGACAGCAACTAAAACACCTACTTGGGCATCATTATTTGTTGCAGGTCGAGGTTGACGTTTCACATGTGGTTGAACACCTCCTGTTTCCTTAAATAACGTAACTATCCTGCGAACGGTCCGGACACTTGGATGATGTCGTCCAGGATACCGAGCAGTATACATAGCACACGCCTGTTGGGCATTTTGATCACAATAGCCATACATCAAAACGATATCGACGTTTTCTGCAATTGGTAAACGGCCCATTTTAACACGGGTAATGTATCACGAAGCAACTACCGTCTGCACTGGCGGAATGTTACGTGATAGCACGTACTTATACGTTTGTGACTATTACAGCGCCATCTATCACTAAGCGAAAAAAGTGGTCCAACTAAAAAATTCATATTTCTTTACATACTACACGGATATGTAATTAAAAATGGGGGTTTCTATTTTAAAAAAACGCAGTTGATATCCGTTTGACCTATGGCAGCGCCATTTAGCGGGCCAACCATAGCGCCATCTGGTTTCCCCCTTCAAGCTAGACGAGTGTCGTTCTTTGTAGTTTTTTCGTTTGATGCTTATTTCGTGAGATATTTGGCCCGGTCGCTATCAATGGAACAGCCTGTATATCCACCCCGTGATCCGTAGTACATTTCCGCAAGTTCAGGAAGCGCTTCACTACATGCTAATATTAGACATCCCAAGCTTAAAACTTCGTCTTACTTTAGTGGGACATACGTGTTCTATCAACCACGAAAGGGTTAATGAGGTAGTACGCTTTCATTCATGTAAAAGCGTCATCACATTAAAACCTTCTATAACCGTACAATTGTATGGTAGAATAATTAATGACAAATAATTATATTGTTTTAATTTTATCCGTTTCTGTCACTGTTTCTTCCGTGACTGTATTACTTTTATAAAATAAAGAGTAAGCACCTTCAGCCACAGTCGTGATTTTATTTCAATTTACGCTAGATTTCGAGCCCTGGGGGCTCATCTTCAGGTACTTCGACAGTCTACTTTTTTCGGATTTAGGTTAATTACGGTCATGGTAAGATTACAGGGGTATACTACAAAGTGGCACATTGTGAATATAAGTTTACAAAACTAACATAAAGTTACTGTTTCCCGTGGTGGATATATGGTTTTGAAGCACAGTATGAGTAAACATGTTTATGTAATATACTGATGAGCCAATACATTGTGACCATTGCCCACGGTAAGGTTGATTGCCTACTGGTGATGTTGCGGGCACGTGACGCAGGAAGGAAAGAATGTAAGCGCAGGAGGTACTGACCGCAGATTCGGAAATCCACTGGTATAAGCGATCCTGACAAAAGGTACATTGTTATGGCGCTGCGGCTGGAAACGACAATCTCTGAAACGGTGAAAGAAGTCTGCTATTTGGGTACTACTGTAGTGAGCACCTATGGAAAGTGGTTGAACAACGTTGAAACAACGAGTGGGAGGTATGGTATTGGACGTCCATGTCTCATCACAAAACGTAGAGGTTGGAGGATCTCCCACTGTGTAATCCAGGATAGGCAGAGATCTGTGGCAGATATGTCAACACAGTACAATGCTGGTGCACACACTGGTTTTTTGGAGCACAACGTTCAAAGGCCAGTGTAGAACAGGGAGCTCCACATCAAACGACACCTACGTGTTCCCGTAGTGACCCAACGACCTAACGACATCGTCAGTTACGGTTGCAGTGGGTACAGTATCACTGAGCTTCCACCATTTTAATGATTATGCTATGGGGTACTTCGAGTTGGCCTTGTATGGGACCTATGGTACCTATGGGACCTATGGTAGTACTGGAAGACACCGTGACAGCTGTGAACTACGTGACCATTACTGTGAACCACCTGCATCCCTTCATGGTTGAAGTCTTCTCCGATATTGATTGCATCTTCCAGCAGGATAACGCTCCACGAGACAAGGCCAGAATCGTGATCCAGTGGTCAGAATGGCATGATAGCGAACTCACATTGATGTCTTAGCCAGCAAACGCCCCTGATCTGTAGACACTGGAACACATACCGCGTGCCAGCTGCATGCCCACAAACCACCGTCCCGTAAATTGCGGGAACTACTGACCTGTGAATAGACATCTGCTGCAACATACTTCTGGAAACCTATCAACGACATGTAGAATCCACGCCTAGCAGAATCGCTGCTGTAATGAGTTTGAAAAGTGGATGAAAACGCAATTAAACGTATGGTTATAATGTTTTGGCTCATCGGTGTATATACCCTTTTCGTTCTATAACACATTTTGTAAACTCAAACCAAAACAAGTCAAAACATTTCAAATGTAAAGATGCAGCATTTCTACAGAGAAGCATGTGTTAATTATTTCAAAGGAGATGTAAGGCTATAACATTACTTATGTGTATTTATAGTGATGCTGCTTCTCTACGTTTAAAATACTTTGCTTACTTTGACTTCTGATTAAAAAATGTACTCTAGGACGAAAAGTGTCTATATGTGCATAAACACATTTACTCATACTGTGCTTCAAAGTCATATACTCACTACTGAAAAAAGGAA
The DNA here is from genome assembly GCF_023897955.1 of Schistocerca gregaria. Classification (NCBI taxonomy): domain Eukaryota; kingdom Metazoa; phylum Arthropoda; class Insecta; order Orthoptera; family Acrididae; genus Schistocerca; species Schistocerca gregaria. The sequence goes on along the minus strand of NC_064931.1, from coordinate 816,339,326 downwards.
GTTATTAGCAATTTGTATTAGCTTTGCAAACTTATATTCACAATGTGCCACTTTGTAACACATCGGTATAATCTTACCAGGACCAGAATTAACATAAATCTGAAAAAAAAACAGCTTGGATTGTCAAAGCACCTGAAGATTAACCCCCCAGGGCTCGATATACTTCGTGCATTGAAAAAAATCACGATTGTGCCTAAAAATGGTTGTTCTTTACTTTAAGAATTATATTGTTTTCCTGCACACTCGTAACATTTACCTCACAAAAAAATGAAAATTCAGGAAATGAGAAAATATTACTGGAAGTCACCGAAATTCTAGCAAGACAGTAATTTTTGTCTGCTAAAAAGAAAATAATATAGGAAGGGCATTGTATACGAAACACAATTTATTCCGGTTGACTTTTGGAATTAACTACTCGCAGAGTTTACCACTGACTGTGAACGGGTATTATTTAATTGTAGTACTTCCAATGGCATGCGTTCCACAGGACATATGCATCTCAGCAATGAAGGAGAAAGACATTGAAGCAAAACTGCGTCAGGTGACTAACGAGTGGACTGCCCACGAGCTCACCTTCATGACATTTAATAACCGCGGAGAATTACTTCTCAGAGGTGACACCACAGCGGAAACTATTGGCCAGCTCGAGGACAGCCTCATGATCCTCGGCTCGTTGATGTCTAATAGGTGAGTATGCGGTTATGTTAATTATGCACGTAAGAAAAAGAGAAACTTTCCATTCACATTTCGTTGATACATTTTGCGAATATGCTGTGTTGTGTGCATTAACGGTTACTCTGCTGATTCCAGGTACAACGCTCCTTTCAGAAAGCAGATTCAACAGTGGGTACACGATCTAGGCAACACCAACGAAATTCTAGAGCGATGGCTGCTCGTCCAGAATATGTGGGTTTATCTTGAAGCAGTCTTCGTTGGCGGCGACATAGCAAAACAGCTGCCCAAGGAAGCAAAGAGGTATGACTGATAAGATATGTTTGTTTGCTACCTAATTACTAGAATCCACACTTTTATTTAATATCAACACCCAAAATATTTACGTATTTACGTAATGAAAATGGATAAAACATACAAGAAATGTGTAATATCACGAGAATATTTTATTAAATCTTTAGTACAGAACAATACTTTCAGTTAAAATCAGCTTCTGAATTACTCCATAGCCTACAATATTACTTTAATACGCACTTAAACGTACCAGAAACACGAAAAGTTCAATAAGAAGGCTCACTTTACGTTGCTTAATTTTTCTTTGAAATTCTCTACTACGCTAACAAAAGAAAAATATTTTCGGTCACATCGATCCACTAAAATGTCCATCATCACTGAAACCGCAAAGATTCCCTACCTTACATTACGTTTTGGAGCTCCAGGAACAACAAGTATTTCCCTAAATTCTCTTGAGTCATAGAATGTCACACATCAGAAAGAATGGTTTTGTAGGATTAAAATGGTCTTTCCACATCCCATGACGTCGATGGTTAAAATTTTAGAGCAGGAAACATTTCTGGAGTGTCTTCTTCTGTCCCTCAGAGTATATTACATATAGTAACAAAAGTCCAGTACATTCGCTTCCTCACCAAAGTTGTGCGAAAAGTATTCACCACTCTCTAACCAATATCACCTCTATGTAGGTCAGCTTGTATTTGACATTCTCAACAATTTCTAACGATCTGTGCAAAGACAATCTGATAGATTGCAACTCTTTAACGTTGCTGGCAAGGAAGGTGATGTTACTACAGATTCCAGAGCATTTTCGATTTTAGGTCCAGTGAAAGCATTTTGTGCCTCTCACACTGAAACTGAAGGTTCTCCCGGAAATGAATCAGTCACAGATTTCACCGCTACAAAATTTTTATTTTAAAAGCCGACATCCTCAATCTATGCACCTCATTTAGTTAAGACAAGCTCTAGGGGCAATCATAGGTTCGGCTGTAGTTGTCTACGATTACGAGGCTTAGAGAAACATTTTGTTGGTGTGTGAAATTATTTTATTTTCTTCTGGGTAGCTGCTGTGCACTTCTTCAGCGATACATTGCAGTGCATGGACCAGACAGTTGAAGCTGATTAAATGCGGATAGAATATCCGTAGGGCAGATTTCACCTTCAGCGTGTAGGCTGCAGCATCCGAATACATAAGTAGAGATTTTTCTTCTTTAACTCCCTCAGGCCGTAACACTTTGAATGATTTTTGCATTCCAACACATCGCAAGAAAAAATAATGGCTTTGAGGTTTCTTCTGCTTTGAGTTTGCCAACAGTCACATCGCCAATGAAACGTCTATGTAAGTCCGTTGTTTCGTCGACAGTTATCTATATGTGACGGTTACTTGTATAGCGCCGCACAGTTTACAGAGGGTCCTGACAGAGCAAAACCGTTTTCCCTTATTGTCACTAAACTGTTGCTTATAGCACTCTATAGAAAAGCGCGACATTCAGACTCTTGCAGCTTGTACCTTGGGATGTTCGCGGCAACCATAGAGAAATACCTATAGAGAAATTCATTTGTGGAGTTAGGAAATTTTGCATCCGAGTCAATAAAATACGCTTATTAGGCGATTTTATTGCCTTGTTCTTTGTTTGCTCATCACTATATGAAATGTTGCTGAAGTTGGAACTTCATATACCGAGCGAGGTGGCGCAGTGGTTAGCACACTGGACTCGCATTCGGGAGGACGACGGTTCAATCCCGTCTCCGGCCATCCTGATTTAGGTTTTCCGTGATTTCCCTAAATCGCTTCAGGCAAATGCTGGGATGGTTCCTTTGAAAGGGCACGGCTGATTTCCTTCCCCATCCTTCCCTCACCCGATCTTGCGCTCCGTCTCTAATGACCTCGTTGTCGACGGGACGTTAAACACTAATCTCCTCCTCCTCTTGGAACTTCATAGACACACGAACTGTTCATTGCGCGCTCGATAGAGATCAGTTCCTTTATCAATGGTAAAATCGTCCCAAGATCTCAACTTAGATGGTAATTTTGAAGCAATAGATCGCACCATGAACACAGACAGTCGTCAACTCTTAAGCATTTTTTGCGCTATAACGTGCTTTGTATAGAAAATTTACTTTGTGCCTTGAATTTTTACGGTGGGTCGATTTCAGATTTTTTCTATGGTAGGGGATTACTGAGTGTTTGAGGAAATATGAAGAAGGGTAGGAAAGCTATTATACATGGCTACATGCAACATTAAGTTTAAATATGTAAAAAACATGTCATTATAGTAAAATGTGTAATGATAAAATGAAATGTATCAACGCTTGGAACATACTTCGTGAATATTTACATTTTTGGCATCTGTAGGAGCGAAGGAAAAGAATATACAATCACATAAAAATCCGAGCCCTGATGATTACAAAGAGTGTACAGCTCTGATCTTAGTTTCCCAATATCGTGTTTCGTACAGCTGCTTTGTTTTAGGATCGTTAATAATTAGTGATATCTCATTGCAATAGTGAACAACACACTGAAGGGACAAAACTCATGGGATACTTCATAATATCGAGTCGGACCTCCTTTTTCCCGGTGTGGCGCAGCAACACGACGTGGAATGGACAACAAGTCGTTCGAAGTCTGTTGCAGGAATACTGAGCCATATTGCCTCTATAGACGTCCATAATTGCGAAATTGTTGCCGGTGCAGGACTTTGTGTACATAAGAACCTTTCGGTTATGTCCCACAACTATTCGGCGGGATTCATATCGGGTGATCTGGGTGACTAAATCATTTGTTCGAACTGTCCAGAAAGTACTTCAAAGCAATCGTGACAACTGCGGCTCGGTGACATGGCGCATTGTCATCCACAATTCCAATCGTTGCTCGGGAACATGTAGTCCATGAACAGCTGCAAATTGTGTCAGAGTAGCCCATCATAAACGTTTCCTGTCATCTATCGGTTCAGCTGGACCAGAGGACCCAGCCAGTTCCATGTAAACACTGCCCACACTATTATGGCACCACCACCAGCCGGCACAGAGCCTTGTTAACAACTTGGGTGGATGGCTTCGTGGGGTCTGCGCCACACTCGAACCCTACCTTCAGCTCTTACCAACTGAAATCGGGACACATCTGACCAGGCTAGTTTTCCAGTGTCCAACCTATTTGGTCGTGAGCCCAGGAGAGGCGCTGCAGGCTAAGTCGTGCAGACAGAAAAGGTACTCGCGTCGGTCGTCTGCTGCCATAGCCCATTAAAGTCAAATTTTGCCGTACTGTCCTAACGGATACATTCGTCGTACGTGCGACATTGATGTCTACGGTTTTTTTTACGCAGTGTTGCTTCTCTGTTAGTACTGACAACTCGACGCAAACGCCACCGCTCTTGGTCGTTAAGTGAACGCCGTCGACCAATGCGTTGTCCAAGGTCACAGGTAATGCCTGACCTTTGGTATTCTCGCTACACTCTTCACACTGTGGATCTCAGAATACTAAATTCACCTAACGATTCCACGTTCAAACTCTTAATTCCCGTCGTGCGGCCATAGTCAGGTCGGAAACCCTTTAAATGAATCGCCTGAGTACAAATGACACCTCCGCCTATGCACCGCCCATTCATACCTTACTACTGCCATCTGCATATCTGCATTGCTATCGTATGGCTTTTGTCACCTCAGTGTAATGCACTTATTGTTCAAAAATGGCTCTAAGCACTATGGGACTTAACATCTGAGGTCTTCAGTTCCCTAGACTTAGAACTACTTAAACCTCACTAACCTAAGGACATCACACATATCCGTGCCCGAGGCAGGATTCGAACCTGCGAGCGTAGCAGGAGCGCGGTTCCGGACTGAAGCGCCTAGAACCGCTCGGCCACAGCAGCCGGCGCACTTATTGTTAACAACGAAATTGTTGTAGGCCTAATTATGAAGTCTATAGAACTGAAATAATTGCCTGAAATTCATTTTCAAATTAGAACCCGAATCCTTGTTGAGGTAAAGGTGTAAACGCTTTTAAGCGTGTGTAAGACTCACCAAAAGCAATGTCATGGGACATACTTCACGGAAGGTGTGGGCGAGTGACTCTCTGCTCCAGACTGTAGCGCCTAGAACCCCTCGGCCACTCCGCCCGGCGACGGACCTGCAGCAAGGTAGACTGTAGCCAGGGCTAGGTAGATGGGCCCAGCAGGACCACTTGGGTGATGAACGCGGAACTGCAGGCTGGGGAGCAGCAGCGGATAAGGCAGCAGCCCCCAACGGCTCGGAGATTGCTGCAGTTCACTGCGTGACCGGGGCTATGAGGTGGCGGCAAGGTGCTGGCTACCCGAGCTAGGCAGTCACAGCCCGAAGTCTGCTCCGGTGTCAGCGTCATAAATTCGGCGACCTCTAGCACGGGCTGTGGTGTGCATCATCGTGTGATCCAGGTCCGGACCTGGGGGTTTAAATACTGCTGCCCAGGGCTGAGTTTTCGGAAGAACTTTGTTTTTGTGTCGCTTGGAACGCTTTGGAACAGAGACCAACGACTGGGGTCAGCTGTTATCGTGCAACGGTGTGTCAGACTGCAGAAGCTTCCTGAAGGCTGTTCTACTCCCAGGTCGTTGGCACGTGGGAACAGTGGCACGGAACTGGAGGTTTCTGTTGCAATGGTGTCTTGGCAGATGCGTTGCTCTGCTGCTGGGCTGCGACTGTGGTGATTACGGTTATGATGCTTAAGTTCTATGCCGCCACATTTTCTCTCTTCTTAGATTAATATGGACCACCAGATCAGTGCTTAATAATATGGTTCCCAAAAAGTCACTGATTTATCCACCATTGTTTCTACACTTTACATTCTACTGCTCAGATTCACAGTAAACATTTCTTGCTTAACTTTTCCCCTTCATTTGTCCTTCTTCTGCTTTTGTATCACACTGTATACATGACCTCACTCTTCCGGTGCTCAACCATGGAGTTCCTAGGTCCCATGTTTTGTCTTACTACTTTGCCACACTCACTAGCGTGGAGTCACTGGTCTCGACTAGATTGCTAGGGACTCTATGCCTGAGGTGACATTGCACACTTCCAGGTTCAGCATTGTAGCAGTTCTGTGGTGAAGAGAAGTACCTCCCCAAGTCCCTCATTGTCATCACTCACTGAAGTTACTGGGATAACACCCACTGTAAAGAATCTTCAACATTATAGGTAAACATTAAATTATGTCCCACATACACTCATTCTCATTTACCGCCAAACTACATGTTGTTGCAAGTCTGCTCAACTACTTCATCACAAACTACATCTTTAACAAAACAATAAGCGTATTGCACTACGTAACTTGGCTGTTTTCATTGTAAATTAAATCAGACACGCTAAAGCTCCACTAACAATGCAAATAAAATTTAAATGAAAATACTTTTAACCTATTACCTGAACTAAATTGTTTCCTCTGGCCCTCTATAAAAAAAAAGCGACACAATCGCTGAAACAACCATAATATGTTGTTGTTGTGGTCTTCAGACCAGAGACTGCTTTGATGCAACTCTCCATGCTACTCTATCCTGTGCAAGCTTCTTCATTTCCAAGTAACTACTGCATCCTATATCCTTCTGAATCTGTTTAGTGCATTCACCTCTTGGTCTTCCTCTGTGATTTTTACCCTCCACGAAGACCTCCAGTACTAAATTGGTGCTTCCTTAATGCCTCAGAAAATGTCCTACCAACCGATTCCTTCTTCTAGATAAGTCGTGCCACAAATTCCTTTTCTCCCAATTCTATTCACTACCTCCTCAATATTTACATGATCTACCCATCTAATCTTCAACATTCTTCTGTAGTACCACATTTCGAAAGCTTCTATTCTCTTCTTGTCTAACTATTTATCGTCCACGTTTCACACCCATCCACGGCTATAATCCATACAAAGACTCTCAGAAATGACTTCCAGAAACTTAAATCTATACTCTATATTAACAAATTTCTCTTCTTCAGAAACGCTTTTCTTGCAATTGCACTCTACATTTTATATCCTCCACTCTTCTACCACCATCAGTTGCTTTGCTCCCCAAATAGCAAAACTCATCTACTACTTTAAGTGTCTCATTTCCTAATCGAATTCCCTCAGCATCACCTGATTCAGTTAAACTTCATTCCATTATCCTCATTTTGCTTTTGTTGGTGTTCATCTTATATCCTCCTTTCAAACACTGTCCATTCCGTTCAACTGCTCTTCCAGGTACTTTGCTGTCTGTGACAGAACTACAATGTGATTGGCGAACCTCAAAGTTTTTAATTCTCCAATCCTACTCCAAATTTGTCTTTTGTTTCCTTTTCTACTTGCTCAATATACAGATTGAATAACATCTGGGATAGGCTGCAATCCTGTCTCACTCCCTTCCCAACCACTACTTCCCTTTCATGCCCCTTAACTCTTATAACAGCCATTTGATTTCTATACAAATTGTAAATAGCCTTTCGCTCCCTGTGTTTGAGCTCTGCCACCTTCAGAATTTGAAAGAGAGTATTCTAGTCAACATTGTCAAAAGCTTTCTCTAAGTCCACAAATGCTATAAACGTAGGTTTGCCTTTCCTTAATCAATCTTCTAAGATAAGTCGTAGGGTCAGTACTGCCTCACGTGTTCCAACATTTCTACGGAATCCAAACTGATATTCCCCAAGGTCGGCTTCTACCAGTTTCGCCATTCGTCTGTAAAGAATTCGTGTCAGTATTTTGCAGCCGTGACTTATTCAACTGATTGTTCGGGAATTTTCACACCTGTCAACATCTGTTTTCTTTGGGATCAGAAATATTGCATTCTTCTTGAAGTCTGAGCGTATTTCCGCCTGTCTCATACATCTTGCTCACCAGACGGTAGAGTTTTGTCAGGACTGGCTCTCCCAGTTCTCACCTGTTGTTCTAATGGAATGTTATCTACTCCTGGGGCCTTGCTTCGACTTAGATCTTTCAGAGCTCTGTCAAATTCTTCACTCAGTATCATATCTCCCACTTCACCTTCACCTACGTCCTCTTCCATTTCCAAAATATTGCCCTCGAGTACATCACCCTTGTATAGACCCTCTATACACTCCTTCCACCTTTCTGCTTTCCCTTCTTTGCCTAGAACTGGTTTTCCATCTGAGCTCTTGATATTCATACAAGTGGTTGTCTTTTCCCCAATGGTCTCTTTAATTTTCCTGTATCTATCTTACCCCTAGTGATATATGCCTCTACATCTTACATTTGTCCTCTACCCATCCCTGCTTAGCCATTCTGCACTTCCTGTCGATCTTATTTTTGAGACGTTTGTATTCCTTTTTGCCTGCTTTGTTTACTGCATTTTTATATTTTCTCCTTTCATCAATTAAGTTCAATATCTCTTCTGTTACCCAAGGATTTCTACTAGCCCTCGTCTTTTTACCTACTTGATCCTCCTTTGCCTTCGCTATTTCATCTCTCAAATCTGCCCATTATTCTTCTACTGTATTTCTTTCCCCTGTTCTTGTCAATCGTTCCCTAATGCTGTCTCTGAAACTCTCTACAGCCTCTGGTTCTTTCAGTTTATCTAGGTCCCATCTCCTTAAATTCCCACCTTTTTGTAGATTCTTCAGTTTTAATCTGCAGTTCATAACCAATAGATTGTGTTCAGAATCCACATCTGACCCTGCAAATGTCTTACAATTTAAAACCTGGTTCCTAAATCTCTGACTTATCATTATATAATCTCTTTGAAACCTTCCAGTGTGTCCAGGCCTCTTTCACGCATACATCCTTCTTTCATAATTCTTACACCAGGAGTTACCTACGATTAAGTTATGCTCTGTGCAAGACTCTACCAGGCGGCTTCCTCTTTCATTCCTTACCCCCATTCCACATTCACCTACTACTTTTTCTTCTCTTCCTTTTCCTAAAAATCAAATGCCTCTAAGTACTATGGGACTTAACATCTGAGGTCATCAGTCCCCTAGACTTAGAACTACTTAAACCTAACGAACCCAAGGACATCACACACATCCATGCCCGAGGCATGATTCGAACCTGCGACCACAGCAGCAGCGCGGTTCCGCACTTGAATAATTTCTTTTATCTCATCATACATTTCTTCAATCTCTTCGTCGTCTGCGGAGCTAGTAGGCGTGGGCTTCGTTTCTATCTTGGCCACAATAATGAGTTCACTATGCTGTTCGAAGTAGCTTGCCTGCGCTCCTATTTTTATTCTTTATTAAACCTACTCCGGCATTATCCCTATTTGATTTTGTATTTATAACCCTGTATTCACCTGACCAGAAGTTTCGTTCCTCCTGCCACCGAACTTCACTAATTCCCACTATATCTAACTTTAACCTGTCCATTTCCCTTTTTAATTTTTGTAACCTACCTACCCGATTAAGGAACCTGACATTCCACGCTCCCGTCCGTAGAACGCCAGTTTTCTTTCTCCTGATAATGACATCCTCCTGAGTAGTCCCCGCCCGGAGATCCAAATGGGGGACTATTTTGCCTACGGAATATTTTACCCAAGAGGACTCCATCATCATTTAACCATACGGTAAAGCTGCATGCCCACGGGAAAAATTACGGCTGTAGTTTCCCTTGCTTTCAGCCGTTCGCAGTACCAGGATAGCAAGGCCGTTTTGGTTAATGTTACAAGGCCAGATCAGTCAATCATCCAGACTGTTGCCCCTACAACTACTGAAAAGGTTGCTGCCCCTCCTCAGGAACCACACGTTCATCTCGTCTCTCAACAGATACCCCTTACCCCTCCGTTGTGGCTAAACCTACGGTACGGCTATCTTTATCGCTGAGGCACGCAAGCCTCCCCACCAACGGCAAGGTCCATGGTTCTTGAGGAGGGGGGCGGGGGGGGGACAACATAATATATACTCACAAATATCTCTAATAACAAATTAGAAAACACAACAATTAACTTGCAAGGCCACCTCGTGGGCTTCAAGTGTATGAATGTTCAGGAACAGCTGTTGTTACATCCTACTTCGCATGCCTAGTTCTCTTCCATTCTTTCTTTATCTTATTTTATCCAGTCACTTTCCTTTCCTCTTCAGAAGGGACTGCTGTTAACTCCACTGCCAAAAGTGGAACTTACGCACTTTTGCTTTTTGTTATGGCTATTCTAGAGCCTCCTTATTCATATTTTTAATATGATGCTACTTATATATTAATCTTTTCAACTTCTCCAATGGTAGATTGGTGTAATTCGAAAGGGGAGGGCATTTTTTGGCCAAAGACAGATTCATAGGGGCATAAGCCAGCATTTTCGTGGATTTTAAAGTTATATGCAGCCATGAAAAGTGGTAGTAACGCAACCCAATCGTTGTGGCCACGATTTACATAATAACTTATCATTTTCCCCACTGTCCTGTGGACTTTCTCAGTTCTGCCATTCAAATGGTTCAAATGGCTCTGATCACTATGGGACTCAACTTCTGAGGTCATCAGTCCCCTAGAACTTAGAACTACTTAAACCTAACTAACCTAAGGACATCACACACATCCATGCCCGAGGCAGGATTCGAACCTGCGACCGTAGCGGTTTCGCGGTTCCAGACTGCAGCGCCTAGAACCGTTCTGCCATTCAATTTCGGACGTAGTTCACCAGTTTGGAACTTTTTTATCAATAATAGTCGGCGTTACTGCTTTAATAACTTAGATGTAAATGTAATGCCTTGGTCAGATCTTATGTCATCTGCACACAGAAGTGAAGAGTTTTGCTGAAATGTTGTATCAGCTTGGGCCTTGTCCAGTTTTCAGGCTGTGAGTGTCGCCACGAAATCAAACTACCAATAGACTTACGGAACTGACCCACTGTCACTCGGTAGTGCCCGTTTTCTTTGTCAGTAGAGGCGCAACACTAGCTTTTTCCAAATCAAAAGAAGGCTAAATTGGTACTTGCGTGCATCTCACGAATTCAGGATCCTGAAACGCCTGGGGAAAACATTTTTTAAGGCATCAAAAAGGATCATTTATTTAGAAACTCACATTTGCGATCTGGTACTATTATACCACGCCAGAATTCATGAACCTTGAATAATTTTTGACAGAGAGAGAAGTAGAGTTCATCTCTTGTAGTGTCACCCGCCTACGGGGCACTCTTTGTTGCAATTTGTGTTAAATAAGTTCGTATACTCTGTGCATTAAATAACATTTCTCATATATCAGCGAATACCACTGGTGAACAGCTTCTCAAGTGTGACCTCCAATAGCAGAAATAATTAAACGATCTTGTAGAGATCTGAGTATAATGGTTTTTCTTCTTGCTGTAGTGTCATGGACGAAGTACATATTTATTACAACGTAAGGATTTCTTACATAAGCGAAAAGTCTGAGAGACAGTGATTTTACCATGAAAATTTTGAGATTGTCGTACAGACAAAAATTTTGTGGAATTAATTTTCGTTCTATAATTTTCATTAAAATCATTCGATAATCAATTTTCTTTGCGCAGACTTACGCTTAAAACAGGTGTTTTTTATGTGTATGGGCACAGAATAGAAACTGAGAGTAGACGATGACAATTCTGTGAATTGCTAATTGCCACGAGAATGTAGTGCATTTATTAAGTTTAAGTTTACCAAAAAATATTAATAATGTAACGGTTTGAAAGTAGTCGTAGCTTCTGCACATCGAGGTTATGTACCCTCATTTCACAGTAACGCAAATGGGATCACTTTGGTGAAGTAAACTTAAACTCAAGTTCATTGTCACAGACTCTCATCCTTATTAGAATCTTCTGTAATAGTGGACTTTTATACCATACCTCTACAGACTGTCAAATATAAAATAAAATAATAAGGCACTAACGAAGATGTACAGGAAATGATGATCGTCAAACATGGATGTATACCAGAGTGCTCTGGTTTTTGCCCACGAGTCGCGTGTAGTAGGGGAGACTGTTGTATGTAGAGGATAGTGTACCTAGGAACACGTGGTTTTTTATTTATTTGGTTGTTATTTCAGTCTAGTGACTTATTTTACAATCACATGAAGGAGAGCATAGTAGAGACTGCATTAAGCAATAATTTCCGAGATTTTGCACAGTTTCTGTTGTTTCTGGACATGAGATTTTGCTTTGTGCTGCATTTGTAAATATTTCAATTTCTACACATTTAAGTGCGTATAATATTTTAGAGCTATTTGTAGTATATTGTTAATTCTTCAGTCATAGAGTTTTATGGAAGGTAATTTTCTACATAATTTTAAAACTAGTTATATAAAGGGTTGACAGTAAACCTATAATTCATTGGTCGTGCACCATATTATACCTTGAAACTGATGGTCTTTTGCCATGGAATATGGGAGGTTTGCAAATTAACTGGGTTTCGTCAATGTCTAAACAATTTTCCTCTTTTGAAATTGGAGATTTGTGATAGGTTCCAGTGGCTTCAATTTCACAATGTATTTAACTTGTAACTCGTTTTTGATAGTACACTACTGGCCATTAAAATTGCTACACCACGAAGATGACGTGCTACAGACGCGAAATTTAACCGACAGGAAGAAGATGCTGTGATATGAAAATGATTAGCTTTTCAGAGCATTCACACAAGGTAGGCGCCGGTCGCGACACCTACAACGTGCTGACATGAGGAAAGTTTCCAACCGATTTCTCATACACAAACAGCAGTTAACCGGCGTTGCCTGGTGAAACGTTGTTGTGATGCCTCCTGTAAGGAGGAGAAATGCATATCATCACGTTTCCAACTCTGATAGCGGTCGGATTGTAGCATATCGCGACTGCGGTTTATCGTATCGCGACATTGCTGCTCGCGTTCGTTGAGATCCAATGACTGTCAGCAGAATATGGAATCGGTGGGTTCAGGAGGGTAATACGGAACGCCGTGCTGGATCCCAACGACCTCTTATCACTGGCAGTCGAGATGACAGGCATCTTATCCGACTGGCTGTAACGGATCATGTAGCCACGTCTCGATCCCTGAGTCAACAGATGGGGACGTTTGCAGGACAACAGCCATCTGCACGAACAGTTCGACGACGTTTGCAGCAGCATGGACTATCAGCTCGAAGACCATGGCTGCATCATGATGGTCGCATCGGGTATGGCGACATCGCGGTGAACGCACATTGGAAGCGTGTATTCGTCATCGCCACACTGTCGTATCACCCGGCGTGATGATATGGGGTACCACTGGCTACACGTCTCGGTCACCTCTTGATCGCATTGACGGCACTTTGAACAGTGGACGTTACATTTCAGATGTGTTACGACCCGTGGCTCTACCCTTCATTCGATCTCTGCGAAACCCTACATTTCAGCAGGATAATGCACGACCGCATGTTGCAGGTCCTGGTCGGGCCTTTCAGGATACAGTAAATGTTCGACTGCTGCCCTGGCCAGCACATTCTCCAGATCTCTCACCAATTGAAAACGTCTGGTCAATGGTGGCCAAGCAACTGGCTCGTCACAATACGCCAATCATTACTCTTGATGAGCTGTGGTATCGTGTTGAAGCTGCATGGGCAGCTGTACCTGTACACGCCATCCAAGCTCTGAGTCAATGTCCAGGCGTATCAGGGCCTTTATTACGACCAGAGGTGGTTGTTCTGGGTACTGATTTCTCAGGATCTATGCACCCAAATTGCGTGAAAATGTAATCACATGTCAGTTCTAGTATAATATATTTGTCCAAGGAATACCCGTTTATCATCTGCATTTCTTCTTGGTGTAGCAATTTTAATAGCACTTCTGCTTGATTTGATTTCACGTACTGATTATTGATTTGTGGTAGAGTAACAATATAACAGATACACGACTAAATACAGCGCTGACAAGTTTTTAGAGATTGCTACCCTTTTCAATTTCCATAGGCTGTTTGCCGCTGCTCTAGCAACTCATGATGCAAATAAAATTGCACGCTGTTGTCTGCAGGTTCAGCAAGATCGACAAGTCGTGGCAGAAGATCATGCAGCGCGCGCACGAGACGCCAGGCGTGGTGGCGTGCTGCGTGGGCGACGACATGCTGAAGCAGCTGCTGCCGCACCTCCAGGAGCAGCTCGAGCTCTGCCAGAAGTCCCTCAGCGGGTCCGTCCATTGCTCCAAATTTCTTAGTGATAAACGAAAGCCCTCAAGGTGTTGTGTTGATATGGCCACGGTCGCATCCTGTCCCAAGCATGTCTTATCCCAACTCTTTCTTCGTCTCTGATGATCAACTGACCTAAGCGATACTAAACCCTAATATTCATTTATCTAAATTAAAAGACAGAGAAAGTGTCTAGAACGAACAGGAAGCCCTCTGCACACGAAACACATAGTAGCTCAGAATATTTCGATCACATAGGTAACCATCTTAAAGCAACACTGTCCTTAAAACCACCCTACAAAATGCGAATCTCTTCAGTGCCACCAGATTTGGAGAACTACAGCGCTGGCAAAGGATTATCCTTCGTTTTTCGAGCGGTTTGCTTATTCCTATTATGCATCTGTCACCTACCTGAACCTAATTCCGTTCTTTACGTGTTGCCTGTGTGGTCATGCCAGTTTCAGCATCTAAACGCAATACTGCCACCCATCTGCCTAGGATAATTAAGTTTAGGTTTCGTAAGTTAATGAGTACCTCTGACAGAAGGTTATTTTCAAATTGCAACAGGCTAATGTTTTTCACTGATGGACCGAATTTACAACTTAATAGCTGATTCCGGCCACACTATCAGCTAATACTGCACTTCGCAAACAATGCAAAAGTAACGAAGACCATCAGACACTTGTGGAGCCTGAATTGATTCGGTAACAAATGTCGTAACTGTAAAACCAACGAAGGCTGCCTTACACAGATCTTCGTAAAGTTTCATTAGCCCACTGAAAGAAAACCAATAAAAGCGAGTAGGGAAAAAATTCGTGTAACTGCAAATTTTTGTGCAGTGGTAGGGGGAGTTTCGTGAGCAACAAATGAAACTCCTGAGTGGTAGTCCGTAAGCCTGGGAGTAAGGTAGCTGTTGAGGGGTCACTTCTTTATATTTTTCTTGAATATCTCGAGAACTGTAGCTTCTATCGCAAATATTTCCCATTATTGAATTAAAGTACATTGAATTACCTACAGAAAATGTCACATTTTTTTGTCTCAAGGACTAGTAGTTTCTCGATTGCAGGGGATTTAAAAACCGCAGATTATTAAAAATAGCGTTTCAGTGGTACGAAATAAAACTTGATTGCTAAATAAAGTGGATTAAGAACAAATATCAAATATGTATACCACATAATTGTAGTAATACCATATTAAGGGGTAAATTGTGTTCTGCGGGTTATGACAGACTGGCTGGGATGGGGGGGGGGGGGGGGGAGAGGGTGGAGGATATCGCGTGAAGGGAGATGGCCGCCGGATTGTGATCATGCACTGCTCTTCTTTGTACGCCTACGAACTGAACAGCGAGCAGGCGATTCCCCACCCTATCTGCCCCACTAGGTCACAAAAAACAACCACAGGGTATTTCACAAAGCTGTACCGACCCTTCAGCCGATCGCTTCGTGAATCACTGGCGACAGTGTGTGCCGACACTGCTGGGAAGTGTTTCAACACTACATTGAATGCAGAAACGAGTTGCTAATAATACTAACGGGAGTAACCATGTAGATGTAGATATAGATGAACAGTCAACGTCTATCTTCAAGATTTCTGGGAACCGCGGTGATGCAAAACTTTTTTTGATGTGTGTATATACAAATATGTACTGCGAAATCCACCGAGGACAATGAATATTCTTTATTCGTATAGTTAAGACTCTCACCTTGTTATATGGCTTCTTACACTCCAGATGAAGGATTTATGGTGGTAACAGCAAAGGCACTCTACAGTACCTGTCGAATATCGATTTTTTATCTTGTCCAACTTGGTACTGCATACACATACAAAACAAATTAACCGTCTTCCTTCCTAAGATGACCCTTGCAAGTTCTCTGAGAATATCCATTAAACGCTCGCAGTTACTAACCACAAATCTAACAGCACAATGCTAGATTTCATCGACCATCAAGTTTACATGTAATCAGTGAAAGTTTTAAGCACTCGTCAGTAGTCGAGAATAAGCCGAAAAGTGTTCTTGAGGATCACGTCGGCGCCCAGGTTAGCAGACGGGACTCGAATTCGTTTCCTATGGTCCCTTCAATCATTCACTGCGGAGGCTGTGAAGGTTCTTTCGCAATAATACACAGTCGATGAGTCTTGTCATTTCTGAACTACCACTCCGTCTCTACTAATTTCGTCGCGAAACGGACTTTAAATTTTTACCTTCCTTCTTTTCTTGAAATAAGGGTCTTGTTCAGAGTTTTATTGGGATATACACTAAAAAGCTCAAAAATTCTCGAAATAATTCATTATGCCTAACTATGTTGCTGTTTCCAGAATGAGTTTTATATGTTGTTGTTGTTGTGGTCTTCAGTCCTGAGACTGGTTTGATTCGCCTCTCCATGCTACCCCATCCTGTGCAAGCTTCTTCATCTTCCAGTACTTACTGAAACCTACATCCTTCTGAATCTGCTTAGTGTATTCATCTCTTGGTCTCCCTCTACGATTTTTACCTTCCACGCTGCCGTCCAATGCTAAATTTGTGATCCCTTGATGCCTCAGAACAAGTCCTACCTACCGGTCCCTTCTACTTGTCAAGTTGTACCACAAACTGCTCTTCTCCCCAATTCTATCCAATACCTCCTCATTATTTATGTGATGTACCCATCTAATCTTCAGCGTTCTTCTGTAGCACCACATTTCGAAAGCTTCTATTCTCTTCTTGTCCAAACTATTTATCATCCATGTTTCACTTCCATACATGGCTACACTCCATATAAATACTTTCAGAAACGACTTCCTGACACTTAAATCTATACTCGATGCTACAAATTTCTCTTCTTCAGAAACGCTTTCCTTGCCATTGCCAGTCTACATTTCATATCCTCTCTACTTCGACCATCATCAGTTATTTTGCTCCCCAAATAGCAAAACTTCTTTACTACTTTAAGTGTCTCATTTCCTAATCTACTTCCCTCAGCATCACCCGACTTAATTAGACTACATTCCATTATCCTCGTTTCGCTTTTGCTGATGTTCATCCTATATCCTCCTTTCAAGACCCTGTCCATTCCGTTTAACTGCTCTTCCAAGTCCTTTGCTGTCTCAGACAGAATTACAATGTCATCGGCGAACCTCAAAGTTTTCATTTTTTTCTCCATGGATTTTAATACCTACTCCGAATTTTTCTTTTGTTTCCTTTACTGCTTGCTCAATATACAGATTAAACAACATCGGGGAGAGGCTACAACCCTGTCTCACTCCCTTCCCAACCACTGCTTCCCTTTCATGCCCCTCGACTCTTATAACTCCCATCTGGTATCCGTACAAATTGTAAATAGCCTTTCGGCCCCTGTATTTTACCCCTGCCACCTTTAGAATTTGAAAAAAAGAGTATTCCAGTAAACATTGTCAAAAGCTTTCTCCAAGTCTACAAATGCTAGAAACGTAGGTTTGCCTTTCCTTAATCTTTCTTCTAAGATCAGTGTTGCCCCACGTGTTCCAACATTTCTACGGAATCCAAACTGATCTCCCCCGATGTCGGCTTCTCCCAATATTTCCATTAGTCTGTAAAGAATTCGAGTTAATATTTTGCAGCTGTGACTTATTAAACTGATAGTTCGGTTACTTTATCATCTGTCAACACCTGTTTTCTTTGTGATTGGAATTATTATATTTTTGTTGAAGTCTGAGGGTATTTCGCCCGTCTCATACATCTTGCTCACCAGATGGTAGATTTTTGTCAGGACTGGCTCTCTCAAGGCCATCAGTAGTTCCAATGGAATGTTGTCTACTCCCGAGGCCTTGTTTCGACTCAGGTCTTTCAGTGCTCTGTCAAACTCTTCACGCAGTATCGTATCTCCCATTTCATCTTCATCTACATCCTCTTCCATTTCCATGATATTGTCCTCAAGTACATCGCCCTTGTATAGACACTGTATATACTCCTTCCACCTTTCTGCTTTACCTTCTTTGCTTAGAACTGGGTTTGCATCTATGGTGTTGATATTCATACAAGTGGCTCTCTTTCCCCAAAGGTCTCTTTAATTTTCCTGTAGGCAGTATCTATCTTAACCCTAGTGAGATAAGCCTCTACATTCTTACATTTGTCCTCTAGCCTTGCCTGCTTAGCCATTTTGCGCTTCCAGTCGATCTCATTTTTGAGACCTTTGTATTCCTTTTTGCCTGCTTCATTTGCTGCATTGTTATATGTTCCCCTTTCATCAATTAAATTTAATATTTCTTCTGTTACTCAAGGATTTCTACTAGCCCTCGTTTTTTTACCTACTTGATCCTCTGCTGCCTTCACTGCTTCATCCCTCAGAGCTACCCATTCTTCTTCTACTGTATTTCTTTCGCCCATTCCTGTCAATTGTTCCCTTACGCTCTCCCTGAAATTCTGTACAACCTCTGGTTTTTTCAGGTTTTCCAGGTCCCTTCTCCTTAAATTCCCACCTTCTTGCAGTTTCTTCAGTTTTAATCTACAGTTCATAGCCAATAGATTGTGGCCAGAGTCCTCATCTGCCCCTGGAAATGTCTTACAAATTAAAACCTGGTTCCCGAATCTCTGTCTTTCCACGAACAATACGAGACTGGAATAGAAGGGAGAACCGATAGAGGAACTCAGGGTACCCTCCGCCACACACCGTCAGGTGGCGTGCGGAGTATGGATGTAGATGTAGATATAATCTGTCTGGTATCTTCTAGTATCTCCAGGATTCTTCCATGTATACAATCTTCTTATATGATTCTTGAACCAAGTTTTAGCTACAATTAAGTTATGCTCAGGGCAAAATTCTACCAGACGGCTTCCTCTTTCATTTCTTACCCCCAATCCATGTTCACCTACTATGTTTCCTTCTCTCTCTTTTCCTACTCTCGAATTCCAGTCACCCATGACTATTAAATTTGCGTCTCCCTTCACTGCCTGAATAATTTCTTTTATCTCATCACACATTCCATCAATTTCTTCGTCATCTGCAGAGCTAGTTGGCATATAAACTTGTGCTACTGTAGTAGGCATGGGCTTCGTGTCTATCTCGGCCACAATACTGCCTTCACTATGCTGTTTGTTGTAGCTTACCCGCATTCCTAGTTCTTTATTCGTTATTAAACCTACTCCTGCATTACCCCTATCTGATTTTGTATTGATAAACCTATATTCACCTGACCAAAAGTTTTGTTCCTCCTGCCACCGAACGTCACTAATTCCCACTATACCTAACTTTAACCTATCCATTTCCCTTTTTAAATTTTCTAACCCACCTACACGATTAAGGGATCTGACATTCCACGCTCCGATCCGTAGAACGCCAGTTTTCTTTCTCCTGATAACGACCTCCTCTTGAGTAGTCCCCGCCCGGGATCCGAATGGAGAACTATTTTACCTCCGGAATATTTTACCCAAGAGGAAGCCACCATCATTTAACCGTACAGTAAAGCTGCATGCCCTCGGGAAAAAATAGGCTGTAGTTTCCCCCTTGCTTTCAGCCGTTCGCAGTACCAGCACAGCGAGACGGTTTTGGTTAGTGTTGCAAGGCCAGATCAGTCAATCATCCAGACTGTTGCCCCTGCAGCTACTGAAAAGGCTGCTGCCCCTCTTCAGGAACCACACGTTTGTCTGGCCTCTCAACAGATACCCCTCCGTTGTGGTTTGCACCTACGGCACGGCCATATGTATCGCTGAGGTACGCTAGCGTCCCCACCAACGGTAAGGTCCGTGGCTCATGGGGGGTTATACAAGGTGAAAATTAATAAAACCGGCAAACTGCAGGGACGAATTCATGTCTGACTGAGTCTGGAAATAGACGGTGTGCGTGCAACGACAATAAATTGTCCCGGAACACAGTGCAGAGCTGCATCGCATCCACGTCACAGCATACGTTCAAAGTGGCCTGCATGGGATGCAGTGAACGCGTTCACACGTCGCATCATGGATTGCCGCACTCTTTCGTAAGTCCATGCCTCTCCCACAATAGCGTTACAGACGTCGTGAACACACTGTTCAAAAGTCTGCACATCACGAACCGGTTAAAGATACACAACGCTTTTCAGATTTCCACAGAGGTAAAAATCCAGGAGTGTAAAGTCCGGTGATCTAGCAGGCCATGCTGTAGGGTCTCCACGTCCTATCCAAGGTCCGGGGAAGATGTTGTTGAGGTGTAGGCAAACTGTAATTCGGAAATGGGGTGATGCTCCGTGATGCAGACACCACGTAACCTGTCGTATTGCTCAAGTCACATTCTCAAGTAACCCAGGCAGAGTACTCCGTAGAATGTACAGATACGTTCCTTCGTCGAGGCATTGTGTAATAATAACCGGTCCAAGTAGGTAGCCGCCACGAATCCCTCCCCACACGCTGATGCCGAACCGTTGCCGATGAGACGCCTCAACCATTCCCCGAGGTTTGTCTGTAGCTCACAAATGACAATAATGCAGACTGATGATGCCAGTTCTGGTAAAAGTTGCTTCGTCGATAAAAAGGACTGAGAGCATATATCCCATCACTGTGATGGTGTGGTGGAAAACCCATCGATAAAATCCGCTGCTGATAATCCTTGCACTCGTTTCGGGTGACAGTGATAGTAGCGGTTGCCATGAAGGATACACATAATCGTACTATGCCTTATATAGCCCGCATCTCGTGGTCGTGCGGTAGCGTTCTCGCTTCCCACACCCGGGTTCCCGGGTTCGATTCCCGGTGGGGGTCAGGGATTTTCTCTGCCTCGTGATGGCTGGGTGTTGTGTGATGTCTCTAGGTTAGTTAGGTTTAAGTAGTTCTAAGTTCCAGGGAACTGATGACCTAAGATGTTAAGTCCCATAGTGCTCAGAGCCATTTGAACCATTTTTTTGCCTTACATAATGTTGGCAGGCCACTTGCCTTGAGTCCTTTAGAACATGGTCTTCCAAATCTGGCCTCCCTACTCGTTCGTCTCTTTCAAAGGGCCCATGATCACAGAAGCTCCCAAAAAGTACTTGAAATGTTTTGTGATGTGGCTGCTGTGTGTGAGAGTACTTGCTTTGGTATACCTTTGCTGCCTGTCCGCTACTATCTGCTTGGTCGTACACAAACACCATCTCGGCTTGTTCCGACATGAATACCGGACCATGTTGTTGCTCACAGTACGCTGCGTCAATCACACAGCCTCCAACACGCAAGTAACATACGGCACGTGGTCAGAGGGACTGTCATTCGCCAGCGCCATCTACTGTGGCAATGATGCATTTCCGGACACATGTTCATAGGATCATTTTTCCTCGATTTCCAATCAGGAATCCGTCCCTGCAATTTGTCGGTTTTGTTAATGTTCACCCTGTATAACCGATGTGATTAAGAGCGTGGGGATGTACCACTACTGAAGCTCTGAGCTGCCTTGCTTTCACCTAACGATGACACTTTCCTGCACACAACGATATGGTGAGCAAACAGTTCGAGTACGTGGCTCACGCAGCCTGACATCGAATTCATATAAAGGGTGTTTCTGCAATGATGATACACTCATTAATGGTGGATTATGGTAAACGCATCAATTTGATATAAGCAAACATGGTTCTGAAAATACTCAGTTGATATTACGTAATAAAACATGTCGTAGAATATGATAACCTGTGAATCTTTGTCTTTACGATGTAATAAATGTGTTCATCACGTACGCATTTCCCAACAATGTACGGCAGGTGAAGTACTGTGTGTAAATTAATACAGGAACGGCAGTTACACCCACGCCATATTTTTCAGTGTTTAAAATAGTGCAATCAACTGGTTTTGTTGACCGCGGATCACCCAACCACTACATAATAGATTCTCAATGTTTTCTGACTCACATAGCGGCTGAATGACATGGCTGTGGGGAACGCCAGTTCGGCGGGAAACTTCGCATCCTATGTAGGAAATCTTGGTTACTTAAGACTTTTTTGCGCAGTTTACCTAACGCATCTTATTGCATATTCTGCTAGTAGCACTCGAAACTAAATCTAATACGAGGCGTGTTTTTTAAGTAACTACCGTTTTGAAATTAAAAAAACGACGTGCTAAGATATCTCAATAATTTTGTTTTTACATGAAAACCTGCACCTTAATCTATTCACTGACGCCATTACAGTCTGAGTCTTCCTTGTTTACGTTGTGCACTAAGTGTTGAAGATGCCTCCGATAATCGTGAGTTCCGCCGACTGTGAAGTACGGGCTGTTATGAGATTTCTTAGTGCTAAAGGCCTAAAAGCGATCGATATTCATCGTGAGATCTGTGTAGTTTACGGAGAAAACATTATGAGTGATGGAATGGTAAGAACGTGGGTGAGATCATTTAAAGATGGCCGCACAAATGAGCATGATGAACAACCGAGTGGGCGTCCTTCTGTCGTTGATGAAATTTTGGTGCAGGAAGTGGACAATATGGTGAGAGAAAACAGACGCTTTACGATTTCCTCCTTGCGGGATGACTTTCCTAATGTTTCTCGTTGTGTTTTGTATGGCACTGTGACCGAACACTTAAATTACCGAAAATTGTGCGCACGTTGGGTACCGAAAATGTTGACGGATGTGCACAGAGCCAAACGTTTAGAAAGTGCAATCACTTTCCTTAAGCGGTACCCCAACGACGGTGATGATTTCTTAAGCCAAATTGCTAAGGGCGATGAAACGCGGATGGCCTACGTCACACCAGAATCAAAGCAACAGTCCATGGAAGTTGAGCAAGGGCATCATTTGCTGCAAGATAATGACCGTCAGTATGTGGCGAATCAGACCAAAGATCCTCCGTACAGTCCCGATCTTGCATCCAGTGACTACCATCTGTTCCTGCACTTGAAGAAACACCTGGGCGTCAGCGTCTTCAAGACGGTGACGAAGTCAAAATAGTGGTGATGCAGTGGTTACCAAGTCAGGCGGCAGACCTCTATGAGGAGGGTATACAAAAACTGGTACAACGTTGCGACAAGTGCCTCAATGTTGACGGAAATTATGTAGAAAAGTAGATTAAGGTACAGGCTTTCATGTAAAAATAAAAGTATTGAGATATCTTAGCACGTCGTTTTTTAACTTCAAAACGATACTTACTTAAAAAAACACGCGTCGTACTTTTAGTATAGCTCCCATCGTCTCCATTTTTATGTCTCGGCTGCATCGAACTGCTTAGACTGTCAGCTTCAATAATGGCAAGAATTTGTCCTTAGTACTTTGCGGACACTAGGATTAACATTGTAATTTGAAATAATTCTCTCCCTAGGCCAATCCCAAAACAGCTGCGATTTTCAATTTTTTTCCGTCGTGAAAACGTCATTTTCAAAATGGCTCTGAGCACTATGGGACTTAACATCTGTGGTCATCAGTCCCCTAGAATTTAGAACTACTTAAACCTAACAAACCTAAGGACATCACACACATCCATGCCCGAGGCAGGATTCGAACCTGCGACCGTAGCAGTCGCGCGGTTCCGGACTGAGCGCCTAGAACCACTAGACCACCGCGGCCGGCAACGCCATTTTCATTTAATGGTAAAACATAACAGATACAATGCGCTAATGTCTAAAAATAATATGTCGGAGAGTATTAATTGAGGCTTCAGTTGTCATCGTTCAGTTTATGTACTTAATCATTAATTCATAATATTTTGCTACTTTTAGTGTTTAGCAGTTAAGAAATGGATGAACATGACCTGAGCAGCTTTCTTAAAATCCGGCACACACAGTTACATCAGTTACTTACCGATAATGACTTTTTAATTACATAAATAGTAGTTATGTGACAGTCTGTCAAGAGCAAGTTCAGCGTCGGATAGACGCAGATTGTATAGTCGCTATTGGTGAATCATCATTTGTAGGTAAGTAACAGTTTCTGTCGATTGGAGCAAATGTATCTTACCGCTAAGAACTCTTTTTCTCTTTTCCTCTTTTCCCGGTGGCTACATGAACAATAATTAATACACAATTCACTGTTTAAATTCTGCGATACAGCCCGACAAATGTTGAGCCTTTGTTGCTCAAGAAATACCCACTTTGCCCATTTTTTGCGGAAGTGAAACAAAGACTAAATGTCTTTTCTCTCGTGAAATAATGAGAACGTTTGAACAAGAAGATAGATTCAGGCTATTTTTTATAATTATATCTTTTTTCATCAGCTACCTCGAAAAGAAGAGAACGATGTTTCCACGGTTCTTCTTCGTTTCGGACCCTGCGCTGCTGGAGATACTTGGGCAAGCTTCGGATTCGCACACCATCCAGAATCACTTGCTGTCTATTTTTGATAACATTCGCTACGTAAAATTCCACGAAATAGAGTACAACAAGATGACAGATATCATTTCTTCGGAAGGAGAATCAATCCAAGTAAGTGCTCAAAACTAGAGGCCTCCTTGTTTTACTTATTCACCTATTCTACTATCTAACTGTGTAAAACCATTCTTAATACAACAAGTGAAATTTGTTCTGTAGTGAAGTAAATACACACTAGGTAGTAAAAAAATTATGCTTTTCTCACTAAACAAATCTTAGTAGATATTTCTGACCAAAAAAAAGTTAAATACCCAGAAGACATGGTCGAATGTGAATGTTGCTTCATACACGTACACACCATGGGCGAGTATGTAAATGAATGGAGTTGCAATTCTCTGTGACAGATAGAACGGCTGCCAGTGTTCATTAGCTTTATTCGTGTTTAGTGTTGCTACAAAAAGGTACGGCCAAACTTTCACTAAACATTCCTCACACACAAAGAAAGAAAATATGTTATGTAGATATGTGTCCGGAAACGCTTACTTTCCATGTTAGAGCTCATTTTATTACTTCTCTTCAAATCACAATAATCATGGAATGAAAACACACAGCAACAGAACGTACCAGCGTTACTTCAAACACTTTGTTACAGGAAATGTTCAAAATGTCCTCCGTTAGCGAGGATACATGCATCCACCCTCGGTCGCAAGGAATCCCTGATGCGCTGATGCAGCCCTGAAAAATGGCGTATTGTGTCACATCCGTCCACAATACGAGCACAAAGAGTCTACATTTGGTACCGGGGTTCAGTAGACAAGAGCTTTCAAATGCCGCCATAAATGAAAGTCAATAGGGTTGAGGTCAGGAGAGCTTGGAGGCCATGGAATTTGTCCGCCTCTACCAATCCATCGGTCACCGAATCTGTTGTTGAGAAGCGTACGAACACTTCGACTGAAATGTGCAGGAGTTCCATCGTGCATGAACCACATGTTGTGTCGTACTTGTAAAGGCACATGTTCTAGCAGCACAGGTAGAGTATCCCGTATGAAATCATGATAACGTGCTCAATTGAGCGTAGGTGGAAGAACATGGGGCCCAATCAAGATATCACCAACAATGCCTGCCCAAACGTTCACAGAAAATCTGTATTGATGACGTGATTGCACAATTGCGTGCGGATTCTCGTCAGCCCACACATGTTGATTGTGAAAATTTACAATTTGATCACGTTGGAAGGAAGCCTCATCCGTAAAGAGAACATTTGCACTGAAATGAGGATTGACACATTGTTGGATGAACCATTCGCAGAAGTGTACCCGTGGAGGCCAATCAGCTGCTGATAGTGCCTGCACACGCTGTACATGGTACGGAAACAACTGGTTCTCCCGTAGCACTCTCTATACAGTGACGTGTTCAACGTTACCTTGTACAGCAGCAACTTCTCTGACGCTGACATTAGGGTTATCGTCAACTGCACGAAGAATTGCCTCGTCCATTGCAGGTGTCCTCGTCGTTCTAGGTCTTCCCCAGTCGCGAGTCATAGGCTGGAATGTTCCGTGCTCCATAAGACGCCGATCAATTGCTTCGAACGTCTTCCTGTCGGGACACCTTCTTTCTGGAAATCTGTCTCGATACAAACGTACCGCGCCACGGCTATTGCCCCGTGCTAATCCATACATCAAATGGGCATTTGCCAACTCCGCATTTGAAAACATTGCACTGACTGCAAAACCAAGTTCGTGATGAACACTAATCTGTTGATGCTACGTACTGACGTGCTTGATTCTAGTACTGTAAAGCAATGTGTCGCATGTCAACACAAGCACCGAAGTCAACATTACCTTCCTTCAATTGGGCCACCTGGCGGTGAATCGAGGAAGTACAGTACACACTGACGAAACTAAAATGAGCTCTAATATGGAAATTGTGCGTTTCCGGACACATGTCCACATAACATCTTTTCTTTATTTGTGTGTGAGGAATTTGTCTGGCTTATCGAATCCTGTAATATCCTGATTTGTTGGGCATTCGTATGTGACACTGGCCCGATGATAGACTGCACGCGAAAGTGAGGTGATATATACTTGTCGTCGAGGTTCCGGTCGAACACATGTGACCACCACAAGGGAGGATAGTTGTCTAGCGCACCAAGCTTCTCGTCTACCTGACGATGACTGCAAATGGAGTGCTACTTCAATTGAGAGAAAACACTGAACGCAACCAGGTGAAGGGTGTCGAAGGAACTATCACAATTTTCGTGATCAGTGACACAATAACAGAAAGAAATAATGAGTTAGAATTCCGGGAAGAGATATTTGAATTCCACATGGCTATCATTACACATTCACTTTTGAATATAAGCCGTTCTGGAGAACCACAAAAGACAAGAGACACTGTCGATAACAAATGCGCCCCCACAGCAACATAGGGACGCATACAAAGTTATGTCGAGACGAGATATAGCTGAAATTTTCCATAACAAATGAACGACATTATGTGTGTGATGATTTCATCCGCCAATGAAAACCACACTGTCAATACGACGCCCCGCACAGCAAATAGGAATTCGTAACAGCTTCCCCAAGGCCGTCCACTGTGTCATGCCGGAACGCTCCCTGTTTCTGACCAAAGGCTAGGTTAGTTTATTAATGGTTCTTGGTAGTCGTGCTGCGTTCTAAGCGTGTAAAATAGGCTTTAAGGCATATTCATTGATGAGTTATATAGACTTTACTGTTAATTTGTTTACTTTATATCTTTTTTTTTAAAAAACTGTTCAAATGTGTGTGAAATCTTATGGGACTTAACTGCTAAGGTCATCAGTCCCTAAGGTTACACACCAAGCTTCTCGTCTACCTGACGATGACTGCAAATGGAGTGCTACTTCAATTGAGAGAAAACACTGAACGCAACCAGGTGAAGGGTGTCGAAGGAACTATCACAATTTTCGTGATCAGGAGGGAGGATTCGAACCTTTGCCAACATCAGCTGCATAGTCCGTGACTGCAACGCCTTAGAGCGTTCGGCTAATCCCGCGCGGCTATGTCTTCTTTATTTTTGTTATTTTCTGCTACTGACATGTTCGTACAACAGATATTTATGCACGAATTCATTGTGTGCAGGCTTACGCAGGGCTCATTGTTCAATTTGATGAAAATGTGAATTGAAGTTGTATTTTTTGACTTATTTTAGTACATTTTTACGTTTTTCTTATTTTTGTTATGTTAGACCAAAAATTTTTAATTTTGAATGTTAATAAAAATGGGTTTTTGAAAGAATATTCGGTTTACTTCATATACCAGGGATGTTCAATAAAGAATGATCATCCTTTTTTATGGCCATAATTTCTCGCGCCAAAATTTAATCCTATGATATTCTGTTAGCTTAATGTGCAACAAACACGCCATAGTAGTTTCATTGTGAGAGCCAGGCAAGGTCAGACATGTTCAGTATCGTCTACTACTACAATGGAGGCAACACTCTAGGAACAATATGCGGCTTTGAAATTCTGCTTTCGTCTCAACAAATCTTCAGTTGAGGCCTACACAATGTTACAGGAGGCCTATGGAGAGTCTGTTCTTCCCTACAGCACAGTTCGAAGGTGGTTTGAAATGTTTAAATAGGGGAGACAATTTCAATGGAAGGTGGACCCGGTGCTACTGTTACTACTCTTACGGAAGAAACCATCGACACTGCTGCTGTCATTGTGAGAGAGGATCGACGAATTACCTTAAAATCACTTTCTGTAAGTCTTAACATTTCATTGGGTGCCACCCACACGTTGGTGACAGAAAAATTACACATGACACATGTTTGTGCGCGATAGGTTCCAAGACTGTTGATTCCCGAACAAAAGGACAGTCACGTGCAGGTTTGCATGCAGTTGAAGTTGATATTAGAGGAAGATCCGGAGTTTCTTTCAAATTTAATCACTGCTGATGAAATTTGGGTACATCATTTGGTCCTGAGCCCAAACAGCAAAGCTCAGTGTGGAAATCTCCTTCATCACCAACCCCCCAAAAAGAAAAAGAGGTGGCTTCTACTGGGAAAGTTATGGTCATCTCATTCTTTGATATTCATGTAATGTTTTATAAGCATATTGGACCTGCACGCACATCAGAGACTGGACAATACTATAGGGATGTCCTGAAAACATTGTATGTCCATATCAGGCGCAAAAGACCACATTTACGTGAAGCAGGCTGGATGCTGCACCATGATATTGCCAATGTTGTTGTTGAATATCTTGCAAAAATCAACGTGAAGTGCATCCCTCACCCTCCCTATAGTCCGTATTTAGCCCCATGTGACTTTTTCTATTCACTAACATGAAGTAACGCCTTCGTGGGAGGCATTCTCAATCATCAGAAGCAGTGGTGAAGACTGCGGAGGCGATTTTGAAGGACCTCTCAAAAAATGGTTTGAAGTATGTATTTCAAGACTGGCAGAAACGCTGGGACAAATGCTTCGCATTCATGGGAGACTACTTTGAGAAGGGCCATGAGGATGAGTTAAGTTATGAGTTAAGTTATGTTTCCACACAAAATTATGATCATTCTTTATTGAACAGTCCTCTTACATTGTTGGTCTGAGTGTTTAGGATTTTATGTTTCTTGCAAAATGAAAAAAAAAAAAGTCCAACTGGTACGTTTACCTCAATATTTATTTCCTGAACCAGTTTTTGGAGACGTGTCAGAAGTTGATCACAATGTGCACATTGCAGCTGGAAAGGGCGGTGCGCGCCGAGGGCAGCGTCGAGACGTGGCTGACATCGCTTTTGCAGACGGCGCAGGCGTCGCTGCACTCCATCATCCGCCAGTCCTACACCAGTATCAACGACCCCAACTTCAACGTGCTCACCTTCCTCGATAAAATGCCCGCTCAGGTTCGTCACCGTGTTTTTTATGTATATTCTTAATCTTAGCGACACACCCATTCCATATACAAGTGCGCTTCACGTACGACATAGCTGCACGCATGCATCTTGCACAATATGAGCACCGGGTAGTAACATTGGGAGTTGTCGTATGACAGCTCTGTGCGTCATTTCTGAGTATAAACTAAGAATGCAATTAAATTATGGTTGGTTCTATTTATACCATGTGCTAAAACTGACGACCATCTGTGGCAACAATAACCCGACACTTTCTGAACACACAGTCTAGAATTTGTCGAATTTCGGCTGCCGAAATTCTTGAAATCACAAACCGAATACTGGATTCTAGCGCTTCGAGCAAAAAGTGCATGGATTTAAATCTGAGCAACGAGGAAGCTAGTCAACTATACAATCATCACCAACATCTCTTAATACTGATAAAGATGCACTGGCGGTGTGTACTCTTGCATTGTCTTGCATTCAATATTCAATAACAGTAGATCGTGTTGCGCTAACTGCGCGCCACGCCCCTGTATTTACATCACACTCTTGATGTAACTGTCTGTCTGGTACCGAGCGACGCGGGTTTCGAATCCGCGCCAGACGGCATGGAATTCAATGACCACTAAAGGTCTCCGCAGCAGTCGTGCCGTAAGCCATGGCTGCCATCACTGTGGAGCACGTGGTCCCAGCGCCCATACCCTGTAGTGTATTTAGGAGGCTGCCTCTCACTCAGTGAGGCAGTCCGGTATTCGCGTTGAGTCGGTTGATATCTCGCTTACAGATATCGTGTTTACGTTGCTTGTGCTTACTTCCCGTTAACGAGTGGACGTTTTTTTGATTTCGTGAGGTTATCTCTTGTGACCCCATTGCTTAATGCTTTGTTGTAGATCTCGGTGTTTTGCTCGGTTTTCTGTCGTCGTGCTTGTCCTTCCATTCCCGTTCGTCCGTCTTGTTTGTTCACAGGCGGTTCCCGTTCGGTCCCGCCACGTTTTCTTTAGCGGCCACCCCGCGACCGTTCCTGTCGTGGTTACAACAGTCTGGGATTCCATATACCTCGACAAATACAGCAATGATTCAGCAGAAAAAAAATGCAGTCTCAAATTCCCCAAAACACCAGACTGCAACTTCCAGTTACTGCACCGATATCGAGCGACAATATCTGAACCTCGATGCACTACTTTTACATTGTAAGGTTTGTTTAAGTTAGTACACACCTTTGCGAGTGTATGGAAATGGCGCACCTGCCTGAAGCGCTAAATGCAACAATAATTTTCTCCGACTACTTTTCAACACAGCTCCTAACTCGTCTAGCTTATTTTAGGAAAAAAATTAGATTTTCTTTACTTTTGTGTCCAATATGAATTCAATTTCTTGAACTTCATTTCCTAACGTATGTATTGTCAGATCATGGATAACTCTGACCCTATCTCATGAAAGGTATCCGGAACTCCTACTAAATGTGGAACTGACCACTAGATGTCACGGGAGGTGGACCACCAGTATAATACGAGACGGGGAGTATTGTGTTGTTCGTAGCGTAGCGGTAACAGCAGAATGGGTCGGTCAGGAACGTTCAGTGACTTTGTACATAGACTAGTCATTGTATGTCAACTAAGTAACAAATCACCAGAAACATTTCAATCCTTGTGAAGCTGCCCAAATTGACTGTTAGCGATGCGATTGTGAAGTAGAAACGCGAAGGAACAACCACAGCTAACCCAAGTCAAGAGGCACCTCATTTACTGAAGGACAGGGACCATCGATCACTGCGGAGGGTGTTTGTAAAAAATCTAATGAAATCAACGGAAGAAATCACGCGTGGTCTCCAAAGTGCTACCACAAAGCACAGTGACTGCAAGTATAGAGTTAAAATGGATGGGGTACATTGGTCGAGCAGCTCCTTTGAAACAACATATTTTGTAGTCATTGCTAAAGGACGCTTTAGGGAGAGTAAAGAGCGCTTCCACTGGACAGTAGATGTATGAAATTGGAATGAATAAATTGGATGAATGAATTTGGAGCGATGGATCACGCTATACCCTGTGGCAATCCAATAGAAGGGATTATGTACGGCGGATGCCTGGGGAACGTTACCATCATGTGCACTGCCAATAGGAAGTACAGAGGAGGTTATGTTACGGTATGGTGTGGTTTTCTTGGTTAGGGTCTGGTTCCATTATTGGGCTTAAGGAAACATTACATGTGGAAGGATATGAACACATCTTACAGCATAGCGTACTGCTTGCAGTAGAGGAACAGTTCGGGGACGATGCTTGTTTGTTTCAGCATTACGCTGCACATTGTCATAAAACAGCGTCTGTGAGGCAATGTTTTGCGGACTATAGAAGTTTTTAAATGGACGGGCGTGCTCAGTGTCTCGACCTGAACATAATGGAACGCCTTTGGGATGAGTTACAACGTTAGCTTCGCTTGAGACCACAGCTTCCAACATCGCTATCTACTCTGGTTTCGGCTCTTGAGGAAGAATGGGCTGCCATTCCTCGATAGACTTTTAGACACCTCGTTGAAAGGGTCCTAAGCATAATTCAAGTCATCATGAAGGAGGAGGGTAGATGCATCTCATAATACACCTCATTGAGAGATTTCCGGATCAGAGAGTGTACACGTGGACATTTTCATATGAAAACAAGCCGACATACCAGACGTGCCACTCTTCTTGCATTTTTCAATAAAATGAACAATCGCTAATCTTTAGTATCTACCACAGTGAAAGGAAACGACGCCGAACAACAAAGGAAAACAAATCTTAAACGCGATAGCACATTAAACGAGTCACAATACAACTGTTGAGCGATACGCCACTAGCCTCTGCCCGAGCCACAGGACGACCGAGAGCACCATGAACTTTTTGGCGTTCGGTACCTACCTTCGAGATATTGCTTCCTACACAAGAGGCAGCACTTGCGTCATACGTGAAACATTTATTATATGTTTGGCAGGTTGGAGTTTCGATGTCATGCAACAAACAATAACGGCAATTTTTCAATCTCTGATCAAAGTAGGATAATTCGTTTATGTATTGTGCTTCTAGCAACACTCTTTGCCTTCAAAGAATGCTACCTTCCGAAGTGATTTGGATTCTGTCTCAACCGTAAGTTTCACTGACACAGACTGGGTGAGATGTTTTCCTCGTAATTGAATAATTGGACCCTATGAGAATAACGGTTATCGGCCATAAAAAGATGAGAGAGTGCGCTAGTACTGGCTTATCGAATAATAAGAGGGCGGAGAGTCCCACCTCTGTACATTCGGATCGTCAACGAGCCGTTTTAGATGACACTGTGGTCCGTACATCCGGCACTGTATGCCACCTGCTGACGACTTTTAGTGTCGATTCTAACATGGCAGTGTATTTGAAATGCTGTCATCTGCCACCCATAGGAATACCGCGTGATTTCAACATTTTATTTCGTGGTTTTGACACCGGCCGGCCGCTGTGACCGAGCGTTTCAGTCCGGAACCGCGCTGCTGCCACTGTCGTCGGTTCGAATCCTGCCTCGGGCATGGATGTGTGGGAAGTCCTTAGGTTAGTTAGGTTTAAGTGGTTCTTATTCTAGTGGACTGATGACCTCAGACGCTCAGAGATATTTGAACCATTTTTTGAACATGCAACGTAGAGACGTCAAAAGAAGGTTGAAGTGTGGGTCAGTGGGGGTATGACGATCTTCCAGCGTGTGACACGACCACGGTGGCATTGGGCAAAATTTTGGTGAAATCATTAACCCACCTTGCAGCGCGTGGACTTCCGGGTTGTATCGACACCTTGCTGTTTGATGCGTCGCTTTCCGAAGGTGACGTCGCTGAGCGAAACGCTTTCACGTCATTACAGAGGAAGGTTGTAGGCAACTTTGATCCAAACTACGAACTTATCCGTCGCAGTGGGAGAGGATTACTGAATTTAGCAAAAGTGGCCCTTTAATTCTTTTGCACAGTGTATATTCCCATTGGCTAGCAATCCCACAGAAACCAATCAGTCACGTATCTAAGCTATGAGAGCGAACATTAATACTAAAACTATCGAATCTAGTTGTTACAGCACCTGAACATCGCACCACTTTTCTAGCTGATACATTTACCTGAGTGGCATGCTCCATTACGTTTTCCTTAATGACAGATAGTACTTCAAGCCGTGACAGACACATCACACGTGCCCCCACCCCTTCATTCAAAGGGGGATTCATGTCAACTACAATTATATTTTTATCTTAAGAAAGAAAGACACAGTCTTAATGTCCTCGATCTGTAAATATCTTGAGGGCAATCTGGTTGCTTATTTACATATATAAACTGTAGTGTCACCGCCAAACACCACACTTGCTAGGTGGTAGCCTTTAAATCGGCCGCGGTCCGTTAGTATACGTCGGACCCGCGTGTCGACACTATCAGCGATTGCAGACCGAGCGCCGCCACACGGCAGGTCTAGGCTAGAGAGACTCCCTAGCATTCGCCCCAGTTGTACAGCCGACTCTGCTAGCGATGGCTCACTGACTACTTACGCTCTCATTTGCAGAGACGACAGTTAAGCATAGCCTTCAGCTACGTCATTTGCTACGACCTATCAAGGAGCCATATTCAGTTACTGCAACTAATTACTTAAAGACTGTATTCTGAACAAATAATATTGTGGATCATGTACCGTCAAGAGCGACGTTCATCATTAATGGATTAAAGTTAAGTATCAAACTAATTCCGTCCGCCTTCTGAATTCTAATTCCTTGTCATGTTCCAGACCTCACGTCAGTATAGTTCTTCCCTCCTCACGCCAGCCTGCGTGAGCTAAAACGCGTGCATTTCGGCCTCCTCTAGTAACACCGCGTTGGCACTTCTGCCAACACAACATAAACGGCTGATTTAGAGATACATACTTAACAGTGTGAGGCAAACCTTTTCACCTCAATGCTGAGGCCACCATAAGCTTCTTCGAGCCACCCTGATCCACAACCATTCAGCAGTTGTCAACGGCATCTAGAGACTGATCAGAGCTGCACAGAAGTTAAGTACATCTCACTCTATAGTGTGAAAGAGAGGATCAACAGAATTGAGACAGATGACCTGTGGACCACACATACGCCAACATTGCTGCGTAGTCATCTTCATATTGCTACAGTACAATATAGTAAAGGGTATAAATCAGAAAATTTTATTAAAACTCATTCAAATTTCCACAGCCAACTAAGTTATGTCAGTGACAGAGGTGAAAGCAGAAGGTGAGCCAGTATGTCGCCAGAGTGTCAGGTCATCAACAGAAAAGTAACTGAGACAGGAAAAAAAGGAGCCGAGGCAAGCATATTCGTTAGCTTGTAAGACATGTAGCAGGAAACTCTCTCTTTCACAGGAGAACATAGTGATAAAGGGACACAGCAGTTAAGAGACTGTAAGTGAATGCAGCGGAATAAGGACACTTATCGTCGTTACGAAACGAGCTTTGTGTCACAGCCGCACCCCAGCTCACTTTAAATACTCCAGCTCTGCAGCTCTCATCATGAGTTCATCATTGGGATCGATGGCATTCACAGTAATAGCACTCGATTCCATGATTACGATACCATAGTAAATCTATGTCCTAGATGCCCCAGCACATTCTGTGAACTACCCAAATATGTACTCAAGATGATGCCCTCCACCTGATGAACTTCAGGCTGTTTGCCACCTGCTATCTACTGACGAAGAAACTGAATGTCTTCCAACAACACCACATCACAGGGTGGTCTCTGAACTGAACTTCAGTGCAGAAGCTAGCAGCAGGGCCTTTGGTGGTCCATGTTCCTTTTCAACATGCAGGCACCTCCGGGTGCTGAAACTTACCATGGATGGGGAAGACATCAACCGACTACACTACTACTGACACCAGGTAAATTGAGGCTGGGTTTTCAAGGGTCATCATAGAATTTTGGACTGAGAACACTCCAGGAGGCAGCCTGAGACCACCTCGCACTGGGAAATGGCCACACCTGCTCAATCGCTAGAGGAGTGCACTCCAACGTTGTCATCAGAGGATTTGTGTTCGAGTCCAGTGCCTGGAATTCGGAAGTGGTCAACATGTATGACGTTCATACATCGCAGCAATAACTGCAATGCAGTAAGCACAACAGACATCATTCTCTTTCTTTGGTTGTGATGTGACAGAGTTTAGGCATATTGACTGGTGTGCTACGTATCTTTTGTGAAACCAACGGAACCTGCTTATTTATCAGAATTCAGAAGAAATTATAAAGAGACATATTTGCTACACGTAGGATGTGCTACTTGTAATTTATCAGGTCATAGTGAACCATGCACTAAGTGCGTACCAGTGACTTGTATTTGTAGACAGCATGTTCATGCAGTACACGACTGTAATGAGAGTCGCTGGGTGATGATCAGGCAAAAGAAGTAATTGAGTCTAGTTTCGTACATTATAAATTGTATTTTTCTTGTTTGGTATATGTTGCTCTGTTGGAAGCACTGTTTTAAGTGTAAATATAACATAGTAGTAAATTGCACAAAAATTCTAGACATAAGGTCACCTAACACTAGTGATACTACAGCCGCTGTAACGGAGCAAGTGTCACAACCATTAGAGGGAAAAGCGTCAACAAAAGGTACGCCATGATGAATTAATGGTTCAATTAGAGTCTTTTAGGGACGAGACAGAGCCACAGTTGGGTTCGCGTGAATTCAAGTCGCCAGCAGCAATGTCCGACATTTCGGTAGATTCTTTAGTAGCTAACCTAATCACACCCTTCTCTTTCAGAACTACAGACGACATAATGGTATTCGTTAGTAATGTATTAGCTGCAGCCGGAATGAGTAATTGATCGGATGAAACTACTCTGCGAATGGGCAGTTTACGCCTTTTGGGTTAAGCCAAGACGTGTGTAATGTATCACGAAACGCTGAGCAAGGCAAATACATTTGAAAAATTAGAGGAAGGTTTATGTCAGAGGTACCGTAAGCAGAAGAGTGCTAGGTTTTTAGAGAAAAGTCAAGTGGGTTGACGCAGAAGGCAAATGAAAATGTAGAGACTTTTTCGGACAAAATACGTAAGGTAAATGAGCAAAAGTATGAGTTGACTGGGAATCCAGAAGCAGATCTCGTCATACTCAGGAAGGAAGAAAACAGAGCTCTCGATGTGTTTTTGCGAGGAATTCCTGCGGAGTTTTCGCGAAGAGCACGAATGGAAAATCCAGAGTATTTGGCTACAGCACTATGTGTTGCCACACACTTGCAGGAAACAGATATGGCTTCACGAGTACCCAGTGCTAAACGAATTTTTCTTCTAAAAAGAATTGTTATCGTTGTGGGAAGAATGAGCATTTGGAAGCACAGTGCAAACAACTGCAAAATTACTGATGTAGGCGTTTCGATGATAAGGCGAACGAAGGTGGGAAAAGAAAGCAGAGTAACGGAAACAAGCACCGGAAAACGTTAAAAATAAACTATGTCGTTTTGTTCATCTGAAGACATTCCCAGTGGATCAGAGTACTGCAGACACTATTGTAAAAACGGATTGTTGTTTGATGGGCTTTGTAAATGGCGAAGAATGTACATTTTTAGTTGATGCGGTTGCACATGTATCTGTGATTAGTCTAGAGTTCGTGGGTAGGTGAAGACTAAGGACTCCAAGGTAGAGAATCCTTGAAATCGGAACAGCGATTTGGTATCGCTGGGGGCAACACATCTCTATTTAAGGATTGGAACTACCGAATTTGGTGAGGATGGAAGTGTTGCCAATTGTGGGAGAATGGTATTCCGCAATTCTCGGACTTGATTTCCTGGATAGGCTTCATAGGCATCATGCAAATATTAGTCTTGCACACTGCACAGTTTAACTTGGCGAGACCTTGTTTCCGACTAGTCCAGCAGCTGTAAATGTTTCAATGTCGCATCGTACACCGATTGCTAAGGTGTTACCAAGTGAAAGGTGTACACGTACATTAAACAAAACTGTGCACGACAGAGTAAATGTTGGTTTAGGGTCGTTGGTTTGGGTATCCGTAGATGCCGATGTACCACAGCACAGACTATGTGTGGTTGAGCCAATGGAAAACAGTGAAGCATTACATGAAATGCATTGTTTTATACGAAGAATTGTTGCCTGTGAAACATCGTTAATGGAGAGCTGCTGATTCCAGTAAGATGATGTGAGCCTCCCGAAAGAATTAATCATAGCGA
This sequence comes from Schistocerca gregaria, assembly GCF_023897955.1. Lineage (NCBI taxonomy): Eukaryota > Metazoa > Arthropoda > Insecta > Orthoptera > Acrididae > Schistocerca > Schistocerca gregaria. The sequence goes on along the minus strand of NC_064931.1, from coordinate 816,302,107 downwards.
TACTCTAGATACTCAAAGAAGAGGATATCGATGGATGATGAACTGACAGTAGCATCAAACAGACCGTCACTTCGTCTGTACTACGTGCCAATGTTCTTCACTCGAAAGACAATAAAAAGGAAGCCATGGAAACTTTGCTGTTACGATATTCAGATTTATTCAGCTCAGATGGTCCATGCCAGCAACTGCTATCACACAACACCGCATTCCAACAGGTGATAATCCAACAGTCTATAGGAAACCATACAGAATAGCGAAACACCTATGGGCACTAGTAGGAAAATTCACAGATCAACAATTATGTGAGGATATTATCGAGCATAGCGGTAGCCTTGGTCAGCAAATATTATTATTGTGTCATCCGAAGACCAGTATCAGTTGCAAAGCGATTTAGAAAAGATTGCTGTATGGTGTGTCAGGTGGCAGTTGACGCTAAATAACGAAAAGTGTGAGATGATCCACATGAGTTCCAAAAGACATCCGTTGGAATTCGATTACTCGATAAATAGTACAGTTCTCAAGGCTGTCAATTCAACTAAGTACCTGGGTGTTAAAATTACGAACAACTTCAGTTGGTAGGACCACATAGATAATATTGTCGGGAAGGCGAGCCAAAGGTTGCGTTTCATTGGCAGGACACTTAGAAGATGCAACAAGTCCACTAAAGAGACAGCTTACACTACACTCGTTCGTCCTCTGTTAGAATATTGCTGCGCGGTGTGGGATCCTTACCAGGTGGGATTGACGGAGGACATCGAAAGGGTGCAAAAAAGGGCACATCGTTTTGTATTATCGCGTTATAGGGGAGAGACTGTGGCAGATATGATACACGAGTTGGGATGGAAGTCATTACAGCATAGACGTTTTTCGTCGCGGCGAGACCTTTTTACGAAATTTCAGTCACCAACTTTTCTCTTCCGAATGCGAAAATGTTTTGTTGAGCCCAACCTACATAGGTAGGAATGATCATCAAAATAAAATAAGAGAAATCAGAGCTCGAAAAGAAAGGTTTAGGTGTTCGTTTTTCCCGCTCGCTGTTCGGGAGTGGAATAGTAGAGAGATAGTATGATTGTGGTTCGATGAACCCTCTGCCAAGCACTTAAATGTGAATTGCAGAGTAGTCATGTAGACTGATACTAGACTGAAAAAGTTAGCTGATGACACTTGAAAATATCGAATCTGTTGCGACTACCTTTACCTGGATGCATGAACCACGACAGATTCATAACTGATCCGCAATATCACAGATACATTGGATAACCAAGGATGATGTAAATGTTTTTCAACGATTGATCTTAGAAGTGGTTATCACCAACTGGAAGTGTCTCCCAAAGACAGACCCAAAACAACTTTTTTTTCAGAATCTTCATGTCATTACCCATATTGAAGAACGTGGTTTGGATTAAAAAATGTTCTGGCTACATTCCAACGCCTGTTAGGTGGGTTACTTCTTGGATTAAAACCAAGACTCTGTATAAAATATCTTGACGATATAAGCGACTATTCGAGAACTATAGATCGTGAGAATGGAAGTATTGCATCAAGCACACGATCATGTCTTATCAGGTCATGGACGGAAAAGAATAACGAACAGACGTGTAGCTGAAAGATTTTGGTGGAAAACGCGGCGCAATGATGTAGAACGATATGTAAGAAACTGCAACCCGTGTGCACAAAGAGAGGATTGAAGTCATCGGAAAATTCAGTTTCAGAGACTACCGGAAGCAGACAAACTGTTTTCTCTACTAGGACTGGATGTTTTTGGACCTTTTCATAGAACACAGGTGGGTTCTAAGTATGTTCTTAAGATGTTAGACAATTTTTCACGATATTTAATTGTGGTAGATATCCCAGATAAGATGGCAAGATTGGCAGCACAAGCAATGGTAAACAACTGGTTATTGAATTGTACCATAAATCATTATCATGGACCAGAGAACTAACTTCATATCTAAACTAATGAAACTGTCACTTATTGTAAACTAAGACTTTGTATACCAGTCTGTTCCCTCTTCAAACGAATTATTTTTGTGTCCATGATGGTGAGTGGATATCCAGGGTGTCTTCCTTCTATTTCACATTTAGTTACATTAATTAACAAGACACTGTCCCGCAATTTTAGTTTCATTATCACAGGTAGTTTACCGTTTTTATAGTAAGTGATAATTACTATTTTGGGCGTAGATATGGAGAAGATCCAGTGTTCTCCAATTTCTTTGAATTTTTCGTGAGGAACTAAAACTTTTTTCTCACAACTTATTGCTTCCATTTTCCCTAAGAACAATTGCATTTCATATGACTGGTTGTTCATTAGTATCACCTTCTTTGGAAAAAAACATCACAACTTCTCTCATACAGTATTTTAAACCTGTTACAGACATAATGGCATGAGCATCTCTCCGACTAAAAACTAATAATATTTCGTGAGTTTGTATCTGTACCCATTTCTCAATTTTCTTTATTACCCGCTATTCCAAACACAGGTTTTAACAGTTTCTCTCCTGCATCTAACGAACCTTGTTTCTTATGAATTAGCGTTTGTGGTACTATTTCTGTTAATTGTTGCAACTCAGTCCTCAATTTCTCGTATGAGAGTTTTAATTCCTGAGACAAAAGTAATTATTGTAGATCACCTTCCTTCTCTTCTACAAGTATAAAAATACAGTACATGACAAGTAAAGAAAATGAAGACTAACCTAAGCACTAACAAATACCATATCTGCATTTATATTAAATTTACAATATTTTCCGGACCTAAGTGCATGGGATGCATTTCTCCAATGTTCCTTGTTCCTTGACAATTCTCATTTTTTTCGCAATGGCTGAAGGAATCTGTGGGAATGCATCAATCTCGCTTTTAAGCAGTCTAACTCTACTTACATGGACAATAGAAGTTCTACGTAATTTTGCATTGACTAGTGAAGTCATTTCGGTATCTTGGTAAGGTCCATAACATTTCGTTAAAAACTTTTTCATTTTGCCTTTTCGGTATACAGATTAGCAAGAAATACCCAAAGTCTATTTCTGTATTGCAGCAGTTCACTCGTGACTGTCTGAATACGTTCTTGATTCTCTAAAGCTTTGTGTTGGCGCGTTTTGCCCTCTGCCAAATTTCCCTCAATTTGCTCGCAAAATTTTTCACTGGTTTGCCCCGTCGATCCAGTTTAGATTGAAATGTATCATAAGATGACGCCATTTTACGCCCATATATTACCTCGTACGGCAATAGTTGTCCTCGTTCCTGTTCAACACCCAGGCGACTCCTGGTGCTGAAACCTACCAGGGGTAGGGAGGAGATCAACCGACCACACGACCACCGTCACCAGGTACATCGCAGATGAGTAATCCACGATCATCGTAGAATTCTGAATGGGATCAAGGACAGTCCAGCAGCCAGCCCTTCACTGGGCAACAGCCGCGTCTGGCGTCGGAAATCAGCCGTAACACCAGGGTCGCTAAACCTCGCCGGGGCATACGATCACTGAGCTGACTCGACAGACGTCAGCTAGACTCCAGCATACTGCTGAATGCAGGTGCAGAGGAGCGACGACTTGTAAACAACGAGAATAAATGACTGAACTGTAATTACATTTTACTTTACCGCTTCATAGGTTCGCAACAGCTATTCTGACTTCACGCAGAGGTGTCTCCACTCGGCCCTTTGTAATATCATTCTGACACAGTTCCGGATCTCCGGGATACTCCTGTGTATTGATGAATGTACAGGCCACATGCGGGCTACTATTGCCGGAGAGACGCATGCAAATGATCAGAGTTGGGGGCGAGCTGCTTATATTGTAGCGTAATCAGAAATGCACCACTGCTATCAAATTTGTACATCTTGTGGTATCCGACATTTTCTGAGGTGAGTGTGAACTACGTGCTTCTTCGAGCCATATTGTCAGCTATGAATTGTGTGTGCTGAGAAACAGATCGTCTAAAGACAGCGTTGATTTAGTTGTAATTTTCATCTAACTTTTTATGTATGTAGCGAAGAGAGTTATTTTTATAAGTGTTAACACAATGTTTTATATATGAGTGAATATACATGAAATAACCATATTTTTCAGTCAGTCACGAATGTATATTCGTTTTGGTTAGTTTGTAGGAAATTAACAAAGAGAAAATGGTTGCTGCTGCTGTTAATTAAGCGTTTGAAGGCACTAAACATCTAAGGACACCAATCTCTTAGTCACGCCCCCCCCCCCCCCCGCCCCCCCCCCCCTGCACGGTAGAGTTAATGTTACGTGGAAGTGCGAGAAAGTGTTCTAAATGTTGCGTAACACGAATCTCAGGAGGAACGTGGGCACCAGCCCGGTACCCGGTATTCATTCATCTGGAAATATGTGGGAAACCGCCGCCTAAAAATCATAGAGGTCAGGTTCGCCCCTCCGAGTCGTTGAAAAGGCACGCTAACCCGCACGTCTACCGGGGAAAGTGGAGGGGGGAGTGAGAAAAGAGAGATGTTACCTATGTAGTACCACTCTAAAGTTTTTGATATTGTTCTAGTACAATTTAAGAAATTTTCTCATTTAAAAAAGGCAAAATGCGTTTAGCATTGTCAGTGCCACACAATATTTATAAAGGATGAATTAAAGTTTATAATGTGTTCTTTGCCTTATGTTATTATTTAAATAATTATTTGATGTCACAATATGACAACAGATTGGCGTTAAGGAAAGTGGAGCACAGATTAATAGCGTTTAGCTCTAACAATGTAACTATTTGGGAATCATGGGTTATTTGAAAGTGCACGCATATGAAATGGGCCTAAACCAAGACGTATGCTGACAATATAGAAATTCTAACGGGGATGTAAAAATCCTTGGCCGCCGTGAAATGTTTCCTAACGAAGCTTTAAACACATTGCAAGAGCATATTATTACATCTGAAGACATGATGTTCGGTTTATGTTTGTCGGACGTAAAACAGTTGTCTTCCACATTCCCGAACAAAACGTATTGCTACATCATTTCAGTTCAGAAGGATACTGTTGTGGTTGGCAGGAGAGCCAATCGTGTTCGTAAAGGAGGCCAAAATGCACGCGTTTTAGCTCATGCAGGCTGGCGTGAGGTCTGGAACATGGCAAGGGAATTAGAATTGAGAAAAACGGACGTAGCTGGTGGAATACTTAACTTTAATCCATTAATGGAGAACGTCGCTGTTTAGGGTACATGATTCACAATATCAATAGTACGGATACTAGCGCCTTGCTAGGTCGTAGCAAATAACGTAGCTGAAGGCTATGCTAACTATCGTCTCGGCAAATGGGAGCGTAGAACTCAGTGAACCATCGCTAGCAAAGTCGGCTGTACAACTGGGGCGAGTGCTAGGAAGTCTCTCTAGACCTGCCGTGTGGCGGCGTTCGGTCTGCAATCATTGATAGTGGCGACACGCGGGTCCGACGTATACTACCGGACTGCGGCCGATTTAAAGGCTGCCACCTAGCAAGTGTGGTGTCTGGCGGTGACACCACACATCCGTGGTAAATAAAAACTGGGCTAAGGGTGTCCATCCAAGAAATATCACCAAATCCACCGGAAATAATGTATACTCCAAGCAAAGCTTCAAGGCGTAGCCAAGGAGCTGTGAGCTGAGGAGTGGCCTACACAAAAAAAAATTAATCCGAACAAAGGAGAAGAAATCTAGAACTACAGCTTCACCTGTGAAAAGGAGGTGCTTTGGAGAGTCGGAGTGGAAACAACCACAGAAACAGATTGGTAAGGCAGAGGAATGACACTGCTAGTTGTGTCAGGAAGATCGAATGGAGAAAAGCTGATCAGACGCGTGAAATTAAAAATATTTATGTGAAGTAAGCAGAGGTGGGGAAAGGAGTGAAAAAGTTGTATTGTCCTGCATGCAAATAGTGAAGCAAGAATTAAAGTATGGAACACTTCCTCAAGTAAGACTAACACATATTTCTCCAAGTTCAAGGACATAATTTATACGGATGGTACAATTTATGCACCCACTGGTACAAATTAGGAAACCAGTTTCCTAATTTGTACCACTTGCAGGTGTTTAGAAAATTAAGTATAGTGTGTTTATTTTCTCAGGCAACGGCCTTGCCGCAATGGATACACCGGTTCCCGTCAGATCACCGAAGTTAAGCGCTGTCGGGCATGGCCGGCACTAGGATAGGTGACCGTCCGGAACGCCATGCGCTGTTACCATTTTTCAGAGTGCAATCAGCCTCGTGATGCCAACTGAGGAGCTACTAGATTGAATAATAGCGGCTCCGGTCAAAGAAAACCATCATAACGACCGGGAGAGCGATGTACTGACCACACGCCCCTCCTATCTGCATCCTCAGCTGAGGATGACACGGCGGTCGAATGGTCCCGATGGGCCACTTGACGGGCCTGAAGACGGAGTACTGTTTATTTTTCTCAACATTTACGTTCTTTCAAACATATACCAAGAACAACATCCTCAATTTGAGGATGGCATTGTTTAAATAATTTTGTAACTTGCAGTTTACACTATAATAAACAAAATCTGAAAAGTGCTAAACTTTGGCACGTCTCCGTTAGGTTGCTGGCAGCCACATTGCATCGTACATAAATCTCCTGCACACGAAGATTGTTTTACTAACTTCATGAACAGTACCCTAGTGGCAAGCGGGATTCGTCTTTGTGTATGCTCAATGGCACACTAGTACCCTCCCTTCGACGAGCACCATTCTGTACTGTGACTCATCATTCCACACGACCTTTGCCCGTGCTTTGAGCTTCCAACATCTATGTCCCTGCACGCGAGATATTCTCTGTGCCCTGTATCGTGCTGGTCTGTGGCAATGTGCCCACAGCAAGGAAATGGTTCTCCGTGGTGTGGCTGCTCACCGGCGTCAGTCGTATACTGAGGATCGTTTGTCCGTTGTCTCAATCCACGACAGTCAACGGTGACCGCTATTACAACAAGTTGTTACCCAAATCGGTCAACTCTGGCTGCAGTGGTTTTCTCCTAATCGAGGTACTCATGGTGGGCCACGAGGAACCATGAAAAACCCAGTGCATGCCAGACCACGGATATGTAGTGTACCATACGGGCAGTTAATAATCGCGCCTCGTCCTCGTTCTCCGCACGCCTAGCACGAGCTTAGTTGTTATTTGCCAAACTTTTTACATACACTGAGCTGAAAAAGTCATAGGATTCCTCCTAATATAGTATCAGACCTTCTTTTGCACGGTGTAGTGCAACAACTCGACGTGACATAGTTTCAACAAGTCGATAGACGTTCCGTTTAGAAATATCGAGCCATGCTGCGTCTACAATTGCGAAAGTGCTGGATTTTGTACACGAACTGACCTCTTCCAAACATGTTCGATGGGTTTCATATCGGGTAATCAATGTGGCCAAATCATTCGTTAGAATTGTCTGCAATGTTCTTCAAACCAACTGTGGCCTGGTAGCATGGCGCATTGTCATCCATGAAATTCCATTGTTGTTTGGGACCATGAAGTCTATAAATGGCTGCAAGTGGTCTCCAAGTAGCCGAACAATACCTTTTTCAGTGAAGGATCGGTTCAGTTTGATCAGAGGACCCAGTCCATTCCAAGTAAACACAGCCCACACCAATTCGGAGTCACCACCAGCTTGCACAGTGCCTTGTTGACACCTTGAGTCCATGGCTTTGTGGGGGGTGCGCCACACACAAATCCTATCATCAGTTCTTACCAACTGAAACCGAGACTCATCTGACCAGGCCACGGTTTTCCAGTCGTCTAGGGTCCAATCGATACGTCACGATCCCAGAAGAGGCGCTGCAGGTGATGTGCTGTTAGCAAAGGCACTCGCGTCGGTCGTCTGTTGCCACAGCCCATTAACGCCAGATTTGTCCGCCCCCGGTAGCTGAGTGGTTAGTGCGACAGAATGTCAATCCTAAGGGCCTGGGTTCGATTCCCGGCTGGGTTGGAGATTTTTCTCCTCTCAGGGACTAGGTGTTGTGTTGTCCTAATAATCATCATTTCATCCCCATCAACGCGCAAGTCGCCAAAGTTGCGTGAGATCGAAAGACTTGCACCCGGCGAAAGGTGTACCGGACGGGAGGCCCCAGTCACACGACATTCGTTAATTCCACGCCAGATTTCACTGCACTGTCCTGGCATATACGTTCGTCGTACGTTACATATAGATTGTTGTGGTTATTTCACGCAGTGTTGTTTTTCTGTTAGCACTAACAATTCTACGCCGCTGCTCTCGGTCGTTAAGTGAAGGTCTTTGGCCACTGCGTTGTCTGTGGAGAGAGGTAATGCCTGAAATTTGGTATTCTCGGCACACTCTTGACACTGTAGATCTCGGAATATTGCATTCCCTAACAATCAGCGAAATGCAATGTCCCATGCGTCTAGCTCCAACCACCATTCCACGTTCTCGTGCGGCCATAATCATGTCTGAAGCCTTTTCACGTGGATCCCCTGAATACAAATGACAGCTCCGCCAATGCACTGCTCTTTTATACCTAATTATGCGATAGTACCGCCATTTGTACATGTGCATATCGCTATCACATGACTTTTGTCACTTCAGTGTATGCCAAAATGATGATGTTCGTAGTCTGGAATATATTGTAGTAGCAAGCACATTGTTCGCTAAGCACTTAAAAAGCTCTCCGGACCAGCGTTTTTTATTATTTTGTATTTTTTTAGTGTTTCAAGTTAATTATCCTTCAGCCATTAATAGTATTAGTTTCTTTTCTGAGATTCTCGCCAGTCAATATTATTTTGTATTTTCTGTGTAACTTGATATTATAAGCGATACTTCTTTTTTAAATATAATGTTATACATCCATAATGATCCCATCTATTGCTATCGGTTTCTCGTCAACTGCAAGTCAATCGTTTTGGCTGGTAATGTGTAAATATAGGTTGTATAAAGGTGAACCGATATCTACGCACTCATTAGTCACAAGGTGATTCCTTGCACGCCAGCAGTACAAAATGCCTCTAGCAAAATTTCGTCCTGTACATATTTTCCGTAGAAAACGGGCATCAAAGAAGGGAAATCTGCGAACACTGGAGTGGTGTCACAGAAAGAAAATCTGGGAACACTGGGGTCACAAGTCCGACAAGTACGTTCATTTAATACGCTGTATCCCTTCTCCTCCCAGCTAATGTAGGAGAGCGGGGGATAGCGCTTTACGTTAGAATACACGAGTTCAAGTGTTCGATTCCAGAAATAAGTGATTTTTTTAAATTTCTAATTTTGATCTCCCCAAGAATTCCGTATTGTTTATTGACCCCTGAACGATATCCATCGTACAACTACAGTTGTTTGTAACAGGGAACATAACAATTATTGCCTAGACATGCCAGAAATATTCATGAAGAATAATAATCAGTCAGAATTAAATTACATATCATAGGACAGAAATAACTACAAAACATGTGGACATGTTTAACATGTATACTGCTTTGATTAATAGCTGTCAGTAGTAATATTTTAAATACGAGGGTGCTTTGAAAAGTTACTGGAACGGAATAGAAAAAAGTACTTACGTCAGTGAAATTTTTTTATTTTTGAATGTACTTTCCTTGTACATTAATGAACTTGGTCCAACGATGTTCCAGTGCCTTGATCCCATCTCGAAAGTGAGTTTCCTCCAGTGTTGCAAAATAGTTCTCAACTCCGGCTATCAATTCTTCGTTTGACGTGAATCTTCGTCCACCAAGAAAAATTTTTAGTTTTGGGAAGAGATGGAAGTCTGACGGAGTCATACCAGGTGAATAAGGGTTGTGTGGCAACAATTCATACCTTAGTTCGAGTAATTTTGCCATGGCCAGAGCACATGTTTTTGATTTAGCGTCAAGAGTCGCAGCACCCGTATTTCAGACAATTTTTTCATTTCTAATTCTTCAGTTAAAATGTTATATACCCTTTCAGATAACATCTGGCAAGCGTGAGCAATTTCACACATTTTCAGTCAGCGATCCTCAAATTCAAATGGTTCAAATGGCTCTGATAACTATGCGACTTAACATCTGAGGTCATCAGTCCCCTAGAACTTAAAACTACTTAAACCTAACTAACCTGAGGACATCACACACATCCATGGCCGATGCAGGGTTCCAACCTGCGACCATAGCGGTCGCGCGATTCCAGACTGAAGCGCCTAGACCCGCTCGGCCACAGCTGCCGGCAATCGGTGATCCTCCATGGCCATATTATCCACTTCTGCAATGATTTCTGGAGTAGTGAGACATCTAGGTCTACCACTGCACGGATCATCATATAAGCTCTCCCGACCAAATTTAAATTCATTTGTCCACTTTGCAACAGTTGAATGTGAAGGAGCAGAGTTCCCCAGTGTATCTAGAAATCGGCATGAATGTCATTTGCTTTCATGCCTCTCTTTACGAAGTACTTAATCACTGCTCGAATCTCAATTTTTTCCATCTTCGTAAATCATTAGGCGGGACCAACAACAGAGCCACGTCACCGCCACAGCTCTCTTCCAATAGCATTGACGTGGCACGTGTTTACAGGCAACAGTCCAATGAATATCACGTAAACAACTCGTTGCACTAGCGCTGACCTTTCATGGTGATTCCGAGAACTTTTCAAACCACTCTTGTACACTATCAGTGATAACATGCCTTTCATTGTACTCTCATTTCGGTGTTTCTACTAAATAATTGCTGAATTTTTGTAAGACCTGCTGTTAATTCTTTATATCGAATAAGAAGCCAAATAGCTTATCAAGCACTATAAATGTAGAAAACAAGAAAAAGTTGCATGAACACCCGAGTCGAACTCTCGAACTTGAGTTTTCCAACGCAAAACTTTACCCATGACACTAACCGGGCAGCACTGCTGCGCCGTTTTGTGATTACAGTCTTGTTAATTGTCTTTCTCTGACATCCAGTTTCTATTGAAAATATGCACGGAGCAAAATTTTATTAAAGACTTTTCGTACTGTTAGTACAGGGTCCGGCAAAAAGATCTCCCGTATTTGAAGAGGCCACTGTGTGATTTGTGGCGGGGTTACTGATCTGGAGGAGGTATTGATCGATAGCGGTGTACATACAATTTTCAGCAGGCCCATTGGCTTGGCTAAGTGAACATCGTGAGTTTGTTGTTGAGGGGTAGTGGTTTGTGATTAATATTCAGCGAGCATTCCGTTCCTGACAGAAAAACTATTTGCATTTTGGTATCAAACTTCAGAGCTTCGGGTTCTCCGCTGAAAAGAAAATATACTGGCCGACCTCGCACTGTGCCAACGTCGGAAAATTTGGTGAGTGCGAGAGCACCCGTCGAGCAATCTCCGAAGTGTTCAGCACTTAAACATGCTGCTGCCCTAGGATTGTCTGATAGGACCGGTATGCATGGAGACCTTCACATGTACACCCACAAAATGATGGTTACCAAAGAGCGAAGTAACAGAGATTTTGAAACTAGTAAAGGAAATTCTTGAGAACATTTCCTCAGGCGCTGTTTTAATTAGTTCTGAGGATGACCACATCCCCTTGTCCGACACTGTAAATAAGACAAATTTCCGCTACTAGGCAGCAGAAAACCTTCAGGAACTTCACCAACGACCACTTCACAGCCATCATGTGACAGTGCGCTGTTCTGAACCATACGTGTGGAGTCCGTCTTTTTTGAAGAATATATTTTAACAGCAACGGTTAATTAAAATTACTATTGTCGCATGATAAAGACCTAAGTTAAACCAGTTTTTTGGACTTCATGAAGAGGGAGAAGTCTGGTTCTAAAAATAGAGAGCCACAGCTCACACCGCTCGGCATTCTAAAATGGTTCAAATGGCTCTGAGCACTATGGGACTCAATTGCTGTGGTCATTAGTCCCCTAGAACTTAGAACTAGTTAAACCTAACTAACCTAAGGACATCACACACATCCATGCCCGAGGCAGGATTTGAACCTGCGACCGTAGCAGTCGCACGGTTCCAGACTGCGCGCCTAGAACCGCGAGACCACCGCGGCCGGCCTCGGTGTTCTCTAAAACTTTTGAGAGAGTTGTTTCCTGAACGTCTTCCCTCTTCGCGAGGAGACATCGCCTGGCACCGAAGATCACACGATTTATCACATTGTGATTTTTTTCTTCGAGAGCATTTAAAGGCTCATGTGTAAAAACATCGCCCCATAAACCTGCAAGCACGTAAGGAGGCAATCATCCGGAAAGTGTCTGCCGTTCCACAGGACATAACACGAAAAACTATGGAAAACTTCCGGAAAATGGCTCGTCATCGTGTCACCAACGGAGGAAGCCATTTACTGGGCATAATTTTTAAAACCAACTAAAGTAAAATCGAATAGTACTTGTTTTTCACAAATAATATTATTTTCTGTGTATCTTTTGTATTTGTTTGTAGCTACGTTTTGAAACATGGCAGGGTCTTTTTCCGGATCCTGTGTGTAAAGAATAGTGCTGTGGCATCCGAAAGCGCTTTTGTTTAAAGCAAAACATTCAAAAATGAAAGAATTTTGTAGAAAAAAATCGTATTGTCAAAATGAAGAAACTTTTCAACTCAAGCTGGAAATATAAGCCTTCGAAACACATCATGGAGAATAAACGTGACTGAGAGCAACTTAATTGTGTTTGTGACCCAGAAGCGATATCGTATTGAGTAACACACAACAAATGAAGGATGACTGTTTTGTATCTCTTCCAAAACTCGCGCTGTTTCTAGCAATTTGTTTATGTGTGTGCTACAATTGGTCATCAGTTGGTAAACATGCCTGACAAACAGTACGGGACACAAACAGTTGCAATTACGATTTTCAGTTTTCTGCAACACGTTACACAAAACTACAGTGGCGGCTGACGTCGATACTTCTAATTAGATAGTTTTCGTTCCCAGCCGTTAAAACAGTCGTTTGTTGGAACATTTTTCAGGCATTATTTCACTTCATCGCAGCAGGTAATATGAAATAATGTATATCGCTCTTTGCAGGTCGGAATTTTAGGAATACAGATGATCTGGACCAGAGATGGTGAGGCGGCCCTCATGCAAGCTCGTGCTGACAAGAAGATTATGTCAGAGACTAACAACAAATTTCTAGAATTGCTTAATACCCTTATCGACCAGACGACCCGTGATCTAACCAAGTTAGAGCGGATCAAGTTCGAAACTCTCATCACTATACATGTGCATCAGCGGGACATTTTCGACATTCTGGTGAGTAACATCTGCATAACATTATCCTCATTTTATTTATTTATTTATTTGTTTATTGTTGTTTACTAAGAGGTAGGAGGAGTTCAGTTCTTAGAAGAGTAAACACTATATGGACTTGTCTAGAGGCTAGATAACGAATTCGAAACGATCATATGCGAAAGATATCTCTTCAGACAAATTTCCATTGCTCTTAGCATACCTTTGGCTAGTCTGCTACTTTTCCAGTTCGCAAGAAGAAACGTTTTCGAATCAGCAGAAATTTGGCTTTGAAGTCAACAAAATATTGCTTTTGTAACGTTGTTACAGTAAGCAAAATACCATAAATCAAGTATCAGCATCTGTAAAACTATTTTCATTACAATGCATTTTGAAGTAGTCGTGTTGTGTGTTTCGTTAAAATCGATAAAGTAACGTGGCGTCACAAAGTTCACTATAACCACGAATAAAAACATTGAGACAGCTAGTTGTATGATATTAGGATATTGTCAACGATAGGTGTGTGAAATAACCAATGCCACATACACATCAGAAGACAGCGTCTGCTTGATTTTGCAGGAAGAATTACGTATCTGAAAGCTTTATGCCGGATGAGTCTTACATTTATGATATTCCCGAAAGGAAGTGGGAAACCATATGCTTGGGGTATTTTTAAAAGAATCTGGCTAATTTTTTCGCCGATTAGCGGCGTCCTGTGAGTCATAGCTGCAACACATCACACAGAAACGAAAAATAAGTCAGAGCAGAAAGCGAATGTCAGTGGCTCTGCTTCATAGAGAGCACAATTCATTTCATCTGCCAGAAGTTGGATGACCTGGCGCCACGGTGTTCATCTTTGGCAGACTAGTTAGGTATGTCCGATTCGAAATTCGAAATTCCACTATTTTACTCTTTGTGCTGTTTTCGCATTATCTGTGACTGATTGCGTCGAGTAGTGTGTGTCCCGAGATATACTGCATGTTTTCCAACGTTTGCGAGCGGCGAGCAAAATTCGTACTATACCGTCAGTTGCAAATTACATTTATGCTTCCCATAAATGGCATTTGCAAAACTTTTGGCAGCATTATCGTCGTTCATACACTCGTTCCCCACACATTTCAGCTGGTATCTACGAGAATTAAGGTATATTTTTGAGAATTTTCAGAACGTTATGAGTTGCGCGTAGCGTATTTCGTAATAAATCAATGGCTGGGAGTTACAGCTGCGTATTCTGCAAATTTTGGCAGCAATATCTTGTTCGGATGTGATCGCTGCAGTATTTCAACATTTTTACTCGTTGAATTGTTTGTTCTATGTCAGTGTTTAAATCTTACTATCGCTGTGTGCAGAGTATCCCAAAAAAAACACCGACAAAGCTTAGTATGTTGTACGGGATAGTATACTGATTGGTTATCAAGAGGGATCCCATATCCGAAAGTGCACAATCCTTTATCATCCGTGTATTGTGGATGGAAGGCATGAGACTACTAACATTACTACGCATGCGCTACATACACCCCTTGTGCGCAACCTACTGTGGACCGTGGTCTGCCAGTGCAATAACGTTGTTGACAGCAGTGCGACGTGTACCAGCACACACCTGCTAGAATGACCGACATTGTGCTTGCATACGGTGAAGCAGATTGCAATGGGAGAGCTGCTGAAAGATTGTATGTGTAACGTTTTCTAAACAGACGTACACCGCATCATTCCACGTTCGCGGCTATCGGGAGACTCCTCAGAGAAGACGGACTGCTGCTGATAGGTATTTTCTGCCTGAGATGAGTCCATTGTACAGTAAAGTACTAGCACTTTGCGCTTGGTACTTGTGAATACGATCCCCAGCCTACTGCTTGTTCTCTGATAGGTGCCAAAACGTGATGCGGGTCTTACACGCTCAGCTCGTGCATTACAGTTGGAGTAGGACGTGCTAACAATGTTCGAAGAGGACCTAGCCACCAGCGCTCGGCAGGTAGCACCGGCGCTGTCCACGGGTAAAAGTGCCGTGTGACGTGTTGTCCATGAACACCGGCTCCATCCATACCATCTGCAGGAAGTCCAGGCATTATGGGAGAAGGACTCCCCACGACGGATGGAGTTTGAATTAGCACAGCGGTATTTAAAACAATGCGTACTCCAACCACTATTCCCGAGCTTGGCACTATTCACGGATGAATGCTCGTTTACTAGAGACGTCATATTAAACTTGCACAACAGGTATGTTTGAGCCGATAAAAATCCGTGTGCGCAGCTGATTCAAAATCACCAGCACAGGTATTAACTCCTGTGCAGGGATCATTGGTGATCATATCATTGGGTCATATTTACTACCAAATAGACTAATAGTAGAGACCTACCTCACGTTTATTAGAGGTCTTTGTTAAGTTGCTGCACTTCAACTGTTTCATACAAAATGTCGAACCACAACACCTTCAGCGGTCTAAATTTTCAGTTTTTGTTTTATTTGAGCAACCAGTTTCAGTGCTATATTAAGCTATCTTCAGGGCCCCTGACCGAAGAGTGGGAGAATCCCACCTCTGGTCCAGTCAAAATATGGGCCTGCATTCAGTGACTGGTTCCCGTACATCATCACGACCGAAGGGATCGCTGTGCGAAAATCTACGGGCACCAGTCACCAAATGCTGGCTTCTATTTTGACTGGACCGGAGATGGGACTTTTCCTATATTTCGGTCAGGGGGCCTGAAGATGGCGTATTGTAGCGCTAAAACTGGTGGCTGAAATAACCTAATAACAGGCAATTTGGACGCTGAAGGTGTTTTGATTCACCGCTTTCTATTAGAGATGTTTTTCCTACCGTATTGGATGTACTGTCATTACATTTTCGGATGGACATGTGGCTTCAACACGACGGAGCTCCAAGACAAATTGAAGTCGATGTGCACAATCATCTCAACGTCGTATATCCCAGCCGAAGGATTGGTTGAGGTGCATCAGTTCCATGGGCAGCAAAGTCGCCAGATCTGATACTTCTATACTATTTTCCGTGGAGTAATATAAAGGGCACACCTGTAACGTCAGGGGAGGACCTTATTGCTCGAGTCCACGAAGCGACTGAAATACTTCAAAGACAGCCGCACGTATTGGGTCATGGGATTGAGGCTCAGCACCGCCGATGTAGGCTCTGCATTGATGCACGAGGTACGGAGTTGGGTGCATGTTTGTAGTGTACACAGCGCGATGTGCTTGTTGACATAATGTGGAACATACACCCATCTCAGACTTCGACACTTCCCCCAACGCCCAAGTCGTGCGTTTCTGGATATGGTTTGTCTTGGAAACCGATCAGTATGCCTTCCAGCACAACATACTAAATGTGGTCGTGGCTTTTCGTGCGGGAGAGGGGGGGGGGGGGAGGTGGGGACTCCATGTATACATGGTTCTCACGAAGACGACTGCTGGGGCATAATATTGTGTTTTGCACGTATTGTGACTTTCAGATCGCACTCCACTTAGTTTCTCTCTTCAATAATAATACATGTTGTCCTCGTCGTTGCATATGCATTGTTATACAAAGCTGTTAGAGAGCATAACCGCGACAAAAGTCAGACGCATGAAGTTAACTTCAAGCAATTAGCAAAATTTAACGCAGATTTTTCTGTCGTTACCGAGCGGGGTAACGCAGTGGTTAGCACACTGGACTCGCTTTCGGGAGCACGACGGTTCAAACCTTCGTCTGGCCATCCTGATTTACGTTTTTCGTGATTTCCCTAAATCGCTTAAGGCAAATGCCGGAACGGTTCCTTCTAAAGGGCATGGCCGCTTTCCTCCTCCATCCTTCCCTAATCCGAGCTTATGCTCCGTCTCTAATGACCTCGTAATCGGCGGTACGTTAAACACTAATCTACTCTTCCTTCTCTTTTTTCTGTCGTTTTAACATAAACCAATTTCTTGGGCATTTTAGCTTCAGTTCTTAAAGCGCACTTACAATCGTTATAGCGTAACGAATTCAGAAATAAAAGAGGACAAGGAGCGAGATTCATTTTAAAGTTATTTATTATATAAACTCAAGGTGGAGGGGGAGAAAGGAAAAAGGGAAGGAACTGTTGATGTTAATTGCACCAGGACTTTATGTGGAATCAGTGACGATGAGTGAAAATATGTACCAAACGAAGATTAGAACCCGGTATCTCCTGCTCAATAGGCAGTTGCGTTTAGCACTGCGCCACCCGGACACGGTGTATATAGCAGTTGCATGGACACTCCTCTCGGCTGACCCACATTCTCACCTGATTCCACCTATCCGAGGTCCCCGTCCATGTCCTCCATGTCCACCACACTGGAATTCCCGCAGGAGGTCGAACGTATTTGTGCATCTGCACTGAAGGTGGTGGGTTCTTTGCACTTCGAGGCGAATTAATTATACGAATGCGTGGTGTCTTTGCTTTCCCAGGTGTCATTCATTTGCATGAATGTTTGGTTGGTTCGGGGTAAGGGACCAAACAGCGCTGTCATCGGTCCCATCGGATTAGGGAAGGATGAGGAAGGAAGTCGGCCGTGCCCTGTCAGAGGAACCATCTCGGCATTTACCTGAAGCGATTTAGGAAAATCACGGGAAAGCTAACGCCGGACGCGGATTTGAACTTTGTAGAATTGATTCACCTCGATGGGCAACAAATCCATCACCTTCAGTGAGGATGCACAGATACATTCAACCTCCTGCAAGAATTTCAGAGTAGTGCACATGGAGGACATGGATGGGGACTGCAGATAGGTGGCGTCGAGTGGGAATGACGGTTGTCCGAGAGGTGCGATAAACACTGTATGTGAGTGACATAGTGGCTACTGCAACTGCCTAGTAAGCAGGAGATACCAGGTTCGAATCCTGGACTGGCACACATTTACCCTTGTCGCTGTTGATTCAGCATAAAGTCCTGATGCAGCTGTCATTACTAGCTCCTTCCCATTACTTTCCTTTCTCCCCCTTCAACTCTAATTTACGTAATGTGTATCACAGCTGCAGATTCCACATGGTGTGTGTTCTTTTGGACATGTATGGAAGAACAGATACCGCACCTTAGTATAATTAAAGTTACTTGTTTACTCTTCAGGTAAACATTGCACTAGCTATAATACAGCGTCATTGTGAATTCTGTTTTTAGCCAGGAGACATATTTTGAGATTTCGAATAATAATGTTCGGGTAACCGTAAAGCAAATTTCGTGTATTCGTACATCCTATCATTCCCAAATAGAACTAAAATTATTTGATCATGCACCACTGATGTACTGTATTCGAAGATGCATAAACTCTAGTACGCATATTGACGAGACATACTAAATAAATACCATTCAAAGTGTCATTTTATAACGACTGGTTCTTGTTTTACAGTGTCGCTTGAACGTCAGACATGCAAACGACTTTGAGTGGCTGAAGCAATGCCGATTCTATTTCAAAGAAGATGTCGACAAGACGTGGATTGCAATTACTGACGTGACTTTCACTTACCAGAATGAGTATCTAGGTTGTACCGAGAGACTCGTAATCACACCGCTAACTGACAGGTAAAATCATTTGACTATCCATTTCATACACATTATTATCTATCAAAAAATATTAGTGAAAGCACTAGAATAGACAGCACAGCCCATAACATTATTTCGACCACCCGTGAATAATCAGAGAAAGCAGTGTGCTATGTAGACGCCTATCGGAAGATCGAAAGGCCTGCTAGGTGTTACTACTGGTATGTTGATCCATGCTGTATACACTTCATCCCACAACTGTGCAGTGTCTTATGTAAGACCATCATTATGGTCCCATTAATGCTCAGTGTAGTCCAGAGAATTGAACGGAAAACTTGTAAAGACTCTCCTAACCAATGTCGACATTTTCAGCCCCATCTTTTATCACTTTTAAAACATCTGGGGCATAGAAGCTAGTCTACATACAGGAGTGAAGGAGATTTGCTGGAAATGGTTAATAATAAAACGACCAAGAGAATCCCCCTCTTGAGTGAGAGCGTCCAGCGCCATGTAAACATTTCCCAACTTGTAGGCTTCCACAAATTATTGTATTTTTCTTTAGCTTTACATACCAGAGTTAAACCGTTTGATGAAACAAAGGATGGGACTTACCAAGGCTTACCTACGTAACGTGTCTTTTTTAATTTGTGATAAGTTCCTATGGGACGAAACTGCTGTGGTCGTCTATCCCTCGGCTTACACACTACTTAATCTAACGTAAACCAACTTACGCTAAGGACAACACGCACCCATGCCCGAGGAAGGACTCTAACCTCCGACGGGGGCAGCCGCGCGAGCCGTGGCAAGGCGCGTTGGACCGCACGGCTACCCCGCGCGGCAATTTCATAGTTCACTGAACTGCTATTTCAACTGTAAGTTAGGTGGACCCTGTTTTGTATCAACAATGAGATGTTCTGTTATTGAACAAATTCGAGTCCGAAATTCCCCTTCCAAATTCACCGGTGAGGGACACCATTATAACTTCCCCTACACAGTTACAACTATATGCATAAACAGAAAGCCGTTGTACAATGTATAGAGGGGGGCATTTCATACTAATATCAGCCTTTTCCTGTTATGTTCCATTCATGTACGAATCGATGGAAAAATTCTTGGCAATATACCTCGACACGAGCCCCAATCCCTCTTGTTACTATGTTATTGGTAGTACAAAAACGGTGTATAATTTATCAGACACACATAAGCACACATAAATGATAACTTCGAAGTTACTACTGTTCAATAGTAGGGTTTCTGCAACGCAAGTACTAAATGACTAGTACAATGTTAATGAACATTCTGTTGTTACAACACAAAACCATAATTTCCAGTTCAGGTACAACACTAGCCCAATCTGTTCTGGCTGAGACTAAGTCCAATACACAATAAAGTCACTCTTCAGAAGTACATACTGTCCATAGTTGAGCCCATTACCGACTCACTGGGCGATTGTGCTGCTATACCCAAGGACTGAAGACTCCTGATGAAGAACTAAGTGACAAAGGTAGACAGTCGATTGAAGACTATTGTTAAATCGCTGGGGCACTAATTAAATAGCCATACAGATTATTACTGGGAATCTATATGAATGGCTGTGATGTGGTGCTCATTGGCTTCTGAGATGGAGTGATGTCATCCCTCGGCCTGTTTGGTGCATGGGACAGAGAGGCACAAAGTAGTGTGGCTGCCCTCAGCGTTCTCTGTGGAAGGCCACCAAAGTACTCACTTTGCTTTCTTGTTGGCTGAACCTACACACCACCCGTCACAGAAAGCTCGACTACTTGGCAGGGAAGAGAGGCGAAGCCTGTCCTTATGCTAATGCTGTGGTTGGTGGACGAGATCCACCTCCGTCTGTCCTCCGCGCCGTCTCCGGTGGACTCCGTGTACATCGGCTCTGATGGTGGTTGGGTGTCAGCACTGGTAGGCTGCACTTTTGCAACTCCCCCTTCCCCTTCTGGGAGAGAAGCATTGTCTCCACTTGAAACTGAAACAGGGCTACAAATTCTGGAACGAGAAAAAGAATCAACCCATGGTCGAAGTTAATTCACACTTTTGCATCGGGTATCCCCTTCTGCTGTCAGTATGACATACATCACAATGCCAAGTAGAGAGACCACAGTCCCAAGATATCACTCCTAGGACAGTTCAAATCCGCATCCGACCATCCAGATTTACTTTTTTTCTTGATATCCCTAAATCATTCAATGCCAGGATGGCTCTTCCAAAACGGCGCAGCCGATTTCCTTCCCTATCCTTGAAGCAGTCCTCGCTCGTTTTTCGTCTCTAGCGCCTTCGGTGTCCTTCCTTCCTTCTTCCATGTCATATCTAGGAATAGGAGACATTGTCACCCGCTTTAGAATGCCATTTTTTCCCTCCAAATCCATTGGCGATGATGCTTCCTCATGGATGAGATGCAGTGATGGATAGATGTATCCTTCTCTTCCGTCTGGGCAGCACCTCTGTGGGAGATATGTCCTTATGGCCAGAACTTCTGTAAGAAGAAAGAAATATCAGCAAGTTGAACTGTACTCAGCAGTGAGTTTTTCATTTGAGCCTTGAATGTCCGGACGAAGTGTTTTGTGGCCCCAATAACTCCAGATGAAATGGCGCACTACGAAGGTGCTGAATACGATGAGCCACGCAGAAAGACTCAAATTCTTCAACAGTAAGCTAAGCACCATTATGTCCAACAACAGCTGTTGGGAGATCTTCCACAGGAAATATCTGTTTCAGGGCGCAGATGTTTTGGGGACGCTGCCCATCCTGACGATGTAAGGATAGCTAGTGTGAGCGTCCATGATAATAAGCCACTTAGACGCCAGAAACAGTCTGGCAGAGTCTAGGTGGAGCCAGCACCAGTGGTCCAGCGGTGGTCTAGTGGTTCTAGGCGCGCAGTCCGGAACCGCGGGACTGTTACGGTCGCAGGTTCGAATCCTGCCTCGGGCATGGATGTGTGTGATGTCCTTAGGTTAGTTAGGTTTAAGTAGTTCTAAGCTCTAGGGGACTGATGACCACAGATGTTAAGTCCCATAGTGCTCAGAGCCATTTGAACCAGTGGTCCATTTCTGTAGGCCAAGGAAAATAAGACTTTGGCAGTGTGGCGTGGTAGCTGGCATGAGACTGTGTACATTCCACATTACCACTGATGACATGAATTTGCCTCGCAGAATCCTGAAGAATGAAACCAAGTCCCTGAAGAGATTATATCCCAGTACGTTGACAGCTGTTTGATATTGCATCACCAGCAACGGTGCCTGCACACATTTGTTTTTGTAGTAGGCAACCACTCTACAACAACCTTTGATTTGGCTCACGTGATCAATGTTACTCGCCAGAGTCCATTTACATATGGCCAACCGTGAAGAGCCAACAGAGCCATAAGTAGCAATATTCGTGAGAGTTTTAGAGGAATCTGCATCAATTTGAAACTGCGCATTTAATCCACTGAATCCAACAACCAAAACCACTCTAGTATCTTGCGAAATAACACTGTAAACGCTATTTCCGAAGTCGTCTTCCATGTTTTTAGTGTCACCTATGCAAGTAGGGTACTTGACAGTGCGAAGTTGCTTCGGCAGACTAAGCTCTGCTGTGTGCCCCAATTTTCGACAGTTTAGACTCTACATATTTTTGTAATAATACGACCATTTATCGTGAGCAACGAAGCACAGAGTACAAGACTTCGCTTTAGACGGCTGATTCCCAATTAATTTCGACTTGTCCCTTCGTTGGATTGGAACTATCCTTGACCCTTGGAGGGTTTTGCCGTTCTGTCTACCCTTGGGACTGGAAGACTTATCACCACTATGAAAGTCCGTCTTAAAAACCGCGGTTCCTTGATGACTGAGAACCCTCTTTCCTTTGTTCAAAAGCCTGAATAACGGATAAACATTCACCGAGCATGGGGAGATTTAAGCGAGTAAGGTCATTCCGACGGCCTGCATCTGGTAGATGAATGATAAGCATATCCCTACCTGCTTTATCGGCATAGGGAATATTATAACCTACATTTTTGTACCTGAATTTACAATCCCTAGTGAGAAAGGCTGTCGAGGGTTTTGTTACACGCACTATGGAACTTTTGGCGTGACGACGCCACAAGAATCGCTCTTTCGAAATATTTAATTAATTCGTCCTTCACCTCTGCATAACCGAACACACATGGGTCTTTATCGGGAAAAACAACTGTTGCATCAACCTGTAGATATGAGCACCAGCGCTGGATAATAAGAAATAACATTTGTTAACATCATCTGTTATTCTATGTGCCGTGAAGAGCTGCTGCATTCTGGGGATGTAACTGGACTTACATTCAGTTGCTGTGTCAGACTGGTGGAGTGCCGGTGCTGTCCGCCTGACTTGCTCTTGCTATTGGCTTCATTCATGCAGCCTTTGTAACAGCTTTTCCGGGGTAGCACTCATGGACTGCAAGAGGTGTTAGATTTGTACTATGAGGTCAGTTTCCTCCTCCATCTGAAAGTAATTTTATATAGATTATTGTTCTCAGTCAGAATTATTCCTACACAAATACGATGACACAGGGAACTAAAGGAAAGTTTCAATAGGAAATACAGCACACAAAAGTATCAGAATGCATGATATAGTGGTATCGAGCCCTACTACAACCACTGACTGTCTTCAAATCCAAAACACTTAGTCAGCAAAACGTAGAATAATACAATGTGCTATGTAACCGTGAAAATTTGAAATACCTCGTCAGTATAATCCCTCGACAGCTACGGCACTTGAGGAGGTTTGAAATTCCGTGTTGACTGCCGCTGATGTGCGTCGTCTTCTTATGCTGCTAGTGACTACTCTAGTCGGTACAAAGTTTCTGGTTAATTGCAAGTGCTGCACAAGTTTTACATTCCTGTCCACCTGTGCCACTTGTCAAGCTCCTCACTCTCTTCATTAACGTTTTTCCAGTTTATTTTGCGGCTATCGGACTGTCGGACTCAAATTCAAAAATGGTTCAAATGGCTCTGAGCACTATGGGACTTAACATCTGAGGTCATCAGTCCCCTTGAACTTAGAACTACTTAAACCTAACTAACCTAAGGACATCACACACAACCATGCCCGAGGCAGGATTCGAACCTGCGACCGTAGCGGTCGCGTGGTTCCAGACTAGAACCGCTCGGCCACCCCGGCCGGCCGGACTCAAGTATTGGAGCTTTACATATAGATCATGCTTCGTTACGAAAATGATCTGACCATGTGTCCAAAGCGAATACACGTCTCTCATTCACTGCGAACATTAAAGTTACTTAATTAAGGAATAAAAATTTCACACTGAAATAAAAATACAAGTCAAATTACTTGGGTTTGTTGTTTCTCATGCTCATATACAGTATAGTTTAACAGTTCACATTCACACTGAGGTAACCATTGCTACCTTGCTTTTCCACATTAATTAAACAGATACTTATTGGACATGGAAGCCTTTTCATTAACTTTCTGCTCTCAATTTGTTTCTCCACGACAATTACTTATTCTCAAACACAACATTGTATTAACCATAAATCTATTAATTAATCTCTCATGCCTTTCCGCGAAATAACTGAAATACTTTTCTTCTACTAACCAAAGTAAACTTTTAACTACTGACTCCAATTTCTAGCAAATTCTACACGTTACTTATTTGCGGTGGTGCAGTGCGCATCCGCTCCGTACGGAAGCTCAACGCCGACTCCTCCCCCACGCCAAGACAGCGGGTGACCGCTAGAACTGAGATTGGGACATTGTTGTCACTATACGATAAGACAATGCTTTCACAGAGAAAAGGTGCGCTCTGCTCTGAAAGTTCCAGAAGGCATTGGTTGGTTATGAGACCAACATCGATACGTGTAACAGTACTCCTTATATCCCTCCAGGAGATTTTGTTTGGAGGCCATGAGAAAGAAGATTTTCGAAATCCCAAAGAAAAGGAAATAGAAATCCCCCAGAAAACAGATGAACGATGAACAACCCAGCGATGAGCGATGATTCCCTCCTGATTAATTATATTATAACACACCAGAAACACCACGTACATTCTCTCGTCCCTGCGTTGGGAATAAGAATTTTTACATTTTTTATGTATTTGACAAGCAGACAATGAACATATATAGAAATCAAATCTGACATATTACGAGATCAAATAGCAAGTAAATATCGAAGTGTTTTAGAATAAACTTCCATGGAAATTGTACCAAAAAGTACTTAATGCAGTCCGTTTAAATGTCTACGGAACAGCACATCGTAATCATACTAACGTTAATGCGTATTCATATAAATCTACAAATGTTGTGTGCACAGACTGCGCAGGAAAAAAGAGTCATTATCGGATCAGTAATTTACTGAAAACACTTTTTACAACCGTATATCGTACTGTAATCAAGACAATATCATTACTAAATGGTTCAAATGGCTCTGAGCACTATGGGACTTAACATCTGCGCTCATCAGTCCCCTAGAACTAAGAACTACTTAAACCTAACTAACCTAAGGACATCACACACATCCATGCCCGAGGCAGGATTCCAACTTACGACCGTAGCAGTCGCGCGTTTCCGGACTGAGCGCCTAGAACCGCTAGACCACCGCGGCCGGCAATATCATTACTCATGTGATAAAGTGATTTACTCTGGTTATGTCAATAGATGAAACGAAAAAAGAATAAAGCACAAGAGGTTTTGCTGTGTATTGCCATTTTTAATAGGCACAAAGGACAAAATCAAAAAAATTATAGGTCAAGAGTAAACTACATCAAATCTATTGTACAAATAATAGTTCAAGAACACAAGTTAGCGTAACATAAAGGAATAGATAAAGTGGTCAGTAATGAAAAACAAGCAGAAAATGTGAGACCTGTACTTGAAAAATAAAAAATATTAAGATATACAATTAATACGAATTGAAGAACACTTTCCTGAACCAAGACACGAATGCCCATTTTCCTTTAGCACACACATTCGGCAATGTGCACACTCACTAACAGGTGGACGTAACAGCTGTTTGACTATACAAGCAGTAGACATCAGATGAGCTCGATGAACGTCTACCGGTATTGTAGCGTAGCAGCCGGCGGCGTGACCGAAATTCGCCGTTTTTACCATCGCAGCGGGAAGCAGCGGGTGTTGGTTTTCAGCAGGAGCGGCGTGCTGCGTAATGACCAGTGCCCTGTTTGGACGTCGCCAACTTGTGCGTAGCCCTTCTGTGCACGTATCGTCGTGAAGGCAAGAGTGGCTTTAGGAATACCAAGGCGAGTGAGCACGTGGAATGGCGCATTCCCCCTTCTAGGCTGCGGACGTGGAGAGGCGCGGTGAAACCGCTGACTGCGTTACCGGAACCCCCCCCCCCCCCCCTATCAGGACGTAGGAATGCAGCGAACATGTAAACAGTTAGTTCCGCTCAATGTCTGTACCCCCAAAAACGAAGTCAAAATACGCACGGCATATGACACTCTTACTTTTGCAAGTGTTGCAGCTATAAAATGCCAAAAGAAATAAATATTCACTGTTCACTACGACAGTCTACATTGCTGCTAGTCGAACGCATATTCAGTATTTTAACACGAACAATATAAACTGTTAAATAAATCGCTGTTCATGATTATTTTGCAGTACTTTTAACTGCACGTGCCACATAGGCTACTTGGGGTCATACGACATTCACAATGCATCGCATCGACGTCCCTTACGTCTTATTTTCTTCTCCGCTTCCACTGTATAGTATTCACGTCATTGTAGGCAGTCAGCCGACAATACGTCACTTCAGCTCTGCTAGTTCCGCTTCGCACCAGTTCCCGCATCCTTGTCTGACCTAGGCCGATCTCCTCTCATTCCACTTGTTTCCACAACTCTTTCGGTAAGACGGCGAGCCGTTATAATCTCGCTGTAGTTCAAGATACTGGTTCCTTCCTAATTAATTTTCCAAAATTTGTGCGTACGTTTCGTCATGTCTCTTGAAGTATGGATCGTAGCAAATACTATTTAAACTCTCTTCTTTTGTGCTTTAAGTTTGGTAATTTTCCAGCAACAACACCTCAACCTCTTCGAACGGCAAACTTCTCTCTTCCCAAATAACATCTCTTCTAAATATTGTTTTTGTTCCGTATCGTTTTGCTTCAGCGTCTCCACAACAGTAAGCTTCACATCCTCTGCTTGAAATTCTGCTCTAAAAAAAAAATGGCTCTGAGCACTATGGGACTTAACTTCTGAGGTCATCTGTCCCCTAGAACTTAGAACTACTTAGACGTAACTAACCTAAGAACATCACACACATCCATGCCCGAGGCAGAATTCGAGCCTGCGAGCGTAGCGGACGCGCGGTTCCAGACTGTAGCGACTAGAACCGCTCGGCCACCCGGGCCGGCGATATTCTGCTATTAAGTATGTTCCTTATCCACCGTCAATACAATCCGAATCATACCAAGAACCTGTCCATCTTATAATGTACTATCACCATCTAGGCACTTGGTAGTTGTTTCGTCATCTGATATCACATTAGCTGTCACTGTGTTTTCCACCTTAAGTTGAGAACCAAGCATTTCAATGAAGAAGTCGGTGTTTAAATCTGCTCCTAAATCTAACTCCCCGGGTGACGTACTGTCTGTAAGAATAGTATTCCATGGTTTTCTTTACTTGCACTTCTTTTAGGTCATTTTGAGATTCTTGCGTGGTCGTCTTTATGTTTTCTGATCTTTAGGGTCACTACAGTTATCTTCGTTATCTTCTTTCTCAATATTACCAATCCCTAATATTGATATCAATTTATTCCTATTACTGACTGTCTTACTATCGAGCTGAATTCCTGCAACGTTAACTACTGATTAAAAATGTCTGTGTGTTTCTCTTCTTGTCTTTCTTCATCTATCTTCGATGTTTCCATATAACCTTCATTTAATTCCTTTAAAACATTTCTTATTTCCTCTGGATATTCTCTAAATTATCGTAAGTCCTTTGCAATTTCTCTCGCCCGACTATCAAATCTTTAGTCTATTTTATCTAACGCAATGGATAGCATCTTCTCTTCACTAGGCTGGGCTTTCACACCACTTACTGGTACTTGCTCCTTTATTGTCGACATTTTTAAACTTGAAAATCAGAAGTACAAAATACGAACCTAACTAATTCCCTCCGTGCAAAATTCGGCATATAACAAATAACTGAAAAATTTCGCCCACAGGAGCAGTTTTAAACTACGCGCAGTTGGGATTTTTGCAACACACGTTTATTACTGTGCCTGTTGGTTGCTATGTAGCGGTGTGGTGCTACACGCTTCGCTGTTCCCTTGCATAGTCGTGATGATCGTTGAAACCACTACACTTCAAGATGATGTAGAATTCCTCTTCTTGTCTCTAACCATTGCAATCCCGTATTCCGTATATTTCCTTTTCCCACACGTTATGTTGGCGATAACGCACTCTAATTGCTCTCTCCACAGGTACACTCATAGCTCTATTGTTCAGAGTTAATTCTCATTGTTGCATACAACATCAAAGCAATTATCCACACACGGTACGCTAAATACAAAGCTCCTTATTCTCTCAATTAATGTCTTTTCTATTTTAATTTTGTGGCTGTCGGACTATTGGACTCAAGTCGGAAATTTAACATAGAGGTCATGGTTCGAGACGAAATTGGTCTTACCATAAGCCTAAAGCGAATCGGCTGTCGGACTATTGGACTCAAGTCGGAAATTTAACATAGAGGTCATGGTTCGAGACGAAATTGGTCTTACCATAAGCCTAAAGCGAATATGTTTCTCTTATCCATTGGAAAAATAGTAAAGTTCTACATCTACATCTACATAGACACTCCACTAGACACCGTACGGTGCGTGGCAGGTGCTAGCCTGCACCACTACTTGTCATTTCCCTTCCTGTTCCACTCGCAAGTAGATCGATGGAAAAAGGGCTATCTATATGCCTCCGTACGAGCCGTAAGTTCTCGTATTTTATTTTCGTGGTCCTTTCGCGCAATGTATGGTTTGGCGGCAGTAGAATCGTTCGGCAGTCAACTTCACATGCTGCTTCTCTAAATTTTCACGAAAATAACGTACCTTCTCTACAGGGATTCCCATTTGAATTCCCAAAGAATCTCGGTAACACTTACGTTTATTCGAACCTACCGGTAACCAATCTAGCAGCCCGCCTCTGAATTGCCTCGATGTCTTCCATCAATCCGACCCGCTACGGATCCCAAACACTCGAGCAGTACTCAAGAATAGGTCGCACCAACGTCCAATATGCGGAATTCTTTACAGGTTAACCACTCTTTCCTAATTTTTTCCCAATAAACCCAAGTCGACCATTCGCCTTCTCTACCACAGTTCATTCATCACTCCAACTGGATACTTTATCTAAGTCATCTTGTATCTTCCTATAGTCACTCAACTTCGACAACTTTCGGTACACCACGGCATCATCAGAAAACAACCGCAGATTGCTGCCCACCCTGTCCGCCAAATCATACGAGTATATAGAGAACAACAGCAGTCCTATCACACTTTCCTGGGTCACTCTTGACGATACCCTTATATCTGATGAACATTCACCGAAGAGGACAACCTACTGGGTTCTATTATTTAATAAGTATTTGAGCTACTCACATATCTGCCATCTTATTCCATATGCTCTTACCTTCGTTAACAGCTTGCAATGGGGCCCCGTGTCAAATGCTTTTCGGAAATCTAGGAGTACGGAACCCGCCTGTTAGCCCTTCATCCATATTTCGCAAAATATCATGTGAGAAAAGGACAAGCTGACTTTCGCACGAGCGATGCATTCTAAAATTATGCTGATTCGTGGACATAAGTTTTTCAGTCCCATGAAAGTTTATTGTATTCGAACTGAGAATATGTTCAAGGATTCTGAAGCAAACAGAAGTTAGGTTCAAATGGCTCTGAGCACTATGGGAGTTAACTTCTGAGGTCATCAGTCCCCTAGAACTTAGAACTACTTAAACCTAACTAACCTAAGGACATCACACACATCCATGCCCGAGGATAATGAGATGCGAACTGTATCCTGCAATCGAACGTAAAAACTATACCGATTTTGCTCATTGGGGGGGGGGGGGGGGGGGTAGGGGATCTTTGTGTGTTAGGTCGCTGACCAGGGGGATGCGTGTCGGGCAGTGCGATGCCGCTACATTTTAGACGAACAAACAAGTTGCAGTTGTGTGGCCCTCATATATCCCGTATTGTTTGGTTGGTTTTACATCCTTTTGTGTTGGCGAGGGGTCGATGCCTGGACCGTCGCCTCAAGGCAGGCCGGGTGCCGCTCGTCTGCTGGTAGAAATGCAGTAAGCTGCAGAAAAAACCACAGCGGCACACCATTTGAAAAAGCCTTGTCCCCACTGTAGGTCGAATGAAGGAGGGGGGGGGGGAGGGATGAGGAGAGGTAGGAGTGCTTACAACTTCCTTAGTTCCCAGCCGTACATCGAGGAGAATGCATGTTCAACTGCCACCCCTCTGCAGTATTTTGGGATGACTATTTTCCCCAATACATGTTTTACTTTATGGCCTGTTAGTTACAAGCGCCGCGCGGGATTAGCTGAGCGGTATAGGGCGCTGCAGTCATGGACTGTGCGGCTGATCCCGGAGGAGGTTCGAGTCCTCCCTCGGGCATGGGTGTGTTTGTCCTTAGGATAATTTAGGTAAAGTAGTGCGTAACGAAATGAAAAAAAAAACAACTACAGCACAGCCGCCGATTACAGGTGACCATACTGAAGATGGTTGGTCTATACACCACCTATACATGTCTACCCTGTGTAAAATATGAATACAAATCCACTCATATGCTCCGAAAACTAACGATCACGGCAGAATGTTCTTGTTATTTCGAAAACGTCATCACAACAAAGAAAAAGCGAGAATTTAAACTCCGAAGAAAATACATCTATATTAAGCAATTTCTTTCAGTTTGATGGACAAATTACACGAACTGAGAGCGTCTCTCACATTCAAATCAGTGTCTGTAAATAAACTATCATGCATATGTGTATTACAAACATTTCAGGCATGTGAAGTAACATTACAGAATACAGTTTTTCACATGACTAAGAAAAGTGGGGTCGCTATGCTTTCAGCTACCTAGATTAAACTACTTTTCGAGGTCATCCAGCCACCCACTTCCACACCCGAGATAGAAGAATATAGATAGTAAATAAAAAAATGTCGTGTGGTTAGGGCCGCCCGTCGGGTAGACCGTTCGCCAGCTGCAAGTCATTCGATTTGACGCCACTTCGGCGACTTTGGTGTCGATGGGGATGAAGTGATGATGATTAGGACGACACAACACAGAGCGCCTGAGTGGAGAAAATCTCCGACCCAGCCGGGAATCGAACCCGGGCTCTTAGGATTGACATTCTGACGCGCTGGCAACTTTTTGTTTAAATCTCATTTTGTTGTATGGTGTTAGTTGACTTTGTTCGTGGCGGACGTCCGATGACACTCGTTCAGGTTGTTCGTTGATCCGTTCACTCATTTTTTTATTACAGAGTGTAGCTACACCCTCTGACCGAACACTTTGAGCTACCGTGCCGGCGAAAATCATTTTGTTCTAAATTGTTCTTTGAATTTGCTTATGGCGGACGTCCGATGAAACCCGTTCAGTTTGTTCGTTGATCCGTTAGCTCAGTTTTTCTATTAGAAATGGTAGCTGAAGCTTTGACCGAACAGGCTGAGCTTGCCGGTTCACTCAGCTACCGGGGGCGGACAATGTAGATATTTGTATATAGAAAATGTCTTAGGAGTTTACAATTGGATTGCAAGTATAATAAAATTTAGAATGTATGACCAGAAGAATACGTGTCACCATCATGGATCTTTAGAGTATAAAAGAGGCTTGACAGCTGATACTGATCAGTCTTCTGTGGTAGCTCAAAGTGTCAACATGGATTCCTCTAAAGTGCTTAACATGCCTCAGCTATTAAGGAGGAGTACAAGACCAACCGACGAACGCTTTGGTTTATGGTTACTGCTGGAGAACCTGGGCAATCTTGTTTCTGACATTGGCATAAATTACACAGAAAATAGTACGCTCCTTAGCTAGAAGAATTTAAGTGTGCTTACTCCTTTTACAGAACCGTTATGCAGTAACATTATTATAGTTAAAATCTGTGATTAAGGGAAGTATCAGAAGCAATTAGAGAAGGGACGATCTGTAATGTTAAATAAGGAGATGTGTGACTCATTTAACTATTATCTACGTAGTAAATTCTTCAAGTTTGTCACTGAAAGACATAGTGACAAGACGAAGCTACCGTTTCTCATACATGGAAACAACAGTGTAAGAGCAAGAGGAATAGTGGATAAAACAGGCAAAGAAGCATTGGAAACAATTTAGAAGAAATATAACATCCTGTGCCTGTACCATGTAACGTGGAATTAGCCCACGTTAAATTGGATGTTCTAATGTAAGAGTTGCCTGGAACTTAGAAGCATCTGTTTGTAGACAGTTATTACCTTTCAGATTTAGACATAACGCAAGACTTTACCCGAATTTTTAATAAAATGGAGATGTGCGACTACCTACTATCAACCCACGACTTCTGCATGGAAGGAGACCGCCAGGAAAGCAGCAATGTGATTGTGGACAACGAAAAGACAGCTGAAATAGACTGTCTAATGCGGATGAGCTTCAGTTGTAGAGTAAAGATGTGTAACAAATGTATATGTCAAATCACAAGTCCAGGAGTAAACAAAGTTATCATAACCATCTTATAGATTTTATAAAGTGTCCGGACACGCGACTTAGGGAAACTTTTACGTCTTCTTTGGCTAAGGAGCATGGCATTACCAGGCTGGAGGCTACAATATACAACTACAGAATGGTTTGCGTGTTCGATCCAAGGTAAGGTTGTTTAAGTGTATCAGACGCCAACTAGGAGTGTTTACAATGTGCCCCACTTTACTTTGTGCCCATTGCGTCCATGTGGTGTCGGCTAACTAATAATTTACAGAACAATTGATGTGCGGTGTTTAACAACGTTTTGCAATTTGTCTCCTGAGGTAATAAGAATATCCGAAAATTGACTGGTGTGCAAGTAAGTCTGCCAGACTCTCAACACTGAGAAAAGCCTATAAGTTATGCTCTGTCTGCATACAGTTTTAATTATCTACCTGTAAACTACATGGAAAGTCTTAACTATGACTGCAACAAAGAAAATGTAAGTATCCCACAATAGTGTTATGTTAAAGCAGAAGAAACTTATTTTTCTGAGTCAAGAACTTTGTTTCCACAATATTTTTCAATACAGATATCACCGAACTGAGACTGATCCCTACAAATAATGTTATACCACAAGTCATAAGAAAAAGAAAAAAATGTATCAAACAGACTTAAAACAGTCCCCGTTAAAGAAAATACTCCTTTAAGTGCAGTTAATGTATTAAGCTTATCGAAAAGAAAACTGGAAATGGAGGACCTTGAAGTAAAGAAAAGAAAACTGGAGTATATGGAAAAGACAACTGCCAAAAGGAAACAGTAAGCATTCATTGGAAAAGGAAAAAAGTTGTTGTGGATGTGCAGGCCAGGCTTATATTTATAGATTTAAACACAAAGTATGGAGGAATCTGGCTATGAAGTGGGAATATAAAATATTGGCATTTACAATAAACAGCAATGGAAACCGGCTACGTGTAGGAGTACTGGCCTAAATCAAAGGGATCGAGAATGTTTGCTATATTAAGGGATACACGTAAAACGAGTTTATTAAGCTCGGTTCCCATTTGGATCGGTTTAAAAAGGATGGTTATATTCTAAGTGTGGTGAGCTGGATGTTGCCCACCTAGCAACAGTACAGCCATCTGTCGAGTTTAAAACTGATGGAATAACTACATTTAATGGACGCTCGTTTGCAAAAGATGTAAACCTAAAGTTCTATACAGAAATCTCACAAGAATGTGGAGCTCAAGTGTTGCCGACACACGCATAGGAAGATGTGGAACACTTTAACAATTGCGTCACAAGATAAGAGGAAAATTTAAAATCCCCGAATGCTCTCGTCTAGAAGAACTGTAGGAAGGAATTGAGAAAACAGTTAAAGCCATAAAACAAGTATTTTACAGGAAGAAAATTAGATATGTATTAGATTTAGAGAACATACCTTCTCTGTATTTGTCAAATTACTGATTGGAGAAAGAAACAAATACTAAGACGTTTCCCATATACAACGATATATGTGCATGTATTTCGGACGTGGAAGTGGGCTGGTTGGATGACCTTGAAAAGTGGTTGAAGCTAGATAGTTCAAAGCGTATCGATCCCCTTTTCTTACCTGTATGAGATGTTTTCACATTCAGATCGACGGGCATTTGTGGGAGCAGTGTGGGGATAGTCCAGTGTGTGTGAGGACGCCGACGCAGCTATGCCCCGAGTACGTGTTGGATTAGGAACTGTTAATTAAGAGTGCTGATTTATTTTTCACGACAATTTCGGTGTGTAATAAGAACACTGAAGCATTTTCCATCAATTGTGGTAGCGTGTATTAGCTTCGATTATCTTGGCTGCAGGGTGATTGTCGTGGAGATATCTGTAGCGAACTCTGACGCCAAACAGCGATAGGCACAATCCTCAGCTGTATGTTACACTTATTAAATTTCTCTCTGTCCAACACTAGCATCTCGACAGTTGAATGAAGTTCCCGCCAAACATAAAGCTAGTACCTTCCACTCCAGCCCTTTTTCCAGACAGCTTGTTGGTGAAGCGTAGACTTTCAGTATATCTGACACTAGTTTCGAGTGGTAATGTGAATATTTGTCGCAGCAGGATTACACCAGTTGTATGAAATCGACAATTTTTGACCTATATTGCGGATTTAGGCACTCCTTGTGTTGCGCTATGCATATAGTTGCGTAATTAGGACCTACCTTTACTTCAGTTTCCCAGCCAAAATAAATAAAGTATACTAACCTAACCTTTACTTTCCTCCATCTGCACAGTTTCCATGTGTTGGGCGGTGCACATGTGCTTTCCATCCAGAAGGACTAGGGTTTGAGTCTCCGAAAGGGCGCCGCCATGACCTCATCTGGGGGCGATGTTGGGGATAGATGAGAGAAAAGTATCCTGGGAGCCCCAGTACTCTACTACTACTGTGCACCTTACGACTGTCGCCGATATTGTTTTGTTCCACATTTTAGTAGCCTATTTCATCACTTCTCGCATTTTATTGCAGCATTGCAGCAGCGTATTTATATGTAAAATCGATTCATCGTCCTGTTGAGTGAATTTACTGATATCACCTTCGCAGATATTTTCAGCCTGTTTATCTGAAAAAGACAGCCTTCCTAGGGAAGAAGTACTAAAAGTTGAAAACTTCTGAGGTCACCAGTGCCCCTAGAACTTAGAACTACTTAAACGTAACTGACCTAAGGACATCACACACATCCCTACCCGAGGCAGGATTCTAACCTGAGACCGTAGCGGTCGCACGGTTCCAGGCTGTAGCTCCTAGAACCGCTCGCCCACTCCGACCGGCTAAAAGTTGAAACACCTTCTAGACTCAAGGAAGACGTCTTAAAACTTTTTTAAAGGCGCAAAATATGTTTTCCTACAGAAGATGAATAATATGCTACTGTTACAGTTAGTACCTCACAGTAATAAACTGTCGATAGAACTATATCTAAATTTCTGCTGAGCAGTGGATGTACTTAGTACTAGGGTAATTTATTACTGCGTTCAACTGAAGAAGTAAGCTGGTCATGGTGTAAAGACCTAAATGTTTCCTCTACTGAGACAAGTCTGTCCCCAAGTATGTCGTAATGCAGAAGTCTCGCTATAAGTGCAGGTTCATTAGCATCTTCATGTTGTCCTTAAGGGGGGCAGTCTTCAAACTCTTGAGGTGTCTGATTTACTGTACAAAGTTAAAGTCCTATTTTTTCACGGTTCTGACATTGCTTCTGAAGTTGAAATGAGTACAAAAAATGGAATAATACATCTGTGCACACGATTTCTTTCCTACATATGCATCTTACTTCCTAGCGTATTTTACTGTTATATATTAACTAGCCTCCAAGAGAAACTGTACACGTATTCTTACCCGTTACTAAACGACAGCAGAAGATTTCCAGTGGCGGAAAAGGCAGTGAAACCATCATCACCGTCTGCATTCAAGTTACTCACTGGGGTTGTGCGCGTGCTCGGCTCGTAAGCACGAACAGTGTGTAGTTGGAGGCGGTAAGTGCGGTCGGCTAAACAGCGATCTGCACGAGGTTGCCTTTTTCATGTTCAACACTCACAAATCCGTATCTGATGAATCATTCACTTTAACGACGTTTCTCATGATACAGTGGAACTGTGTAAGCAACTACAGTGAAAGGAAAGGCGAAGAAAAGTAATTGTGCTTATTTCTCGTCTAATTGTAATAGGTAGTTGATACTTTTCATATCTAATTGTACGTCACTGATATACAACATTAACCTGACACACTGAGTACACGACACTATCGGGAAACAAGATCTAAACTCAGAGTAACATAAACTAACGTAATATTTACTGCATATCACTAAGACCTGACTATCGAGTACTGCTCCAGATGACTTTACGCTGCCCTTCAATGTGAACGTTTGTTTGCAAGGTGCTACATCACACTGGCGCAGGCGCTGGAGATGAGCATGGGAGGCTCTCCTTGCGGCCCTGCAGGGACGGGGAAGACGGAAACTGTCAAGGACATGGGCAAAACGCTCGCCAAGTATGTCGTCGTCTTCAACTGCTCAGACCAGATGGACTACAGAGGCCTCGGGCGCATCTACAAAGGTAAGCCAAAGACAGGTGATACCACATGAATTACAGGGCACTCTGGTGCATCTACAATGCCAAGTGATATAGAGGTGACCGCCCAAAGTTTACACTTGACAGAGTAACATGTGAGAAACGAACATGAACCCCAAAACCGTGTGAACCAAAATTAATACAGCATAGCAAAATAAGCTGTTCATGACGTTACAATTGCTGTGATGCTGTCTTCCGAGTATATAAACAAGGTGGTTTGGCGTGCCACTGTGTTAGCGAATGGGAACAGAATTAAAACTTTCGGCGCTTATAAGATGGTGTAATATTAATGCATACCTTTTGCCAAAAAAGGCTAACCATAGTAAGTTGTAAATATAGGCCGTATTAACCGAATCGGCACTTTATAATGGTGATGGAAAACTCTTGCCTATTGTGTAATGGAAGCTGTTGTATAACAATTACAGTGAAGCCGACGAAACGCTAGATCAGTATCTGTCAAGTGCAAACTTTGAGTGGTCCGGGTATATTATAGGAATACATAAGTATGATGGGCGAAAGTGCCAGCATTGCTCTCTCTCATCACACCTTTCCTTACTCTTCATTATTATTGTGTGCTTCCCTCGTCGAAAGGCGAAACTCCGTAGAAAACCTCTACACGCTACACACTCTATGTCGACTGCGTTAAGATCATAAGTTTGAGTGCTAGTGCCAGTACGAGTGTAAGTATGACTGGGAGTGTGAATGGGAGTATGTGTGCTGGAGTGCACACGGGAGTGTTTGTGTTCAACTCTCCAGCTTACATGAAAAGCTGTTGGTAACAACTGCATAGTTTTTCAGAGCTGCTATTATTGCTTAATAGTGCTGTCAATATCTTTATATTTTTGTTACAATACAGTTCATTAAGATACTTTACAACACAGCACAAAATTCAGATCGTTTGGATACTTTTGAAGATGGCCTACATGGCAGCTAATTACTGATAGGATGTTTCATTTTAATGTCTGGTAAAATAATGGTCTGTGGGTGGCCGTTTCGTTTTAATGGCCGGTACAATACTGGGATGTGACTGGATGTTCAATCGTAACACCTGGACTGCGATTGGAATGTCTAAATACGATGTGTGAGTTTCAAAGCCTATCTGATTGGTTTATTTTCAATATAAGGAGCATGGTTAAGGAGAGGGGAGGCATTTTGTGGTATTATAGAAATGGTATGACTTAGGAAAGGGACACAGTCTTAGGATTGACTGGTATGCATATTTGGGCCGGAAAGTACTTTACCTTCCTACTTGTTTGTATCATTTCTTTATGATAATTCTGTCAAAGAGTGCTTTGCTATATGGTTGATGAACGTATTTGCCAATGCTCTTGATAGCGTGGATTCCACTGGAAGTCCATCATTTTGTAATTAACATTCCTTTTCAGATTGGAATTAATTATGAGATGTAATTGTTTTAAGGTTTCCATTATTTCACTAATATTATGCATGGGTAGTCCGCTGCATGTCAGTAGGCTCCCCTTAATTAGTTTTATTGTGTCTGCGCTTGGATGTACATGTTCTTCGCATCAAAAGAAACGATCAAACCTGTAATATTTCATTTTGTTTTATAACTTCATTTTTGTTTTCTACTGTTCTGTTGTTCTTCATTCCATATTGTTGTTTTATGATTTAATTTATGTGGTTAGCAACGTAGTATGATGGTCCATTCATATAATTTACGACAGGATTCGTGGGACTGTTTGGTTTGTATATTTTGGGCTTGGTTCTGAGTGTTGGTGAATTTGTGTTCTTTTGTGTGATGTTTTGTTTCTGTTGGTCAGTGAACGTGTGTTTGATGTCCTTTTCATTGTTCTTTATGTATCCCTGGAAACATGCTCTTGGATCAGATTTCAGTTTTGTGATGTTAGAATAGATGAACTTTTAGCCATTACTGGTCTGTTGTGTTCCAGTCATCAGCTCTGGTGACTATGTTACGGGAATCCTGTTTCCTTTTAATTTTTTTATGTTATTGTTTTTCTAATTAACGTTTCCTGTTGAGCTTTTTTATTTTTTTAATAGTGATTATGGTATTTATTTCCTTCCTCACTAGATGTTATGTTAGCCCTTCATATTATTCACGATTCTCATCACTCAATATTCTCCCCCTTTGCCAGAGCAGGCCCCACACACACACACACACACACACACACACACACACACACACACACACACACGCACGCACACACACACACACACACACACACACACACACACACACACACACTGAGAGAGAGAGAGAGAGAGAGAGAGAGAGAGAGAGAGAGAGAGAGAATAAGTAATTGAATATCAAACTACAGAACGATACCACAACGCAAACAAAGACGGAAGAAAAACACACAGTGACATTTGGCAACACGATATACAGTAAACACGAACAACGCACAGGGATAGAGAAATTTTCTATTACATGTATTTGAATACGCTAAAATTAGGACAATCGGCGTATGCAGGCCATGTAAATGCAACTCAGGACGACACATATGGAATAATAAGATCACAATATTGTGAGGAGAACCAAAAGTGATTAAACCATACAAAAATTGTGCTCCAAAAATTTATTTTTACCTAACAAAAAGTAAATGACAAAAAACTGTAATACAGTAACATACGTGGAATCATTGTGGAATTCAGTTATTATATACATAAAGCACACCTGTATTACAGGGCTCTGAAGGTGCATCATAAATATAGAAATGGGAAAGGCATATGGCACAGATCAAACCGCCTTTAGTTCAGCTGCATAGGCAGGTCACATTATCAAGAATAAATGCCGATGGATTGCAGTTATGAACAAATTAAACTGGAACCATTACAAGAAAATGTTGTGGGAATGGAAACCATAGACTGCATTTTCTTGACATAAGACCGAAAACAATTTACTAGACTGTTTACAGCGTGTTTCTCCGTGGTCTTCCGGATTATTGCTGCTGCAATGGAACATAAAAAGAGTTCAGAGAAGTGCAGCTCATTTGTATTATTGCGAAACATAGTAAAGTGTATCACAGATACGATACGCAACTTGGGGTGGCAATCATTAAAACAAAAGTGATTTTCTTTTCACGAAATTTCTAACACCATCTTTCTCCTCTGGAAGTAAAAAGATTTTGTTGAGTCTCGCCTAGATGGGGAGAAAA
This sequence comes from Schistocerca gregaria, assembly GCF_023897955.1. Classification (NCBI taxonomy): domain Eukaryota; kingdom Metazoa; phylum Arthropoda; class Insecta; order Orthoptera; family Acrididae; genus Schistocerca; species Schistocerca gregaria. The sequence goes on along the minus strand of NC_064931.1, from coordinate 816,262,614 downwards.
GGCCATTGTTATAAATAACAGGAGACAGAGCTCCCACGGAAAGGCTTCAGTATTCATTTTTCTCACTTCCATTTTGAGAATGAAATGCGCGAAAAATAGCCTGAAAGTGGTTCTATGAATTCCCCACCAAGCATTTAAAAGTAAATTGCAGAGCAGCTACATATAAGTGGATTGATGTGTATGGAACTTTCAATGGACGCTGAACAATTACCTGACTTTCTGCTCGGTGAGATTTTGCCTATCTCAAAAGAAAGACTTCCTCTGCATGGCACGTAAACCGTGGGTTTACAGTTCGCTAATCCATTACCCTCATATCGTAAGTCTGCCTTCGATTTTACCTAAAGTGTCTTGCGACTCTGTTGTGGAGAGTCTCCATTTAGTTGCTAGTGGGTCTTCCAGGGTGTATGTCTGTGGTCGAAGAAACTTTCCTGTTCCTGACATTTCATCCAGAGCTATCCTAGACAATTTTGGAGGTGGTCCTGGCGACGCTGAGTGTTACCAACTGACGCAGTCGACAAGACTCAATGTCGCCAGGAGCGACTCCGAAGATGTCCAGATGTCTGGACGAAACGTGAGGAACCGAAAAGTTTCTTCGACCATGGCCGTACAGCCCGGAAGACTAATCAGCAACTATGACATCTGGTCGTGAAAGCCTTCAGTGAGTATCAATTCACTTTAAAAACTCTCTTTAAGTGTGATACTACAGGTGTTTCCTCTGTGGACCGTCTGGCTCGTTTTCTATTGTGTTTCAGCAGACAATTGCAACTTCGTTTCTGCAGTGTGTAGCTGGAGTCAGCCCTAACTAATACCGCTCACAACGTCTCTCAGGTGATTTTTTAAATTGGAGTTTTACTTGTTCACTTGTCCACTTACACGAACTCAAACTTTTTCCTGCTCAGCACCAGAATTCCGCTATTTTCCCAAAACTGCCATTACTACAACTAACCGAATTCCGCAACTAGAAGCAGACCGGTGATATTCTCTCCGCCCCTAGCATCAGCACGTCAATAAATCGTTTCAGAGCTGTGCAGCAACGTTAAGCTGAAGGCAATTATTACATTTTTATTATAAAATTTTAAGAATAATATATTGTTATCTTAATGCTATCACTGAAGAGTAGTTTTAAATAAAAGAAAGCATATAACGAGCTTCAATGCAAGTACTTCTGTTCAGGGGATATTTCTAAACTGACGATAACATTTAAGTTTTGTGAGAAACACGCGTCAGTGACAGCAATCTTCCATTTCACTATTTTACCATTTCTCACTTTTGTTATAGAATAATACTTGCATTTCTTTCGTTTCTTTGTCAGATTTTGGCATGCAACTAGAGCCATTCTGTTAAGCCGCATGGCAGCGTCTGCTTGCTCTCTTCTCAATTTACTCATAAAAATGTAAATATTAATGTGAAGCGATTCAAACACAGGATTAAAATGAGAATCATAAATCCACATGCATATGTCGTTCTCCAAATCACAGAGGACTCGTCTACCCATATATATATATATATATATATATATATATATATATATATATATATATATATATATACTCTTCTACTGGGAAAGGAATGTTGCGGAAATTGTAATGTTATCAGTAGCCTCCTCTTCGACCTTTTCTGAAGAGCAGAGTTCATGTCTGCCTGGATACATGTTCCACCCTCGCCTTTCTCTCTATCACCAACCTCAGACATGTGAACTCTCCATAGATGCAGTCTGAGCACAAATAGCCATTAAGAGATAAACTGAAGAGATAATACTCAAGCTTTGCGAAAGTCGAAATGATGCGAATAAAGAAATTCTTTCCAACTATTTGGCCAGATTGCCCCTTTCGGTTTCCCATCCAACAATGCCACACGACTTACGAGGGCATGCTGAAAAGTAATGCCACAGTATCTGTTGAGATATTACAAGTCATGCATATTACTCGGTCTAATTTACCAGTTCGCTGACGCAAGTTGTAACTCTCTGCCACTAGAAGGCTCCCCATTGTAGCATGTAACATGGCGGTGTGTAACGTAACTATGTCACAGGATGAGAAACAGTGTGCTGTAACTGAGTTTCGAACCGAAGAAACCGTACAAACATGAAGCAGCATCTCCTTCAGCACGTTGGTCCCAGGCCACTCACGAGAGTTGCGACATCTGCAACAGTCCGACTCCTTAGGTTCACTATCATCGATCATCCTCCACGCATTCCCGACCTGGCCCCACCCTACTTCATTTGTTTCCAACACTTAAAGGTCACCTTCGAGAGCTTCACTTTGATAGTGATGTAGCCTTGTAGGTAAGAGTGAGGTTGTGTCTCTGTCAGCAAAGTTAAACATTATATAGTGACAGTTTCAATAAACTTGTGTCTCGTTGGGAGAAAAGTATTCGTCACCACGGTGACTATGTTGAGACTCAAATATGTAGGCATGAAGGATAATAATGTAGAACTTTCATAAAATTCGTTTTACTTGAAAAACTGTAAGAGGTTTCACATAAAATATTTGCCGACGTTACCTTTCAGCGCGCTCTCGCAGTTCCGTATGTATACCAGTGTTTACAGGGATGCACTTTCGATCCCCATGATGATGATTTTGTTGTTGGTTAGTTGTACATTCGTAGCTGTGACTTGTGTTACACCCAGGGCTTGCGCAGTCGGGGTCTTGGGGTTGTTTCGACGAGTTCAACCGGATCGAGCTGCCGGTACTGTCCGTGGCGGCGCAGCAGGTGGCCGTCGTGTTGGCCGCCAAGAAGGAGAAGCGCAAGCAGTTCGTCTTCACCGATGGCGACTCCATCCAAATGTGCCCGGAGTTTGGAATATTCATTACTATGGTCAGTACTACAAGAAATTACTCAGTTCCTTTGTTACGTACATCGGGCACAGTGACTAACTGGTGAGTGTATTTACAACACACAAATATTTACTAACAATTTTGCTACCTGCATGCTTCATGACGTCCGTGTATTTTTAGCACATTCAATAAATATTTTGATTTACATAAATCAAAGAAAAATTACGAAAATACTAATAACTAAAAAAATGTTTGCGAATGTGATGAAACATAACCAAAGAATATCACGTGAAACAGTACAATAAAACATGAAAAAATGCTCTAAAACGATTTTGTGATCGAACGCAGATCATACTTGAAATATAGGACGTTTCGAAATTCTCCATACAAATCTCTCAAAAGTGTAGTGGCTGAGCAAATAGATAATGATCTGAACAGGAAAATCCCGTCCGAACAGACCTCGAAAGGCCGTATGGGTATCGACTGACCAATATACAGGGTGATTCAAAAATAATACCACAACTTTAAAAATGTGTATGTAATGAAAGAAACATAGTATAACCTTCTGTTATACATCATTACAAAGAGTATTTAAAAAGGTTTTTTTTCACTCAAAAACAAGTTCAGAGATGTTCAATATGGCCCCCTCCAGACACTCGAGCAATATCAACCCGATACTCCAACTCGTTCCACACTCTCTGTAGCATATCAGGCGTTACAGTTTGGATAGCTGCTGTTATTTCTCGTTTCAAATCATCAATGGTGGCTGGGAGAGGTGGCCGAAACATCATATCCTTAACATACCCCCATAAGAAAAAATCGCAGGGGGTAAGATCAGGGCTTCTTGGAGGCCAGTGATGAAGTGCTCTGTCACGGGCTGCCTGGCGGCCGATCCATCGCCTCGGGTAGTTGACGTTCAGGTAGTTACGGACAGATAAGTGCCAATGTGGTGGCGCTCCATCCTGCTGAAATATGAATTGTTGTGCTTCTTGTTCGAGCTGAGGGAACAGCCAATTCTCTAACATCTCCAGATACTGTAGTCCAGTTACAGTAGCACCTTCGAAGAAAAAGGGACCAAAAACTTTATTGGCCTAGTCAAGAGCGCCTCAAGCGAACAAATGTACAACTAAATGAAACTTTATAGCTCCCTTAATTCGCCGACAGATAGTGCTTAGCTCTGCCTTTTGTCGTTGCAGAGTTTTAAATTCCTAAAGTTGTGGTATTCTTTTTGAGTCACCCTGTATTATCCTCAGCTGATAGACCTTACTGGATGCGCGTATGGAAGGACATGCGGACAGCGCACCGCTCTCCCGGCCGTTGTCAGCTTTCGTGACAGGAGCCGCTACTTCTCAGTCGAGTACCTCTCTCAACTGACCTCACAAGGGCTGAGTGCATCCCGCTTGCCAACAGCGCTCGGTAAGTCCGGATTGTCACCCATTCAAGTGCTAAGTGAAAGCCAGCCCGACAGCGCTTAACTCCGGTGATCTGACGGGGACCGATGTTATCACTGGGTCAGGGCCATTGTCATTTGAAGAGGAAAACAATAGTACGTTAGAAGATCCAGGTACAAGTTCCGGCCATGGCACAAACTTTAATTCATTTCTTCAGCTTCCGTCATCATTTAATAGAATGTAGCGCAGCATGTTCGGTCAGAGGTTCAAAATGGCTCTGAGCACTATGGAACTTAACTTCTGAGGTCATCAGTCCCCTAAAACTTAGAACTACTTAAACCTAAGTAACCTAAGGACATCACACACATCCATGCCCGAGGCAGGATTCGAACCTGCGACTGTAGCGGTCGCGCAGTTCCAGACTGTAGCGCCTAGAACCGCTCGCCCACTCCGGCCGGCTCGGTCAGAGGGTTAGCTGCCCTCTGTAATAAAAAAAACTGACTTAATGGATCAATGATGAACTCGAACAAGCGTCATGCGACGTCCGCACCGAACAAACAGGACGAACTATAACGAACAAAATGAAATAAAAAATTGACAAATTATTTTTATGCCAGAGGAATAAATATGTGAAACACTGTTCGATTAACCGCGTGTCCTCGCTTGAAGAGAGTAAGTAATTTGATGTGAGTGTTAATTATTATCTCTGTAGCTAACCAATTAATGCAATCACAATGCATGATACTACTCACAAGTAACGCACAGAACGTTCATGTCACATGAAGCAGCTGGTGCCTCTTCTTGCACTAACGTTCTGTTACACTATAACCACAAAGAGTAGCACTGAGCATTGTTACCGTTGTCAACTAGCTCACGTCCGTAGTGGAATACCACACGTGCACTCCTGGTAACGCTATATGAGCTACAACGAATGGGCAGCCAGACCAGATATTGGATTTGCTGGCTACAAACATGCAGACAAATCAAAATCAAAAGTTTTAAAAAAATGACCTTTTTGGGACCAACTGATTAAAAGACTTGGCCCTTCAGTCTGAGTATGCTAGTTGAACATAGAAGGTATTAGCCGAGCTAAAAGCGAGAACCTATCTAAACTCCTTGTAGATCATGACATTGGCATAGTTCTAATCCGGGAAACACATCCTCTAACTATGGATGAGCCGCCGTAGAAGAGATAGGATCTATAGCTACGATCTTATGGGTGCAACATATCACAATGTTGCCACCTATGCAAGGAGCATGTTCGTCTCATTTCAACAGATACACAAGTGTGTCTACACAAGTGGAGGAGACCATTATAAATAATATTTACAAACCACCAAATGTACCATGGGCACTGGATGTTCTGCCCACCCATCGATTTATGCTGGAGATTTTAATAGTCACGACGGTCACTGGAACTATGCATGTTACAATGAGGGTGGTATTGCACTCAACGACTGGGCTGAAAATGAAAATCTATACCTGTTTTTTTAAGACAAGGATTTTGGAACTTTCGGATCGGCCGCTTGACGAAGAGATTGCAACCCTGATCTCTGCTCTGTGTCCCGGGATTTCAAAGGGCACCCAGTGCCTGTATCCAGAGAGGTCATACCTAATTTCCCACACAGCCAGCACAGGCCCGTAATCCTCGATATGGGCCTCTCTGTCCCAATAGCGACATCTGTACCACGGCCCAGATGGAATTTCCACAGGGCTGATTGGCGGAGTTTTGCTGACCACCTAGATAAATATATCTGTTTTATTCCACCACAACCTAAAAACTACCATCGATGCGTCGGGGCTGCTCTTACTGCTGCTAAGAAGTTTATTCCTCGTGTGTACAGAAAGGAATATATACCAGGCTGGAATGAACATTGTGAACAACGTTATGAACAGTATGGCGAAACTGGTGAGAGCGATATTGCAGACGACCTCCTCCAAGGTCTTGGCGCTGCTAGAAGAGCACGATGGTGTGAGATAGTAGAAAAATTAAACTTCAGACATTCAAGTAGAAAGGCATGGAGCCTTCAGCTTAAGCTTGGCGGAGCCTCCAATAAACCTGGGCAGAATCCTGGTATTTCAGGTAACCAAATCGCTAACCGTATAGTTGAAACATCTAGATCTTCCGGTGACAATCAACATACTTCTAAAATAAAACAAGTACTCACCTCTCTGAAAGGTCAGTGCCCAAACGAATCCAATTACTCTTCACCATTTACATTGACTGAATTGGATAAAGCCATGAAACAAACGAAACTTGGTAATGCACCTAGTCTGGATAATATACACCTGGAATTTCTGATGAACATGGGCAATTGTGGGAAAAAATGGCTCGTCCGCTTCTTCTCCAACATCCTAGACAGTAGATCGCTGCCCAACGAGCTAAAGAGAACAAAAATAGTTGCAGTTTTGAAACCAGATAAACCTTTTGACCACCTTCAAAGTTTCAGACCAGTTTCCCATTTGAGCTGTACTTATAAACTCTTGGAGAGGCTCATATATAATAGAATCAGCGGCTTCATTTTGGAGCATATCCCATCTGAGCAAGCGGGTTCCAGGCCACAGAGAAGTTTCTGCGACCAGGTACTGGCCCTAAAACTTTCATTGAGGCTGGTTTCCAAGAAAACGTGAAGATCTGTCGCGTTCGTAAACCTAACTGCGGCATATGACACAGTCTGTAGAGAAGAGATGATATATAAATTACCAAAATCAATCCGATGCCGAAAAACTGTAGCTCTCATCAACACCATGATAAAAAATAGATATTTTCGTGTTTACTTGGGAGAAAATGAGAGCAACGAGAGGAAATTTAGTAATAGCCTACCACAGGGCTCCATCTTAGCCCCACTATTATTCAACCTATATATCTCCGATCTCCCCAGTACCAGGTCAACAAATTTCTGCTGCGCGGACGATATTCCACTTGCTTGTAGAACCAAGGATCTTGGACGAGCGGAGATAATTCTTACAGAAGATCTAGCCGTTATGAGCGCCTATTTTAAAAAGTGGAGACTTAAACCCAGTACAAGTAAAACTGAAGTATGTACATTCCATCTGACCAAGAAACAAGCAAATGTAGAGCTCAGAGTGAAACTCAACAGAAACACTCTTTGCCATAAGTACCCTTTCATATAGGAAACATCTTGAAATTACTGCTGCCAAGATAAAAACTTGTAACAATATTATTGAAAAACTATGTGTAATGACATGGGGAGCTTCAGCAGATACCTTTCACACATCATCCATTGCGATGGTCTTCTCAGCAGCCGAGTATTGTGCCCCAGTGTGGCTGAACAGCTGCCACACCAACTTGATCGATGTCCACACTATGCGTTTAATAACTGGGGCAATCCGACCAACACCGATTTATTGGCTTCCGCTGCTGAGCAACATAATCCACCCGCAATCCGCAGAAGCGAGGCCTTGCTTACGGAATACCGCAAGCTACAGGAGAACCCTGAATTACCCATACAGGAAGACATACCAACTTTACGACTAAATAGACTCCGTTCAAGAAACCCACAGTTACGACAAGCAGAAGAGTTAGATGCCAGCGGTACTGGAGTGACCCGGGTTCCCGGGTTCGATTCCCGGCGGGGTCAGCGGTTTTCTCTGCCTCGTGGTGACTGGGTGTTGTGTGATGTCCTTAGGTTAGTTAGGTTTAAGTAGTTCTAGGTTCTAGGGGACCGATGACCATAGATGTTAAGTCCCATATTGCTCAGAGCCATTTGAACCATTTGAATACTGGAGTGAGAGACCTATGGAACCAGAGCTGTCAACTTATTGAAAATCCTGAAGAGCGCGAGTGGTTTCGAAAGTTTTTGCTGGCACAGAACTCGACAGGAAAATTTGGGTCAAACTGAACAGAGCTCGCATTGGGCATGGACGCTGCACAGACTCTCTTTACAAATGGGGTGCTACAGAGTCTCCAGTTTGTGACTGTGGGTCTTCAAAACAGACAATCAAGCACATTAGAGATGACTGCCCCATGCGTTCTACCAGGGAGTTGGGGCGACCTCATGAAAGCTGATGATGAGAGTCTTACATGGATTAGATACATATATATTGACATTTAGTTAGTTTTGCATATAGTTTTGTATTTTCATATTCCTGTTATATATAGTATTACTAATGTTATGTACCTGTAATTTTAAACTGCATGTGAGCCACACGAATAATTAAAAAATAAAAAACCATACTAGTTTGATGCTTCCATATGTAATTGCTATTATTACTCTTTTCGTGTAAAAAGTTACACATTATGGACATTCCAAAGCAAACATATGCAGTGTTATATAACAAACGAGATTAAATTGGACATAGAGCCCAAAAATTCTTCATACTGAATAACTTTTTCATCCATTTAGAGCAGATAAAGGAGGAGGTCATGTGCGCATTCTAGTTCACAGAGTGGCTCTCAGGTGATGTTTCATCTCAATTCTGGCTCTTCTTGTAATTCTCCATTTCACTACTCACCCTTTCAGATTTTTTCGTGCTGTACGGGACACGTCGTATAGTTAACGTCTTCAGATTGGTTTTCACCCACTAAATACCGCAAGAGCTGTGTTTTGCGGGGTCTCTAAGATGATGGTATTTTCTGTTGGCTTCTTTCTTTTCTTTCCCAAGTGGAACGGAAGGCTTTGCATTTTGACATGCTGTGGAATTATAAAGTTCGCACAGCAATAGTTTTCCAGCCTTTCAATCGCTTCATTTCCGTGTCCTCAAAAGTGTTCGGCACCAATGTCTCTGTCACCTACATAGATTAAATATCTTGATTGTATTCAGCCGACTGGTCGTTGCAGCAGATCCCGTGAGTGTTTATAGTTTCTCAATTGCTTCTGTTTGCTGTTCGGAATGCTGTAGAATAACTTATTTTGCAGCAAACACTGGATTAACTTAAGTAGTAATCCTTTGTGGTAACATATAGCTCCTTGTAGTGTCATACGTTGCTGTTAGATCAATGACTGCAGAGCCTGTGATAGACGTCTTTCAGATTCGTCCTCTGTGTGCCTGAGCAGAGTAAGCGCCTGACCATAAAATGACCACCCTGGCTATTATCCTCGCTGCTCCTTTTGTGAGACGGCGACTTGTTTCAGCCCTTCTCCTCACATTTTATCCTATTTGCATGCTTAATTTGCGCGCAAGAATCTCTTGCTTCATTTTCCTCCCGACTTGTTTTTATTTATCGATTTCTCACTTGTTTTGCGACCTGATTACAGGAGTGGTTAGGATATAGCATGTAACAAAGTAAACAACTCATTTCTCTGTATCTACTCTAACATTCCATTCTTCTAGTAGTTTCTGTCTTTAATGTATCTGGTCCTGGTCAAGGGAATTCCTCTTCACTGTGGATAGAAGCAGGTTTCGCGTTAGCGGAGCGCAAGGCCAGCTGAGTAACTTTTCAAGTATGATCTTGCAGATACCTCGAACAATGGACAGGGAAACGGTCGACTGGTGTTCTCAATAGATAAATGGAAAACCAGTGGTGGAGGGGGCGAGAACTCCGTTTGTTGGCAAATGTCGGTGAGGACCTCAACTGTCCACTTGCCGGTATCCTGCTGTGTTTTGGTCTCCAGACGCCGTTTTGAACCATGGACCTTGCCGTTGGTGGGGAGACTTGCGTGCCTCAGCGATGCAGATGGCCGTACCGTGGGTGCAACCACAACGGAGGGATATCTGTTGAGAGGCCAGACAAACATGTGGTTCCTGAAGAGGGGTAGCAGCCTTTTCAGTAATTGCAGGGGCAACAGTCTGGATGATTGACTGTTCTGGCCTTGCAACATTAACCAAAACGGCCTTGCTGTGCTGGTACTGCGAACGGCTGAAAGCAAGGGGAAACTACAGCCGTAATTTTTCCCGAGGACATGCAGCTTTACTGTATGATTAAATGATGATGGCAAATGGGGTAAAATATTCCGGAGGTAAAATAGTCCCCCATTCGGTTCTCCGGGCGGGAACTACTCAGGAGGACGTCGTTATCAGGAGAAAGAAAACTGGCGCTCTACGGATCGGAGCGTGGAATGTCAGATCCCTTAATCGGGCAGGTAGGTTAGAAAATTTAAAAAGGGAAATGGATAGGTTAAAGTTAGATATAGTGGGAATTAGTGAAGTTCGGTGGCAGGAGGACCAAGAGTTTTGGTCAGGTGAATACAGGGTTATAAACACAAAATCAAATAGGGGTAATACAGGAGTCGGTTTAATAATGAATAGGAAATTAGGAATGCGGGTAAGCTACTGAAAACAGCATAGTGAACGCATTATTCTGGACAAGATAGACACAAAGCCCACACCAACTACAGTAGTACAAGTTTATATGCCAACTACCTCTGAGGATGATGAAGAAATTGATGAAATGTATGATGAGATAGAAGAAATTATTCAAGTTGTGAAGGGAGACGAAAATTTAATAGTCATGGGTGACTGGAATTCGGTAGTAGGAAAAGGAAGAGAAGGAAACATAGTAGGTGATTATGGATTGGGGCTAAGAAATGAAAGAGGAAGCCGTCTGGTCGAATTTTGCACAGAGCATAACTTACTCATAGCTAACACTTCGTTCAAGAATCATAAAAGAAGGTTGTATACATGGAAGAATCCTGGAGATACTAAAAGGTATCAGACAGATTATATAATGGTAAGACAGAGATTTATGAATCAGGTCTTAAATTGTAGGACATTTCCAGGGGCAGATGTGGACTCTGACCACAATCTACTGGTTATGACCTGTAGGTTAAAACTGAAGAAACTGCAAAAAGGTGGGAATTTAAGGACATGGGATCTGGATAAGCTGAAAGAACCAGAGGTTAAACAGAGTTTCAAGGGGAGCATAAGGGAACAATTGACAGGAATGGGGGAAAGAAACACAGTAGAAGAAGAATGGGTAGCTTTGAAGGATGAAGTAGCGAAGGCAGCAGAGGATCAAGTAGGTAAAAAGACGAGGGCTGCTAGAAATCCTTGGGTAACAGAAGAAATATTGAATTTAATTGATGAAAGGAGAAAATATAAAAATGCAGTAAATGATGCAGGCAAAAAGGAATACAAACGTCTCAAAAATGAGATCGACAGGAAGTGCAAAATGGCTAAGCAGGGATGGCTAGAGGACAAATGTAAGGATGTAGAGGCTTATCTCACTAGGGGTCAGATAGATACTGCCTACAGGAAAATTACAGAGACCTTTGGAGAGAAGAGAACCACGTGTATGAATATCAAGAGCTCAGATGGCAACCCAGTTCTAAGCAAAGAAGGGAAGGCAGAAAGGTGGAAGGAGTATATAGATGGTTTATACAAGGGCGATGTACTTGAGGACAATATTATGGAAATGGAAGAGGATGTAGATGAAGACGAAATGGGAGATACGATACTGCGTGAAGAGTTTGACAGAGCACTGAAAGACCTGAGTCGAAACAAGGCCCCCGGAGTAGACAACATTCCATTAGAACTACTGATAGCCTTGGGACAACCAGTCCTGACAAAACTCTACCAGCTGGTGAGCAAGATGTATGAGACAGGCGAAATACCCTCAGACTTCAAGAAGAATATAATAATTTCAATCCCAAAGAAAGCATGTGCTGACAGATGTGAAAATTACCGAACTATCAGTTTAATAAGCCACGGCTGCAAAATACTAACGCGAATTCTTTACAGACGAATGGAAAAACTGGTAGATGCAGACCTCGGGGAAGATCAGTTTGGATTCCGTCGAAATGTTGGAACACGTGAGGCAATACTGACCTTACGACTTATCTTAGAAGAAAGATTAAGAAAAGGCAAACCTACGTTTCTAGCATTTGTAGACTTAGAGAAAGCTTTTGACAATGTTGACTGGAATACTCTTTTTCAAATTCTAAAGGTGGCAGGGGTAAAATACAGGGAGCGAAAGGCTATTTATAATTTGTACAGAAACCAGATGGCAGTCATAAGAGTCGAGGGGCATGAAAGGGAAGCAGTGGTTGGGAAAGGAGTGAGACAGGGTTGTAGCCTCTCCCCGATGTTATTCAATCTGTATATTGAGCAAGCAGTAAAGGAAACAAAAGAAAAATTTGGAGTAGGTATTAAAATTCATGGAGACGAAGTGAAAACTTTGAGGTTCGCCGATGACATTGTAATTCTGTCAGAGACAGCAAAGGACTTGGAAGAGCAGTTGAACGGAATGGACAGTGTCTTGAAAGGAGGATATAAGATGAACATTAACAAAAGCAAAACGAGGATAATGGAATGTAGTCAAATTAAATCGGGTGATGCTGAGGGAATTAGATTAGGAAATGAGACACTTCAAGTAGTAAAGGAGTTTTGCTATTTAGGAAGTAAAATAACTGATGATGGTCGAAGTAGAGAGGATATAAAATGTAGACTGGCAATGGCAAGGAAAGCGTTTCTGAAGAAGAGAAAATTGTTAACATCGAATATAGATTTATGTATCAGGAAGTCGTTTATGAAAGTATTTGTTTGGAGTGTAGCCATGTATGAAAGTGAAACATGGACGATAACTAGTTTGGACAAGAAGAGAATAGAAGCTTTCGAAATGTGGTGCTACAGAAGAATACTGAAGATAAGGTGGATAGAGCACGTAACTAATGAGGAGGTATTGAATAGGATTGGGGAGAAGAGAAGTTTGTGGCACAACTTGACTAGAAGAAGGGATCGGTTGGTAGGACATGTTTTGAGGCATCAAGGGATCACAAATTTAGCATTGGAGGGCAGCGTGAAGGGTAAAAATCGTAGAGGGAGACCGAGAGATGAGTACACTAAGCAGATTCAGAAGGATGTAGGTTGCAGTAGGTACTGGGAGATGAAGCAGCTTGCACAGGATAGAGTAGCATGGAGATCTGCATCAAACCAGTCTCAGGACTGAAGACAACAACAACAACAACACAACTTTCATATCTCTGATGGGGCCCCACCTAGCAAAAAAAACCATCGTCATGTTATGGACCCCGTTGTCCCATGCAACATTAGTCCCACAAAAGTTTCAGCTACTATCATACTTTCGGAGTTATTCTATGTAACAATAGTTACTGACTCACCCTGTATAATTAATCTGAAACATCCCAGTGTCTCCAGTTCTCTTACACTTATACTACCTTCTTTCCTGATTCTTAAACCAGGTGTTAGCGATGATTAAGTTTTGCTCTGTGCAAGACTCTACCAGGAGATTTCTTTTTTCATTCCTTCCCCCAGCCCATTTTCACCTAGTATTTTTCTCTCTCTCCTTTCTCCAACTACCGAGTTCCAGTCCCCCACCACAATTAAATTTTAGTCTCCTTTAACTATCATTTCTTCAATCTCTTCATCTTCTGCGGAGCTATCTGGCATCTAAACTTGTACTACTACCGCGTGGGCTTCGTGTCTATCTTGGCTACGATAGTGCGTTCACTATGCTGTTCGTAGAAGCTTACCTGCATTCCTATTTTCTTATTTATTATTAAATCCATTTCTTCATTAGCCCTATTTGACTTTGTATTTATAAGCCTGTATTCACCTGACGGGAAGTCCAGTTCCTCCTCCCACAGATTCTCACTACACCTAATCTCCAGCTATCCATTTCCCTCTAAGTCTACTAATCTAAGGGCCCGATTAAGTTTGGATAGTCCCCTCCCGGAGATCCGAATGGGAGACTACTTTACCTCCGGAATATTTAACCAAGAGGATGCCATCATCATTTAACCATAGAGTAGATCTGTATGCCGTCCGGAAAAATTACAGTTGTCGTTTTTCCTTGTTTTCAGCCATTCGCAGTATCAGCATAGCAAGGTTGTTTCGTTTGGTGTTACAAGGCCAGATTAGTCATTTATCCAGACTGTTGCGCAGCAGCTACATAAAAGGCTGCTGTCCTCTTCAGAAACCATACATTTGTCTGGCCTAACAACAGATACTCCCCCTGTTGTGGTTGTACCTGTGGTATGACCATCAGTAACGTTGAGGCACGCAAGCCACACAGTGGTTCATGAGGCATGGCTTTACTTGTAGAGGGAGAATAATACAGTAGGTAACTTGAGAATTTAGTGATGGACAAACAACTTGTATCTAACCATACCACCGAGAAACATAGAAGTTTTAAGGCAGAAGAATCACAGAGCCTCCCCAGGCATGATGAGCCACAAATCGTATTGATACTCACCGATGACTGGGTACTAGAAAGTAAAGAAGTGCGGGAGCTCTCTTGCCGAAGTGGTGCAGGTCAGAACGATGGTAATACATTTATACAGCAATAGCTACCTTGGGATAAAATTAGATCCATAATGTATCTGCCATCGACTCTCATAGGCCAACTAAGCATAAACTAGCTAGCGCATTACTTGCAGCCATAATGGCGATGTTTGTGGACCGTGACTGTGTGGTATAATTCTTTATTTCAAGTTTCTGCTGACAGTCACTTCTTATTTTATGCTTAATCTAACATAATTCAACGCGTTTCGAACATGTGCTGTTCATTTTCAAGCGTTAATACATACATACATACATAAAGAAATGTTACTTAAAAATAAACATTCTTAAACTAGATTAGTCTAGAACACTTCGTCCATTGTTTTTTAATTTTTTAAAGTAGCTCCTGGTGTGGCATTTGGGGGGAAGGAGGAGGGCAGTGAATATCTAGAAATCGAAATCAGTTATGTCTTCTGCTGGTTTTCTTCTTTGTTGTTGACTATGTATATTACAGCCTGTATCGGATGTAGATAGATTTGCATCAGTTATGTGTTACGAAAATAGTATGAAAGGCTTTTATATGATAGTTGATCACTTACAATTTCATTATCTTGCTGCTTCACTTGCATCACTGGTGTAATGGCGGAGCTGTTGATTGACATTACACTATAGCACATTATATTTTGTCACTGATTGCCACTGCACAAATTGCTTCGATGTTATACACACAACACAAGATGGCGGACTGTAGCATGTGAGTCTGTATCGATTATTGAGGTTTTGTATCGATATTCTTGGTTCTAGTCAATTATTTACGTTGACATTTCTTGAATCTATTGAGTTAGAACTGGCTTAAGACTTTTGAAGAATTTTGAGTTTTTGAATACGGTTATTTCATTAAGAATGTTATCTTCATGCTTTGTGTATGAAAATTTCCATTTGTTCCATGACATACATTCTTTTACTTCTTACTATTTTGTGTAAAATTTCGAGGTTGTCTTTGATTTTCAAAGGGTGGCCTGTGTCTTTAATGAGAGTTGCTACTGCTAATTTGTTATATTTATCAAGCCTGTAGCAGTCTAAATATTCTTTGAATCGGGTTCTGAAATTTCTGCCTGTTTGGCCGATATAATATTTATTACATTGGCTGCAGGTAATTTTGTAAATGCTAGATGCATTAAGACTTGTATCTGGTGGTTTTATATTGTGAATAAGCTTCATACTTAAGTCGTTGTTGGTGCTGAAGCTAATTTTTACTTCTGTGTTTTTGAATAGTTTTGCTAATTTGTCAGATACTATCCCAAGATATGGCATTTTTACATATTTGTCTGCTGGGGCACTCTCAGTTGTGGATGTAGTTTGATGTTGTTTGTTCAGTTTATTTTTTATCTGTTGTGACATGGTATTATTTAGAGAAGGGTCATATCCATTGTTTATTGTAGTATATGTTATGGTTTCTATTTCTTGTTGGGGTTCTGTGTGTTGAAGTGGAAATTTGTGTGCTCTGTACAGCATTGATCTATGAGCAGCTTTTTTGTGGGAGGAGGGATCTGTTGAGGAGTTTGGTATAGTGATGTCAGTGCCAGTAGGTTTTCTGTAAACATTGAAAGCTACCTTTTGGTTCTGTTTTGATGTACTTTAAAATATTAGAGACGTTTACATTCAGCAATATGCGACACACTACCTCATTACACTCGAACTGAGCCCCAGTGAAAATTAATAGACATTGTGGTATTCCATGAACCACGTAACCAGCTGTCTATAAGAGTTATTTCAATTGAGAATGTTTTATATGACGACGTGAGAGCAGGCCTGGGTCTCCCACAGGACCTGCCCACATGACAATGAGGTACGTGTGGTTCATTTTTTAAGGTTTTGTTTGATGTCTCGGTTTTAGTGTATTTCAGAGTGGTTTGGACACAGATTGTTTCTAAGTAATCACACAAACTCAATCTAATGACCTCTTTTAACACGAGTCAATTTAGTACTTGATTTTATTTAGTTATTCAGCAATATTCTACCTGTATTTTTGGATAGTCTTCTATGGATCCCCTAGTGTCAGTGTTGTATTTTAAATTCTTAGTTTGAAATGTATTGTTATTTTTAACAAATTTTCACTACCTTCGTCTCTATTCTATGATGACCTTACCGTTTAGCGCTCTGAAACACTAATCACATGACATCACCATGAACCATGCTAGTTCTTCCTCTGAACCGCACTGATCACAATGGGTGTTCTGTCAATACGACTTGTCCACCTCGAACTCAGGTCCAGGAAGTTCGCTATTTCAGCAGCCAAGGTCAACGTGCGTCCCTCACCCTTCTATATCACGACTAATCACTCTTCAGAAGTTAGTGTATTAACGGTTATAAGATATTATACTCAATTGTTGATTATAGTGTCATTTTCATCGAAACAACAGATAAGTTCATGAATGGCTCATTAAATGAATGCCTTCTCTGTTTTTTAATATTAAAGGCTTAAAATGTAGCCTAAACCCTCTCTAACTACATATAACAATTTTTACATTACACATGACTAGATGTTATAGTAACGTATGGTGTATCTCTGTAAATCTGTATTTGTCTTCACTGGTCTGGACTTATTTCCAAATGTTATTCTAGTGATTTATCAACTCTCCGTTTTCACTTTTTTTTCAGAACCCTGGCTATGCCGGTCGCAAAGAATTGCCGGAGAACTTGAAAATTCAGTTCCGCACAGTGGCTATGATGGTTCCAGACAGACAAATTATCATTCGGGTAAAGCTAGCCTCCTGTGGCTTCCTGGAAAACATCACTCTCGCCAGGAAATTCTACACGCTCTACAAGCTGTGTGAGGAGCAGCTCACCAAGCAGGTGCAGTGCTGCCATAAAAAAATCAACTAGTCTTGAAAATACATTAGCTTAAAAGTGTTATGCTACTCTCAAACATGTTTTTCACCCATTTAAATCTTGTAGTTTATGTAACTTCAAAGTCTCGATTAGAATTAATTCATCTATTTTTATTTTTTTTAATTCCTGAATAGGCAGTTCATAGCATCACCCTGTTTCCACTCTGCAGTATTCTTCCATTTCCCTTCATAAAGCAACCACTACTCGTACTACTAACAATTTTATGCAGTAAGGCGTTAGAAAATAAAGTATTTATACCAACGGTTCCAGTATTTTTTAAAGAGGGTTATCAGCGCTTCCATTTAATTTGTTGACAGCTAATCCATTCGGGAAAAGAAGTGGAGAGAATTTTCTGTTTCAAACCTTTCTACCTGACAGGTTGAGAGTCAGGTTCTATATAGTTTAAAGGTCACGCTCAGAGCCGTGCAATATGTACCAACTAATGCCTTTAAGGCTACAGAATTACCGAGTTTTTCTACAAAGGGCATACATATGTTATTCGGTATTAGGGATAATATCGAGGAACAAGAGATAGTTCTTTTGAAAGGCCATTAAACCAGCGGTTCAAAATACATAGGATGTCGAACATTTTAATGTAAGAAGTCCTTTGTATGTGGGATGTGTTTCAGTAATTCTAACATGAATGCAGGCCTTGAATAGCTTAACCATCACTATTACTCTAACTCCTCTTGCTATGTACCTCGTTATAGCACTAACGAGCAATTGAATTGTAAAATATTGTTATTGCCTTGTAGTATCATCAAAACAGTTATTTAATTTGGGAAAGTCTGTGAAATGAACACGGTAATAATCGCTGGAGAGTTGTAGAGAAATGTATATATCAATATGAATTTCTTTTCAATGTGATGTTTTTAAAAATCACTGTCGAACAGGTTCACTACGATTTCGGCCTTCGTAACATTCTCTCTGTACTCCGAACTCTGGGTGCGGCCAAGAGAACAAACTGCAAGGATTCGGAGAGTACAATCGTCATGAGAGTTCTTCGAGATATGAATCTTTCCAAGCTCATAGGTAAACACTGACCACATTCTATTTAGATAGTATTCAATTTTCCTTTATTGTTTGAGTCTGTTGTTACGATTTTTATGTTTTATGCTTCTACAATTTTCGCTTTTTTGATCAGAATGCCTATATTTTGGTTCATCTTATCGATCAGCAAAGCTCAGATGTTTATACTGAATGCTAGCTATGGTAAAGTGACTTTTACCTGTCTAACATAACAAAAAATCAGACAGTACATCTATACACCCAACACATTTCGTTAGAATACATTTACAAGGTCTACTTATTCGTTAGAATACATGTAGAAGGTCTACTTATTCGTTAGAATACATTTAGAAGGTCTACTTATTCGTTAGAATACATGTAGAAGGTCTACTTATTCGTTAGAATACATTTAGAAGGTCTACTTATTCGTTAGAATACATGTAGAAGGTCTACTTATTCGTTAGAATACATTTAGGAGGTCTACTTATTCGTTAGAATACATTTAGAAGGTCTACTTATTCGTTAGAATACATGTAGAAGGTCTACTTATTCGTTAGAATACATTTAGAAGGTCTACTTATTCGTTAGAATACATTTAGAAGGTCTACTTATTCGTTAGAATACATTTAGAAGGTCTACTTATTCGTTAGAATACATTTAGAAGGTCTACTTATTCGTTAGAATACATTTAGAAGGTCTACTTATTCGTTAGAATACATTTAGAAGGTCTACTTATTCGTTAGAATACATGTAGAAGGTCTACTTATTCGTTAGAATACATTTAGAAGGTCTACTTATTCGTTAGAATACATTTAGAAGGTCTACTTATTCGTTAGAATACATGTAGAAGGTCTACTTATTCGTTACAATACATTTAGAAGGTCTACTTATTCGTTAGAATACATTTAGAAGGTCTACTTATTCGTTAGAATACATTTAGAAGGTCTACTTATTCGTTAGAATACATTTAGAAGGTCTACTTATTCGTTAGAATACATGTAGAAGGTCTACATATTCGGTAGAATACATTTAGAAGGTCTACTTATTCGTTAGAATACATTTAGAAGGTCTACTTATTCGTTAGAATACATGTAGAAGGTCTACTTATTCGTTAGAATACATTTAGAAGGTCTACTTATTCGTTAGAATACATGTAGAAGGTCTACTTATTCGTTAGAATACATTTAGAAGGTCTACTTATTCGTTAGAATACATTTAGAAGGTCTACTTATTCGTTAGAATACATTTAGAAGGTCTACTTATTCGTTAGAATACATTTAGAAGGTCTACTTATTCGTTAGAATACATTTAGAAGGTCTACTTATTCGTTAGAATACATTTAGAAGGTCTACTTATTCGTTAGAATACATTTAGAAGGTCTACTTATTCGTTAGAATACATGTAGAAGGTCTACTTATTCGTTAGAATACATTTAGAAGGTCTACTTATTCGTTAGAATACATTTAGAAGGTCTACTTATTCGTTAGAATACATTTAGAAGGTCTACTTATTCGTTAGAATACATTTAGAAGGTCTACTTATTCGTTAGAATACATTTAGAAGGTCTACTTATTCGTTAGAATACATTTAGAAGGTCTACTTATTCGTTAGAATACATGTAGAAGGTCTACTTAAATAGCTTTTACCGGCCGGGGTGGCCGAGTGGTTCCAGGCCCTATAGTCTGGAACCCCGCGACCTCAACGGTCGGAGGTTCGAATCCTGCCTCGGGCATGGATGTGTGTGATGTCCTTAGGGTAGTTAGGTTTAAGTAGTTCTAAGTTCTAGGGGACTGATGACCTCAGAAGTTAAGTCCCATAGTGCTCAGAGCCATTTTTTTGAAATAGCTTTTTCTCAGTTCTTTGGATTTTATTGTTTAACTTTATCAACACGAAAAATAATTAGAAATTTATCGTTATACCAGTTGTCCCGAGTGGTCAGCCCTAATATTTGTTAAAATGTTGAAAGACATAGAAATAAAGTTTTTGGCAGGTCTGCAAAGCCTATAAACTTGGAAGAAAACGATAAATCCTTCAATAAAGTGGCAAATAGAAATGTTGTAACTTTTATTCATGTATCAAAAAACTCAACTCTACGCACTGCCGCTTTTTGAAATACTTATTTCAATATGTTTGACCGTTTATGAAATACGAGTATCACTTGTGTTGCGTTGAGTACATTTTACATTGCGTGCAAGTCCATTTAACTGAAGTTCTCCAGCGCTTCTACTTAATTAAGAGGCAATTAATACTGTTGTATATCGGAAATTAATTTAAACTGTTTTCGAAGGAATGAAGCAAAGACTTTAACGTCCAGTTGAACACGAGCCCGTTATAGACCGAACTTTAGTTCGGATTGGAGGGCGGGTGGAGAATGAAATTGGCCATGGTTCAGGAATCACCGCGGTATTCTCCTTAAGTAATTTAGGGAAGTATTTGAACCGCCGTCCTCACAAATTTTACTACTGTGCTACTTTGCTCACTATTTATTTTGAAAACGTTCATGTTAATCCAGTCGTAAGATGACCAATAGAAACTTTAATGGAGTGTTACTAACATTCTAGTTTTAGTTAAAAGAGCAGAAGTACAGTATAACTTCACTAATCCGTCCCCTACAAGACCGGGAGTATCGTCGGTTTGCAAAAATGTCGGATTATCAGAGAAACGCTTACTGATCCATAATATTACAATGCGGTACAGTAAATCTTAAATTTTCAGCTGGAAATACTATCCGAAATATTGTTCCATATTTAAACAGTAACTAAACGGAAAGAAAACGCTGACACACTAATAAATTTTACACGAAGATATAACGTACATGTACTGTAAAGGCCTGAGTTTCTCCTGCTGTATACAGTTTTCAAAAAACTTACGGGAATTCAGCCAGGCAGTATTAATAGGGATTGCTGATACATTACTTCCCATTAAAATTGCTACACCAAGAAGAAATGCAGATGATAAACGGGTATTCATTGGGCAAACATATTATACTAGAAGTGACAAGTGATTACATTTCCACGCAATTTGGGTGCATAGATCCTGAGAAATCAGTGCATAGAACAACCACCTATGGCCGTAATGACGGCCTTGATACGGCTGGACATTGAGTCAAACAGAGCTTGGATGGCGTGTACAGGTACAGCTGCCCATGCAGCTTCAACGCGATACCACACTTCATCAAGAGTAGTGAATGGCGTATTGTGACGAACCAGTTGCTCGGCCACCTTTGACCAGACGTTTTCAGTTGGTGAGAGATCTGGAGAACGTGCTGGCCAGGGCAGCAGTCGAACATTTTCTGTATCCAGAAAGGCTCGTACAGGACCTGCAACATGCGGTCGTGCATTATCCTGCTGAAATGTAGGGTTTCGCAGGCAAATTTAAAACCTCTGTTCTCGGACTAATGCAAGAAAGATAACACACACACACTCACTCACTAAACACTCGTGCCACCAAAGACTCTGGTCAGAGTCAGAGATATCGATAGTGAGACTACGAACTAGCAGGTGAGGTGGTCGGTGTGAATATCGTATCAGGAACTCAGCTGATTTCTTACGTCATGTGGAGCGACTGCGGTTAAATGACTCTGATATTTTAGTAAGTTCTGATGTGGTCTCTCTCTTCACTCGTGTTCGTCTGTCTGATTCGTTGCGGTTAATTGAGGCTAGGTTTGCTGCCGAAACCAATCTCTTGCGGCATGTGCTGAGATCCACCTACTTTTTGTTCAATAACCAGTATTACGAACAAACAGATAGAGTTGCGGTGGGTAGTCCGTTGTCTCCTGTGATTGCAAATTTGTTTATGGAAGACTTCGAGAAACGTGCATTGGAATCGGCGCCTTTGAAACCTACCTGTTTCTTCAGATATGTTGATGATATCTCTGTTGCTAAGCCTCATGGAAGGGAGAATTTGAATGCCTTTCCATTACATCTGAAGTCGATCCATCCGAACATTCGTTTTACGATGGAGGTGGAAGAGGATGGTTGCCTTCCCTTTCTTGACCTTTTGGTTAGGATAAAGGATGACGGATCATTAGGACATGCAGTTTACAGGAAACGTACTCACACCGACTTATATTTACAGGCAAATAGTTGTCACTATCCGGCTCAGCGTGAAAGGGTACTTCGTACCTTGGCACACAAGGCACATGCCATTTCCGACACTGAGATTTTGCCAGCTGAGCTGTCCCATCTTGAAGCTAAGTTTCGTCAAAATGGTTATAGTGAAAACCAGATTGAACGTGCGTCGCGCTATCGACTAAGTGTGCATTGGGTGATTGATGATAATACTGAGTCGACACCTAAGTTTACTGCCTTTTTGCCTTACGTAGGAAGCACTTCCAACAAGTTCGGTCGTATTTTACGGAAATACGATGTGAAATGTGTTTGCCGACCTCCATCTAAAATTAGAGTGCTTTTGGGTTCCGTTAAGGATGATCGTGGTTTGCGTAAGGCGGGTGTATATCGCATCCCTTGTAGCTGTCGCATGGCATATATTGGCCAAACTATCAGGACCGTGGACGATCGATGTACTGAGCATAAACGGCACACACGATTACAGCAGCCAACTAGATCCGCCATGCCGAACATTCCTTGAATACTGGTCACCCTATGTTACACAACAACACAGAGATATGGGCATGCACGTTCAGCTAGAGCAACCTTGTAAACAGAGATGGAGGCTTTTGTCTAAACTCTGGAATCCTGTTCTCTCCCTTGTTCAAAAACAGAGAGACAGAGTCAGCGTACCTCACCTGCTAGTTCGTAGTTCAAATGGTTCAAATGGCTCTGAGCACTATGGGACTCAACTTCTGAGGTCATTAGTCCCATAGAACTTAGAAATAGTTAAACCTAACTAATCTAAGGACATCACACACATCCATGCCCGAGGCAGGATTCGAACCTGCGACCGTAGCGGTCTCGCGGTTCCAGACTGCAGCGCCTAGAACCGCAGGGCCACGTCGGCCGGCGCTAGTTCGTAGTATCACTATCAATATCTCTGACTTTGGTCATCTTTAGTGGCACTGGTCTTCAGTGTGTGTGTTACCTTTCCTGCATTAGTCCGAGAACCGAGGTTTTAAATTTGCCTGTACATCGCCTGTCCGTTGCAGTTTGCCTTGAAAATGGCGGGGTGTGCTCCCGCCGAAATATCGGCGGTCACTGTTAATACTACCTGGCTCAATTCCCGTAAGTTGTTTGAAAAATGAACTGTAAAATACGTATGTATCGTACGGTAAGATACTGGTACACGAGTGAAAGTTTAACATCTGCACATACGTTAATACAATACCGCACTGACACACAATTGATATGCCCTGTTTAAAACATGAGAAATCACACGGTAAAAAAATGTTCTGTTCTTCAGTGGGATGAAAAATGTCTGCAATGTTCTTTTGCTTAGCAGACGGCGGCCTTGGTTTTGCCGGATGTTCCACCATTTCCTGAACCACAAAATGTCTGCTGGGTAGACGTGGAGCTTTGTACAATGTACTGTGGGGGACTGATGACCTTAGCTGTTTAGTCCCCATTAAACATCCCAACTACCACCACCACCACAATATACTGAAAGGCTATATCAATCATATTGTCTTCGTTGTCATCATCTTTTTCGTTCTCATGACTTGTTCGAGTTACAGCGTCAGTGATTTGGGTAGCTAATTCTGTTTTCGTTGTACATTCAATGTCAGCTGCACTGACACAGTCACTCATGTGACTGGGCTCAACTCCGGTCCTAAAGACAGTGTCATATGTTTTCGTTTATTTATAAATTAATTTTGCACACTCTACGAAGTGCGCTGTCAGTAATTTATAAAACAAATGCGTGCACAATAACACTTAAGCTGAGCGAACTATCGCATGCAGTAACCGTCGACTGATGATCCATATCACAGACAAAGAGTCATCGACAAGTCCAGCAGGCCGTGTATGTGAACACCAGGAATGGGACTGTCGGACAAAGGGAGGACTCAGTTCATCCCAAGCCGGGTTAGCCAAGTTCTACTGTACGTTGTCTGTACAGGCCGAAGGGGAAAAAAAATAATATTGTTGGTCGGTGTGGCAATATGTTAACGGAATGTTACATAATCGATCAAATTCTTATCGGCTCTTAAGCTGAATCAAACTGTCATCTGCACACAATACTTCCGCGGTCCATAAGGCCGCCATCATCAGGTGAATAAAGCTAAGCCGTTTTCGCCGATAACTGATCCAAACCGTGAACGACGGAACCTTCATATGCAGCGAAAATACGAAAGCGCATGCGCTGAGGTAACGCGCAAACGCTGAAAAGTTGCTGCTGCCCCCTGGCGCAAGAAGAGTTGAGCTGCTCCAGTGGTGAATACTGTCAAAAAACAATGTATCCTTAAAGATCAATACTCACAGCCGGCCGATTCAGATGCTGTTGTTTCTTCACACCTGATAAAACAGGATTCCAATTTTTACTTGGCGGGTATCCATTGTCAAGGTTAATGATATTATCTGTTAGTGTGATTTCGACGCGCTGAAGACCTTGCTGTCGTGCGCCCAAAACCCCTCTACTACTACTACTACTCTGATTTCGACAGATTCTTTTAAAACACAATCCCAGTGACTCGAGGCGTTTTCAACTACTTGTGCCTCATTGTATAGCATCCTATGTCCCTCTGTAAGACAGTGCTCAGCCACACAAATTAGTCACGTTGTAATATGACGTTGAACACATCTGTCATTGACGGCACGAAGAGTTTGACCAATGTACATTTTAGCGCATTCACATTGTGTTTCGTAAACGCCAGGCTTCCTCAAACCTAAATCATCCTTAACAGAGCCAAGAAGTGCTCTAACCTTAGCTGGTGGACGGAATACACATCCGATTTCACGTTTATGCAAAACGCTAGCTATCTTGGGAGACACGTTCCCAGCATATGGAAGAAAGCCACAGAACTGTTTTCAGCTGTTTAAGGCAATGGTCCAAATTCAAATATACGTCGAATCTGTCTGTCCGTATAGCCGTTATGATTAAACTAGTCCTTAAGATGTTGCAGCTCTTGTGGTAAATTCTCAGCATCAGAGATATGAATATGCATAATTTTTGTTGAATGAAGTTGCAATATCTATATAACAAAGCTATTAACATGACGGCCTCTAATGGTAAGTTCCAGGTGTCGAGTAAGTGTTTATTGCTGGCTGACATGTGCATTCTACAAATTTATGACAAAATTTACTTTTCCAAAATAAGGCTAGTGTCATGCAACGCACAGAGACTGGTAAATAATGGTAACGGATGCACTTCTTTTTAAATACGCTACTGTGGTCACATTACACACTTCCATCTCTTACGTTGTCATGAACTATACTGAAAAAAATGAGATTTTTGGAACCTTTCCTAATGTTGAAACAGACATTCAATCACGACTATTACACAGTGATATTACCTCCACAGTAGCACAATGTTAATGTTGCGCTATGGTATAATGTTAGCACACTAAACTCTTAGCCTACTCTGTGTTAAAACTGAAAGCAATTATACTGAAGCACTAGCTATCATCTCATGAATAATTACTCCTCCTTTGAAATCAGATGCATGGAAGTAATCAGCTTCGACATATTTGCTCTACTTTACAATAGTGGTCAACTATATTATTCTTGAAACTCTTAGATAACAGTATATACCAACTATTTAACTAAATTCATTATTCAGGAATTCATTCTGGTTTAGAATTGTGCGTAGGTGTAGGAATCAATCGGTATATGTTGTGTCAAAGTAGTACGATCATCTATTTATTTTTATATAGATTCCCATCATTCAAAATGACTGACACTGTTCTCTTTTATGGTTGATATATGGACCTCTGCGCCGCTAGATCCGTATTCTTTATGCGTATGTCCGCGTCTGACTTTCCTTTATTACTACACAACATAGTTCACACCTCAGTTATTACCTTGACACAGTTACTGGGGATTTATCCTTCGAAAATACGCACTTGACTTCTCTCTCCCACATCTGCACCTTTAATTTCCAAAGCCCAGGAAGTTATCAATGAAACAGAAAGCTTCATAGGTCTCCTTCAGTTGTGACAACATTACTATACTAAAAACCATAAAATAAGTTAGGTATAAAATCCAGCTGTGTTAGCATCACATCCTGTATAAAATCAACTGTCCAGTGCAACAGTCCTATGTTGTGTTTTGCAGACGAAGACGAGCCTCTGTTCATCTCTCTGGTAGCGGACTTGTTCCCCAACCAAGCGCTTGAGAAGACGTCGTACCCAGATCTCGAAAGCGCGATTGCCGAGCAGGTAGAGGAAGCTGGACTCATTTTCCATCCACCTTGGGTTCTCAAGCTCATACAGGTATGTCTCCTAACAAACTGCACTGTTGGCATCAGTCAATTGCATTTCATTTGCATTCGTCTGAGAAAATGCCTTTTACAAGCATAGTTACATATAATAATTAGCACTGTACCTTTCGGGAGATTATATTTATCTTTTATGGAGAACTCAACATGTAACATATTTGCAATTAACGCCTTCTTTTTGTTGTGTGCCAGACAGTGTTGGACTGCGCATTGCTAAGTCTTGTTTAGAGGTTTTTTGGATATAGAACTAAAATTTTTGTTGGTTCCAGGAGCAATACTTTTCTTAATTTTTTAACAACATAAAAACAATTTATGCAATTCATATTTTTGCATACATTAAGTATTTCACAAGAACAAAAAGTTTCAGGTTCATACAGAAGCGTTTCTTCAGGAAATAAGAGCAATGAACTTCTAGCATTTTCCACTACTTCAGCCCCTGGATCAATACATCGGACACAAACTTTTACAACTGCTTCACATTTTTCACCTATTAGAACACTCAAAGTAGCTAGGTGACTTTAAATCTTTATTGATATTTAAGAGAAGTGAACATCTGCGAGACTCAACTTTAAAACAAGCTATGGCGAAAATACCCTGCCAACTACACTCCTGGAAATTGAAATAAGAACACCGTGAATTCATTGTCCCAGGAAGGGGAAACTTTATTGACACATTCCTGGGGTCAGATACATCACATGATCACACTGACAGAACCACAGGCACATAGACACAGGCAACAGAGCATGCACAATGTCGGCACTAGTACAGTGTATATCCACCTTTCGCAGCAATGCAGGCTGCTATTCTCCCATGGAGACGATCATAGAGATGCTGGATGTAGTCCTGTGGAACGGCTTGCTATGCCATTTCCACCTGGCGCCTCAGTTGGACCAGCGTTCGTGCTGGACGTGCAGACCGCGTGAGACGACGCTTCATCCAGTCCCAAACATGCTCAATGGGGGACAGATCCGGAGATCTTACTGGCCAGGGTAGTTGACTTACACCTTCTAGAGCACGTTGGGTGGCACGGGATACATGCGGACGTGCATTGTCCTGTTGGAACAGCAAGTTCCCTTGCCGGTCTAGGAATGATAGAACGATGGGTTCGATGACGGTTTGGATGTACCGTGCACTATTCAGTGTCCCCTCGACGATCACCAGAGGTGTACGGCCAGTGTAGGAGATCACTCCCCACACCATGATGCCGGGTGTTGGCCCTGTGTGCCTCGGTCGTATGCAGTCCTGATTGTGGCGCTCACCTGCACGGCGCCAAACACGCATACGACCATCATTGGCACCAAGGCAGAAGCGACTCTCATCGCTGAAGACGACACGTCTCCATTCGTCCCTCCATTCACGCCTGTCGCGACACCACTGGAGGCGGGCTGCACGATGTTGGGGCGTGAGCAGAAGACGGCCTAACGGTGTGCGGGACCGTAGCCCAGCTTCATGGAGACGGTTGCGAATGGTCCTCGCCGATACCCCAGGAGCAACAGTGTCCCTAATTTGCTGGGAAGTGGCGGTGCGGTCCCCTACGGCACTGCGTAGGATCCTACGGTCTTGGCAGCAGACTTTCCAGTAGTTGCATGGGCAACTATCTGGATAATTGACTAATCTGGCTTTGTAACTCCAAACAAAACGGCCTTGCTGTGTTGATACAGCGAACGGCTGAAAGCAAGTGGAAACTACAGCCGTCAATTTTCCCGACGGCATGTACCTCTATTGTATGGTTAAATGATGATGGCATGATCTTCCTTACATATTCTGGAAGTAAAACAGTCACCCATTCGGATCTCCAAGCGGGGACTACTCAGGAGTATATCGTTATCAGGAGAAACAAACCTGGCGTTCTACGTATCAGAGTGTGGAGTGTTATATCCCTTAATCGGCCACGTAGCTTACAAAATTTAAAGAGAGAAATGGATAGGTTGAAGTTAGATATAGTGGGCATAAGTGAACTTCGATGACAGGAGGAACAGATCGTCCGGTCAGGTGACTACAGAGTTATAAATATAAAGTCAAATTGTGGTAAAGCAGGAGTGGGTTCAATAATGAATAAGAAAATAGGAATTCGGGTAAGCTACTACGAACAGCATAGTGAACGCATTATCGTAAACAAGATAGACACGAAACCCACGCCTACCACAGTAGTACAAGTCTACATGCCAACTAGCTCCGCAGACGATGAAGAGATTGAAGAAATGTATGATGAGATAAATTAAATTACTCAGATAGTTAAGGGAGACGAAAATTTAATTGCGATGGGGAACTGGTATTCGATAGTAGGAGAAGGAAGAGAAAGAAAATTAGTAGGTGAATAAGGGACTGATAGAGAGGAATGAAAGTCGAAGCCGTCTGGTAGAATTTTACACAGAGTATAATTTAATCATCGCGAGCGCCTGGTTTAGGAATCGGAAACAAGGCTGTATACGTGGTAGAGGCACGGAGGCACCAAAAGGTTTCAGACTGATTATGTAATGGTTAGACAGAGATCTGGACCAGATTTTAAATTCTAAGACATTTCCAGGGGCAGATGTGGACTCTGACCACAATTTGTTGGTAATGAACCATATATTAAAACTGAAGAAATCGGAGAGGGATAGGAAATTAAGAAGATGGAACCTGGATAAGTGGAAAGGACGAGAGTTTGCTAGGAGTTTTAGAGGAAACATTAGGCAATGTTTGACTAGAAGAGGGGAAAGGAATACAGTAGAAGACGAATGAGTAGCTTTAAGAGAGGAAAGAGTGAAGGCATCAGAGGATCAACTAGGCAAAAAGACAAGGTCTAGTAGAAATGCTTGGATAACACAAGAGATATTGAATTAAATTGATGAAAGGAAAAAAATTAAAAATGTAGCAGGTATAAGGGAACACAGTCGTTTGAAATATAAGATGGAATGAAGTGCAAAATTGCCAATCAGGAATGACTAGAAGACAAAGGTAAGGATTTAGAAACATATTTCACTAGGAAACGATAGATACCGCTTATAGGAAAATTAAAGAGGCCTTTGGGGAAAGGACTAGCAGTTGTAAGAATATCAAGAGCTCAGTTGGTAAATCAGTCGTAAGCAAAGAAGGGAAAACTGAAAGATGAAAGAAGTACATATACAAGGGAGATTAATTCTGAAGCAAAATTATAGAAGGGGAAGTCGACGTAGATGTAGATGAGATGGAAATATGATACTCCGAGAAGAATCTGACAGAGCCCCGTGGATAGACAATATTTCGTCAGACGCACTTTTAACGTTGGCAGAACCAGCCATGACAAAGCTCTTCCACCTGGTGTGCAAGATGTATGAGACACGTGAAACACCCTCAGACTTCAAGAATAATAATAATTATTATTATTATTTAAATTCCAAAGGAAGCAGGTGCGAAAAACTGTGAATATTATCTAACTATCACTTTAACAAGTCATGGCTGCAAAATACTAACACGAATTCATTATAGAAGAATGGAAAAACTGGTAGAGGTCGACCTCGTGGAAGGTCATTTTGGCCGGAGAAAAGTAGCAACACGCGAGGCATTACTGATCCTATGACTTACCTTAAAATGCGTCTAAGCACTATGAGACTTAACATCTGAGGTCATCAGTCCCCTAGACTTAGAACTACTTAAACCTAACTAACCTAAGGACATCACATACATCCATGCCCGAGGCAGGATTCGAACCTGCGACCGTAGCAGCAGCGCGGTTCCGGACTGAAGCGCCTAGAAACGCTCGGCCACAGCTATGCAATAGAGTGGGCAAGAGGAATGTGGGTAGGTAACGTAGAAGATGGATCAGAGCGTGACACCAAAAGATCAAGCCGCATAATACTTGACTCGCAAAAGAAGAGGAATAATAACACAGAAACATATTTCTCTAGAAAAAGAAACAAGCAACTATAGTTGGAGTCACGAACGATGATGGTCGAGTTTTGGATTGTTCTGCGCACCTGCGTCACGTATTCTCCAACAGCCAATGAGCACTCGTGTTCTGAGCGCTCTGCGGTGAATGCCGCAGCTAATGCGAGCATTACACATGGTCGTAGTGAGATGTTTAGTGAATTTCGATTCCATTTGTTGCGAGTTGTCATCGCTGATTGTGGTGGTAAGTGATAAATTCTGCATAAGCAAGCAAAAGACATAGTATGCAAAATATGCGCGTTCTTCAAACGGAAAGCTTTTACGCATGCGCGTACCGCAACTGTCGCTTGGAATCGTCAACAATGCAATCCCCGTGCCTGCCCTGACATGCGTGAACCGCTATGGTTCGTGGATCAGACTATAGACGATCAGAAGGATAATTCTGAGTAATTTGCTTAATGACAGACATAAATTTACAATGGAAATAGGCAACTATAATACACCATCCTTCATATTAACATTTAGTACGAGTAAAGGATGCTCCGGTACGTCGGTATGCAAAGTGGATTATAATTTAGTTCAACAAGCAAGTAGTTTTCCAATAAGACAAATTAAAAGTTTATAATCTAACACCGACAGAACGTTTAAGGTGTATGACGACTGTTCTTATATAACAATTTTCTTCCAGCAGTCTCCATAACTGTATTTAGAGACAAGGAGCACTCGCAATGTGAAATCATTTGCACAGCAGCAACATTGCACCATCTTCGCATCGCATCACACATTACTTTAACACACAAACATTTTTAATTTTTGTGTGCTGCGCAGTTGTACGAGACACAGCGGGTGCGCCACGGAATTATGACTCTGGGTCCAGCAGGCGCTGGCAAAACCGCATGCATACACACGCTGATGAAAGCGCTCACCGCCATGGGACAGTTTCACAGGTATTCCGCAGTTATTTTACACTTTTGCAGTAATATTATAATCGTGAAAGACTGTATCCAAGTATTGACTCCCCGAGGGTAGGTAGCGTGTAAACCATCTCTCTCCAACTGCATACGTAATCCAGTAACTAGCGTCTTGCACAGATGCATTCTTTTTTTTTTGCGCAATATTTTTTTTTTCTAGATAGCCCTCTTTCTCACTTCATTTGAAGCGAGGTGGCAGTTTGGTTAAACGTATGTGTACGTATTCTGGAGAAGCGTGTTTTAAATTTCCATCCATTCATCCAGATTTTAGTTTACGCATTCAATGGCGCACGACAGACTTTCTTTCACATGCTCGTCCGGCAGACCATTTGCCCCACTGACTTCGGGACGCCAAGCTCTGACTTTCCTTATTTTTTCTATATCGTTCATTCGTGTATCATTGACACAATCTCGTCTAGTTCCTCATCACGTAATCTAACAGTCTCATAACTTTTTTGCCTTCTAAGGCGCAGTGTACATTTTCATTACTACTCCCTCCTATTTTGCCGTTTCTTGTTTTCCGTTGTGCTTGTTGTTTATATTCTAAGTGAGATGTGGGCGTTAGAGAGTGTGTGTGTGAGAGTTCCTAATGGACCAAACTGCTGAGGTCATCGGTCCCTAGACTTATGCACTACTTAAGCTAACTTAAACTAACTTAAGCTAAGAATAACACACACACCCAAGCCCGAGGGAGGAATCAGATCTCCGGCTGGAGCAGCCGTTCAATACGTGACATGACTCCTCAAACCGCCCGGCAACTCCGCGCGACAGGCATTACATTCAGATTACGTTGGAGATGTAAGTAGAGCGCAAGGCAAAACGTCATAGAGGCACTTTATGTGCAGCTTCAATGGGCAAAAGAATGTTGGGACACTGCGCAGCGCTGCTGCAGTTGGCCAACGAATAGGATACCCATCCTCCACACCTACTTCGAGTATTTAAATGTTCACTGTAAGGGAGAAAAGACACGACGCACCACGAAGTAATTAAACGAATGGGATGGAAATCGGCAGATGTGATGTACATGTACATAAAAACAAATTAATAAAATTTCAGAAAATTTGGATGATTTATTCAAGAGAAAGAGCTCCACAAAAACTGAGCAAGTCAGTAACGCGTTGGTCCACTTCTAACCCTTATGCAATCAATTGTTCGGCTTGCCATTGATTGATAGAGTTGTTGGATGTCCTCCTCAGGGATATGTTGACAGAGTCTGTCGAATGGGTGATCTTCAAAACCGCGAGCTGGTTGGAGGGCCCTGCCTATAATGTTCCAAACGTTCTCGATTGGAGACAGATTTGGCGACCTCGCTGGCCAAAGAAGGATTTTGCAAGCACGAAAACAAACGGTAGAAGCTCTCACAGTGTGCGGAACGGCATTATCTTGCTGAAATGTAAGCCAGCCGTAGAATATCGTCGACGCACCACTGTGCTGTTAGTGTGCCTGGATGACAACCAAAGGATGTCCTTCTATGAAAAGAAATGGCACCCAAGACCATCACTCCTGGATGTCGGGCCATTTGGCCAGTTGGACAATGTTTGGCACGGTATCCCTCTGGAGGACATCCAACAACTGTGTCACAAAATTTCATCCCGAATAACTGCTTGTATAAGGACCAGAGGTGGACCAACGCGTTACTGGCTTGTTCAATTTATGAAGCTCTTTCTCTTGAGTAAATCAGTCAGTTTTTCTGAAGTTGTGATCATTTCTTTGTCTGCACAGGTACATCACATCTACCGATTTCCATCACATTCGGGTAATTCCTTCGTTGTGTGTTTCTTTTTGTCTTCTAGTGTATTGCTGTATCTCGACGGAAGCTTAATACTGCCAGTACTGCACACGCTCTTTCGTCGCTGCTATATGATGAAACGATGCCACGTCCTTTTATTAGAGTAGATTAGGTACAACAGCATTGGTTCGTTCCACTAGCTCTGTCCTGAACATCGGGCTGCTCTCGTCACACAGAGCCACGCCACAAGAACTGGAGCCTCAAAGGAATGTATTAAGTTTTAGGATTTTTTGCGCATCTGAGGCGCAGTGTAACGACTCCATAGTAATAAGTATAAAACCTTCTCTCAGACTTGTAAATGTGGAAGAGAGCTACCGGAGTACCCTTAAAGTTCAGATTCAGCCGTGAATGTGCCCAGATATCCTAGTGGATATAGTTTTTGCGTAAATAACAAGAGCCCTGGTTTAGTTCCCAGTCCGGCGCACACTTTTAACCACCATAAAGAGTGCTTGAAAGAAGAAACACTGACATTGGAGGTAAAAGAGTATTAACATTCATTGCTGCATTTATGCTCACAGAATCCCGAAATCAAGGTACTTACTTTTGTCGGCACAGCTCTTGTACACCAATCATGTTTCTATAACATTTAGAATTGTAAATCTGCTACGTGTCGAAACTGCGTGCTAGAACTTCATAATCCAGTCGTTATGAACGATAGATGTATTAATGGCAAAGACAGTTGCAACATTGCTTTACTTAGCCTCGCTGTTTACTCCCATAGATACGTGCTAAGAAGAACACAATTCCATAGATATTAGCACGTAAATAATTGTTAGAGGTAGATAAGTTTGCCTTGGACGCCTGTGGAGGTCCTGATATACACGCTGCGTGGTCATCAGCGCAATTTACACAGAATTCCGGAAGCGTGACTCTTGCTTCATAGGGTGCTTTGCCCCATTTGCCATTCGTTGCATGCCCATTGCACGCTAGAGTTGTGTGGCGATATCGCTGACACTTAACACATCTCAGGAAGTTTGGGATACATGGCCGTACTTTTTAGTCGGGGGAAACACGCCTTATTAAATTCTGCCAGATGCTATAAATTGATTTAAATTTGAAAATAGATAGTAGTCAAGCCTGTTAGTTGTCACTGATATGTATAAACTATGTTTGGTTGTATGATCATGAAACCAATAGCCAATATAAATAAAGAATAGGTTCTGAAAGTCAAAAGCTACAATAAATGCTTCCCTGCTACAACAGGGCATTCCTCAACTATTTGCTCTGTTATACATTCCAGTGCTCATCATCATCATCATCATCATCATCATAATCCTAGTGCTTTCTGAATATAAAAGGAAGATATCTTTTCGAACGTCCTCTTTCTCTTCTAACAACTATAAATACGTGTTTATCCAGATGTACCCTGTTACCATCCATATTTCTGTCCGCCCCCGGTAGCTGAATGGTTAGCGTGACGGATTGTCAATCCTCTGGGCCGGGGAATTTTCTGCGCCCAGGGACTGGGTGTTGTGCTGTACTCATCCTATCATCCTCAATGACTGCAGTTCGCCGAAGTGGCGTCAAATTAAAAGATCGGCACCCGACGAACGGCCTGTCCGGCGTGGGGCCCTAGCCATACGATTAAATAAATAAATCAATATTTTTATTTATTTAACCTGGCAAGATTAGGGCCATCAGACCCTCTCTTACATCTAACCAGGCATTCTACTTATTTTACATTCATATTTTTTAGTAGGCATGTTAAACTACATCTAATACAAAAAGTGAGATAAACAATTAGAAAGGTACACCTGGAAAAACACATTATTGAAGAGAAAGATTTTAGATAGGAGTGCTGGCAGCAGGGAGTATGAGCGAGACTCATGGTGAAGGGAGGAGAAGAATAGAGAGACATAATTAAACATAATTAAGGAAATATAAAGGAAAAGAAGACTACGTGGCTAATAGAGATAGATGAAGAGGAGCAAGATAGGAGACGCTAGCTTTGCTATTTGACAGATGAGAGGATTAGCCTTGCACATTAATTTTGTGGAGAATTTTATGAGGATGATAATAGGAAATGCTTCAACTTCTTCTTAAAAGCAACAGGAGATTGTATTTTCCTCAAGGTAAGGGGAAGTTTGTTCCGGGGGCGGACAGCGGCAACTGAGGAGTTTTCAAAAGTTTTTGTTTTGTGAGTGGGCACAGTTAGGATACCAGATAAGAGTGACCTCGTGTTTCGATTATGATGGCATGACAGGTTTTTAATCTCTGAAGCTAGGTACTGGGGTGCCTGCGCGACGAGGAGTCGGTGAAGTAGACATAGAGTGTGGTAGTCACGCAGTTTGTCCGGCCGCAGCCACCCTAGCTCGGAGTATGAAGCACTAACATGATCATATCGGCGAATGTTGCAGGTGTAACGCACACAGGCATTCATGGTTAGCTCTAGCCGTCTTTTGTGATATTGCTCATCGTCACTGTTGACTACTCATGAGGACTAACCCGCAGAGATGTATATGGTGGTTGAATGGTCAGCCCGACCCACTGGAGGATTTTTATCTCTATAATTCATGATCCCTCTCGGTCCTATGAGCCGCTTAGAAAATAGGGGCGAGCCGGACAGAGCTCCTCTTGCCTGGTTAATCCTTGCAGACTGCAGGTGAAGTGCAGCAAGTTCCCCTGAGGTTACCTGCTAGCGATTGTTTCACGTCAGCAGCTATCCATCTCATTCTTGAGACTGAGGTTTTCTTAAAAAACACTCAGTCATGATCGACGTTCTCTGCGACACACAAAGCTCCACCGACGCACCGCACGGTGGTCGCTGAAGCATGCCCAGAGCTCACAGTTACAGATTATTGGCGGTGCTCACTAGTTCCCAGGTCAGCAAACCTGGGCTCTCGAGACCCGTACCCAGCCGCAGAAGACTGAGCTCGCCATTTTCTACCACCTTGGAGCCACGAGTGGCTTATCGGAGATCATGGACGCGAGGGGTAGACGGGTTATGAAAATGGGGTACTTTACTTTTCCTGATATGCCTGAAAGTCACTCAATCGTCCGTCTCAATCAGTGTGTAGAGATCTGGAATCAATTGAACGTACAGTAAAATACGACCAAGTTGCATGTTTCAAATCCAAGTGGAAATAGAGTATGAAAATGTCGTAAAATCTCAAAAATACATCTGTTGGTGGACTTAACAGC
Organism: Schistocerca gregaria; assembly: GCF_023897955.1. NCBI lineage: Eukaryota > Metazoa > Arthropoda > Insecta > Orthoptera > Acrididae > Schistocerca > Schistocerca gregaria. Next base: position 816,226,328 of record NC_064931.1, on the reverse strand, counting down.
TTAAGTTGACGATGTGTCGTCGAGAAGGCGCTGAATCAGAATAAAAGAAGAAATCATATTAAGTAGGTTTCTTTCCCGACTCAGTACTTGAAATTCATACCCGTTTATTTCTTGAGCACTTGTTCTAGAGTCCTGAGCGTAACTTAAAAATTGTCTTAATTATTCTCCTTCTGCATAGACTTACAGTGGCATTGTGCCAAAGAGGAGAATTATCATGCTATCACACATTTCATTTCCGCATCGTTCTCGCTGTTACAAGTGTATAGGCTATAAGCATGTATAGCCTAAAAACAAGATTTCGATAAACAATGAAAACCTATGAAAGCCTCTATTAAATATATCATTTTATGTATTCGATCTTAATAATTGCAATATACTATACAGAGAATTGGAAAACAGTGTGTTACTTGATATTTTATTTTGATATATAAGCTTATTTTGGCTTTATTGCTTGCGTCGTAGATGGACTTATGTCAGCTCTGAGTAAACCATTATGGCTGTCTATAACTGTAGAAAATATCTTTGAGTAGACAACTAGCTGTCAAATTCGAAATCCTATAACGGCCAGTTAGTAGAAACTTATTATAATACACGTGCAATAGCAGAGTATCGACTAACTTTAAAACGTTGCTGAAAATAATACCACAACCAATAAGTATCGACAGTAATAATGGTTTACTCATAGTTGACACTTTCACCTACAACGTCAGAACACGTAATGGTGAAGACAATAAAGCCGAAATAAGCTAATATACTAAAATAAAATACCAAACAAACAGCATACTCTTTTCCAATTCTCTGCATAATGTCCTACTGTGCCATAATATTTTCTGCAGGTCCCGCAATAAAGAAAAAATTTTAATATAGTGTCTGATTCTTAATTTGCGAACAGCATTAATATGTCAGTTCCATCTAGTATGTATGTAATTTCCTGCAAGTTAATATCTGCACACACTGTTTTTAATTTTACTTTATTATTTAGAAATGATAATACATCTGTGTTAAATTCATGAGCGTTTCAATATTGATACCTAAGTCCTAAAATGCCGAACTGAAAATAATAAAATGTAAGAAACAAACTAATTAGAACACTGTTCATTCCCCACTCAATATTGAGACACAGGTTTTTCCAATACAAGTTGAGTTAAATATGTCTTGTAATAGTTTAATTTTTATTGATACAGGGAAATGCGGATGAACCCGAAAGCAATCACAGCCTCACAGATGTTTGGTCGCTTGGACGTAGCAACAAATGATTGGACAGATGGAATTTTTTCAGCAATGTGGCGGAAGACGCTTAAACTGAAAAAAGGTACGAAATTCCACCTTTCTTAATGTGCTACCAACGCGAGAGTTATACAGCCAGATTAGCATCGCAGTCGAAGGAGACAAAGTCAGTAGCTATTCGTGGAAAACAAAGAGTAAATTAGTGCATTATTATCAGCGTAGATGAGTTTTTAGATATTCAGTAGACAAGGTGAAATAGAATTTACTCAGTTGTGCAGTTTCATTCCTCATAAATTTGTCGATAAATGAACTCCTCCGACTAGTAGACTCGAAAAAGATTATAATGCGAACTTTCGATACTCTAGCCAAATTGTTTGGAAAGGACCTGCTCGATTTAGTTTCCTACTGGTCGTGACTAACATTTAGCACAAATCTCTATTTCTTGTTCAGAGGTTACGACCCCTCTACACACGTATAACACGAACTCACATTTTAGGGCAAGCTGGGAAACACGACCGCATTATACACTCCTGGAAATGGAAAACAGAACACATTGACACCGGTGTGTCAGACCCACCATACTTGCTCCGGACACTGCGAGAGGGCTGTACAAGCAATGATCACACGCACGGCACAGCGGACACACCAGGAACCGCGGTGTTGGCTGTCGACTGGCGCTAGCTGCGCAGCATTTGTGCACCGCCGCCGTCAGTGTCAGCCAGTTTGCCGTGGCATACGGAGCTCCATCGCAGTCTTTAACACTGGTAGCATGACGCGACAGCGTGGACGTGAACCGTATGTGCAGTTGACGGACTTTGAGCGAGGGCGTATAGTGGGCATGCGGGAGGCCGGGTGGACGTACCGCCGAATTGCTCAACACGTGGGGCGTGAGGTCTCCACAGTACATCGATGTTGTCGCCAGTGGTCGGCGGAAGGTGCACGTGCCCGTCGACCTGGGACCGGACCGCAGCGACGCACGGATGCACGCCAAGGCCGTAGGATCCTACGCAGTGCCGTAGGGGACCGCACCGCCACTTCCCAGCAAATTAGGGACACTGTTGCTCCTGGGGTATCGGCGAGGACCATTCGCAACCGTCTCCATGAAGCTGGGCTACGGTCCCGCACACCGTTAGGCCGTCTTCCGCTCACGCCCCAACATCGTGCAGCCCGCCTCCAGTGGTGTCGCGACAGGCGTGAATGGAGGGACGAATGGAGACGTGTCGTCTTCAGCGATGCGAGTCGCTTCTGCCTTGGTGTCAATGATGGTCGTAAGCGTGTTTGGCGCCGTGCAGGTGAGCGCCACAATCAGGACTGCATACGACTGAGGCACACAGGGCCAACACCCGGCATCATGGTGTGGGGAGCGATCTCCTACACTGGCCGTACACCTCTGGTGATCGTCGAGGGGACACTGAATAGTGCACGGTACATCAAAACCGTCATCGAACCCATCGTTCTACCATTCCTAGACCGGAAAGGGAACTTGCTGTTCCAACAGGACAATGCACGTCCGCATGTATCCCGTGCCACCCAACGTGCCCTAGAAGGTGTAATTCAACTACCCTGGCCAGTAAGATCTCCGGATCTGTCCCCCATTGAGCATGTTTGGGACTGGATGAAGCGTCGTCTCACGCGGTCTGCACGTCCAGCACGAACGCTGGTCCAACTGAGGCACCAGGTGGAAATGGCATGGCAAGCCGTTCCACAGGACTACATCCAGCATCTCTACGATCGTCTCCATGGGAGAATAGCAGCCTGCATTGCTGCGAAAGGTGGATACACACTGTACTAGTGCCGACATTGTGCATGCTCTGTTGCCTGTGTCTATGTGCCTATGGTTCTGTCAGTGTGATCATGTGATGTATCTGACCCCAGGAATGTGTCAATAAAGTTTCCCCTTCCTGGGACAATGAATTCACGGTGTTCTTATTTCATTTTCCAGGAGTGTATATCAGTTAGACACTCGTCTAACGTCATCTAGATTTCAGATAGTACAAAACACTGATAAAAGCCATCAAATTTTAATATGAAATAAAGTTCTCACGGTTAGATTCTTGCTTTTGTTACCTAACAACTGCAGCTTTCTTTTGTTTCTACTCAAGTTTTATATTATAAAACACGAGATTCCTTTCGACTCCTTCTCATTTTTCACCAATAATCCAACCACCCCGCAAACACACGCACGCACACACACACACACACACACACACACACACACACACACACACACACACACATAAACACACAAACCATCCCATATCTGTCTACAGCTTGTATTTTATCAAATTTATTGAAGTACTGAGGTGGTTGCATTATTTTTCAGTGCAAATTCCATTCTACTAGTATTACACAGGTAAACTGAAAAGTGCGTTTCATGGAGCGTACTCGAAAATTTTGACGCAGACGCATTTTGACCTAGCGTAAATGTAAAGCCTATTTTCTACGCAGTAAAATTACAATAACTTCTTAGTATAAATCTTTTATTCTGTAAATTAAAAAGAGTATTTGTAGCAGCCGAGACCGTTATCGCAAACACATCAATTTCTCTCATAAAGGCACACCTAAGAATGTTAATATAGATCGCTCATGTAAATTCACATGAAGGCAACTAGTTCTTACAACGAAACACCACCAACTTTAAGGAGAAAAGTTCACTTGCAACACATCAACCCCAACAATCGATTCCGCTCTAAAATCAGGGCCATAATTTTGACTGTATACGGTTATGGCCTTCTGAATATACATCTTTTAAACCTCGTGCGCTTCGGTTGTCACTTGCTCCGCCCCACTACAGTCGCCTAACGCTCGAGCGCGAAGTACAGTACTGCCGAGTGAAAACCATAATGCTATTCGAGATAATGTTGAAGGTGTGGGAGGAGCGGGGGCAGGTAGACACATCTGCCCAATGTGTTTTAAAATTTTGTTCGAGATAACGACTTACTCTGAATAATAATTTTCCATTTACAATTTAATCATGCCAACGACGTTGAAAAAAGCATATCTCCGGCAAATGTACTTCACGCTAATTGTGTTATCTTTAAAATCCAAAGAACATAACGCATAACAGTGATATTAATAATTAAATAGCTCTGCACCGCTTCTTTAACGATAAACTAATTCCTTTCATTTACTTACGCTGCATTTTTGAATTGCATCATAGAAACGTTCAGAGCAAATAGATCCTTGGCAGCAGTAGAGGTTGGAAACCACACACTTTAACACAATGATCAAAGCTTGTTGTCAATGTAAAGACAGTGGCTCTGAGCACTATGGGATTTAACATCTGTGGTCATCAATCCCCTAGAACTTAGAACTAATTAAACCTAACTAACCTAAGGACATCACACACATCCATGCCCGAGGCAGGATTCGAACCTGCGGCCGTAGCAGTCCCGTGGTTCCGGACTGAGCGCCTAGAACCGCGAGCCCACCGCGACCGGCTGTAAAGACAGTATTTCACAAACCTCTTACTCACTTCACTATACGGTACTTTGCGCTCGTGCATTATACGGCTGCAGTGAGGTGGAAAAAGTGACAAGTGGTGTGCGCACATGTTTAATAGCTGTACATTCAGAAGCTCGTAACTGTGGACTGTCACAATCATGGCCCAAATTTTCGCTTGGAGCGGTTGCTGGGACTGATATCTTGCAAGTGTGCTTTTTCCTACTTAAAATATGGGATCCATTTGGTGATGTTTCTTTGAAGTTCTTCCGGCGTTGATCGGGATTACCTTTGCGGTGCTCAGAGATTGGCCACTACCTCCCGAAGTAAACAACTAAACTGAAGTCCCAATTCTTTGCCCGTCTCTGTCTTCCCTTTCTTGCTTGAGGAGTGTATTAGTGTATTAGTAGTTTGAGTCCTTCTGCTACAGTTAATAATAATCTCTAACTTTTTATTTCGTCTCTTAAATAATCATTTCTTAATTCTAGGAGAATATGTTTGGATGGTGTTAGACGGGCCTGTTGACAGTATCTGGATAGAAAACTTGAATTCGGTCCTGGACGATAATAAGACACTTACACTAGCCAATGGGGACAGGCTTTCTATGGCGCCCACCTGCAAAGTTATATTTGAACCAGAAAACATTGATAATGCTTCTCCAGCGACTGTGTCACGGAACGGGATGGTAAGTATACATATTTTGTCAAACGATACCACTTTGAAAATGTATTTTCATTGTTTATGTGTGTAAGATACCGCTGAAATTTCAAAACTGTGTAATAAAATGATGTATTGCGTTAGTGGCGACTCAGTGTAAATTATTTAGTATTGAAGTTTTCTGTCTCCATACCTTTCTGCTATCACTCCATTACGAAATTAGAAAAGAATTGTTTCTATGTTTCGTATCATACATACGTAACAAATTAATAAAAGCAGCAACGTCTAAGCGGTAGAATTAACGTCTTCAGGAACTCTCTATTCACAACTTACCGTTTCTAAATTCTGGCGAAGAAACTTCACACAACCATACTTTCCTCTAGAAGCCGGTATCCTGTGATTTTATTGTTATTATTATATACGTTTATGGCCTCATTGGACCTCTTTTGTCAATCATTTGCTGATGGTTTTCTTATATAAGAGAATGGTTCAAGCCTTCCAAATTGCACAATATCGTTTCGTTCGTGCTGACCTTTTTTGTCTTTCCTCATCTGTAAATGCTCTTCTCACTTTATTTTGTTTGTCTATTTTTGGTTTAATTCTATTGTTGAAGTGTTGAATAGTTGTGTGATAGGCTATTACGCTGTCTTAGCCCCATTTTAATCGTAAACGGCCGTGACAGTTCTCTGAATTTTATTTGTATTTGGTGTTTGTGAGTGTTACTTTCATCATTTTTATTAATTTCGGATCAAGTCCGAAATTCCATAACATGTCTAACACTGAAGATGTGCGGACACAATCGTAAGCTTTCTTGAAGTTTACAAATGGTACAACTTGTTTTTGTCTTCTATTGCAGGCATACATAACCAGTTTTAAAGTGATCATCTGTTCCGAGCTGTTTCTCCAGGGTCTAAAGCCTCCTTAGCAGCCTCCAAGATACTGTTCAAGTTGATCGTTACAGCGACAGGACAGAATTCTTAAACAAACTTCATATGTGCAGCCCAAGAGGGAAATCCGTGTGTAGTTGTCCCGATGTTTTCTCATTTTTGTGTAAGGGATGTATTATAGTTGTACTCCAAAGTTCTGATACTTCTTCTTGTGCCAGCTTTCCACCATGCAGTCGCGTAATAATATTTTCGCTAGTTCTGCGGGATATTTCCAGAGGTCTGCAAATGTTTGATCTGCTCCATATGCTTTGCAGTTCTTGAACTCTCTCAAAACTTTGGTGGGTTTCATATTTTCCAGTGGTGTCTTTATTGGGGTTTGTGTGTTTATTTGAAGAAATTTTGAGGGATCTTCACAGTTTAAAAGTTTGTTAAATGTTTGTGCTAAAATTTATGACTTTCCTCTATTGCTATGTGCCATGTTATTGTTTTTTGTCTTTTTAGCGTTAGTATTGTGAGACAGGAAGCCCACGCCTACTACAGTAGTACAAGTTGATATGCCAACTAGCTCTGCAGATGATGAAGAAATTGATGAAATGTATGATGAGATAAAAGAAATTATTCACGTAGTGAAGGGAGACGAGAATTTAATAGTCACGGGTGACTGGAATTTGACAGTAGGAAAAGGAAGAGAAGGAAACATAGTAGATGAATATGGATTGAGGCTAAGAAATGAAAGAGGAAGCCACCTGGTAGAATTTTGCACATAGCATACATAATTTAATCATAGCTAACACTTGGTTCAAAAATCATGAAAGAAGGATGTATACATGGAAGAACCCTGGAGATACTAAAAGGTTTCAGATAGATTATATAATGGTAAGACAGAGATTTAAGAACCAGATTTTAAATTGTAAGACATTTCCAGGGGCAGATGTGGACCCTGACCACATTCTATTGGTTATGAACTGTAGATTAAAACTGCAAAAAGGTGGGAATTTAAGGAGATGGGACCGGGATAAACTGAAAGAACCAGAGGTTGTACAGAGTTTCAGGGAGAGCATAAGGGAACAATTGACAGGAATGAGGGAAAGAAATACAGTAGAAGAAAAATTGGTAGCTTTGAGGAAAGAAATAGTGAAGACAGCAGAGGATCAAGTAGGTAAAAAGACGAGGGCTGGTAGAAATCCTTGGGTAACAGAAGAGATACTGAATTTAATTGATGAAAGGAGAAAATACAAAAATGCAGTAAGTGAAGCAGGCAAAAAGGAATACAAACGTCTCAAAAATGAGATTTATAGGAAGTGCAAAATGGCTAAGCAAGGATGGCTATAGGACAAATGTAAGGATGTAGAGGCTTATCTCACGAGGGGTAAGATAGATACTGCCTACAGGAAAATTAAAGAGACCTTTGGAGAAAAGAGAACCACTTGCATGAATATCAAGAGCGCAATTCTAAGAAGGGAAAGCAGAAAGGTGGAAGGAGTATATAGAGGGTCTATACAGGGGCGATGTTCTTGAGGACCATATTATGGAAATGGAAGAGGAGGTAGATGAAGATGAAATGGGGGATATGGTACTGCGTGAAGACTTTGACAGAGCGCTGAAAGACCTAAGTCGAAACAAGACCCCAGTAGTAGACAACATTCCATTAGAACTATTGACAGCCTTGGGAGAGCCAGGCCTAACAAAACTCTACCATCTGGTGAGCAAGATGTATAAGACAGGCAAAATTGCCTCAGACGCCAAAAAGAATATAGTAATTCCAATCCCAAAGAAAGCAGGTGTTGAAAGATGTGAAACTTACCGAACTATCAGTTTAATAAGTCACAGCTGCAAAATACTAACGCGAATTCCTTACAGAAGAATGAAAAAACTGGTAGAAGCTGCCTCGGGAAAAATTAGTTTGGATTCCGTAGAAATGTTGGAACACGTGAGGCAATACTGACCCTAGGACTTAACTTAGAAGAAAGATTAAGGAAAGGCAAACCTACGTTTCTAGCATTTGTAGACTCAGAGAAAGCTTTTGACAATGTTGACTGGAAACTCTCTTTCAAATTCTGAAGGTGGCAGGGGAAAAATACAGGGAGCGAAAGGCTATTTACAATTTGTTCAGAAACCAGATGGCAGCTACAAGAGTCGAGGGACACGAAAGGGAAGCAGTGGTTGGGAAGGGAGTGAGACAGGGTTGTAGCCTCTCCCCGATGCTATTCAATCTGTATATTGAGCAAGTAGTAAGGGAAACAAAAGAGAAGTTCGGAGTAGGTATTAAAATCCATGGAGAAAAAATAAAAACTTTAAGGTTCGCCGATGGCATTGTAATTTTGTCAGAGACAGCAAAGGACTTGGAAGAGCAGTTGAACGGAATGGACAGTGTCTTGAAGGGAGGATATAAGATGAACATCAACAAAACAAAACGAGGATAATGGAATGTAGTCGAATTAAATCGGGCGATGCTGAGGGAATTAGATTAGGAAATGAGACACTTAAAATAGTAATGGAGTTTTGCTATTTGGGGAGCAAAATAACTGATGATGATTGAAGTAGAGAGGATATAAAATGTAGACTGGCAACGGCAAGGAAAGCGTTGCTGAAGAAGAGAAATTTGTTAACATCGAATATAGATTTAAGTGTCAGGAAGTCATTTCTGAAAGCATTTGTATGGAGTGTAGGCATGTATGGAAGTGAAACATGGACGATAAATAGTTTAGACAAGAAGCGAATAAGCTTTCGAAATGTGGTGCTATAGATGAATGCTGAAGATTAGATGGATGGATCACATTACTAATGAGGAGGTATTGAATAGAATTGGGGAGTAGAGGAGCTTGTGGCACAACTTGACTAGAAGAAGGGATCCGTTGGTAGGACATGTTCTGAAGCATCAAGGGTTCATCAATTTGGTACTGGAGGGCAGCGTGGAGGGTAAAAATCGTAGAGGGAGACAAGAGATGAATACACTAAGCAGATTCAGAATGATGTAGGTTGCAGTAGGTACTGGGAGATGAAGAAACTTGCACAGGATAGAGTAGCATGGAGAGCTGCATCAAACCAGTCTCAGGACTGAAGACCACAACCACAATATTGTGGGATCATACCTTTGGAGTTGTGTGCTAAATATTTTGTAGTAATCCACGCGTTTGTTTTCTCGTTATTTCATTCTGTCATTAAAGGATTGACGCTTAGCTCTCCTGATTATTTTTTGGGTTATTTTTCTTTGATCTGTGAGTTCCAATCGTGGTTTTTGTGTTTTTTTGACTCTGATATCTTAACCATGCTTGGTGTCTATCTCCCACTGTTTTATCACACTGATCTGTCCGCCACTGGTGTTTCTTCTTTGGGTTATAGGTGCTACTTGTTTAACCGTTTGTTCCGATTGGCGAATTATTCCCCCTGGATCATCTGTTAGTTTTGTATTTCTAGTTCGTTCTTTATATTCCTCGTTGTTCCTCAGTTTATGAAGGTGATAGGTTCTTTTCTTTTTGGGCTAGGATTTTTTGTTTATTGATGACATGAATTTAACCTTTATTTTAATCAAGTAGTTATCTGAATTGGTGTCTGCTGCTCTCAGGACTTTCACAGTGTAAATTTATCTGTAGTAGTTCTTATCCTTGCAAACATGATCCAGCTGACATTCTCGTTTTTTCCATCCTGAGTGTTTCAAGATTTTGAGTTTATTTGGTCCGCTCGTGAAATATATTGAATTTGAGATCATGTCATGATTTCTGCAGGACTACACCAATCTTTTGCCATCCTTGTTCGGTCTTCTTTGTGTTGGTCAGTTCCCTATAACATCTCCATATCTCTTTTCTCTTAATAACTGGGCACTGAAGTGTCATGTTAAAATTTTGGTACGATATTTGTTGATATTTGTTGCTGTCTGATCAAAAAGCTCTCAAAATCTATTTACATGCCATCTTTCTTTTTTTCTATCATTTTTATCATTAGCTATGCATGGACATTTGTTATAGTGTATATTATGTTTGCAGAATTGAGCACTTCCTGTGGAAATTCTAAGAGATTTCGGTTTGAATTCTGTTATTGACTATTATTTTTAGATTGACCACGAAACCTGTTCCGAATTGTGGACACAGCTTCATTCCCATTTGGCTCGCATCCTCTTGTAAATTCTATATCCTTGTGATTCCAACTGTTCCCGATCAGTGTTATTGATTTGGAGCCCCTTTCGAGCCATTTCACCTGCTAAAATTTTGAGTTTTCGTGGTTGGATAACAGAATTTACTGTTTGTTCTTTATCTCCCCTGTTCATCTAAATTATGTTTCAAGTGACTGCCCTCCGTATTTAAGTACAGTTCTCCCTAGCTATTGCCAGGTGGAGGAATTTTTTCCTAAAAAGTTTCTTTCTTTATTTGACTTTCAAACATAGTCAGCAATGAATGGAGCAATCTCCGAGTTATGACTACGGTTGTCAACCGTAGATGTCGTTGTGTGTTTGGTCAGCGAAAGATATTTAATTTCGCTCAATTCCGCTGACAAGCCGGTGAGAACCTCCCTACCCACCACCTGGGACGCGCCAGTTCGGAGTACCACCACTCCGCCTGATTCAAATCTTGATGAAATATGAAACATTTCTTATGCTTGTATGGTGTGGTAGATCTTTTAAGTAACACATTTTATAAAAATTCATTCGTTACTGTTCTCTAATAATGAGCGCCGAGGAAAGAGCTTCGCCCATAAAATAAATTGTACTTATTTGGTCGTTTCATCTGTATGTGAGCCACAAAAAAACTGTCGTACTTAAGTTGATCACATTCTTTTCTACAATTTTGTTCTCTACCTATCCTCCATACAGCTCCTTACACAATACTTGGACTTACGAAATCTTTCTTATTCATAATTTCTAGCCTGATTGTCTCACTGGGGCACATGTTGTTTACGGGGATATTGACGTCTGTATTGAAGCTTCAACTTGTTTCATGTATAGTGGTTTGACGTTGTGAGCCTTTTGTGTAAAGTGAATGAAGTCCCATATTTCTACCTGCCTCCTGCTTGTATTCTTTCATTCACTTTCAGATCCAGAATTTCACCAAAGTACGAAAAAGTTCAGGAAGTTAAAACTGATTGCTCATATGTTACGGGGCACAAAATCTCTGGAAATGCCCTGCCAAAGATTTCAAGACAAGAGTCATGAAATTAATAACGATTTGTTGCAATTACATTTCTTAATCTTAAGGGACGTATTTCCAAGGAATGGTATATGTATGTATTTTTGAGACAATGTGACCAATTTTTGCTGACCTTGGAGAGAACTGACGTCACACGCATAGAATCACATGTTTCACTTACTTGTTAGTATTGTGGGTTTGGCATTTTTCAGCCGACACAACTCTCTTCAGTTGGCGGAATCGTGATGTCAGCGCTGTCTCTTCTTCGCTATTTATTCGTGGTATGGGGGACGTTTACAGGTTCAATCGCTGTTTGCACGAAAAAGGTACTCTAGCGATCTATCATCACAAACCTTTAAAATTCAATGGGAATTGCAGAAGAGAAGGATGAAAATTATCAATATATATTATGCAGTCGCATAAACCATGGGTACTGCAAATTTACTATAAAATTACATTACAATACCATGCATAAATAATATAAAAATTTAGTTGGCAATGAAAGAGCCAAAAATTACAACGCTCGACAGACGGGATTCACTGTTCGCTACATAAAGAAGCACTTTGTTTTAAATTTGCAGGCATGGAGCACGTGAAGAAATTGATAGTACGTATAGTAAAATTTCTGAAGTTGCACGCATTATTCAGCCGTCAGTTGCAACAATTATCGCTGGGACTGAACGAAGAGTATGGATAATTTAAATATTACTGAAAAGTACATTGGTCAAGTCAAGGAACTTGTCTATTTAAAACTCGCTGTAGTTGATTTTATGAAGGAAAAAGGAGTGCAGGAACGAAAAGTGGAACATCTGGAATGGATTGCAGACCTCGAATTTTACGTGGAATCGACTGCGTAATCATCGTCGGCGATACGACTGAATTGCGTCGGTGGCTAGCACAATTGACTTGCATTCGGGAAGAGTGCCGATCAAATTCCCGTTCCCTTATCCTGATATAAATTTTCCATAGTTCTCCCCCCCCCCCCCCCCCCCCCAACACACAATGCTTAAGGCGGTTGCTGGGATGGTTCCATCGATAATGAAATAATCATTTTTTTTCCACTTTTATTCATTCCCATTATATGCCCTGTGTTTAACGTTCTCATTGTCAACGGGACATTAAGTTCTAATATATATTTCTACGATAGGTGACATCGGGCATTACTTTGTGTGATAAGTGCTTCCGGGCAGCAGCAGTACCTTGAGAATCAGGTGTCACCGTCTCTCGATGAATCAGTCTTTAACTAACATCTAACATTTAACTTTTGTGCATTCTTATGATGGAATACAGCACGACCTTGTCCTCTTCTAACCAAGTCAATCTACGTTGACTAACTCTAGCAGAAAGAAACTCTAGGACACCGGCACACTATGCCTGCATCGTTTAACCACGGATGTATTGCCATGCGTCACACACGGCACTTTCAGTTGGAGTCCGGAAATTTTCGGCGACACGGTGAATATTGCACATCTGATGCTTACGAACCGTCATTTGTTCCTTGTGTGAGGTAAAGTGTAGAGGCTGGAATACTGTGTTTCATATCGTGAAACTAGCCACATGGAGAGTTTGAAAGTCTGAAAATTCGAACACTGTGATCGCAAGTACAAACAACAGTGATGTGGACGATGTGGATTGGATTGAATTGTTTGGGGGAAGAGACCAAACAGCTAGGTCATCGGTCTCATCGGATTGGGGAACGACGGGGAAGGAAGTCGGCCGTGCCCTTTCAAAGGAACCATCCCGACATTTGCCTGGAGCGATTTAGGGAAATCACGGAAAACCTAAATCAGGATGGCCGGACGCGGGATTGAGCCGTCGTCCCCCCGAATGCGAGTCAAGTGCGCTAACCACTGCGCCACCTCGCTCGGTGTGGATAATCTGTTGCATGGTCGTAGATTGAACGTTTTAGATCCTGTAGCTTTCAACTAAAAATGCAACCTATAACAAAAACTTCGTGAACGCCGGAACTTGTACTTCATGATACTGAATGGATGAATTAGTGTTCGTCACGATGAGAAATTGGGGTCAACTTCCGTCATCACGGGTGTACTAAGGAAACTAGACTGTATCCAAGAACAGAACCGACACCTCGCGGTTGTCGAAAGCTGATGTCCAATATCCAGAAGCTTTACGAGCAGGTGCAGTATCGGCATTGAACTTCACCTTTACTGCAAAGACTATGTAGTGCTACTACTACAAACACTCACAGATCTGCATGAATGGGAACTTGGTTCGTGTAATAGACCAAAAAAAAAAAAAAAGAAGAAGAAGGAGCAGTGTGCAGGAACTTATTTGATATTTCACCAAATCATTTGAGTCTTTACGCATCACAGTTTTATTAATTGATTAAGTTTCTCCCTTACTTGTTTCCTGTAGCTGTATTATACACAATGGAGTTGGATCAATAGTTTCTAAAAGTTCCGCATATTTGATTGTAGTCGCAGAAGAAATGCAATATGTTGAGAACCCCAGGTCTGCCCCTGACACTTCATTCATATAACTGTAATTTTGTTCTGTAAGTTCACTAATCTCTTGGTACAATAAATGGTTTCAGTTTGTTTGGTGCCATTTTTAAGTACTTTCCAGTACTGTCTGCGTTGAAGTAGTCAAACTAGACTGATTGTACTTCATGCTATGATAAAACTTCCACTTCCCCCTACGTGCTAATGTAATTTCATCAGTACTAAATTTCTGCTTACAATTTTTAATGGAAAAGAGCTGGCAAAGAAAGTGATGAAACTCTGTAAAAATGCGTTATATTCATCATTCAGGTTGTCTCTCCTGAGAACTTGTTTCACCTGTTATAGCCTTTTCAGACAGTTCATATGAGCTTCGTGTTTCTAGGTCTTTAGACAGGTCTCAATTAGTCCTTGTTTGGTTTCCAGCTCGACAAACTGGGCTTCCTTTTTGCTATTGTTGCAAGAGTTGTACGGAATATCTTCTCTATTACTGTCTTGCAGAAAAGCCAAGAGTAGATGCTCTATGCAATCCACTTTCTCCTTTGATGTAGTTGTTCCCGGTCAGGATGGCTGAGTGGCCTAAGGCAGCAGGCTCAAAGAACTCAGTTTTTTCGTTGTGGCAGGTATGAAGTCTTGTATTAGCCTGCCGAATAAAATCTTCGCGGTCTTCCAGTTGCTTCAAATGGTTACACTTTCACGAGCTATCAGCCGAGTTCCCCTCGTCCATGTCACGCACCGTTTCATTATCTCCTTTCGATGGTATCGATTGACTCCTGTCACTTCTCAGAACATCCTTTTCTCCCCAGTATGGGTGCTGAGATCCAATGGATTTCGATATTATCCGACGTTTTGGTCCTTTATTCATCAAGCTGTAATCGGAACTCCTTTACTTCCTTTGGTTTGTTTCTAATGTTCTTGCTAACTGAGTCATGGATATCGAAGTAACCACCAAGGTTTTTATTCGTTTTGCAGCCAGTGCTGATAGACAAGGAGACAGCCCCAGAAAACGGCACTTGTTTCGGAATAAGTTTTTGTGTTCCATTCGAAGGGAAAACCAAGTGTGTTTAGAAGTGAACCTGTAAATACAGCCACCCGTTACGTAGTATCTGACTCTGATAATGAACTCTCCCAACAGTGGAAAGATGTAATGTATTTTATTTTTAATTTGTTCTACTTGGCTCCTGAGTCACCCTTAGAGCCGCTGACTACCTATAACTGCAAGCAAGATACTAAACCAGGACGTCACAATGAGACGAGATTCAGGTATGCTTTATTTGCAGTTAATTTGTCTATTGTACTCCTAAAATGAGCTTTTCTGAAACAGGTGTACATGAGCTCCTCAGGGTTGGACTGGGATCCTGTCGTCTGTGCGTGGCTGAAGACGCGAAGCAAAAAGGAGGGTCAGATATTCCAGAAACTTTTTTCGGACTCCTTCCCTACAGCTTTTACGTGGTGCACACAAAATCTTTCCTGGGCCATGAAAGTTCTGAAGTGCGTCATTGTGAGACAGGTAATTATTTCGTATCAGTCTTACGTTTATTTGTTATTAATAATTTACATATATAGAAAAATTAACATAGGTCCAGACTAGACCTCAGCAGTTTGGTAACGATGTAAAATATTGAATGATAAAGTTGACTGCGGTCAAAAACTAGTAAAATAGTTTTGAAACTATAAATGTTTGACTGGTGTAACGACGATACTACTTAGCGTGTTTTGTACTGCAACAAACTTTCTTTGCTGCAAATGTATTCTCTGTTGATCTGACCTACAATTTCGAATATAACTAAAAATATTAACTAGTTCAGTTACTTAATTTGCGCCATATTTACTCATTAAAATGATCTCCTGTATAACGTAAGACCTCCAAGCCATATTTCTGAAGGAGAACCCCTTTAGTTATAACCACCCTTCTCTTTCAAATGATTTCCTGATTTCGTTGTGTGTTAAAGTAAACAAGTCATGTGAGAATAACGGTGTACATTTGTAGAAAGTGACATATATCTTTATCACGTTGACTGTTAGTACTAGTTGTTTCAGTCAAATTGCATGTACTGATAGGTAAATATTAGCCAGTAGTGTGGATTCTACAGGGAAATCCCAATATAAACATATACTTTATTCTTGATGATTTCCTAGGTCTTGCATCTGAAACAGTCAAGAATGGAAAACAGACAGGTGATAGCAAATTAAAAGATTGTTTCTAGTAATATATTATTGTCAGTCTCCATTTCTTTTTTATGCATAAAAAGTGCTGGTACCAGCTCGTTGAGAAATTTGTTCCAACTGGACGATGTTCACTTTATGTACATACGACTTATCTTCTAGACATCAGCCCTGTTTGATGATTCAATTTCAACAGTCAACAGTCGCAGCTAGTTTTAAATGCACTATAGTGCTTAAATTGAGGTTTATTTTAGGGAGATGCTTAAATTGAGGTTTATTTTAGGGAGATGAGCTCTCTTGAGCTCTCAAAACGGAATGGCAGAACCAAGAGAAACGGCGCTGTGGACCTGTATTGTGAGAAGGAGGAGTCAAATCCCGATCCTGTCATCCAGATTAAATACGTGCATAGTTCCTTTAGATGACTTCAGACGAAAGCCAAGATGGTTCCTTTAACAAGGCCACGGGCAAATTCATTCCCCTCTTCGTCCTCCCAAGACTCTTGTCCTATCTCTAAAAATCTACAAGGGACACTCCAAAAGAAACGCACACTATTTTTTTTAAATCCATTTTTATTCTACATGTTTGTAAGTTTTACAGTGTGTTGATACATCATGTAGGAACAATATTTTCATTTCTCCACGTAATTTCCATCCCTCTCAACTGCCTTACGCCACCTTGGAACCAGCGCCTGTATACCCGCACGGTAAAATTCTGGACCAACCTTTTCGAGCCACTGTTTGGCAGCGTGCACAAGGGAGTCATCATCTTCAAACCTTGTTCCACGAAGAGAGTCTTTCAGTTTCCCAAAGAGATGATAGTCACATGGAGCCAGGTCAGAACTGTAAGGCGGGTGTTTCAGTGTTGTCCATCTGAGTTTTGTGATCGCTCCCATGGTTCTTTGACTGACATGTGGCCGTGCATTGTCGTGCAACAGCAAATCATCCTGCTTTTGCCGATGTGGTCGAACACGACTCAATCGAGCTTGAAGTTTCTTCTGTGTCGTCACATATGTATCAGAATTTATGGTGGTTCCACTTGGCATGATGTCCACAAGCAAGAGTCTTTCGGAATCGAAAAACACCGTAGCCATATATTTTCCAGCAGAAGATGTGGTTTTGAATTTTTTTTTCCCTTGGGTGAATTTGCATGATGCCACTCCATTGATCGCCTCTTCGTCTCTGGTGAAAAATGATGGAGCCGTGTTTAATCACCTGTCACAATTCGTCCAAGAAATTCATCTCCACCATTCTCGTACTGTACCAAAAGTTCGCTAAATACCGTTTTTCTTGTTTCTTTGTGAGCCACTGTCAACATCCTGGGAACCCACCTGGCACAAACCTTTTTTAACGCCGACAGTTTCAGTGTTCTGCAAACACTTCCTACCCTATCCTAACGTAGCGTGACAATTCGTTCTTTGTGATGCGTCTATCATCAGTCACCAATTCGTTAACTTTCTGCACATTGTCTGGAGTGTGTGCAGTACGAGGCCTGCTGCGAGGACAATCCTCAATATTTCCGTGCCCGCTTTCATCACGTAACCTGCTTGCCCACCGACTAACTGTACTGCGACCGACAAAAGTATCTCCATACTCCTTTTTCAACCTCTTGTGGGTGTTTCCCACTGTCTCGTTTTCACAACACAGGAATTCTATGACAGCAGGTTGCTTTTGACGAACGTCAAGTGTAGCAGCCACCTTGAAGACATGCTGTGACGGCGCCACTCACGGGAACAGGTTGAACTAAGTTTGAAAACACACTGAATCTACATACTGTAAAATTTTCACACATGCAGAATGAAAACTGTATTTGTTAAAAAATAATGTGCATTTCTTTACGAGTGACCTTCGTATCTCTATGAGATGTAAAACTGTAAAATTGTTTCCTTCATTCCTTTCTTCTGTTATTTTTTTTTTCTATATATAGTTAAGGCTCACCGACCACTTAATCATCTTCTTCTTCTGTGCGAATGCACAGTGCCCGAACTCTTACGGGAATCGGCAACGCGCCGCGAGTAATGAGTGTAATGGGCGGGGGCACTACGAATGCAGTGCGGGACAATACGTTAAATATGTGGATTTCGCGGGAGGCGTGCCAGATATAAATCCCTGCAGTCGCCTCGGTGGCTCAGATTCGGTTAGAGGGCTACGTGCCTTCTGTAATAAAAAAACTGAGCTAATCGATCACCAACGAACTTAAACGGATATCTTACGACGTCCGCCCCGAGCAGATGCAACGAACAAAAGCAAACAAAGAGAGGTTAAAATTAAAAAAAAAGATGGATAGAGCGTCTGCCATGTAAGCAGGAGATCTCGCGTTCGGGTCCCGGTCGGGGCACACATTTTCATCTGTCCCCGTTGACGTCTGTAAACGCCTGTAAGCAACTAAGGGTGTTCATTTCATTGTAATTTTTTTTTCCTCTGTTGCTTCCTTTCTTTCTCTTTTCATTTAATCTGTGAATGGTGACGAGGAATTTTTTTAAGGAGACTATAGACAGCAACGATTCCTCCTGTTTGATACGTACAACGAGGTCACTAATTAGAGCACATCTAAATTTGATTTGCAGATGCTAAACCTGCTGGAAGGACTGGTCCCAGTGCAGGCAGAGGAGAAAGACGAGAGCGCGGTGATCGGCGTGCCTGGAGGCGCTGCCGCAGGCGCGGCTGCGGCCAGCCCGGCGGGAGAGGAAGAGGACGACTCCAGCCGCCACATGGAGCCCGAGCACCTGCGCAAGTTGTACGTGTTCGCGCTCGTCTGGGGGCTGGGTGCCTTCCTCAGCATGTCCGACAGACAGCCCTTCGACGTCTTCCTCAGGGACAAGCAGGCCGCCCTGGCACTGCCCCCCGCCACAGCCACCGTCTTCGATTACGTCGTCACTAAAGAAGGTATCTCCGTCGTCTGCATACAGAGCTGTACGCCTATTCCACGCGAGAATTTTGCGCTTGAGGAACGATCGTTGATAAGCCTCCGTCTGGTCTCGAATGTAATTTTACCCCCACGATCTTTCTGTGGATATACGTAGGAGGAGGCAATATATTGTCTATACTTACAGGAACAAGTGTAATGTGCTGCGAATCATAGAAAGAAAGATCCCTTATCATTTAGCTACAATATAGCAGGTCAGCAACTGGAAGCAGTCAATTCCATAAATTATCTGGGAGTAGGCATTAGGAGCGATTTAAAATGGAATGATCATATAAAGTTGATCGTCGGTAAAGCAGATGCCAAACTGAGATTCATTGGAAGAATCCTAAAGAAATGCAATCCGAAAACAAAGGAAGTAGGATACAGTACGCTTGTTCGCCCACTGCTTGAATACTGCTCATCAGTGTGAGATCAGTACCAGATAGGGTTGATAGAGGAGATAGAGAAGATCCAACGGAGAGAAGCGCGCTTCGTTACAGGATCATTTAGTAATCGCGAAAGCTTTACGGAGATGATAGATAAACACCAGTGGAAGACTCTGCAGGAGAGACGCTCAGTAGCTCGGTACGGGCTTTTGTTGAAGTTTCGAGAACATACCTCTACCGAGGAGTCAAGCAGTATGTTGCTCCCTCATATATATATGGCTCTGAGCACTATGGGACTTAACTTCCGAGGTCATCAGTCCCCTAGAACTTAGAACAACTTAAACCTAACTAACCTAAGGACATCACACACATCCATGCCCGAGGCCGGATTCGAACCTGTGACCGTAGCGGTCACTCAGTCCCAGACTGTAGCGCCTAGAACCGCTCGGCCTCCTACGTATATCTCACGAAGAGACCATGAGAATAAAATCAGAGAGATTGGAGCCCACACAGAGGCATACCGACAATCCTTTCCACGAACAATACGAGACTGGAATACAAGGGAGAACCGATAGAGGTACTCAAGGTACCCTCCGCCACACACCGTCAGGTGGCTTGCGGAGTATGGATGTAGATGTAGATGTAGATGTAGAACGTACGTTCTTGTAATTTTAATAATAAACCACTTGGTGATACACGACGACTCCTTTCTCAAATGGTTCAAATGGCTCTGAGCACTATGGGACTCAACTGCTGTGGTCATTAGTCCCCTAGAACTTAGAACTACTTAAACCTAACTAACCTAAGGACATCATACACATCCATGCCCGAGGCAGGATTCGAACCTGCGACCGTAGCAGTCGCACGGTTCCGGACTGCGCGCCTAGAACCGCGAGACCACCGCGGCCGGCGACTCCTTTCTCCTAGCTGTAGCTGGATGAGCATCTCCGTGACGCTTTCGCTGTTTCTAAACGAACCTGTGACTTAACTTGCAGCTTTTTTTTGTATCTTCTCTATTTCGTCTATCAAACCTATCTGGCATGGGCCCCAGACTAGAGAGAAATATGAATGACGGTTTTGTAAGCTACCTCCTCCGTGGGTGGACTCCACTTCTTGAAAATTCTTCCAATGACATTCAGTCTGGCATCTACCTCTCCTGGGATTAGTTTTATGTGTTCGTTCCATTTAAAATCTCTCCATACTCGTATTTCCAGATATCTTATAGATTTGACTGGTCAACTGTCAACCCCTGCACCACTCGTCGATTCTCTGCACGTATTACTTCATACTTCTCTGTATACAACGGCATATCCGCGAATAGCCTCGTGGAGTCACGACGTGATCCATTACGCAATTTACATACCGGTTGATCAAAAAGTCAGTATTAATTTGTAAACTGAATAAATCACGGAATAATGTAGATAGAGAGGTACTAATTGACACACATGCTTGGAATGACATGGGGTTTTATCAGAACCAAAAAAATACAAAAGTTCAAAACATGTCCGGCAGATGGCGCTTCATCTGATCAGAATAGCAATAATTACCATAACAAGGTAAGACAAAGCAAAGATGATGTTCTTTACAGGAAATGCTCAATATGGCCACAACGGTAGATGTGGTAAATCCAACCCATACCGTGACTTTCTCGTCGTGCAACGGAGTTTCCACGACAGTTGTAGGATTTTCGGTAGCCCAAATTCTGCAGTTGTGGGCGTTGACAGACCTTCGGAGCGTGAAATGAACTTCTTCGGTCCACAACACGTTACTCAACCAATCGTCATCTTCCACCATCTTTTGAAACGCCCACACCGCAAATGGTCTCCGCGTCACTAAATCGCCAGATAACAGTTCATGATGCCGATAGATTTTGTACGTATAGCATCGGAGGGTACGCCTAAGTGCCAACCAAACAGTAGTGTATGGAATACCGGTGCGACGTGCGACTGCACGAGCGCTGACTTCCCCGTGCATAGACGAACTCACTATAGTCTCCATTTCTTCCTGAGCTGTCTCAGCAGCATTACGCCTTGTGCTCGGTCGGCCACTACGGGTTGTATCGTCTAAACAACCCGTGGCTTCAAACTTCGAAATCATTCTCGCCACAGCTGCATTTGTCAACGAGCGTTTACCCGTTCGAATTCCCTTCCTACGGTGAAAGGATTGAAAAGCTGAACTAGCACATTCCCCATTCTGATAATACAGCTTCACTAAAAGCGCCTGTTCAGGTAACGTCAACATGCTGCGAGTGCTGACGCGTCTGATTCTCTCTCTCATTACAGCTCCTTTTATAGACGATTGTCATGCCCAGTCACTGACGTTTTGCTGTCCAGCGCCATCTGTCAGACATTTTGTGAACTTTGTTTTTTTTCTAATAAAACCCCATGTCATTCCAAGCATGTGTTTCAATTTTTACCTCTCTATCTACATTATTCCGTGGTTTATTAAGTTTTCAAATTTGTACTGACTTTTTGATCACCCGGTATATAGAAAAATGTAATGGTCCTATGACGCTCCTGTGGGCATGCCCGATGGTATTTTTGCGCCTGAAGGTATATCTCTATTAAATGTAACATGTTGTGTTCTATTCGGTTGAAACACTTAAATCCAATCAGAAAGCTGATCTGATATTTCGCACGCACATATTTCGTCCATTGGGCACCATTACTTAACTGCATCGAATGACTTCCTGAAGTCAAGGAACATAGCATCAACCTGGCCGCCGGTACAATGTCTCCTGGGTGTCGTGGATGAACAAAGCGAACTGGATTTCACACGATCGTTGTTTGTGGTCTTCAATAATGAAGAAGGAGGCCTTGCAAAGTACCGCTACACACTCACAGAAAAGAACAACACCAGTGTAACCACTCTGGGCATGCGTGCAGTTTTCCTCTGAAGTATGTTGGTTGTCGATCCTTGCTGGTGTTCAACCTTCAGGTGGGCTGTATGAAACTTATGATGGGCAAGCAAAAGTAAAAAATCAGGAATTGTATTTTTATTCTTAATGCCTTTGTGAAAAATAATACCAATTACATAGAACCAAATTTTTGCCTCGACCGTGCAACGGAACCTATTAAAGGCTTTACTTTTCCGAAGTATGCGATACCCTCCAAATTCAACCAGTTTAACGAGTATTTATGATTATACAAAAGTTATTGTGTATTTTAACAATGATTGCGTAACATGTCTCCATAAACAGTCAACCCATTAAATTATATTGAATAACTGACCCACACAAAAGTTAATATCACTTGATCACTGATATAGCAAATGTCATCATGTAATAACACTAAGTTCATCTTAATTAATTATATGAAGTACGAAAAATAGTGGCCAACTTACGTATTTTGGATCTCCTTAAATAAAAATCACCCAGTGAAACTTATTTGTTCACTACTACCGTTTTCACTCAGTAGTCACGAAAACACTCCTATTTTAGACGAAAACCTATGTAATTCTTAATAATTCATGTTATTTACTTATTTATTCAAATTAGAGAAGTCAATTGACAAACTTCTAAAAAAACGGCCTTTTTGTAACAAAGAATTATCCTGTCAAGTCTACAAATCTGTCTGTCATTTTAATAACCTGTTAAATTATGATACTCGATATAAATTAATACTTTTTCTGCACAAATTACGATAACAGATGTACATGTGACTCATAAACTATATCTCGTTTTAGTAGTTCTTTGACAAGGTTATAAATACAAGCAGCAAGAAGGGTCGGGAGCAGAGTCTGAATGTCACTTTGGTAATGTGTATGTGTGTTATTGTTCGAAGTGGATAAACATTGCAAAGAACATGTAAAAGAAGTGCTACTTTGTGTTGTGTCATTGCCTTGGTGGACAGTGGAATTAAGATGGCCACCAGAGTAATAAATAGTTGAAGTTTAAATATTTGTTGGTTTCGTTCATTATTTATCATCAAAAGCACATAAAAAACAACACGGGACTTCATCTTTTTACCCCTAGACAACCAGACACAGCAGCGAACCAGCAAGCAGCAGCGATTATCAAAATGCATTTTAATGGCACCAACCAAACATCAAGTGCTAACAAGCTCAGTAAACGGGAGTGAAATAGTGCGATTAAAGTAATATCTATAACTAGGCGACCATTATAACCTCTATCGTAATGAAATGTAATTCAACAACGAAAGAAGAGACTTACAAAATAGTTGTAATACCATATCTTGAGGATTCTTGAGAATTGTGCATCAGTCTGGGACTCTTACCAGTTTGGGTGAAATAGAAGAGATAGCAAATATCCGACCAAGAGCGGCGAGTCTCGTCATGAGATCGCTTAGTAAACACCAGAGCGTTATGGAGATGTTCAACAAATGCCAGTGGCAGGCGGTGCAAGAGAGGCGGTGTGCACCACGGCGGAGCGAACGTTCCAAGAAGAGTTAGACAATACATTACTTCCGCCCGCACACGTCTCGCGAAATAACTCATGCGTAAGCTTATAGATAGTTGTTCTTCTCACGAACCATTCGCGAGCGGAACAAGCAAGGAGGGAAGTTATAGTGGTGCCAGAAGTATCCTCCGCGACACACCGTAAGGAGGCTTGTGGAGTATGCATGTACATCTAGATGTACATGTAGATGCAGATTGTGTAAAAGAATACTTATTATTACATCACCTAGTCAGAGCATTACTGATCATTATCAAGTGAAGAATCTATGGCAGGGATATTATTATAGGACTTCAGTGAATGCAAGAATACAAAGACTGCTTTTTGCGCATACCATATCTACTAGGGTTGGAATTTAAATAGGGGCAAGTATTTATTCACAACCGATACAAAAGAGTTACATGTTTGTACCTGTTACTATCCTACAAAGTAGTCACCAGGGTTGTGTATAACCCGTTTGCCTACGATGTGGAAGGTGCGAATGGTGCGGTCTACTGCCTGTCTAATCTCTGGAACAGTTCTAAAGCGAATGCTTCTTCGGAATCAAATAAAAGGCACAAGGACTTAAGTCCGGGGAGTATGGTGGATGGTACAGTAATTCTCAGTCCCATCGACGGAACAGAGTAGCCACAGGTTGCGCTGTATGCGCCCGCGCATTGTCGTCCAAAATGATGGGTGGATTCAGCAGAAAGTGTCGCCGATTCTTTCACAAAGCTGGCCGCAGGTGATGTTCTAAAATGAATAGTAACACTACTTGAGTCCTTGTGACTTTGATTTGATTCCGAAGATGAAGGAACTACTTCGTGGCATTCGCTTCAGAACTGCTCCAGAGATTCGACAGACAGCAGACAGCTCGATTCGTACCATCAACAGAACATGCTCTGCTAACGATATACTACGCCTTTCACATTGCTGGCAAAGGGTTCGGCACAACGGTGGTGACTACTTTGAAGGACAGTAACAGGTGCAAACATGTAACTCTTTTGTATCGGTTGTGAATAAATAATTGCCACTATTTAAGTTTCAACACTCGTATGAATACCCAGTACTAATTATTAGTGTGGTTCCTAGTGTGCAGTGTTGGAAAAATTCTGATCAGCATTATTTGGTCAGAAACGAAATTACAGGCGCTGGCGTACAGGTCGTCATCACCAGACGCTGCCACATTGTAAAGAGCCCATTCCCAAATCTCTTTGGAATTTCTACATGGCCATCAACTACCAATATGTGGTTTTCATGGGCGATATTCGAGTTCTGGCGTTGGTGAAAATCCTGACTACATCTCATACTGAGGTGTCAGGTTGCAGCGAGGAAAGTTTGTCAGCCCATCGCTGGTGCTGAAGTTTGGTGATCGCCGCTTTAATTTGCCTGCTAAGCAATTTAATTCTTCGCTTGGTGTTGGGGTCTCTCGTAAGGCGCCAATCTTCGCAGAGTTGATTGCGCTCCCCAATAATTCCTTCAATTTCCCTTGGTGGAGTGAGGATACGGCACTCTAATGTTCGTGATGGTGGAGTAGAAGCAGTCAGGACTTCAGTAGCGGTGGTGCTGAAAGTAGCGACCTTTATCAAAGTCGGAAACGTGATGGTACGAATTTCTCCTTCTTACACGAGGCATCACAACAACGTTTCACCAGGCAACGGCGGTCAACTGCTGTTTGAGTATGAGAAATCGGTTGGAAACTTTCCTCATGTCAGCATGTTGTAGGTGTCGCCACCGGCGCCACCCTCTTGTGACTCCTCTGAAAAGCTAATCATTTGCATATCACATCTTCTTCCTGTCGCTTAAATTTCGCGTCTGTAGCACGTCATCTTCGTGCTGTAGCAATTTTAATGGCCAGTAGTGTAATTTTGTAGCCCCATACAGAAGCAATGCTCGAGCACTGCAGGTTTCTCTGGTTGGCCCAGACGTGTGTGTCGCCGATGTTCGACGGGTCTGTCTTTCACGATGCGACAAGAATATCGAATTATGATGTCCCGCAGCTACAGGGAATCTTATAGAAACCAGGACTTTTCAAACGAAGGCTGTCTTTCGCTGGGCCTAGAAGAGCTCTGAGTTCCGTTGGTCAACATAAAACGTATTTAACTTTTTGTTTGTTCAGTAATCTTTCTATTTTCGAAGAAACAGTTTTAACGTACAGCAAGACGACCATTCCTCTTTGTTCAAAAATGGTTCAAATGGCTCTGAGCACTATGCGACTTAACTTCTGAGGTCATCAGTCCCCTAGAACTTAGAATTAATTAAACCTAACTAACCTAAGGACATCACACACATCCATGCCCGAGGCAGGATTCGAACCTGCGACCGTAGCGGTCGCCCGGTTCCAGACTGTAGCGCCTAGAACCGAACGGCCACTCCGGCCGGCTCCTCTTTGTTCTTCACTTTCCTCCAGCTCCTCAGTTTGTCTAACTCGCGCCTGGTGTAAGGTACGCCGTGTCTCCCGTTCAGGATATCCACTCATCAAGAATACGCTAGAGAGGTGGCGCAGCTCATCAGACAAGCTGTTTGAATTTGATATGGTTCGTGTTCTGTGGGACAACGTCCTAAGCACACCATTTCCTCATGAAGGATGGTGACAGCTAGTTATCTGTAAGTCTAAGTCCATTTGTGTAGCTTTAGGGTCCACAGCGCCAACACGACAAGGAAATATAGTTCGCCGTTCTTCTCCATCGTAAACGTGATGTTCGAATGAAGAGAATTTAGGTGTTGTAAAAATGCATCCAGCGATGCAGTGCGGTGGGGTGAGATTACAAAGGTGTCATCCTCGTATGACAAAAAGCACGTAGGTTTTAACTCCACTGACTGGAGTGTCCTTTCCTCGAAATCTTCCATAAAAATATTATACGCAAAGAGTGACAAGAAACTACCCACTACGACAGTGTCAGTCTGTTCAAAGAAAACTTAATAAAAAATAAATCGAGATGAGAACGTGCTTAAACAAATCAAACAGTCTTCCAGTTTCTGGCCAATGAGCAATACTGATTCCTGCGATGGCTCTCGAATGAAAAATGAGACCACATCGAAACTAAGGACAATATCTGATGGTACAAGTCTTAAGTTCTTGAACCGAAGAATGAGAACCATTACTACAAGTAGCCCGTCAAGAAAGCCTTACTCGACACATCGTCTATCGATATGGGAAAGAGATGGTGAAAGAAGTGAATAAGTTCGATAAATATCAGAATAAGTGGAGTAGTCTGTTGTGTGCCCTTATGTTCTTATTAAGATGACGAGGTCTTCGCAGTATTCCTATATTCACTAAGGTTTCGCACTTTATAAACTCTGCAGCCGCCAACCGAATTAAAAATCAGGCCGGCCACGCATTGGTGACAGAAAGGATTCACCACACTCGGAATAAATTGTACTTCGTGTGTAGAGGTCCACTGGCGCTCTGTCTGAAGATTTCGTCACGACTTTCGGAAGATTCTTGGACATGGGTTGGTAGCGATACTTCGGCGTTCTCGGACTCGAAGAGACAACGCGTCATAGCACGTCGAATTGGAAAGTATCATCGCTTCAGGGACTGTTTACCGCAAGAATAGAAGTTCGAAGACAGACATCGCAGACGGACAGTGTACAAGCTGTCGGATATACCACGATTTCGGTATTGGAGAAGGGCTGAACTTCACGCCCACTCCGAGAACACCACGTTCTACACATTGTTAGCTCTGTTGGACAGAAAATCCTAAAACTGCCCAGGGACGCTGCGATAAAATCAGACTTTCCGTGCAGTAACACAGGCGCCGGCGCCCAATAATAATATCTCAGCGTCGGAGAGATCAGGACTTCGATCTCCACTTGAGGATCCTGGAATTGTGATCTCACTGTCGGATAAAGCTAACGCAGCTGTCATCCTAGCACAGTCTCCGATGTTGTGGCCAAACGACTTTGCACACGCGCACCCTCTCCTTCCAGGCTACACGGACTGCCTAAGATTCATAAGGATATAGTTCTACGTCTACCAATTCCTAGCAATTCTGAGTGCCAACATACGATTTGGCAGAACCTCTGGCATTTGAGCACTGTGGTGGAAAAATGTGAGCACCGGATCTGCAACTCAGAAGACTTTGTTTGCCAGCTCAAGATCTTACGACTTGCACCGTCAGATATTGTCGTCAGTGTGGACGCAGTCTCACTTTTCACTCGAGTCCCATTGAAGGAATCAGCGTAGCTCATTGTCGAGAAACTGAAAGGAGAACTTGTTGATTTGTGTAAACACATGCCTGCCTCTCTTTATTTTTGTTTTTTATTCAGTGAGCAGTGCTTTGAACAGACTGACAGTGTGACAATGGGTAGTCCCTTATTACCAACCTGTGGATAATCTTTTTATGGAAGGTTTCCAGGAAAGAGTTCTCCAGTCAATAGTGTTGAAACCCACGTGCTTTTGGTGATACGAGAATGACACCTTTGTAATTTCGCCCCAACGCAGTATATCGCTGGATGCATTTTTACATCTAAATTCTCTTCATTCGAACGTCAAGTTTATGTTGGAGATGGATGAAAACGGCGAACTACCATCCGTGGACGTTTTGCATTGTGTACCGTAAACCTAAACAAACGGATTTACACTTACAGATAACCAACTGTCACCATCCTTTACAACCAAATGATGTTGCCCCACAGAACACAAGCCATTACAGATTCAGACAGCTTGTCTGATGAGCTGCGCCACCTCCCTAGCGTATTCTTGATGAGTGGATATTCTGAACGGGAGAGTCGGCCAAACGAGTTTGCTGGCTGACTGGGAGCCTGTTCGTTCGGCTACAACATTCTACTGTAGATTTGCACGTCCAGTAAGACCGTTCATCACCAACCCAGAGGTCTGGAGTTGTGTATGAACGGCGCGTGTTAGACAAATTGAGGAGCTGGAAGAAAGTGAAGAACAAAGAGGAATGGTCGTCTTTCCGTCCGTTAGCGCTGTTTCTTCGGATATAGGGAGATTAATGAATAAATATAAAGTAAAATGTGTTTTATGTCTACCAGCGGAACTCAGAGCTCTTCTAGGCTCAGCGGAAGACAGCCTTGGTTTGAAAAGGCTAGGTTTCTACGAGATTTCTTGTAGCTGCAGGACGTCGTAATTCGATATTCTTGTCGCACCGTCAAACACAGGCGACACACACATCTGGACCAGTCAGGAAAACCTGCAGTGCTCGAGCATTGTCTCCGTACGGGGCTACAAATTTACCAAAATTCTCTCTTCGGCGTTTTCGTTCTAAGACAGCATTATTAAAAAAGCGGACGAAATTCGCAGTTCGACAAATCTACTGAACAGAGACACGGGTTACCAACTTAGCGCAGCATGGTATCCAGCGCTGCAGTATTAAAATCGCAGCGACCTCAAAGAGAAATTATTGATCACACAAGGGATGACGCTTCAGTGACGACTTAGATATTCGGATGGTAACGGCGAGGGTAGCCCCAAGCCAGCGCGGACGCGCATATCGGCATACGGCTTCGAACAGAGGGCGCTGGGGAGGCCGACAGCAGCGCATACAATGATTGACAGCCTTTGTGGGTACGCCTAAGCTTTTAGTTCTTCGCCTGATTGGTGGCATAGCTGTCTCTCCCGCTACCGACCAGGAAACCTTTGATATTATTCACCGAATTCGGCGCGTTCACGCCTGCACGGTTTCTTCTTAGTCTGCCATAAATAGGGGGCTTCGGTCACAGCTCAGCAGTGTGTTCGCCGCACCAGAAGATATCGGTCAGTTGTGCCGTTGAAATATTGTAGAAAATTCACAAAGAAATATGACCTTTCGGCCGAGAAACATTTCTACAAGTTGTCCGTTGGGGAAGCCTCAATCACATATTTTTTTAATTTTGCGATTGCTGCTCTTCATTTCTAGAGCGACATTACATAGATACACAATTCGATTAGAGGCTTCATGTTGAGTCGACAGCGCTCATGAACCTCGACGAGAGGCATGTATAGGCGAAGCACATAACTGTAATGCAGTCATAAAATGCACTGGTAATTCTTGTGGCAGCTTTGCCTATGATGAGCAAGGTATTACATCATGATGCATGTTACCATGGCCAGATCATCAAGACATCTCGTATGATGCAAGCAGTGGGCCTGCCAATTCCCAGGTGTGAATCCCCCGAAGTGGATAAGATCGTCAACACTAGAATCAACAATGTGCGTATGACAAGAGTCTCTATCGCTTATCTTTATTTTTGACAGTGGATAAACGGTCCCGAGAACACGAAGTACTTAGAAAATGAGTGCTGCACTCCAAAAAAAGGAATGCAAGCTGTCGTTATTTCACAATGCGATATGTAAACTGTCTCCCACTTGAGTACCTCAAATAATTGTAAATCTAGGAGCACAGAGATCATCTTCGGATGAGAACAGCGACGTTGCACATTCCGAGCAAGGATAAACGGCACCTTGACTGGTGATTCGTCGTGACCATTAATACACGCCGGATTCCGTTTGCTACCTTGATACCTTGACATTTGATGTGAGGTCACTTTATTGGTGATATCCTCATAGGTGGAAAGTTTGCATGACACGAAATAAGGACACTAGACTTCTGTTGGAGGAAAAACTCCAGAGGTTTGCTGGCTGACTGGGAGCCTGTTCGTTCGTCTACAACATTCTACTGTAGATCTGCACGTCCAGTAATACCGTTCATCACCAACCCAGAGGCCTGGAGTTGTGTAAGAACTGTTAGGTGAATAGTCCACGAATTTGAAGGTACGTTCCTTGCTGACTTACTGCAATATTCTAAAAAAAAATCAGGAGTGTTTTCAGAACAAATTGTCACTCTTCAAAGGAGTGTGTGCTGATTTGAATCTTCTTGGCAGATTAAAACTGTCTGCCGGAGTGGAGATCTAACCGGAACATTTGCCTTTTGGGGATGCTCTACCGATCGATCTACCTAGGACCGACTGACGACCCACCATCACACCTTAACTGCCACCAGAGATGGCAGGTTATGACTCGGACCTGGGCTGCTCAGCTGGAGAGCATTTTCGTGCGTAAGGCAAATGTTCTGGTTTAGACCTCCAGTCCGGGAGACAGTTTCAATCTGTCAGGTAGTTTCAAATCGAGAATGTTGTCGAGTCGTATATTTCCACCGTGACTACCGAGAGGATCGCCTGAATCATTTAGTTATTGGTGTATTTTCTGATAGGTGTAAACAGTATAAAGATACTATACAATAACAATTTTACAGGCATTTAGACGAAGGTCTTTAGCAATTCTCAAAATGAACAGACACTGCTCATTATGTTTCAGAGTTACTTGATCCGAATGCCTTTTTTTTTTAATTTACCGTCAGCAGTTAGTTTTTGGTACACCTGGACACGTACTAGGGACGGAACCTATCATGATGTTGCTATAATCTTGTAAAGTAGCCTACAGAAAATACAGAGTCCGTAATTCGGAATTCTTAATGTTGAATTCGTATCCAGTCTTTTACTAATACACCACTCACAATCTTTCTTCGATATCTGGGTTTTCATCTATTGATCTCAACTGAATAGGAAATAATTTCAAATAACTATGACGGCAAAAATCATTTTCAAGCGTTCGACAGATTGAAAGCAATGTCTCGATAACATATGAGTAATTTCGTTTGCAGGATATCTGTAATTCTATTTTCCACTTTAAGGAAAATAAATACTAAGCCAGTAGTGAGATATACTTAGTTAATGACTTTAAAGCAATATGTTTGAGCAAATTTTGGATTCCAATGAAAATACTCCTAGCAATTCAGTAAGGTTTCTTAGAGATACTAGAAATATTACTATAAATATTTCCACACTGCTTCACTTATTAACATCTGTTATTTTACAACGGGAGGTAGTCGTTATACCTAATTTAATTGTTCTATGTTCTATTTCTTATTCAAGCAATTCAAATATTTGCAGGTAAATGGGAACTTTGGAGCAATTTGGTGCCAAGTTATTCATACCCAGAGACTTCGACTCCTGACTACAGCACTATAATGGTTCCCATAATCGAAAACGTGAGAACAACGTTTCTTATAGACACCATAGCTTCGCAAACGAAAGCTGTTTTACTTATCGGCGAGCAGGGCTCTGCCAAGACTGTCATGATGAAGGCTTACATGAAGAAATCCAACCCAGAAATGTATCTCAATCGTTCCTTCAATTTCTCTTCAGCTACGAGTCCATTTCAGTTCCAGGTACGTTGGAGAGGTTACGATTTTTATCAGATTCGTACTCTGTAAAGACTTTATTTTTTCTTCGTTTACAGTGAAACGAGAAGTTTGGTGTTTACTTAGCTTCATATTTATTCGCAGGGGGGAAAATGGTAAGGGCTAGCTAAATATGTATCACTTATTTTCTTGCTTAATCTGGCTTACGTGTACAATGTAGCGCAATTGTATTTCAGAATATACAAATCCAGTTAAGTGGTAAATGTAAATGTCGTGTGACTAGGGCCTCCCGTCGGGTAAACCGTTAGCCGGTTGCAAGTCTTTCGATTTGACGCCACTTCGGAGACTTGTGCGTCGATGGAGATGAATAGGACAACACAACACCCAGTCACTGAGCGGAGAAAATCTCCGACCCAGCCGGGAATCGACCCCGGGCCCTGAGGATTGACATTCTGTCGCGCTGCCCACTCAGCTACCGGGGGCGGACAGTTATCTGATGATCGTATGGAATGATCGGACGGAAAACCCTGTCCAGGACAGTTCGACCGCCTAGTGGAAGTCTTTCAATTTGGCAACTTGCGTGTCGATGTAGACAGGATGAAATAATGATGCCAAACTAATAAGTGTTTTATGTTTGCTTAGAATTATCGAAGTACATTTGCTGACAAAGTCTTTTACTAGCGATGTGTGTCATTTTTGTACTTGGTAGTATTTCTGTATTATTCATACACACTGTCCGTGCACATTAACGTGACCATCTGTCAAAAGTGTGCAGCGCGGACTGAAAGGTTCCTTCTGTTTAGTTATGTATCGTTACCTTTTTGTATCTCTCTTCCTCTGTTTCCTTCTATCCACGCTAGAGCGTGCCGGACGTGTGTGCGGCCAAGTCACCTCATTGACACGTGCTTGCCCGCTTGATGCATTGCTCGGAAGTATTGAATTTAAGAGGCCGGCATGACATTTAGTTAAATGATCTTCTGATTATTATGTTAATATTGCGCAACGGATAACGTGGGGGAGGGCTCAAACAACCAAGTAGGCAAGTCAGTAAAGGCCACGCTCCATCATGATCTATAAGGATACCACTTTGTTGGTGACATTGCTCTCTTCACAGGACTGGGGTTTGTAATGACCATTAAATGCATAACACTGCTCTCGACACAGGACTGGTGTTTGTAGTGACCACTAAATCCATGACATCAAGTTTATAGGACATTAATTGTCTAGATTTCCAGAAACTTTACAAACTTAATATGACATTCATTATCTATATTTCCCAAAATTTTACAAGTTTAATAATTGTAGCAAACAAAGTCAAGTCAAATAACTTCTAGTTTTGTCTCGCACTGAAGGTGCTTAAACTAAAAGGCATCTCGTTTCTACTTAAGCACTGGGAAAGAGGATGGGACTACGTTGCTGCCCTTCTGGTCCGTCTACTGGGACAGTCTTTGGCGGAAAAACTGGGAAACAAAGCAGACACAAACATCTCCCATATTCACAGAAGAAAGCAATTCACGCTAATTATTTCAATCCTGAAAAAGAGCGGTTTTGTAAACAGTGTAAAACATAATACCTCATCCCACGGTGAAATTGTCGACAAAGACGGAGATCGCCCTCTATGCCGTCCGCTCAGTTCAGCCGCTACCCCAAGAGTGACTATCATGGCGGCTCTCAACGGTCGTTCCCTTACATGGAGGGGAGGGGGACCTGTTACCAACCCCGGAATACTCCCTGGCAAACAGGTGCATCATCTCTGTCTTTACTCCAGGCTTAGGTTGGCACCAACCGACCTAAGGGTGACCACATCTCTGCCTTGGCACTACCAGCAGACGAACTCTTAATACAAACCCCAAACTTAATCAACCCAAGGCAACGTAGTGGGATTAGGGAAAGGAAGTGCATTTATGTAATTGTGAATTGAATTAAATAAACAGGTAGTCGACTTCTTCACTCGAGATATCACACTAATTAAACTAAAAAAAATTTGAAAGTATATTCAATACAATGCAACAAAAAAAGTAATTGTAATGAGATGGAACAAACTGTTCCCTCTCAGGACCGCTGCGAGGTGTGCAGGGAAGGCTTTGGAAGGTACCGATAGGGATGTGGAGCTATGCCGGCTCCAATACCGAGGTCAGCTGCTTTAGGATTCATGGCGCCTACAAACTGATCGAGATGATCCCACAGATTCTCGTTTGTGTCTAAATCAGGGGAGTTCGGTACTCAGGGAAGTACGGTAAACTCATCCTGGTGCTCTTCGAACCACGCACGTTCACTGTGAGCTGTTTGACACGTTGCATTGTCCGTCGTGACGAGGGAAAACAAAAGACATATAGGGGTGGATATCTCCCCGAGGATCGTGCCTGAAAGCCAATGATCACGCCCTTTCGGACAAGAGATAAATAGCTCCCTTTTCACATTACAACAACTGCAATGTTTTCAGCGTCCTCCTGTCACACTTCATATATCCTCCACTGCTAGAGCTGCCACCTATTGTCTACGAGTGGTTATTAGACACTGACGTCGAACATAGGCGGTGGTCGCATTAATGTGACTGGACCATGTGTATCATTATTAAGCGTCTGTCTGGTGACACTCATGTTTGCAGCTTCTTTGCTGGACTTCTTTCAAGTTCTTCTAAACGGTTCATCTTGAATGATTGAACGTATGAACTGCAAAACATGTAGCAGGATAATTCCTGATTTTCCACTTTTAATAACTGTTAACTGCGTCAGAAAAGTCTTAGAAGTAAAATCGAGAAAAAAAAAAAACAGTTTATCTTCTGGCGTACTTCATTTGGCACGTAGCCGCGGTTGAAGTGTGTGTGTGTGTGTGTGTGTGTGTGTGTGTGAGTGAGTGAGAGACAGAGAGAGAGAGACAGACAGAAGAAAAAGCATGTGTATATACATGCATGCCATGGATTGTGCATAACATAGGCAGCAAACGAAATGTAGCATCACTGCAAATCAGTCTGATATTAAAGTTGTGTTAGCTACCCTCGTTTTAGTTCAATAGATTGAGATAATTTTGTAGGTTCTGGGAACAATCAACAATTGCCTCAAAAATCATAAATGAACAACTTTCTCATGTATCTCTCTCTCTCTCTCTCTCTCTCTCTCTCTCTCTCTCTCTCTCTCTCTCTCTCTCTCTCTCTCTGTCTCTCTCTCTCTCTGATCAAAAGTATCCGGACACCTGGCTCTGTAAATGACTTACAAGTTCGTGGCGCCCTTCATCGGTATTGATGGAATTCAATATGGTGTTGGTCCACCCTTAGCCTTGATGACAGCTTCCGCTCTCGCAGGCATACGTTCAATCAGGTGCTGGAAGGTTTCTTGGGGAATGCCAGCCCATTCTTTACTGAGTGCTGTACTGAGGAGAGGTATCGACGTCGGTCGGTGAGGCCTGGCACGAAGTCTGCGTTCCAAAACATCCCATAGGTGTTCTATAGGATTCAGGTCGAGACTCTGTGCAGGCCAGTACATTGCAGGGATGTTATTGTCGTGGAATCACTCCTCCACAGGCCGTGCTTTATGAACAAGTGCTCGATCGTGTTGAAAGATGCAATCGCCATCCCCGAATTGCTCTTCAACAGTGGGAAGCAAGAAGGTACTGAAAACATCAATGTAGGCCTGTGCTGTGATAGTGCCACACAAAACAACAAGGGGTGTAAGCCTCCTCCATGATAAACACGACCAGACCATAATGCCACGGCCTCACAATTTCACTGTTGGCACTACACACGTTGGCAGACGACGTTCACTGGGCATTCGTCATACCCACACCCTGTCATCGGATCGCTACATTGTGTAGCGTGATTCGCCACTCCACACAACGTATTTCCACTGTCCAATCGTCCAATATTTACGCTCCTTACACCAAGAGAGGCGTCGTTTGGCATTTACCGGGGTGATTTGTGGCTTATCAGTAGCCGCTCGACCATGAAATCTAAGCTTTCTCACCTCCCGCCTAACTGTCATAGTACTTGCAGTGGATCCTGGTGCAGTTTTTAATTCCTGTGTGATGGTCTGGATGGATGTCTGCCTATTGGACATTACGACCCTTTTCAACTGTCGGCGATCGCTGTCAGTCAACAGACGATGTCGGCCTGTACACTTTTGGGCTGTACGTGTCCCTTCACGTTTCCACTTATGTTGGTAAAAATTAACCACTTGCTTGAAATAACATTGGGTTTTATTGAAACCAAAAAGAGTGCACTAAATGACCATTACCTGGCGCTTCATAAAACATAAAAGCAATAATTAGCATAACAATTGATTTTTAGCAAAGGCGATGTTCTTTATAACAAGTACTCAGCATGTCGGTCGTCATACATTAACAGCCCCTGTAGACGAGGGGTGACTTTGTGAACAGCACTGTACAGTATATGAGCAGGTATGCTGTGAAACCGCCGTCGCATCTTGTCGTTTAGTATGTGTAATGAGGTCGGACGATAGCGGTAAACTTGCGATTTCAGGTAACCCCACGACCTATAATCACACGGATTGATGTCTTGGGAGCTGAGAGGCCAAGCATGACGGACATGACGGCTCAGCAGGCGATCCTCACCAAAAATGTGAGCAGGAGATCTTTCACACATGTAGCGGTATGGGATGGAACGCCATCCTGCATAAAAATCGTATCTTTCAGTGGGTGTTTATTTGCCAGTCTTAGGATGATCTGACTCTCTCCTTTACTACAGCTCATCTTATCGCGATTACCATGCGGTGTTGCTGTCCAGCGCCATCTGTTGGCTAGTTTTGCGCTCGTTTTGGTTTCCATAAAACCCCATGGCATTTCAGGCTTGTGCGTCAATTTTACCTCCTTACCAACAATATACCGTAAAGTAGTGTTTTTCCAAATGTTAATGGATTCTTGGGTCACCCTCTACAACGCTAAAAATTATTTATATATAAAAAATTAAATTGTTTTCTAGAGTATTAAAAACATATTCAGTATTCTTACAGGGGGCAACAGTGATCAAAGCTTGAAAAAATCTCATACGGATTCGTCCGGAGTCAATATTTGTGAGATCTGGACTCTTCTTTCCTATGATAGCATCTGTCTGTTGACACTTAAGAGTGGATTTCAATCTGTTTACCAGTGATTCTTAAATTGTTTTTTAGCCTTCCTCCTCAAAGAATCACGAACTCTTACGAACGCTTCTATCTGCGCTCTGATTTGATCATACGGACGGGACACAAACACCTATAACGTGTGCACGTTATCGATGGATGAGGGATACACCAGTGCCTTTAAATGTCCTCATAGCCATGAATGTAAGGGACTGAGATCAACCGAACGCGAAGTCATGTTTCTGGACCTCCTTGACCGGTCCATCACTCATTAAACTTTTGTGTTCTATACTGTCATATCTGGCGTAGAAAATAGGGTTGTGCCGCATCGTGCAAGAGCCGTGTCTTTTGTCTTTCCGCAAGAGAAGTTTTTCAATCGTGTCTGTTATTGTCGCGCAGAAATTGGCGATAAACAGCACCTGTTGATTTGTTCAGTTAAGAGTCTGTCACCTACAGTTCCTGTCCACTTACTGATTCTATGATAAAAAGAGCCCAGTGCTTTGCTTCTATGATTGCTCGAGGCTTTGTATCTGGTCACACGCGCTGATAATGGTAATTTATCATCCCGCTCTGTGTGAATACTGCCCCAATGTAAATGAAATGAAAGCTGAGAAGAACGCTCCTTCAGTGCTCCGTCTTATAATCTAGCGGGAGAATGAAACCTGGTGTGGTAGTCTCGTAGCGTTAGAGCATCCACATGCTGTACATTGTGTGAATAAAGTAACTGCTCGTGCGGAACTGATCACGCTAGAATGTGGTTGACACCTTCGGCAGCTCCTGTTCCTCGTTACTCAATATCTGGTATGAGAGCTGCGAAATCTATTGCTATCCCTTTCCCTTCTTGTGTCTGCAAGACAGTGGAACAGCCTGCTGAAGTACTGCGCCTGATAACATCACAGTGAGACAACCAAGTACAGAGGTTAACATAACCAATAGTCAGTGGAAGATAAAAGTCAACTAGAAGCTGTGGTGGCCAATCGTTAGTCGATCTTGGGTAGCGCAGACAGTAAAGCATTTGCCCGCGGAAGGCAAAAATCCCACGTGTGGCGAACAATTTTAATCCGCCAGGAAGTTTCAAATCAGCGCACATTCTGCTGCAAAGTGAAAAGTCATTCTTGGAGCTTCTTTTGTTTCGCGTGCTTAAGACGTTAAGTATTTGAACTACAGAGTAACCGTACACTAACAATCTCGTGAAACTTACGGTTTCCCGGGTTTGATTCCCGGCGAGGTCAGGGATTTTCTCTACCTCGTGATGGCTGGGTGTTGTGTGATGTCCTTAGGTTAGTTAGGTTTAAGTAGTTCTAAGTTATAGGGGACTGATGACCATAGATGTTAAGTCCCATGGTGCTCAGAGCCATTTGAAACTTACGGTAAATAATAAAATACAGCTCAGGTTGCTTAACCGTTTCCACAGCTGCAAGAGTAGAAGCAGAAATGATATTCATTACTCTGAATTAAAATCGAATTTAGTTCTGAAATTTGATGAACAACGCTGCTACTAACACCTTTATGTTAAAAACTATTCAACAGTCACGGTCGCATAATTTTTTTTTTTTTTTTATTGAAGACGACCGATGTCAACAGACTATGCTGTCATCTTCGTTATGAAACCTGTTCATTTTACGCTGACCTCACGAACAAGATGACAAACGGATAAAATCAGCACATTATAAACTGCTTATTTAAAAACATAATGCACCCTGTGCAACATGTTATGTCCCTATACATATAGCTCACAGTTGCTTGTTGCATCATACAAACACTGTGAGCAACAAGCAACTGTGAGCAATATGCGTGTGGACATAACCTGTTGCGCAAAGTATTTTTAAATATTCTAGCGATGACAAATCTTTTATGATATGCTATTTTTATCCGCTTGAAATCTTGTATATTAGTTCAGCGTAAAATGAACATGTTTTACAACAAAAGATTTTAAGACCTAAAGATGACAGCATAGTCTGTTGAAACGGCTTGCCTTAAATAAAACAAAATATTTTATGCCATCTTGGTTGTTGAATGGTTTTTAACAATTAAACAGATCGCTCTTCAGTTCTCCCAAAATGAGAAAACACAATCAACATCTTTAGGCTTTTCTCAATGATGCAGAAGTCTTGTAGAAAATTAAACTAAATTGGAATGGAAGATGAAAGAGTTGATTGCGGACAATTCCTCTGTTGAGTATAGTCATTTGAATCGGACACCTTATATGATGTAAAATTACATGACTGTTTTGTTGTGAAACTAATTTTTTATTGCTGTATACATCTAAATTCAGAATTCAGGATCCTGCCGTATGTGCAAGTAAAGTACAGCGTGATATGTTCTTAAAATTTTTTGTAATAACAATGAAACCCACTTAAGCTTATGAAAAGAGTAAACAAATTTGGCAGTTTTAGCCCAGTAATAAGTGAATTTTGAGTGCTGTCATTGTCATAACATGTTGCATTAACAGGACATTGGTCAAAGAAATGTTTCGTTTACTTTCAGAAAACGATTGAGAGTTATGTTGAGAAGCGAATGGGTAATACTTTTGGTCCTCCAGGAGGTAAAAAAATGATGGTATTTATCGACGATATAAATTTGCCGGAAATAAATGAGTGGGGTGACCAGATCACCAACGAGATTGTACGTCAGACTATGGATATGAAGGGCTTCTACAGCCTCGAAAAACCTGGAGAGTTCATAACTGTCGTCGACGTCCAGTTCGTGGCTGCTATGTGTCTTCCTGGTAACGTCAACTTAACACGTTGCTCTGTTATCCCGGCACTCAGTACCTACTGCACACTTTCCTATGTCTATGTCTATCTTAATACTGACCCCGAATACAAAGACTTTTATCTCTTACAGGTGGAGGCCGAAATGACATACCGTCTCGCCTAAAGAAACAATTTTCTGTGTTTAACTGCACACTGCCCACGGACACCTCCGTCGATAAAATATTCTCTGTGATAGGTGAGGGACACTATAACGCCAAACGCGGTTTCACGTCAGAAGTGCGCCAGCTGGTGAAGAAATTAGTCCCACTAACGAGACAGCTATGGCAACGGACGAGGGTAAGCCCAACTACGAAACAAAGTAGAACTGAGCAAAATGTTGTATCTAGTATAACATTTAAATATCATTACATTTTATCAGATTCAGTCCGTCTTTATCCAATATTAATTGTCACAGAGTATTTTGTCAGCATCCAGCCATAGTAATATGCCTAACTTTCACTTATACATCAATTATTAATGGCAAAGATGGGAAGTGACGAGAAGATTTTTTGTTTGCTGAGCCAGTGAGGTTGTGATCCTAGTCTTATTGGACATGTTGTGGGAATATATCTATATCTGGCACACGTAGCACATGAATAACATAACACCATCACTACAAAGTGTTATTTTACATGCCCAAGATTCTTCAACTATCAGTATTCGAAACAGCTACCTGCGAGGCGAAGACTACCGCAGAAGCGTTGAGTTTGCGGCCTCTGCCACGGAGGAGGGGATGTGTTTAGGTGAAATGAGGTATCAGACAAATTCCTGCATTTCCGTGAGGTAATAATCGACTCATTCCTATACTATTCTGGAGCAACGTGTGGTCTGAAGAAAAACATTCAAGGTAACTGTCAGTACATTTACAGACAGGTGTGCATGATTAACAATGTGGGCACCGTATAATTCGTTTGTTAAGAGCGAGGGCAAATACACAAGTTTGTCTATAAACTGAAGAGCGAGCAGGTGAGTCCCCAGTGGCCAGACACGCCTGAGAGTAGGTATTTTCCACCAAATTTGTCAACAATACACGGAATTCAGAAATGAGTAACAAATATAACTAATACAAGAAACACGAAACACACATCTACAGAATTACTGCGCTGATAGATGGGAACTGATTCTTAGTCATCCTGCACAGCAAGTAAGGCGTTCTTCCGGGAAATGCCACACTGCGCAACAGAATTAAATGATCACTTTTTCTAAACCCCGTAACTGTTTCCCACTACGATGCACGAGTTTGAAATATGGCTGACCGTCCCTACAACCTTCGTCCGTATTGGTGCAAAAGCGGAGCGCCAGGCGACTTCACGCTCGGTCTCGGCGATGCTTCACAGTTAAGAGTCAACACATGCGAATAGGGCCACGGCTCACAAGTTCATCGAAAATGTAAGGTGTATTACCACATTAGCACCAAATTGCACCTCTATTTTGTCCAATGACACTATGGACGTTTCTCACTATGGGAAGGTCGTCACAACCTCTCTTAACGACATTTCCACCCATTCTTGGACATCAGAACAGCGAAAAGCAGCGTTGAAATCACTTGGTTTTCTTGTGGGTGGCCGAGGAGAAGATATCAGATACAATGACGCTCAGAATCGACTCAAAAACACCTCAGAGGGCATCACTGAAACTGCTCCCTTCATTGGGGCCTCGATTCCCGCACATTTCACGGTAGAAAACGATAGTTCTTAGTGCCATACGCAATAGGACGACGTTCTCGACAAGCTTTGACGCTGCTGACCCCCGGAACTTTAAACCCCTCTGTAAGGACATTGTGAGGCTGCATCCCCACTGAACGTGATCGCACCCCTTCGCAAACAGTGCGACCTCATTTTGCTCTCGTGTACAAGCTGGAACAACTAGGGACCGTTCAAAACCTTTAGATGAAATTTGAATGTGATCCCGAACAGCTAATAGTGCTTATGCTTCCTCGGCCCTCCTATTACATGCCATCCTGTAGCATTTGGGGGGCCTCTAACCCCTGCCCGTTAAGCATTACCTTCGGTGGTACCTGCCCACATTTACTGAGAATTTTAAAAATGTGCTTTTACAGACAAAACCTCTGAAGAAATCCTAAACGCCTGCAGGCAGGCAACTGACATCGGAGGTGTGTCAAGTGGTCGTCTGCTAGGACTACTTCACAGATTTTCTCTCTAAGAGTAGTTTTTTTTTAAAATTCTCAGTAAATGTGGGCAGGTGCCATCGAGGGTATTGTTGAACTGGAGCGTCTTGGAGGGAACCTTTGCCACTGTATTCATGTATGTGTCAATATCGCATGCCTCCATGATCACGCCACAGGTGGGTGTGAAACAGGATGCTGAGAAATCTTCTGCACCCTTTGCTGCTTCAGATCACGTTCCAATTTCGTCGAATTGTTTTGAAGGGTCCCTAGTTGTTCAAAACTGTACACAAGATCAAAAATTGCTCTCGCGCTTCGCTCCAATGGACTTTGACCATGTTCAGTGGGGATGCAGCCTAACAATGTCCTTAGAGAGGGGCTGAAACGAACGTCTTGCTGTTGCTCATGGCACTGAGAACGCGTTTTCCACTGCGAAATACGCGGGAAACAACGCCCTAGCTAAAAGGATGGTTTCCTTGACGCCCTTTATTCCAACCTATGAAGCGTATTCACGTAGAGTCTATGTGGCGGTGAGCCTGAATTCTTTTCCTCGGTCACCGATAAGAAAAGAGCGTGATTTCAGCGTTTGGTATCGCCGCTCACAGCTCCATCACAGAGGCGTCAACGGAAGGGGTGAAGTTTGGGTAAGAGAGAGTGTAACGACCTTCCCGTCGTGCTACGGGACCACGTTGGCGTTGAGCAGAATTGTAGTGAAATTTGCTGCCAATGTGAAATCATTAACCCACCTTAGACGTCGCATGACCTTCTGAGCCCTGGCCTTCTTTTCGCACATGTCGACACTTAGCTGTTTGATGCGTCGTCGAGCCCAAGAGTGACGAAGCGTGGCGCCATGCTTTTGCTCTGCTGCAGAGGAAGAGTGTAGGCACCTTTGAGCCAAATTTCAAACTTCTGCGTCTTAATAGAAGACAATTTGAGAGTTTCGAAAAAGTTATCCTGTAATTCTGTTGCGCAGTGTACTTCTCCCGCAAGCGCTCGTCCCTATTCAGTTTACACACAGTCTACATTACAGGAGCTTCACTTCATCTGACGTAAACATTCCCTTTATGAAGAGATACCACTACTAGTCTTCGTCGTAAT
The DNA here is from genome assembly GCF_023897955.1 of Schistocerca gregaria. Lineage (NCBI taxonomy): Eukaryota > Metazoa > Arthropoda > Insecta > Orthoptera > Acrididae > Schistocerca > Schistocerca gregaria. The sequence goes on along the minus strand of NC_064931.1, from coordinate 816,183,493 downwards.
CTTAGTGGAAGAGAGATCAGTCACCTCACGTAACTTCACCAGGCTTGTGCCAATGCTGCAGCTCGGGGCGATTTCTCAAGCGTACATTGACACTGTTCTTGGATCCAAGTTAATCTCTGACTCACTTAGAAGTTACATTTGCTGAAAAATTGGTATCTGTACGCCACAGTGAGGAGTGATTGTGAAAAACTCCACATTGAACTGGCAAGTACTAATTTGCTCTCTTCCTCTTCCAACCGCAGTTTTACAACGACTTAGCAGATGTAGAATCCACTCACCTACACGTTGTTGACCACAGTAGTTGATCCCCTTTCGGGTGGTTTTATCAAAGTACAGAAACACACAGTAAATCAGTGAAATGATGAGCCATAAAATGTCCATGGTTTCATCGATTTAGTGGTTGGAGTGTGGTGTCTATATGGTTTTGATCTGGCCGCAATTAAATACATGGACAGTTTGTCTTTTGCTACCTTGTATACGATAGTCAGTCAAACAGTGAAAAGAAACCTACTTGAATCTGTAAATCACCACATTTCTATACATTGGAATAAAATGTTTGCTTTTGATGTTGAAAAAGAGAATTGGTTAATATTTTTGAAATCATACTAGGATGTAAGTAGGCATTCAGTCTACGTCAAGGTTATGTAACCTCAAATACAGTTTGTTTTGGCAAACATCAAGTTGCCACCATCTGTGTCAGACTAGATGCAGAGAATATGTGCGGTACAACTGCGGATAGCGACAGCCTCCACGGGTCTAAAAATGAGCATGACAGATGGTTCAATTAGCGCAATCAAAGAAGAAAACTGTTTCAACTGACTAAGACATGAAAATTTATAAATTACACAGAACAAGATGTAACTATACTACAGCTGCATGACATGCCAAACTATTCCTAAGTCCGTGGCAACAGCGCCGTTGTCTCTCCGACGTGGTAGCTACTTCTATTGAATCTCCTCAACAGTGCAGTTCGTAAACGCTCCTAGTGGTTATCATGTGCTCCAGCGAAGTGCATTTTCATTATAATGTTTTTCTAAACGTATTATTTGCTATTCCATATTGCTTAGTAGACAATGTATATAACAGTAACTCTCGTACACCACTGATTACTTAGATACGAATATCTTTTTGTCCTATAGGCGAAATTACTACCGACGCCTGCGAAATTTCATTACGTGTTCAGTCTTCGGGATCTGTCTCGCATATGGCAAGGAATGGTGGGTACGCTTTCAACTGTCATCGAGAATGAGTCAGTACTGATGGTACTCTGGAAGCACGAGTGCACACGCGTCTTCTCTGACCGGTATGCTATGCGAGTGGAGTTAAGAAACTCTTATTGTTCCATTATTATGTATCTCTTACAGGATTAAGAGCCTACATAAAATTAATGCATTCTGTCTGCAGTATATTTGACACAACATTTTAATCTTTTTTCCGTTTTAGGTTTACTCTACAATCGGACAAGGACTGGTTTGACCATGAATTGGTTCGAGTGGTTACTGAGTTGCTAGGTCCTTCGTATAGCGAAATGGTTAAATCTGAGCACGTTTTCGTCGATTTCATGAGGTACGTAGGTAATCTCTTCATCGCCCAAATTTAATAATATGAAACGTTCTCATTAATTTCCTTACAGCAAGAAGACATGAACTTGAATCGAATCCGTTTCACACAATACAAAGAAAGTAAATGTCTTTTCACCGCTTAAAGCTAATGTTTATAAGCACTACAATTAGTGATAATCGCAATACCTAAAAAGAATGCCACTAACAAATCCGAACTAGAAGGAGGGCATACATAGGCCCAGTAGCGCCCAGTGTTTTCTAACCGCAAAGGTCAATGCAGTACCAAATTCACGCACATAACAACTGTCAAACGGAATGGTAAAAATAGAGCAAGTTCCAGTATCTTATTATGGAAAATGAAAACTATTCATTGTCTTTTAATCTGTGCTCAGTGTCCACAGCTCGTGGTCGTGCGGTAGCGTTCTCGCTTCCCGCGCCCGGTTTCCCGGGTTCGATTCCCGGCGGGGTCAGGGATTTTCTCTGCCTCGTGATGACTGGGTGTTGTGTGGTGTCCTTAGGTTAGTTAGGTTTAAGTAGTTCTAAGTTCTAGGGGACTGATGACCATAGGTGTTAAGTCCCATAGTGCTCAGAGCCATTTGAACCATTTTTGTGTTCAGTCAGCTATGCCTGTTGCTATGTACGAAAAATTTCGAAGCTCTAAGGCTTCATCTTAGGCAAATTAACTTGGTAATCAATGGCGCATATTTCACCAAGTACATCGGATTATTAACGCCAGCTTGTTCTAGTCTGGTTACTACGTGACTACAAAGTTAATCTAAAAGCATCATAAGCAAGCATCCTTGTGCATAGTTAGTATGTGACTGGTAAGTTGAACAAAAGAATTTTAACTGAACTTGTCAGTCGCTTAGTAACAAGATCAGAAGTGTTGGTTTATAATAACCCGATAAACGACATGGATGAACTAGCCAATGTACCTGAAGAGAAAGCCCTAGAGCTTCGAAAACGATCACAACAGACAGTGAAAGACCTAAACACACCTGACTGTAGATAAAATAAATAGTTATTATTTTCCATAATAACGTATATTACAACTATTGTCCACTATCCTTCCAGCATTATGGAAGCAACAAGGAAAAAGAGCTTCAGAATGTCTCGCCGGTATCAAAGAGAGAAATACCATCACGTCAGTTAAAACGGAAAATAGTGCTTGGCCTCTCGAAAGTAGGTTTGTCGGAAATGGCACCTCAGCAAGTACGGAGATGGCTTGTTGCTACTCTAGCGTTGCATGTTATTTTGTTCGTTAATGGTCGTTGTATTCGTTCGGAGTGGATGTCCAATGACCCTTGTTCAGGTTCATCGTTGATCCATTCAGTCAGTTTTTTTTTATTACAGATGGCAGATATCCCTCTGACCGAACACGCTGAGCTATCGTGCCGGCTCCACTCAGCTACGGTGGAGGTCTAAGCTCCTGCCCCTGTTTCAGATAACTCCACGGGCATTATTTGTGCAATACAACGTGACGATATATGTATAAGCTCTCTTTGAAGAACGGCAAGTACCACTGCTTTTGTAGCCTGTTATTCGACCGACCTGTCACTCGTCACGAACCTCTGGAGAATAGATCATTAGGAACTTGTTCATCACGGTGCTCCAGCAACTGCTTCTGATGTTTTGTTTTCCCGCATACAAACCACGTGGAGAAAACTTCCTCAGGAACATATCAAGGCTCTTTTTGCTTCCATGCCACTGCGTTTAAAAGCTTTGTTGCAGGCATCGAGTAGGGACATCTACGAAGTGAGAATTCAGATGCGCTGAATAGAATTTTCGTCTTGAAACGTACATTGCCTCCCAGCTCATGCATAACTATGAGAAGTAACTGTCCCACCTTTCACGTATTTCGATTCGTATCCGTAAAAGCAACAATTATTCGACATTGCTGTTACTAACAAATGAATATGTTGAAACAGCACAAATATGTGTAATATTCAAGTTTCAGTCTAGCGCAAAATGTAAACAAACATTGCATGAAACAATATATGTTAACACATTCAGAACTTACAGAGTCATATTTCTTAAAAGAGCAGTTGTCGTCCCGTTAAAAAGTATTCGTCAGTCGTTGCTTCTGTATTTAATGCCATTAGTGATACAACCATTGCACATAATGCCTGTTTTGCTAATCTATGAGGGTTGGAACTTTAATGGTGGCAACTATTTATTTACAGCTCGTACAAAACAGTTAAGTGTTGCAAAGTTTTACTGGCCTTCAAAGTAGTCAGCAGCAGTGTGTATAACCCGCTGCCAGCGATGTGGAAGTCGTAGGATACTCTTAGCAGTGCCAGTTGAGTTGACAGTTTTAGCTGCACAGTCTATTGCCTGGCGAATTTGTAGCAGTTCTGAAGCGAATGCCGTCAAGTGTTTCCTTAAATTTAGAAATCGAGTTAAACTCATGAGGGTCTTAGTCAGGGGAGTGTAGTAGGTAGTATAGCACTTAGCAGCCCCATCAGCCAAACAAATCAGTAACAGCTTGCACTGTAGGTGCCTGAGCATTCTCCTGCAAAATTATGATCAGGTCCTGTAGAAAGTGACATCACTTTTGTCTCTATACTGTTCATTTTTGGAACACAACCTACGGCCAACTTAGAGACAGAAGTGATGACACTTTCTACAGGACCTGACCATCATTTTGCAGGACAATGCTCAAGCACGTACAATACAAGCTGTAATTGATTTATTGACTGACGTGGCTGCTAAGTGCTATAACACCTGCTCCACTCCCCTGACTTAGCCGTCGTGAGGTTAACTTGATTTCTAAACTGAAGGAAACACTTCACAGCATTCGCTTCAGAACTGCTACAAATTCCTCGGTCAATAGACCGCGCCGCTCGAACTGTCAACACAACTGGCACTGCCAAGAATATCCTACGACTTCCACATCGCTGGCAACGGGTTATACACAATGCTGGTGACTACTTTGAAGGCCAGTAAAACTTTGAAACACTGATCTATTTTGTACGAGCTGTAAATAAATAGTTGCCACTATTAAAATTCCAACCATCGTATTTAGTTGTCGATATAGCCGTGCTCTTGAACACACTGTTTGAAAGGAAACTGTTGCCTTCACTGATTTTTCTATGGCTGTGGCGGCATTAATTATAACAGCTTAAAACTACGAGACTTGTACTTATTGTCGTATCAAAATAATTCCAAACTGAATCGCCAGGCCATTGCCTCTACAGCCAAACACGACAATTCTGATCCATGTCCGTAGGCGTCTCCAGTGACAAGGCGTGGCAACATACTTAAGCAGGACAGGAGCAGCCATGTTCATAACACCTCTGCCGTAGCACCGCTTAACACCATGAGCTACCGAAAAGTCGTCTGTTTTCTGTACGGCAGAAACAACAGTGCGTGGAAACAACGAACTGAAAGATTACGAGTACTGTCGACTCCATCCCAGTCGGACACGAATTTCAAACAGAGAAAGTGTGGTGTCACTGCCAGACACCACACATGCTAGATGGTAGCCTTTAAATCGGCCGCAGTCGGGTAGTATACGTCGGACCCGCGTGTCGCCACTATCAGTGATTGCAGACCGAGAGCCGCCACACGGCAGGTCTAGAGAGACTTCCTAGCACTCGCCCCAGTTTCACAGCCGACTTTGCTAGCGATGGTTCACTGCCTACTTACGTTCTCATTTGCTGAGACGATAGTTTAGCATAGCCTTCAGCTACGTCATTTACTACGACCTAGCAAGGCGCCATTATCAGTTACTATTGATATTGAGAATCATGTACCGTCAAAACCGACGTTCACCATTAATGGATTAAAGTTAAGTATTCCACCAGCTACGAGCGTTGTTTCTAAATTCTAATTTCCTTGTCCTGTTCCAGACCTCACGCCAGCCTGTGTGAGCTAAAACGCGTGCATTTCGGCCTCCTGTAGTAACACGGTGTTGGCTCTCCTGCCAACCACAACAGAAAGCAAACACAAAGAGTGACAAAACGAGTGCTCTGTGTCAATGCAAGTATCGAAACAATTCAGGCCGTAACGAATCGACACTTCTAGTCTCATAGAATGCTCATTACTTAGTAACGAATACATACAACATGCAATATCTTACTCACTAATAATAATAATAATGCTTTGTGCTGCGCGAGCAATAGTAAATTCCAAGCATTGTTCGGAGCAAAGATTTTTCCTCTACTACTCCTCGTAGGTAGAATATAGCCCACGATCACTCGAATTAGCGGCGATGCAGAAATCGGTGGAACCGACAGACGGTTCCTGTAGACGGTGACGGCAGTGTGAACGGCTAGCTGCAAGCAAAGTGCGGTGCGTAGTGATAGCCGTCGTGAGCATGTGCAAAGTCCAGGGAGCGATCCGAATCGGAAAATGTAAACACGAACGAGGACAATCACTCTACTATCGTTGGCGTGTATGAAAGGCTTCAGAAAACAGCGAGAACTGTGGGGCCGCGACCACAGAGTACGGGCCCATGCGACATGCCCACAGCGGTGCCCTGCACTCGAACACGCTGCGGCTGTGGTACAGAGTTCAGGTACCTCTTACGTACCCTCGGTAGCCATACTCAGGCTGGACGGGGAATCCGATTTACTGTTGAATACTAGAGAAGATACTATATCACTGGGCACAGCTTAACCGGCTGTACTTCACGATTACCAGTACATCAAAGTGTTGAAACGTCCCCTTAGAAAAATTATACATGACTGTGCCTAAACTGACACACAATATTTTTAGCGCTACGCAATCTGACTTTCAATAATCCCTACAAAATAATGGCCCTGACTAACATTAACCTATACCTTTCACAAATCGCTTACCTCGCAAAAATCTTCGTTACTCAAACTACTGCAATACAGCGAGCGCCACTACTGCCAGCTAAATAAAAGATTCAAACTACAGAAGGCACTAACTACTGATAGGCATAGTTAGCGAATGAAAGATTTTAATAGAGAACAAACCCAATGTATTTACCTTAATAGTCATAATATATATATCAGTTCATGACATCCATTCTTACAAATTTCTAAACTCCGCCATCTCTCTCCCCACATCCACCACTGCTGGCGGCTCACCTCCAACTGCGCAACGCTACGCGCTGATAGCATCCAGCTGCCGCTGCCCAACACTACAATGGCAAACAACAATGCAAACCAGCCACAGACTGCACACGGCACAGCCAGTGATTTTCATACAGAGCGCTACGTGGCGGCGGCGTTACCAATAAAAAAACCTAAACAGCCTACTTACAATGTGAACTGCCAGAGGAAAACTTTAATTCAGTAAAAAATGCCAAAAGGTAAACAATGTTCATGACGAGTGAACAGAGTTCCAGAGTTACGGCAGGCTACGGTAGACTATCAGAAGTGAGCGTAACTATAGTACTTTCCCTAGTAGCTTTGGTCAGTTTATGTTATCTGTGTTACCTGTATGTTAGGTGTGTGGCATACCTGTCGGGCGTTACCTCATAACGAGAGCTGTCTTTATGTATTCAATCACTGTCTTACTACATTTCCACAGAAACCAGAAGCGTCGAACCATCTAAAAACTGAGTGCGGACATATAAGCAGCCACGTAACCTACGAAACATTTTTGTTCTATATAGTTATCCTCCTACATTTTGCTTGGTAATAAATGGTATTTACAGCAGAATTGAAATTATCAATGTTTTTAATTTACGTTTTAGTCGAAAATCTTGATTTGCATCATGAAACAGAGGGATGTTGTAGTAAAAATAATGGAAACATTACAGATTTATAATGTGGCACTAGAAACTGAAGTTTTCTAAAGAAAAGGTGGAACAGTAAAAACGAAAAAAAATATATCAAATATCGCTCCAATACTTCGTCGTGCAAATTGAAACATATCTTTGTTAATCATAAACAACTTTTTTATGCTTCAAACGTAATTCCTTTGGTTATGTAAAAGCGCAGAATTTACGCGGTCAGCTAGTTGTTATTAGTTATAAAACGCAGTTTACATTCTGTAAGGATATAAAATACGCAATGGACTAGCATTGAACGATGTGCAGTTCTAATAACGTGTAAAACAAAAATACAGGCAAAAAAGTTGTTTCTCTCTTACGCATTCATTTATGTCTCTTTCCATACCAATGCTATCAATACCACCGGTTATTCTACTATTTACTACGTAATTTATATACTGTACCAAAAACTACCGAACCCTAGTATTAGTAGAATGCAACTCAAAGTGTACATATATACGGTTCTCACGGCACTGATAACCTCGGCGTTGAGCTGCCGTAACCTGCAAACACACACACGATTCTCGCACCACCTGTGACTTTTGGTCACCCAAATGGTCGACTTATTTGCTTTGGGCTCAGCCAGCACTTACTGAGTTTGTGGTGCAGGGACGCGCCGGAACCGACGGGGGAGGAGGGCGAGGACGCAGACATGGAGCTGCCCAAGGTGTACGAGCCGGTGTCCGAGTTCGGCGAGCTGCGGGAGCGCCTCGACATGTTCCTCTCGCAGTTCAACGAGATGGTGCGGGGCGCCGGCATGGACCTCGTCTTCTTCCCGGACGCCATGCTGCACCTGGTCAAGATTTCGCGCGTCATCCGCCACCCGCGCGGCAACGTCATGCTGGTCGGCGTGGGTGGAAGCGGCAAGCAGTCGCTCACCAAGCTCGCCTCCTTCATCGCCGGCTATAAGACTTTCCAGATCGCACTCACCAGGTACAGCTTCTACTTCCAATCGTGGGAACGAGTGTAGGACCAGCTTAGTGTTACTCCAAATGTACGACATCGGAGATATTATACAATGAGTCCCAAAGGGCAGGCTTTACAGCGATTCATTAAGAACATTAAAACATTTAATGACACTATGTGAGCGTGGAAGTAGTTGCCAGTGTGTAACTGATGAAAACAAATTAAATTTCTAAAAAAAAAAGAGAAAATAAAAGAAAAAGGAGATTTAAAATTATAATCAGAAAGCACCCTCAAAATATCAAGTTACAATTTTATTCAGAGGCAGAAAGAACAAATATTGACAGTATGAACTTTCGGGCTGAGAACCTTGCCGCTGCCTTTTGACACGGCCGTAGTCACGACCGCGCACCACAACCTCTGAAAGACTACACTGGAGCAAATCTGCGACACACCAGATTACTTTAAACTAAAAATTTTAACAACTCACACAAGCACATAAATTATGCACCCCGTAGGAGGGATGGAAATGGTACAAAACACTAAGATTAAAAAAATTAACTTGCCACCAAAGGTGCAACTTGATATTAAAAAAAACTCTTACGGTGGAAGGGTGCTAACTTTATATACTAAAATGACCATTGAAATAAAAAATCCATGAAATTCAGTCTTACATAAAATACATAAACATGCTCTACATTACACATATGCCGCGTCTCAAGATGATAGGCAAGATAAAAACATATTTCAGGAATTCGGCCGTTACACTTCGAGCAATAGAGTCGTTAACACCGAATCCGACAACATGACAGAGGCAGCTATTAACGTACGGCACACCGACCGACAGACAGACACTAACTGCCTAACAAATCCGGACTAGTGATAGACGAGCAAGCTGGGGACGAGAGACTGACCAAGAAAACAAGTAGAATTTAACAAGTAAATGAAACAATATATCTCCAGTCACTTAACTTCTAATAAACTGCGATTTCTGGCGAAGACCTGGCGCAGCACCCCAACGCTCTCCCGAACCGTCCGCTGTCAGCCGCTTCAACGGACGCAGGAAGGCGCGCCTATCTCCCGTCTCACGGCTTCGCAGCTCGCGCCGGCCAGCCCGATGACTCCTGTTGCTCTCGTGTCGACCGCGAAGCCACTACCCCTCGCTATACGGCGCTGCCCACTGGACTCACGTCGCTACCTCACATGCGCCGACGCTCAAGGCGGACAAGTCCTCTTGTGTCCCACTGCACGACCGACCAACCGATCGATCCAACCGCCAATGACCATTGCCTGAACAAACTCGAGCAGACCGGTGGCCTAACACATACTAGCACTCTAGACGACAGATACTGACTGCCCCACACTAACCCAGCTGACCAACTGACGAGACTCGCCTCCTAGCGAGTTTTCTTTCTTTATTGTAATTTTAATCACCTCAATACAAGGTGGGCTGGCAGCAGCATATTACCCTGATCTTCAGCCTTGAGTGGTACAATAACATGACATATAGGTGGCACAGACAATACAATAAAAACGGCGGGCAAAAAATGTAGATACAAAAAAACAGTAAACATGAAGCCGTTCACGCTGGATGAGAAAAACACTAACGCTTGGTGACACAGCGCACATAACACGGATGACTGCGACGGCACACGTGAACGGTGGTGGCGTGACGGCGAAAGGACACTGAACACAAAACGAAGGCACACACACGAGACACTGATGGCGATGATCTCCGGCGCGCGAATGTTCACTGAGTGTGTGCGAGTTCGGGGACCTGCCAAGGGAGGGGGAGGAGGAAGGTGAGTGGGACAGGGAGAGGGGAGGGCAGATGTCATGGGCAAGGGAGACAGGGGGAGGGGAGGAAAAAAAGGGGAGCCCGGGGGAAGAGGGGTGGAGGAAGGGGACGGGGGAAAAGGAGAGAGAAGTGAGGGAGGGTGCCAAGAGGAGAGGTCACAGGAAGTGGGGGCGGGTAGGATCAAAGTTGATAGGAGGGGTAGATGGAGGGGAGGAGGACTTCATCAGGGAGGGGGAGCTGCCGGAAGCCACCTTGGGAGAGGGTAAGGAGGGTGGAGAGATGGAGACCGGGTGGGACGTGGGAATACAGGCGCGGCAGCGGGCGGGGGTGGGAGAGGATGGGCGAGACAAGAGGGTGAGGAGGGTCGAGTTTGCGGGAGGTGTACAGAATCCGTATCCTTTCAAGGAAAAGGAGGAGGAGGGGAAAAGGAATGAGATCGTACAGGATCCGTGTGGGGGAGGGGAGACGAATGCGATAGGCGAGGCAGAGAGCATGGCGTTCAAGGATTTGAAGGGATTTATAAAAGGTAGGGGGGCGGAGATCCAGGCCAGATGGGCGTAGCAGAGGATAGGGCGGATGAGGGATTTATAGGTGTGGAGGATGGTGGAGGGGTCCAGACCCCACGTACGGCCTGAAAGGAGGTTGAGGAGCCAGAGTCGAGAGTGTGCCTTGGCTTGGATTGTCCGGAGATGGGGGGTCCAGGAGAGGCGACGGTCGAGGGTGACGCCAAGGTACTTGAGGGTGGGGGTGAGGGCGATAGGACAGCCATAGACAGTGAGATAGAAATCAAGGAGGTGGAAGGAAGGGGTGGTTTGCCTACAATGATCGCCTGGGTTTTGGAGGGATTGACCTTGAGCAACCACTGGTTGCACCAAGCGGTGAACCGGTTAAGATGGGATTGGAGAAGGTGATGGGAGCGCTGCAAGGTGGGGGCAAGGGCAAGGAAGGCGGTGTCATCGGCAAACTGGAGAAGGTGGACGGGGGGTGACGACGGTGGCATGTCCGCTGCATACAAAAGGTACAGAAGGGGGGAGAGGATGGAGCCTTGGGGCCCACCGGCGGAGGGAAAAAAGGTGTAGGAATCTTTGTTATGGATGGTGACGTAGGAAGGACGGCGGGAGAGAAAGGAGCCGATCAGACGGACGTAATTAATGGGAAGGGCGAAGGTTTGGAGCTTGAAGAGGAGACCGGAATGCCATACGCGGTCATAAGCACGTTCGAGGTCAGGGAGAGGAAGATTGCAGAGCGACTGGAATTATGCTGTTCAGAAAGGAGATGAGTGAGGTGAAGGAGAAGGTCGTCGGAAGAGAAGGATGGCCGAAAGCCACACTGGGTAACTGGAAGGAGGCGGTGCTGGCGGATGTGGCGGGTGAGGATAGATTCCAGGACCTTGCTGAAGACCGAGGTAAGGCTGATGGGATGGTAGGAAGAGACGGCAGACGGTGGTTTGCCAGGTTTAAGGAACATCAGGATACGGGAGGTTTTCCACAGGTCAGGGTAGTAACCGGTGGACAGTACTACATTGTAGAGCCTCGCCAAGGTGGAGAGGAAAGAGGCAGGAGCTTTGCGAAGGTGACGATAGGTGACACGATCGTGACCAGGAGCGGTGTTGCGTTTCGTGTGGAGTGTAGCGATGAGATCCTGTGTAGTGATTGGGGCATTGAGTTCCGTGTGTAATGTTGTCCAAGTACTGGAAATGAGGTGCAAGGGGAGGGACAGAGGTGTCAGTTCGATCGCGGACATCTTGGAAGAGGGAGTAATCGAACTGGGGATCATCGGGGATGGAAAAGACATCAGACAGGTAGGAGGCGAAGTGATTGGCCTTACTAAGGGTGTCAGGGAAGGGGTGATCATCATGGAGAAGAGGATAGTAGGGGAAGGGTTTAGTTCCGGGAAGGCGGCGGAAGGCGGACCAGAACTTGGATGAGTTGATAGGGAGGGTAGCATTTAAACGGGTGCATGTCTGTCGCCAGTCCCGGCGTTTCTTGGCTGTGAGCAAATTACGAATATGTCGTTGGAATTGCCGGTGGCGTCGTAGTGTGTCCGGGTCACACGTGTGGAGGAAGGCATGGTAGAGATGGTGGGATTCACGGAGGAGGAGGACGGCCTGTGGGGGTAAGGTAGGACGGTGGGGGTGGATAGCGACAGTAGGGACATGGGCCTCCACAGACTCAGACAAGGTCTGCTGGAGAAAGGTGGCGGCATGGGTTACATCGGCAGGGCGACGGAAGGTGAAGGGGTGGCTATCGACCTGGCTGGAGAGGGTATCCCGGTAGGCATTCCAGTTGGCACGGGAATAGTTATGGACATACGTGGGGGAGGGTCATGATGAGAGTTGGGGCGGGGGCGACGACCATCTGAAACGGTGAGGAGAACAGGGAGATGGTCGCTACCAATAGGGTCCAGGACATCCACTGTTATGCAGCCAAGGAGGTTGATGGAGGAAAGGACAACATCAGGAGTGGAGTTGGATTCGGGACGGGTGTGCTGGGGGATGGGGATGAGGTCGCCTTGAAGGGAGGAGAGGAACCGATGCCACCGCCGTAGCTGGGCGGCGGAACGACTGTGGATGTTGAGGTCGTCTGCGATCACGTAGGAGGAGAAGGTACGGTCAACGTGGGAGAGGAAGTCGAAGGGAATAGGGGCGTTAGGGCGGACATAGATGGTGGCGCAGGTAATGGTAAGGCCGGGGAAGAAGAGACTAAGGATCAGGTGTTCGGTGGGGTCGGGAAGGAGAGGTTGGAGCCGAACAGGGATCTGGCGGTGGTGACCAATGGCAACTCCGCCACGCTCAATTGGGAGGGGATTATCAGAACGTTGAAGGAGGTATGGCGAAGTGTGGACGGTGTGGTGGGGTTGGAGGAAGGTTTCATTGGGGAGGAAGGCGTCCATGCGGTGGGTGGCAAGAGTGTGCAGGAAGAGGTTCTTGTTGGCAGGAAGGGAGCGGATGTTGTTGAAAAGGATACGGTATTGTCGCGCCATGATAGGGATTTAGACAAGGGTGTCAAGGCGGGAGAAGGTGAAATGGGCCTGGTTGTTGGAGTAGGTGGCGTACATTTTCAGGTGTAAAACGGAATGGGCGGCGAGGGATACCTGTTGCAGGGTGTGGGGATGCTGAAAAGGATGAACATTCTGAAGGACGATGGTGAGGAATCTGATGATGTCTTCAGCGGTAGGTGGTGGACGAAGGGAATTGCCGTGAGGGGTGGGGGCGTCCAAAGGGCGGACAGGAATGGTGAGCTCAGGAGTGGTAGGAGGGGGTCGGGCTTTACATTTCTGGGAGTAAGTGGGGTGAGGGAGGTTTCAGGTATTACAGGAGGGGGGGGGGGGGACTGGAGATTGGGGCACTGCGTGAGAAAGTGGTCTTGCCTACAGTGCGGGCAGGTGGGGGCCTTGTGGCACTCAGATGTAGGGTGCGCATTATACCGCAAGCACCTCTGGCAGCGGAGGGATTGAGGAGGGGAATGGGAAGGGTCAACTGGGTAGCGGCGGTGAAAGAGAAGGGTACCCTCCTTCAGGAGACGGTCAATGGAGGGGGCGTGCTCGGAATAGACCCGCATAAGGCAGGTGGGGCCAGGGGAGTCATGAATGAGGCAAACTGCACGCACCTCCAGGTGAGGATGCGCCTTGAGCTCTGCCAACACCTCCTCCTCCGTGATCGCCGGACTAAGCCGAGTGATCACGGCGGTGAGAGTCGGCGGCCGATGCGGGGGTAGGGGTTCGCGGGAGGGAGATGGGGAAGGAGCAGGGGTGAGGCAGGTATTAGGCCCAAAGTGGGTGACAGGGATGCGGGAAAGGAGGTCCGTGTGGAGGGTAGGGCTGGGGGAGGAGATGAGCACCGAATCACGGCGAGGAGTAAGGAGGGAGATGGGGGCACCAGGAAAATTCTGGCGAAGGAAGAGGGTGAGGTTCCGGGCTTCAAGGAAGGAGGGATCAGGACGGGAGAGGAGGTAGCGGTAGGAGGGGGTGGAGGAGGATGAGGAGGGGGGACAGGCGGGGAGACGAGGCGGAGCCTTTTTGGGAGTAGAGCAGGCAGGGGTGCCACTGGGGCGCTTGACGGCGGCGGAGGAAGTGTGGGGGATGGGAACGACTGGAATGTGGCGGGGAGTGGCAGGTCCCAGTGCTAGAATCGGCGCCGGAGATGGTGAGGGTGACGGCGAAGGCGACGGTGATGATGATGATGTCGACGAGGGCGAAGGGGAGAGTCGAGCATGAGCTGTAGCTCTCCGGGCAACCACCCTAGCGGGGGACGCAGAAACGGAAGGAGCAGGGGGAGGGAGGGGAGGGAAGGGATCGGAGGAGGCACGGGAGGGAGGAGCCGGGGATGGGGCGACAAATAGGGAGGGAGATGGGAGAGTGAGGAGTGGGGGGATGGCCTGAGGGGGGAGTGATGCGGCACACCATGTGATAGTGGTGGCAGCGGCTGAGGGGGAGGTGTATATGATGGCAGTGGTGGTGGCTGTAGAGGAGCTGGTGGGGTTTGACCTCCGAGCGAGCTCATAGCGCCCCTTAAATGCACGTCAACTGACTACCTTTCCCCTTTCAAAACAGCAATTTTTACCACGGCTCATCAGTTTTCATAATTTTTTTCTTCTCCCACAAAATTAAAATTCCATATTGCCATAAATATAAGCAATAATGAGACTAACTAAAAGAAACGTGCAATGGACCCTACACTTAAAAGTTATTTTTCTGCTTGCAGCTATCTTCCTGCTGTGAAAAGAAAACTGTATGGGGGCGACGGAAGAATCAAGCTCGACTCACGTTGTGTCGTGTTTCGGGTGGGAATGGGGCACGTAGGTAGGACAGAAATATCAATTTTCACCTTGGAATAAAACCGAAACATATCAGACTGATGCGGTTTATTCCGAGAACGAAACGAAGTAAATGTATCAACGCCAACAATTAAAGTCGCTTCCACTCCTAACTCTGCCACCACTAAAGCCACATACACTCCTGGAAATTGAAATAAGAACACCGTGAATTCATTGTCCCAGGAAGGGGAAACTTTATTGACACATTCCTGGGGTCAGATGCATCACATGATCACACTGACAGAACCACAGGCACATAGACACAGGCAACAGAGCATGCACAATGTCGGCACTAGTACAGTGTATATCCACCTTTCGCAGCAATGCAGGCTGCTATTCTCCCATGGAGACGATTGTAGAGATGCTGGATGTAGTCGCTCAATGGGGGACAGATCCGGAGATCTTGCTGGCCAGGGTAGTTGACTTACACTTTATAGAGCACGTTGGGTGGCACGGGATACATGCAGACGTGCATTGTCCTGCTGGAACAGCAAGTTCCCTTGCCGGTCTAGGAATGGTAGAACGATGGGTTCGATGACGGTTTGGATGTACCGTGCACTATTCAGTGTCCCCTCGATGATCACCAGAGGTGTACGGCCAGTGTAGGAGATCGCTCCCCACACCATGATGCAGGGTGTTGGCCCTGTGTGCTTCGGTCGTATGCAGTCCTGAATGTGGCGCTCACCTGCACGGCGTCAAACACGCATACGACCATCATTGGCACCAAGGCAGAAGCGACTCTCATCGCTGAAGACGACATGTCTCCATTCGTCCCTCCATTCACGCCTGTTGCGACACCACTGGAGCCGGGCTGCACGATGTTGGGGCGTGAGCGGAAGACGGCCTAACGGTGTGCGGGACCCTAGCCCAGCTTCAGGGAGACGGTTTCGAATGGTCCTGGCCGATACCCCAGGAGCAACAGTGTCCCTAATTTGCTGGGAAGTGGCGGTGCGGTCCCCTACGGCACTGCGTAAGATCCTACGGTCTTGGCGTGCATCCGTGCGTCGCTGCGGTCCGGTCCCAGGTCGACGGTCACGTGCACCTTCCGCCGACCACTGGCGACAACATCGATGTACTGTGGAGACCTCACGCCCCACGTGTTGAGCAATTCGGCGGTACGTCCACCCGGCCTCCCGCATGCCCACTATACGCCCTCGCTCAAAGTCCGTCAACTGCACATACGGTTCACGTCCACGCTGTCGCGGCATGCTACCAGTGTTAAAGACTGCGATGGAGCTCCGTATGCCACGGCAAACTGGCTGACACTGACGGCGGCGGTGCACAAATGCTGCGCAGCTAGCGCCATTCGACGGCCAACACCGCGGTTCCTGGTGTGTCCGCTGTGCCGTGCGTGTGATCATTGCTTGTACAGCCCTCTCGCAGTGTCTGGAGCAACTATGGTGGGTCTGACACACCGGTGTCAATGTGTTCTTTTTTCCATTTCCAGGAGTGTATTTCACTTTCATAAATGCTTTCTCTAAACGGTGTTGAAATTTCGTCTTTCCAGTTAATGTTGCAAATACCGATCGGGCGGCTTGCATTTACAAGCTTAGAGAAACATTCGCTAAACGTTTTAACATGAATGGCCTCTTCCTTTCTTCGCTCAATAGTCCGTTCTATATTTTGTGCACCACTTAGCTTCTTAGTGCCGCTCATCGTAATGGACGAACATCTTCTTTTTAAACAATAAAATAAAAAAATATAATGATGGCAACTGACAACCAAAGCAAAATAACTTGTTCACGAAACAATGAGAAACATATCTCTACAGCAGTTGCGACCAGCGCCGTTAACAATCCCCCTCATACTGAACGTAACAAATGGAACAAAATTCAAAATTATCGTTCAACATGCCTTAGACAAGTATGTTCCGAGCAAGGCCTTATGGGAAGGGAAATACCCATCGTGGTTTAATAGCTGTTCTAGAAAGTTTAGAAAGTTGTTACGTGAAAAAGAGAGCTTCATTACAGATTCAAAAGAAGTCAAAACTTAGCCGACAAACAAAAGCTGGACGAAGCGAAAATAAGAATAAGGAGAACAATGAGAGAAATGTTCAGTGACTTTGAAAGTAAAGTTTTCGCAACCGACCTGTCTGGAAACCCCAAGACGTTTCGGTTTTAAGTAATATCAGTAAGCGTTTCGAAATCGTCTATTCAGTCACTGTGACCATAATGGCTCAGAAAAGAAAAACAACAGAGAGAAGGTCAAGATCTGAATCTGGTCTTCCGACATGGTTCACCGTGGGAGATCGCAATACGGTCCTTCCTTTTCATCATCGTACCATCTTCGAAATGGTAGATATTGAGATAACTGATCGCGGAGTAGAAAAACAACTAGAATCGCTTTCTAGCGAAAACGCATCTGGAACAGATGAGATACCTGTAAGATTCTACAGGGATTATGCAAAAGAACTTGCTTCCCTTCTAGCAGCTGAACCAACGAAGGGACACAGTGACTGAAAAAAAAAGAGGAAGTCATTCTCGTTTCCAAGGAGGGTCGTAGGGCAGATCCCTGTAATTAAATGTCCATACCGTTGATGTCAGTCTGTTGTAGAAATATGGAACACGTATTGCGATGTTTTTCGAGAACGAAGATCGCCTCAATAGAAGTCATTATGTATTCGCCAAAAAGAGATCTCGTGAAACTCAGCTCACTGTGTTCCTCCATGAGATCCACAGTGCTGTAAACATCAGCGCTCAGGTTGATGTGTTCCTCGACTTCAGGGTGGCAATTGACACTGCCCGCACTGCCATTTACTGAAAATATACGACTTTACCCAGGATCGGACCATATTTGCGATTGGATTCAACACTTTATTACACACAGAACTCAACACGTCGCTCTTAACGGAACAAAATCGAGCGATGTAAAGGTAATTTCCGAAGTACCACAAGAAAAGTGATAGGACCGTTACTGTTGACAATGTATACAGGGTGTTACAAAAAGGTACGGCCAAACTTTCAGGAAACGTTCCTCACACACAAAGAAAGAAAATATGTTATATGAACATGTGTCCGGAAGCGCTTACTTTCCATGTTAGAGCTCATTTTTTACTTCTCTTCAAACCACATTAATCATGGAAACACACAGCAACACAACGTACCAGCGTGACTTCAAACACTTTGTTACAGGAAATGTTCAAAATGTCCTCCGTTTGCGAAGATATATGCATCCACCCTCTGTCGCATGGAATCCCTGATGCGCTGATGCAGCCCTGGAGAATGGCGTATTGTATCACAGCCGTCCACAATACGAGCACGAAGAGTCTCTACATTTGGTACCGGGGTTGCGTAGAGAAGAGCTTTCAAATGCCCCCATAAATGAAAGTCAAAAGGGTTGAGGTCAGGAGAGCGTGGAGGCCATGGTATTGGTCCGCCTTTACCAATCCATCGGTCACCGAATCTGTTGTTGAGAAGCGTACGAACACTTCGACTGAAATGTGCAGGAGCTTCATCGTGCATGAACCACATGTTGTGTTGTACTTGTAAAGGCACATGTTCTAACAGCACAGGTAGAGTATCCCGTATGAAATCATGATAACCTGCTCCATTGAGCGTAGGTGGAAGAACATACTGACGAAACTAAAATAAGCTCTAACATGGAAATTAAGCGTTTCCGGACACATGTCCACATAACATCTTTTCTTTATTTGTGTGTGAGGAATGTTTCCTGAAAGTTTGGCCATACCTTTTTGTAACACCCTGTATAAATGATCTTATAGAAAGCGCCGGAAGCTCTTTAAGTCTGTTCGCAGATGATGATGTTATCTATAAGAAAGAAGCAACGCCAGAAGACAATGTCGATTTGAAAAATTACCTACAGAGGATTGATAAATGGTGCAGGCACTGGAAGTTGACCATGAACATAAATGAATGTAACTTACTGCGAATACATAGGAAAGCAAATCCACTACTGTACAGCTACAGTATTGATTACAAATTGATGGAAACACTAACAATCGTAAAACATATAGCAGAACCTATCCGGAGCGATCGCAAGTCTAATGGCCACATATTAAAAGTAGTAGAAAAATCAGATGCTAGACTGAGATTCATAGAAATTGTCTTAAGGAAATGTAACGTATCCACTAAAGAAGTGACTTACAAGGAACTTCTTCAATCGGTTCTTGATTATTGAACGTCAATCTGGGACCCGTGCCAGGTAGGACTGATAGAAGAGACAGAGAAGATCTAACGAAGAACAGCGTCTTGCGTCACGGGATCGTTTAGTTGGCGCGAGAGCGCTGCATAGGTGCTCAACAAACTCCTGTGGCAGACGTTACAATAGGGACGGTGTGCAGCACGGAAACGTTTACTATTGAAATGTCGAGAGAGTACTTTCCGGGAAGAGTCAGACTACATATTACTTCCTACCACATGCGTCTCGTGAATTGACCACTAAGAGAAAATTCGAGAATTAGAGCTAATACAGAGGTTTACCGACAATCATTTTTCCCGCGCGCCATTCACGAATAGAACAGGGAAGGGAGGAGTACCAGAAGTACCCTCCACCATGCACTGTCAGGCGGCTTGCGGAGTTTTGATGTAGAACAATGAAATAAGCACTACGGTAGTAAAAATGCCACTGGCTTGCCTTACATGTTTTCAGATTACAATTGTTTTTTGTGTAAGCAAGTCTATCGAAATACACGCTTCGATCGAGGTTTTCGATGGCTTCTTTCGTCTGGGCTCCCTAGGACCGGGTTTTCCGTCTAACACTAGGCTTTCCAAGAATTATGCTAATACTGATGAGATAAAAAAAACAGATTTAGACAAATATATGGTTGCTTGAATGACTTATTCTAAAAATACAGCGTTCACAAAAGTTTTTTAGAATGATGTTCCGGAAATTTTTGCGCTGAAATAGCAGACCTGTAAGATAGCAATTGACTGGCATAACGATTTTCTGGATCTGACACGTAATTACGGAGTAAAAATAGAATATTGGGATTTTTGTGTCGATGTTGCGGTCGTTTGAATGGAACGCCGCGCTGAAGTCTCTTTCCACGAAAATCAGAGTCACCGAGGCAAGGGACATATGATGTTACCCTCACCCTGGACGAAGAACGAAGATTGCTACAGGGATAAAAAGTTTACTTTTCCTTTTGTGCTTTTCATTACATTTGCATATCTATATTTCTGTAACTATTTTCTATGGCGATTTTCATCTGTGGCAGTGAAACTAACTTTTAGATTACTCAGTTCTGAATTAACCTCTATTTTTGACTTCATTGCAGATCGAGGTAAGCGTCGTTCATTAGTCATCGAACTTACACTATATGATAAAAAGTATCCGGACACCAAGCTGAAAATGACTTACAAGTTCGTGGCGCCCTTCATCGGTATTGCTGGAATTCAATATGGTGTAGGCCCACTCTCAGCCTTGATGACAGCTTACACTCTCGCCAGCATACGTTCAGTCAGGTGCTGGAAGGTTGCTTGGGGAATGGCAGCCCATTCTTCACCGAGTACAGCACTGAGGAGAGGTGCAAGCCCCCTCCACGAAAAACCCGACCACACCATAACACCACCGCCTTCGAATTTTACTGTTGGCACTACACACGCTGGCAGTACGTTCACCGGGCATTTGCCATACCCACACCCTGCCATCGGATCGCCACGTTGTGTACCGTGATTCGTCACTCCACACAACGTTTTTCCACTGATCTATCGTCCAATGTTAACGCTGCTTACACCAAGCAAGGTGTCGTTTGGCATTTACCGACGTGATGTGTGGCTTATTAGCAGCCACGCGACCATGAAATCCCCTCTCGCCTGAGTGCCATAGTACTTGTAGTGATTCCTGTGTGATGGTCTGAATAGCTGTCTGCCTATTACACATTACGACCCCCTTCAACAGTCGGTGGTCTCTGTCAGTCAACACACGAGGTCGGCCTGTATGCTTTTGTGCTGCACGTGTCCCTACACAGTTCCACTTCACTATCACATCACGAACTGTGGACTTAGGGATAGGAGTGTGGAAACCTCGCGTACAGACGTATGACACAAGCGACACCCAATCACCTGACCACATTCAAAGTCCGTCAGTTCCACGGAGCGCCCCATTCTGCTCTCTCACGATGTCTAATGACTACTGAGGTCGCTGATATAGAGTACCTGGCAGTAAATGTCAGCACAGTGCACCTAATATGAAAAACGTGTGTTTTTAGGGGTGTCCGGATACTTTTGATCACATAGTGTATTTACAACATTGTGTATTCCTTTTCTCGTCACATAGCTTAACAGCAGCAAAAGCTTATCACTATTTTTTTCGGGAAGTATCCTCTCATGGATTTCACTCATCGTCATGGAGGTTAACAACCTGGCAGATATTAGAAACTGTGTATGAAAACATTTTCTGTGATCGCTTCCTACCCCTCCACTGCGAAGTAACCAACATCAGTTTAAACGTAAACATGGATTCAGAAAGCCACACTGCGGCCATCTTTCACCTGATGAACACTACGTGCCACTTTAACAGTTCCTGCACAATTGGCTTTGGCTATAAGGCTGAACTGACGTCATTCACCCGGAAGCTTAGCTCTTGGGAGTCGAATTCGAAAAAACTATTTCGCATAAGAACTACAGCGCAAACTCAACGCAGCCTCCTCATGGAACCTTTTTTGTTTAATTCATGCGTCAGAAGATTGCACTGTGGAAATGATGCTTAGCATGGTGTGACCTCACGTCGTTGATGTATATAATGTTAAGATTTAAAACAAAAAAATGAAATCTAGAATCACATTAACGCTATTTATTTCAGGGTCCAATCCTGTCCAACTTCCGCGACCATACCTTTTTAATTTTTTTTTTTTTTATTGGTTACGGGCTAGACGCTGAGTGAATCATATCTAGCGTATTTCGCAATTCGTGTTACGCACTTCTAGAGGTTGTAGAGGTGACTTAGTAGATCATCATATACTGGATGTTTCACAATTTCTGTTACTACACACTTCTAGAGGTTCTAGAGGGGACTTTGTAGATCAAGTTTTACATAGGAACCGATGTCTTGTGTAAAAAGTCATCCAACGACGCTATAGAAGTTCAAATTCATAGGCGCCGGCGCCTGTAAATGAATGTATATACAGAATGATTCCAAGATTATGTTACAAACTTTCTAGGATGATGGAGCGGGATAAATGTATCAATATGAGGTACAGGTCTCTGTACCGGAAACAACGGGTCGAAATTTATAAGCGAAAACCGTTCTGATTCCTCTGGCAGTAGAACACATTACTGGCATTGTTGTTGGTAAGATTGTTAGGCATGCAACTTTCAAAGTTGGTAGGTAGTATGGATCAAAACATGAAAAATATCTGATAAACATGGGCTCTAAAATGCATACATTAAGAGCTACGAGCACTTGTTCAGTACTTCAGGTATGCATTTTAGAGACCATGTTTATTGGACTTTTTTCCTTGTTTTGGGTCACAGAATCACCCGGTGGCCGTACGTACCTTTACAGACGTTGACACCTGTAACTTTGATGATCTGTAGCGTCGATAGATGACGTTTTCGGACATGGGTTCCTGTGCAAATCTCGATCTACTAAGTACCTTCTATAACCCCTAGAAGTTTGTAACATAAATTGTGAAACGCCCTGTACAATTACTATTATGAAGAGCGTTTACTCGTCCATGGTCGGCTTCCTTTGTAATGTAATATTTTTTCTTTTGCTTCTAGTTTTTAAAACAAGCTAAATCAGAAAACGTACTGAACGGAAGTTTGTCTATCTAGATGCTTTCCCAAATTCCTAGGTGGCGACAGGTTCTTTTTTCTTAACAGAATTACAGTTAACAGCGCACCTGGTTTGCTTGGCAAAGTTTTCGCTATTTACCTTCGCTCTGCGTTGCTGCACTGGCCTACGTTACACATTGACGGCTGCTGTCTCCAGAGCGACGCGTCACGTGTTATACTGCAACGCACATGCTGCTCTACTAAACCTTTCTACCAACTGAGTCAATGTGAACAATTTACTAAAGAAATTAATGACTTCAGGAGATTAATAAGGCAGAAAAAACTTTTGTGACTAGGGACTTCACAAAATGACCAAACTTAGTTAACCTTTCTACCAACATTAATTTGAGTTAGTTACGGCATATTTATTTCTAAAGATATTGTTAATGTCTGTGCAGGTCGTACAACGT
Organism: Schistocerca gregaria; assembly: GCF_023897955.1. Classification (NCBI taxonomy): domain Eukaryota; kingdom Metazoa; phylum Arthropoda; class Insecta; order Orthoptera; family Acrididae; genus Schistocerca; species Schistocerca gregaria. The sequence continues at coordinate 816,160,524 of NC_064931.1, read as the reverse complement.
TGCGAACTTCCTGGAAGACCTGAAACTTCTCTACCGAACATGTGGTGTCCAGGGAAAAGGTACGACTTTCATCTTCACCGACCTAGACATCAAAGAAGAAGGCTTTCTGGAGTATCTCAACAACATCCTATCCTCTGGTGTCATATCGAACCTGTTCACGCGTGACGAACAGGCGGAAGTGATTTCGGAGCTGACTCCCGTCATGAAGCGCGAGAACCCGCGGCGCACACTGAACCACGAGGTGGTGATGGAGTTCTTCCTGACGCGCACCTGCCAGAACCTGCACGTCGTCTTTTGTTTCTCTCCGGTGAGTCTCTACTTTCGCCTCATATATTTTTCACTCAACAGCAGTGTTAGGTATTTGGTACGGTCCTCCGTTTGTCCCTAATCTGTACCAATATTTACCAGATTATTCGTAACCTGAATTTCAGATTTCAGAAGAATACCTTGTTCATGTATTGCTTTGCAAGCTCACAATTATTTGAAAACGCAGTGACACCAGACCAGCACTGTACACTAGGGATACATGTATTTTACAGATACGAGGTGCATTCAAGTTCTAAGGCCTCCGATTTTTTTCCTAATTAACTAGTCACCTGAAATCGATGAAACTGACGTTACTTCAAAACATAATCGCCCTGCAGATGTACACATTTTTCACAACGCTGACGCCATGATTCCATGGCAGCCGCGAAGGCTTCTTTAGGAGTCTGTTTTGACCACTGGAAAATCGCTGAGGCAACAGCAGCACGGCTGGTGAATGTGCGGCCACGGAGAATGTCTTTCATTGTTGGAAAAAGCCAAAAGTTACTAGGAGCCAGGTCAAGTGAGTAGGGAGCATGAGGAAACACTTCAAAGTTGTTATCACGAAGAAACTGTTGCGTAACGTTAGCTCGATGTGCGGGTGCGTTGTCTTGGTGAAACAGCACACGCGCAGCCCTTCCCGGGCGTTTTTGTTGCAGTGCAGGAAGGAATTTGTTCTTCAAAACATTTTCGTAGGATGCACCTGTTACCGTAGTGCCCTTTGGAACGCAATCGGTAAGGATTACGCCCTCGCTGTCCCAGAACATGGACACCGTCATTTTTTCGGCACTGGCGGTTACCCGAAATTTTTTTGGTGGCGGTGAATCTGTGTGCTTCCATTGAGCTGACTGGCGCTTTGTTTCTGGATTGAAAAATGGCATCCACGTCTCATCCATTGTCACAACCGACGAAAAGAAAGTCCCATTCATGCTGTCGTTGCGTGTCAACATTGCTTGGCAACATGCCACACGGGCAGCCACCTGGATGACACTTTTCGCGTATTCAGGTCGTCATGCAGGATTGTGTGCACAGAACCCACTGAAATGCCTACTCTGGAGGCGATCTGTTCAACAGTCATTCGGTGATCCCCCAAAACAATTCTCCCCACTTTCTCGATCATGTCGTCAGACCGGCTTGTGCGAGCCCGAGGTTGTTTCGGTTTGTTGTCACACGATGTTCTGCCTTCCTTAAACTGTCGCACCCACGAACGCACTTTCGACACTTCCATAACTCCATCACCACATGTCTCCTTCAACTTTCGATGAATTTCAATTGGTTTCACACCACGAAAATTCAGAAAATGAATGATTGCACGCTGTTCAAGTAAGGAAAAAGTGGCCATTTTAAGTATTTAAAACAGTTCTCATTCTCGCCGCTGGCGGTAAAATTCCATCTGCCGTACGGTGCTGCCATCTCTGGGGCGTATTGACAATTAACGCGGCCTCATTTTAAAACAATGCGCATGTTCCTATCTCTTTCCAGTCAGGAGAAAAAAAATCGCTGGCCTTAGAAATTGAATGCACCTCGTATTATGTCTTCCGTAATGCAGATGCTGCTGATGACGGGCATGCGCGTCCGACACTAGTGCGGAAATAAATAAAAGTAATCTCTATTGGGCGGCTTACGTCTCTGACCAACAAAAAAAGTGAAGCACCCAGAAGAAGTCGGACATTGATGCAACTTCGCACACGTACACGTTATCGGCGGGTACACAAACGATTGGAGTTAAGTTCTCTGTGACAGGTATAACGTCCACCAGAGTGCATTAGTGTTCAGTATTGTTATCGGGCCTCGAATGGTCTATAAAGTGAGTCAAATGTTGTGTGATCATTGTAAAGGACACGGAGATGCCGCGTACTGGGGCGAGCCAGTGTTATCAGCATTTGGCAAGGTTATAAAGGGCCTTACTGTGGATTTCCATTTGGCTGGCTGATCGAATCGCGAAATATCCGGATTTCCTGGGCATTCGAATGTGAGAGTCGCCCTATGTTGGACTGAATGGGTATGTGAGGGCAGGTATACTCGTCGTCGACTATGCCTGCCCACCACAAGGGAGAACTGTCCGCACCTGGTAAGGTGAGTGGTCAGATCGACGGAATGTCATACCTAACGATCCGGGTTCGATTTCCGGAGATTTTCTCCACTCAGGGACTGGGTGTTGTGTTGTCCTTATCATCATCATTTCATCCCCATCGACACGCAAGTCGCCGAAGTGGCGTCAACTCGAAAGACTTGTGCTAGGCGAACGGTGTACCCGACGGGAGGCCCTAGCCACACGGCATTGCCACAAGGGAGAACTGCCATACGGAGAACAAACACATTGTAACCACTTCACTTCTGCGCCTGCCGTCAACAAACAAGCAATGGATTGCCTGCAACATCCTGTGTCATCGCGCACCCGGCGACTAGCTGCAGCCGGACTAGGAAATTACCGTCCAGTGCGTAAGGTGCCGTCGTCACAGCAACACAGACGGCTGCGTTTGGAGTGTTGCTGCGAGAGAAGAGCATCGGATGCTGATGAATGGCATCGCGCTATGTTCAACGACGAATCACGGTTCTGCACTACCCTGGATGACCACTGTCGGCGAGTATGGCGGCGACCTGGCGAAAGATCCCATTCTTCCAGTGTTTTGCAGAGTCATAGCAGTGTTACTTCTGCGTAAGTGTATAGGTAACTATAGGGTATGACTTCGATTCACGGCTCGTACTGACAGAAAATTCTGACGGCACAACGGTACGTCAAGGACATCCTGCGTCCTCATGTGTTTCCTCTCGTGTAACAGTATCGTGGTGCCATTTCTCAACAGAAAAATGCTCATACATACATGTCATTTGTCTCTATGAACTGTCTGTGTGACGTTGAGATACTTCAGTGCTCAGCAAGATCGCCAGATCTGTCACCTATACAGCTCTCGTGGGACTAGCCCGGACGTCAACTCCAACTAATTGTCGATATCCAGGATATTAAGGACCAGTTGCAATATTTGTGGACCAGTTAGCTTTAGGAGGGAATACAACAGTTCTGCGACACCCTTCCCAATCGAATCAGTGCACGCATCCAGGCCAGACGGGGTGCAACGGCGTACTGATAAGTGGGCTCGTTCTCCCAAGTTCTTTCTAAATTTGACTCGATTTTGTAAACACTATAATGACGTCACGCACCCTCTCAACACGTGAAATGATGTCACATAGCCTGGCAACCCGTGAAACATAATATCACATACCTATACAGGGTGAGTCACCTAACGTTACCGCTGGATATATTTCGTAAACCACATCACACACTGACGAATCGATTCCACAGACCGAACGTGAGGAGAGGGGCTAGTGTAATAGGTTAATACAAACAAAAAAAGCACGGAAGTATGTTTTTTAACACAAACCTATATTTTTTTTAAATGGAACCCCGTTAGTTTTGTTAGCACATCTGAACATATAAACAAATACGTATCAGTGCCGTTTGTTGCATTGTAAAATGTTAATTACATCCGGAGATATTGTAACCTAAGTTGACGCTTGAGTACCACTCCTCCGCTGTTCGATTGTGTGTATCGGAGAGCATCGAATTGCGTAGGGATCCAAAGGGAACGGTGATGGACCTTAGGTCCAGCCCGTTCTCCTGATCTAACACCTCTGGACTTCTTTCTCTGGGGTACGTTAAAGGAGAATGTGTACCTGATGTGCCTACAACCCCAGAGGATATGAAACAACGTACTGTGGCAGCCTGCGGCGACATTACACCAGATGTACTGCGGCGTATACGACATTCATTACGCCAGAGATTGCAATTGTGTGCAGCAAATTATGGCTACCACATTGAAGATCTAATGGCCTGACATGTCGGGACACACTCTATTCCATTCCCTAATTGAAAACGGAAACCACGTGTGTACGTGTTCCTCACACCTCATTGTAATGTACATGTGCGTCAGTGAAAACGACCAATAAAAAGGTGTTAGCATGTGGACGTAATGTGCTGTTCCAGTCTCTTCTGTACCTAAGGTCCATCACCCTTCCCTTTGGATCCCTACGCAATTCGATGCTCTCCGATACACACCATCGAACAGCTGAGGAGTGGTACTCAAGCGTCAACTTAGGTTACAATATCTCCGGATGTAATTAACATTTCACAATGCAACAAACGGCACTGATTACGTATTTGTGTATATGTTCAGATGTGCTAACAAAACTAACGGGGTTCCATTTTTAAAAAAAACGTAGGTTTGTGTTAAAAAACATACTTCCATGGATTTTTTTTTTTTTTTGTATTAACCAATTACACTAGCCCCTCTCCTCACGTTCGGTCTGTGGAATCGATTCGTCAGTATTTGATGTGGTTTACGAAATATATCCAGCGGTAACGTTAGGTGACTCACCCTGTATATAGCGGGTGATCAAAAAGTCAGTGTAAATTTGAAAACTGAATAAATCACGGATGTACTGTAGATAGAGTGGTACAAATTGACACATATGCTTGGAGTGGCATGGGGTTTTATTAGAACCAAAAAAAAAGTTAAAAAAATGTCCGACAGATGGCGCTTCATTTGGTCAGAATAGCAATAATTAACATTACAAATTAAGACAAAGCAAATATGATCTTCTTTACAGGAAATGCTCAATATGTCCACCATCATTCCTCAACAATAGCTGCAGTCGAGCAATAATCTTGTGAACAGCACTGCAAACCATATCTGGAGTTATGGTGAGGCATTGGCGTCGCATGTTGTCTTTCAGCATCCCTGGAGATGTCGGTCGATCACGATACACTTGCGACTTCAGGTAACCCCAAAGCCATTAATCGCACGGACTGAGGTCTGTGGGCCTGGGAGGCCAAGCATGACGAAAGTGGGGCACACGATCATCACCAAACGACGCGCGCAAGACTTCTTTCACGCGTCTAGCAATATGGGGTGGAGCGCCATCCTGCATAAACATCGTACGTTCCAGCAGGTGTTTATCGGCCAGGCTGGGGATGGTGCGGTTCTGTAACATATCGGTGTACCTCTCACCCGTCAAGGTAGCAGTTTTGTTGCCCAGCGCCATCTGTCGGACATTTTGTGAACTTTGTTTCTTTTTTGTTCTAATAAAACCCCATGTCATTCCAAGCATGTGTGTCAATTTTTACCTCTCTGTCTACATTATTCCGTGATTTATTAAGTTTTCAAATTTATACTGACTATTTGATCTTTCCACTTCCCCAATGAGTGCACTTTATTCTTTTGCTACTTTTCACCTTCAGATTATAGATCTTTGAACCTTCACTTGGTTTTCGGTAAATGCGCATCCCAGTCAGTCATTTATGCTTGTTATGTCTGAAGACTTGTGCTGTTTTCCGTTGTAAACAGCACAGTCCTTTCACTTCCTCTGCATCAGAGTTCTCTAATATACACTCCTGGAAATGGTTCGCTGTCTTTAACACTGGTAGCATGCCGCGACAGCATGGACCTGAACCGTATGTGCAGTTGACGGACTTTGAGCGAGGGCGTATAGTGGGCATGCGGGAGGCCGGGTGGACGTACCGCCGAATTGCTCAACACGTGGGGCGTGAGGTCTCCACAGTACATCGATGTTGTCGCCAGTGGTCGGCGGAAGGTGCACGTGCCCGTCGACCTGGGACCGGACCGCAGCGTCGCACGGATGCACGCCAAGACCGTAGGATCCTACGCAGTGCCGTAGGCGACCGCACCGCCACTTCCCAGCAAATTAGGGACACTGTTGCTTCTGGGGCATCGGCGAGGACCACTCGCAACCGTCTCCATGAAGCTGGGCTACGGTCCCGCACACCGTTAGGCCGTCTTCCTCTCACGCCCCAACATCGTGCAGCCCGCCTCCAGTGGTGTCGCGACAGGCGTGAATGGAGGGACGAATGGAGACGTGTCGTCTTCAGCGATGAGAGTCGCTTCTGCCTTGGTGCCAATGATGGTGGTATGCGTGTTTGGCGCCGTGCAGGTGAGCTCTAGAAGGTGTAAGTCAACTACCCTGGCCAGCAAGATCTCCGGATCTGTCCCCCATTGAGCATGTTTGGGACTGGATGAAGCGTCGTCTCACGCCGTCTGCACGTCCAGCACGAACGCTGGTCCAACTGAGGCGCCAGGTGGAAATGGCATGACAAGCCGTTCCACAGGACTACATCCAGCATCTCTACGATCGTCTCCATGGGAGAATAGCAGCCTGCATTGCTGTGAAAGGTGGATATACACTGTACGAGTGCCGACATTGTGTATGCTCTGTTGCCTGTGTCTATGTGCCTGTGGTTCTGTCAGTGTGATGTATCTGACCCCAGGAATGTGTCAATAAAGTTTCCCCTTCCTGGGACAATGAATTCACGGTGTTCTTATTTCAATTTCCAGGAGTGTAGTTGTTCTGATGTCTTTGGTATGATTGCTTGGCACTTGCGGCCGGATCTTCAAATCAATCTAATGTAATTTTTAAGCATCCCCACAGGCTGACATCTTTAAATGCAAAGCTTCAGTTCAGCTACGCATCTGAAGATAGCGGCTAGTCGAAACGCTGAAATATTATCTCTGACTGATTTAAGGATCCATCTGCAAATCCGGCAAACATACCACGAATTACTACATGGGGAAAGCCTTCACAATAACATATTTTTGTTCTTACTTATACTGTTCATTGTTGCTTCCCAGTTCTATTTAATCCTTAATCCTATCTTTTGGCACTTTCATACCCATATTTTACGTCTTCACTCAAATTCCATCAGTGCGGTAGCGGCCTCAGATAACCAAACACTTATCGCTACCTCTATCTGTACTTTTTCTCCCATCTATAATTTTTATAATCTTGGTTTCTTTCTGAATAACCCTATAAATTTACATATAATTTATTACACCAGTAAGCATGGTGGTCTAGGGGTAAAGCACGTGCCTGGAAACCGAGAGGTCGCGAGACAACAGTCCGGTTGGATCTCGGAAATTTTCAATCTGCCTTTAATCTGATCTTCAATTTTCGACGATGTGAGAAGTCGCCAAGAACGAGACGTCGTTCGGATTCCACGGTAACGACAGGTCGCCTTTTCCCAGTTGCATAACTGTGGTAAGTTGGAGGCACACAAATAGCCGAAGAATTGCTCTTGGCCATTGAACCACACGCAGATATGGTATTATTTATTATATCGTTCTCCATTCTCCCTTGGCCGTCCGTAATTGCCTGTTGCTCTGTCCTCTATATTTTCTTTACACTGGATTGTCGTTTGTGATTATAGCATAAACAACAAAGGAAGAGAATTTGAAGTGTGTGTCCGTGTATGTGTCCGTGTGTGTGAAAGAGAGAGAGAGAGAGAGAGAGAGAGAGAATAAAGCTTAAGACAATCATATGAACTGTCATATGTTCCATACTTTCCTTCAGTCTCCTGTCCATACCATTTACATTTAATCTGAAGAATAGACGAGTTTCTATAATTTAAATATATGGCAAAGTAGGAATACCTAAGATCTTGACGAACGGTTTACACGAGACTCTTAGTTTGCATCCTCTTATGATTCTCATGGGAATGTTTCGAAACCTGAAAGGACTGTTAGCTACATTTGCATTTCTCCTGACAGCTAAATTGCGTTCATCCTTTACATATTTAAGATAAGAATGAAAATACGTATAATAAACACTTTTTCTGTGTTTGCGCTTAAGTATGATCTTACTGTGCAGAGTAGGTGCCAACCTTTGCTTGATATTGTATTCAGATGTGCTATGTGTTTATTCCATATTAAATTTCATTGTAACTCTAACATTTCAGTTTCTGAACTATTATCAACTGCTCATCATCTACAGAGATAAAGAAAGGATCATTGTTCTGAGCATGTGTAAAGTTTTAGATGAGATAGTTAGCTGGTTGCTCTGTGCCCAGATACCAACTTGTTTTTGATAGTATTTACTGCTTACTGAAATTCTTTCTTATTTTTTCCTTTTAGCATTCACTAATTGTGGTATCTTAAGCATGGAACATGTTCAATCCTCTCCTGTTAAAAATTATTGGATTTAGTCTCTTTAGGAGACAAATCTTCTATATAAGGCAAAAATACCGAACATGGTCCTCATTTGCTTCTTGTTTTTTGGACTAGGAAATTCCACTATCGCTCAGAATTTCCCTTCTGCCAGTGCTAAGTCTTTCACTTTAATGACATGCCCCTTGTTAAGTGTGATATTGATACAATTTTCCTATATGGTTACTAATTCTCGCTCCAACAAGTTACAGTGCTCTTCCACGCGGATTTGTCATTGATATAAACTATCAGTTGCTTCATCAGTTATGTACCCAGGACATTATGCATTGCCAATACCAACACACATACCAAAATGTTCAGACCGAATGGTGCCACATAGAACTGGTCACAGACACAGCCACGTAGTATTGCAGTTCACCTATCTTCTCCCTTTTACTGCAGAAATGGTGCTGCTATTGGCTTTTCTTTTCATACATTTTTATATAACACAAATCAGGATTTATATCACAGCAACACAAATTTTAGAAAATTCCCCTTTGTAATCATGCTGCGACTTAGCTACGGACTGATTAAGAACGAGTGCTGTATTATGACACCTTAAATTGTACTTGTAGTTTATACTAGCAGTACTGCCACGCCCAGTTTTCTTGGCAAGGCTGTAAACTATTCTTGAGAAATTGCTGAAGTCTCGAAACTACTGTCAACTAATGACTCACTCTCCAAGCCACCTACTAAAATTTTGTTACAATAGGATTAACATCGGCTGCCTTGGGTACTGGCTTGCCTTCAAATAAAAAATCTTTTATTACTGCTTTTCTATAGAACTCCGTTTTTATTCTCCCTACATGCAGGCATTTAAATTCTCTATGGATTCTATCATGCAGTGACAGTTACTAAGGTGATGGGCTTCATCCCACTCAGCCTGTGAGTCCAAAAGCATCGCATTTTCATCATCCAACCTTAAGGGTATTTCATGTTCGGAATATGCATCAAAAACGAGTTTATAGATAATATCTGTTTTCTCCAAAGGCACTGTTACACTTTGTACTTTACTTGCTTGTTTGAGTTCTCCCACTGGTAACTCAGATGTGTTTTCACACTTGCACTCTTAAATTTCCTATTTGTAGTCCAAAGTTCCCACACTTATTGGCTCAACAAAAACTTATTCTTTACTGCTTCTACCATTCCTGTGCACCAAGTAGCCTTGCAATTCTGAACATATCATCACCACAAACTTCTTCAAGAATATCATGATGGCTTGAACAACTGCTGAAGTAGTCATGCCACATGCCACTTCACCCTTTGCTGTGGGTGTGTCCTGCCCTCACTCTTCAAGGCTACCAGTCTCTCCTCTCCAACCACAGCCAGTAGAGCACTCCGGCAACCACGCTAAGGACCCGTGACCTCTGCATGCTACTGCCTCACACCACCACAATCATCCGTCACATCTTCTTTCTGCACTTCATTTACATTCAATCTGTGAATATTATTTCCCAATGTTCTGCTTAAGATAAGAACCTCGCACCTCTTTGGTCAATTCCTCACCTAGACACTGTCTAGCTTAATGGGTCATGTGGTATACGCTGATTACCATATTCCATAATTCCACATCGTCTCCACAGTGGCTACCAGCCTCTTTCCTGCTGATTGTGTTTTGCCTGTGGCAATGATTTCACAAAAGACATACGACCTGATATTATCTTGCCACAGCTGCCATTTCTGCTGGTTACCATACTGTTCGTGCGATTGTTCCACTCTTTTGAGGAAATGGACATAATTATCATAAGTATACTTTGTTGCTACAACCAACCCTCAATGAACATATGTCGACAACATACATTCTCTACGTTCTGCGAACAATTCTGTAGCTGTGACCACTTCAGTATACTTAATACTCTCGCTGAATATCTGAACACCAATACAATTTTAAGAATTTTCCCTATATTGATTTAAATCATTAAAATCACTGATAACATCATTTTCACTATGAATGGTAGTCCCCTTTCAATGACTTGTGGCAAAAGAAATCTGCTCTTGTGCTGACAAAGATACTGGTAACACGTCCATGAATTCTCGTATGCATAACTTTTGGTGCATATTCCTTGTTGACAGAAATAATTAAATTTCCTTCAATGAATGATTGTCGCATCCACTGAGGTATCGATTGAATTCTGTATAACACTTCTAGACAACTTTAAAACTGATTGGTCTGTTCAGCCCATTTCCGCATTGACTGCTCGATTATGTGCCAGCTGCTCGTTTTGAAATGACTCATGAGCTTTTCGCTTTGTGTCCAGTATGCGATTCATTCCGGTTTCATGCATATTAAAATCAGTATGCTTATTGATCAGTATATGATTAATTATACTCTCTCCTCGTTTGCCGCTTGCTTTAGCTCTATTTGCTCAGTGAATGTGCGACAGACAACGTCATTAGATTCCAATCCTTTCGCGATCTGTACTTTACATTCCTCAACATTGACATTTCAACTTTCGTGCTCCTCACTTAGATCTGAATCCACATTTAAACAAACTATTTTGAAATGGGAATCATGAACCTGCTGCTCCAGTACTACTTGGTACTGGGCAAACTGCTCTTCAGTGTCACACAATACTTCCAATTTATATTTGACATATCTGTTGACGTATGAGAACTGACCTTCTCAACCTCTGCTTTTACATTTGAATTTACCTGATCCACATTTTTGCTCTTTACTTTTCATTGTCCTTTTGTATTTCCGACTTGATATTACCTAACGTTGCAAATAATGACACCAGTAAAACATTTTACCTATCTAACTCGACCTCTGGATACAGGTGCTCCACCACTGAATCTATTATTGCTCGAGTGTAATAAATACTCATACTGATTGCCAGTGGTTCAACTTTAGCTTGTTCTACTGACACAATACTTGGAGATTCCAATTCCAGGTCGTCTGTGTACAATATTCGTATCGAGTAGGCTCACACATCAGTTCTGAAATCTTCAGTGCTCCTTAGTTACTTCTTAATTCTACCCATATCTGTACCTTGTGAGGTAGAATCTACTGACTCTTTATTTCTGTCAACCATTCTGTCCTGAAGTGTTACATATATGTCCAACAGTTGATAAAGAATTTTAGAGCTTAGCTATTGAAGAGTTCTGCTTCATTTTGACGGCCATTGCTCCAGCTGCAGCCGCTTTTGACATGCAACCACCCCGCTGCTTAGCACTGTTTGCCCCAGGAGCCAAACGCTCTGTTGACAACTGCCTCAGGGCCACATGCTGCTGCGTTTTACGAACGACCCGGCAGTGTTATCAGTATCAGCGAAAGTGACGGGTCTGCTACAACCCTCTCTCCTTCTGCCATAAGTCGGACGGACCTCAACCTTCAGTGATACTTCTTGCTTTGTGTTTAAAAACCCAAAATTTACTCTTGGCTAATATTCGAAAAACTAATTATTCTGTTAATAATTACACTCCAGTATTCAATGTTGATTCCCGGCACCTCAATGCACCATTCTTGCACATGTTAAATCCATTCTTGTTAGAAGCTAATTTGATTTAGCCCCTTTTTGTGCTATTTGGAACAAAATGTCTAGGATCAAATCGAGAGAAAATAAATGGCAAGCTCCAAGCGAAAACGTGTTATTGAACAAACTGCCTGTACTAAGAAGCAGGAGCCTTAAAGGGGTGTGTAAATGAACTGCAACACACATCTGCCTGCTGGTGCTGTATTCTAGAAGTCCATCTGCACATCCTCAACCTATTAACCGTATATGCGCTTACCTGTAGTGCAGTTGTTCATACACTGTGCTCCAGCGTATGAACTCCGATGGCAAATTACTCTAAAACAGCAACACTGTGGGAGAGGTTGCTACACCAGCAAATGAAGAGCAAACATAACTGGCAAAATCGTAATACATCGCTGAGGCCCAGTGTCCACCATTTCAGTACATCTACATTCGTTACAGGAATTATGCAACTTCCGATCAACATGGCACTCCTGCCACGAACGAAAAGTTACTTGAATATGAATTTACTATTCTGTGCTTCCACAACACTGCTATATTGTACAGCACATGACTTATACCCTGTGTCGTGCGGGACTTTAGATCACAATGCCAGGGAAGTTTTGGATCTCTTGACAGTAAGTAACATGCTACCCTCCAACACAAAAAAATGATCTAAACCAACCGTCATGACCAAAAGATCATCAGCAACGATATAGTTACAACATTAAGCCAGTAAACAACTAGACAGTCCATATTGTTCCACTTTCTGATATGACATGGACTGAAGTGATGCTGTATTGCATGGAATAAGTTTTTTTCATTGTCTGCCGTTGTTAAAGCCTGTGTGGACTGTCACAGTCAAAATATACTTTATCAACGTCAACCAAGTCACTGTCTATGTGACTGTACATGATTACACGTTGCAAACTCGGATTGAGCGAAAACAAAACTTATTATGCCGTAGAGATGGTGGTGCCATTCGACACAGGACCAGCCTCTTCCAACACCCAGCATGTGTCACTGTGCACTGTTGTTCATCATACCTACTGCTAACATTTCTGTGCTGTAGTGACATCAAGCAATCCACTTTCTGAATATTAGTCTTTCTCACAATATAATGGCTAACTCACTTGCTCCAGAGTAGACACTTTCAGAATGCTGCATCAAATAATTTCCTCTATCTCCTATCTCCAGCAATAAAATTTTTTGTGGTGGACTGTTTTCTCCTTCTGTGGTGCGCTCCGCTGAAATGTTTCCACTTGTCGTAGCTGAAGATGTATCTGCACGTGCAAATTACACCCTATTTTTATTTTTTCCCCTGCTTGTATTCTTAGATCACTCACCAAGCTTCGTGACGCCGCACGCAGTACTCTCGCTATGACGACTCGAGTTGTTTATACATACCTCACCCTTTGTATGATCATGGCTTCTCAGGGGCGCTGCCATTTACCATCAATTATAATCTTTACACTTCCTAAAAATTAAAATATCTCGTGATTCCAAGATTTACTTTGGTTCGCTTTGATTCTTATTCATTAAATAAAATTTACAATTTTCTACATGCTAATCTCAAAACAGTATTAATAATTATTTTGGAATTCGCAGTTTTACAGATGTAATTTCAAAATCTCTTTCTGCCTTCATTTGAATTAAATCAACTACATAAATACTATCTTTTCCCTCATGTGAATTGATACTCCACCTTGCTTGCTAAAATTTCTGCAGTACTAGGTACGTAGAAGGAAATCTGTTATTTTCGAGAGTTTATTTACTTCAGGGTTACGCTAGTGCTCTGACATCCATAGTATTGAGACCTGAGATCTGTTAGTAGAATGATAATTATGTCGATTTTAGCACGAGAGGCTTGTAAATTTTTGTGGTATATTCATAGAGCAGATTCATTTGCAGCATAATAGTCATTTGTTCGATTTACAATTGAAATTCAGCCGCTAATACCTATTTTTTCTCCTTATTTAATTATTCCGGCTCGGTTATTTATTAGTGCCGTAATGCTCCTCTTTTTGTTTACTTAAGATTTAATTCACTAGATACGTCACGTTTTCTTTTTTTACTCTTCTGTCTGCAGTATTGTTTGTTTACTCTTGTTTGGTCTTGTTTGTTTCGCTCTGAAGTGACCTTTCTTATATATGTATCTATTCCTCAGTCTGTGCTGTGTTCCTGCATGTGTTGGATGTATTATTTTGGGCATCTGTATGAGAGAGTACCTTTCCTCGGCTGTTGTTTATATACTTCGATCGATTATGAAATTCACCGACAGTATTTTCATACAAAGAGTATTTTTTTCTATTTCGAAGCGTTTTACTGTTCTAATTCATTTAGGTCATGGGCGTCATGTCTAAAAGGTACTAGATAAACCATGAAGTTCATTTTCTTACCTAATTTCAGCAAACGTTCTAGAGAATCTGTAATATTCCTCTGAAACTCTTTCAAGTGTCATTCTCAATCACTGTCTCGTTCAGTAACAAGTTCCTAATTAATCTGTGAGCGTTTCTAATAACTTCCTTCATTAGCGCACCATAGGAATCAATGGCAAGGCACGGGAAGCTACGATAAGCTAATTTAATATCACCTCGATCACTGGAACTGTTGTGTCCAGCACAAAGTGAGAGAGTTTATGGAAGGGAAAAGGTCATCTTATGCCAGAGACGCCGGAGTTCGCAGTTTCCCTAGTGTTGTATTGGCACGAAGTGCATGTGACAACAATGTGCAGGTAGGACGTACCCAGAGCCGAATCTTTGGGACTTGCACGTATGAGGTTTGGTTTCTCCGGATTCTGGTTGACTAGAAATATATTTTATTATTATGATCATTGAAGATAGTAAGGCGGCTATTTTCATCGTCTCGACTTTCTAACTACTGAATCCTGATAATGGAAATTGTCTTCTCCTAGCTTCGATTCCTCTGTCTGAGTACTCTCTTTCTCTCGTTTGACACTACTCTCTTCCTGGTGCACATCAGCACAGACCATGGTCTTTCTTGTAACCATCTGTAGAATCGTCTTTGCCTAGTCGGCACTGACCTACTTATGGGTCTTCCCTACTCCTTAATTCTGGTTTAGTACTGTACAAATGTGTGAGAATAAACATATGTTCTTACGTTGTTTCTCCTGAAGCACATTGTACGTGACGCTCAGCATGATTTTGCTGCCCAGCTCACTTGTATGTTAAAAGAAAATGTGAGATGAGAAAGCAGTGGTTTCCAGGTGGGAGAGAAGTTCCGGAACCGCGTAATGCGCTTCCCTGCGCTTGTGTCGGGGTGCACCATCGACTGGTTCCAGCCCTGGCCACGGGATGCGCTGGTCTTGGTGGCGAAGCACTTCCTCACTGACTTCGAAATCGCTTGCACCGCAGAAGTCAAGTCAGAGTTGGTGAATGCTCTGGGATCCATACAGGATGTGGTTGCTACGACATCCACAGAGTACTTCCAGAGGTACGTAACACCAAGACAAATTTATGTCCGCCGTGTCTTCGGTCCAAATTATACAGTTAGTTACTTAGTTACATGTTCCATAAATCATTTCAACGATTCTTTTATCGAAATGATGTGGAACGAGCCAGTTTACCGGTTTGTATGTTTTATCAGTGATATCAATAATGAACATATTATTTGTTAACATTAACTGAATTTTCCATCGGTACTTGGCAGACCATGATAATAATATTAAAAAGGAAGACATTTTTTAATATCTTGCAAAATCATATTTATTTGGTCACGAACTGGCACGCGGCTTCTTAGGCCATCTTCAGGTGACAACTGAATTCGGAAACACAACGAAGCTGACATTATTTATACAAGCGGTTACAGCATCAGTGATTTCAGCCGTAAATAGAAATATTAAAAAAGATAGGAAGATTTTTCTGTTTATCAAAAGTGACAAAAAACTGATTTCAGAGTACTTGACAGCTCAACACAAAAGTTTGATCTCAAGTGCAGATAGCTTTGAGGATCAGTGGACAAAGTTCAAACCATCGTACAATATGCCTTAGATGCGTATGTGCCAAGCAAGATCGTAAGAGATGGAAAAGAGCCACTGTGGTACAACAACCGAGTTAGAAAACTGCTACAGAAGCAAAGGGAACTTCACAGCAAACATAAACATAGCCAAAGCCTTGAAGACAAACAAAAATTACACGAAGTGAAATGTAGTGTGACGAGGGCTATGCGAGAGGCGTTCAACGAATTCGAAAGTAAAGTTCTATGTACTGACTTGGCAGAAAATCCTAAAAAATGTTGGTCTTATGTCAAAGCGGTAGGTGGATCAAAACAAAAAGATCCAGATACTTTGTGACCAAAATGGTACTGAAACAGAGGATGACAGACTACAGGCCGAAATACTAAATGTCTTTTTCCAAAACTGTTTCACAGAGGAAGACTGCACTGTATTTCCTTCCTTAGATTGTCGCTGAGATGACAAAATGGTAGATAACGAAATAGATGACAGAGGGATAGAAAAACAATTAAAATCGCTCAAAACAGGACAGGCTTCTGGACCTGATGAGATACCAGTTCCATTTTACACAAAGTACGTAAAGGAACTTGCCCCCCTTCTTGCAGCGGTGTACCGTAGGTCTGTAGAAGAGCGTAGCGTTCCAAAAGATTGGAAAACTGCACAGGTCATCCCCATTTTCAAGAAGGGACGTCGAATGGATGTGCAGAACTATAGACCCATGTCTCTAACGTCTAACAGTTGTAGAATTTTGGAGCACGTATTACGTTCGAGTATAATGACTTTTCTGTAGACTAGAATTTTGCTCTATAAGAATCAGCATGGGTTTTGAAGAAGATCATCGTGTGAAACCCAGCTCGAGCTATTCGTCCATGAGACTCAGAGGGCCATAGACACGGGTTCCTAGGTAAATGCCGTGTTTCTTGACTTCCGCAAGACGTTTGATACAGTTCCCCACTGTCGTTTAATGAACAAAGAAAGAGCATATGGACTATCGGATCAGTTATATGATTGGATTGAAGAGTTCCTAGATAACAGAATGCACCATGACATTCTCAGTGGAGAGAAGTCTTCCGAAGTAAGAGTGATTTCAGGTGTGCCGCAGGGGAGTGTTGTAGGACCGTTGCTATTCACAATATACATAAATGACCTTGTGGGTGACATCAGAAGTTTACTGAGGCTTTTTGCGAATGATGCTGTAGTATATCGAGAGGTTGTAACAATGGAAAGTTGTACTGAAATGCAGGAGGATCTGCAACGAATTGACGCATGGTGCAGGGAATGGCAATTGAATCTCAATGTAGACAAGTGAAGGAATTTCGGAAAACTGCGTGCAATAATTCCGCTTTAGCGGCACAGTTGTCGGTAACAGTGCCATCGGCACTGCGCAGTGAAGGTATTGACTGCGTCTTGCCGCTTGTGTACTTTACATACGACCAGAATTTATTAGGATTTTCTACCAAATTTCGAGACAATGTTTCGTTGTGGAACCTATTAAAGGCATCTCGCATTGAAGTCCGTGCCAAATTTCGCGAATTTTAGCCAATCTTCGGGATTTCGCGTTCTTTTGAGCTTCGCATGCCTTTTCTGTTGCCTCTGCAACAGCGTTCGGACCTGTTTTGTGTACCACGGGGGATCCGTTCCATCTCTTACCAGTTTATGTGGTATGAATCTCTCAATTGCTGTTGCTACTATATCTTTGAATTTGAGCCACATCTCGTCTACATTTGCATAGTCAGTTCGGAAGGAATGGAGATTTTCTCTTAGGAAGGCTTCTAGCGACACTTTATCCGCTTTTTTAAATAAAATTATTTTGCGTCTGTTTCTGGTGGATTTGGAAGAAACGGTATTGAGCCTAGCTACAACGATCTTGTGATCACTAATCCCTGTATTAGTCATGATGCTCTCTATCAGCTCTGGATTGTTTGTGGCTAAGACGTCAACTGTGTTTTCGCAACCATACTAACTGCTCGAAATAATTTTCGGAGAAAGCATTTAGGACAATCTCGGAAGATGTTTTCTGCCTACCACCAGTTTTGAACAAGTATTTTTGCCAACATATCGAGGGAAGGTTGAAGTCCCCACCAACTATAACCGTATGAGTGGGGTATCTATTTGTTACGAGACTCAAATTTTCTCTGAACTGTTCCGCAACTGTATCATCGGAGTCTGGGGGTCGGTAGAAGGAGCCAATTATTAACTTAGTTTGGCTGTTAAGTATAACCTCCACCCATACCACGGAGTATCTACTTCAACTTCACTACAAGATAAACCACTACTGACAGACACAAACACCCCACCACCAATTCTGCCTAATCTATCTTTCCTGAACACCGTCTGAGACTTCGTAAAAATTTCTTCAGAACTCAAGGTACCCTCCGCCACACACCGTCAGGTGGCTTGCTGAGTATGGATGTAGATGTAGATATAGAGAAGATACAAAAATGACAAAGTGCTTACATAAGAAAACAATACAATAACTACATATAATAAAGAAGGGATAAACATAGTTTTATGTGAAGATACATTTAACAAATTATAAGATATAAAATGTAAGTACAGTTTGAATCTAGCATTTGTTTCGATAACTCCATTTAAAATGAAAATGGAAATTGAGTCCTATCATTTAATAGTATGCTTGCATTCTGTGTCATGTGTTTGTCGATTTCCTGTATTTCCAAGAGGGTCAGCTTTCTGCTTTATTCTACAGAATGTAAAGCCTCACATTCTGCATCACATGAATGGCTTTCTGCTAAAATAGCATTAGCAAAGGTCGAATCTTTCTTCGTTAATCGCCAACTTCTCTCATGTTCCCATAGCCTAATTGCAACAGCTGTGCCTGAGTGACTTATACCCTCTTTTTCACACTGCTTGCAAGTTATTCTGTATTCACCACTATGTGCCAACGTTGCAATTAGTCTTCACTACAGAATAAAAATATTGATATGATATTGGTACTATAAAGTGCAGGTCTGTAGTTCCGAGACATTAACTTGTCTTAAATGTTGCCAGGGTATCGAATTTCGCACTAGGCTTTGTAAGTACTGATTACTTGCTGCTAGCCAGTGTACAAATTGTGTAATTTTATTCATTTTCTTTTTCTGTAGAGTATTATTAGTCAGGTCAGAGCCAGAGCCATTGATGAAAGCGATTTGTTTGACAGTTTGTAGTTCTGTTTGAAAGACTGATTGGGGTTATAGAACAGATATGAAGTGTGCACCACTGAATGGAAAACTGCATGTCTGTGGTTGTGTGGACATTCCTGCAGGGATTATCTTATCTGTAGGGATTTCTTTCTTCTGTAAATGCTAAACATGTGTGTTGTTGTGCTAATACCTACCTCAAAACAGAATAAGAATTACATACACTTTCGAAACAAGTATTATAGTCAGCCTGATGGTCTAGCTATGGGTCCACCTGCTATTCCTATACTATCTGAAATTTACAAGGACTATTTCGAACAAATTTTGATACAGAAGTAGCCATTGAGTAGGATGTTTTGGTATGTTCTAGCTCAGTTTTAGGTCACTCATACCTCGTGAGCTATTTCACTAAAACTCAGCTAGAATCTATTAAAACAGTCTCCTATAATAAACTCTTCTGGTAAACTCGCTTAAAAAATTATTAATAATGAATATTTTTTCAAGTCACATTACCAATTTTCAAATATAATTATTTTTTTATACAAAAGGTGAATGTCAGAAAATAAAATTTAATATTTTTTATAAAAGGTGATCATAAGAAAAGAAAATTTAACATTTTTTTTATAAAACTTGGACATAAGAAAATAAATAAAATGAATTGTGGTGTATGTAAAAAAAGTAGATAAATTCCAAAAAGTCCAAAATTTCACATGACAAATTCAATATCATGAATTAATGATTTCTGTCTTTAAGTTTCTTCGTTCCTTTATATTTCGTTTTCATCTGATCATTTTCAATTAAATGAAAATCCCAAACAGAAATTCACTTAGAATATCGGTCTCGTAAAACAATCTTAAACTCATCATTATGCTCAGTACAACCTTCTCTCCATAATATATATACAAATATGTGAATGTTCATATCCAGTGAGATTGTGCAAAACATTAATCTAAAACTCAATTAATATTTTAACCTCTATTGAGACACTTACATTATTGAGCTTCTTGATTAGTCTCCATTTACATAGAAAAAAATTTGATCTTATTTTTATAATTTGTAATGACCATTTGGTCATTTTCCAAAACATATCTTTTGGCATCATGAGGACTCAGTGCATTCTTGTTTACATCAACTGTGTATATTTCATGTTTTTCATTTCAAATAATATTAGTTCTCCTGTAATGTTCTCTATTGTTAAACAAACAATCCATATGATCTCTTAAGCTTATTGCATTTTAATATATATTTCGTAACTTCTTTAGATTTTGTTTCTATTTTATCGCCAACTTTATAAAAATACATTTTTGCTCTGAGGCCACAAAATTCTTCCATTATTTTCCCTTTGCTTTCATGTTTCACTTTTTCCACAACTTTCTTTTTAACTTGTGGAATAGCATAAATATTATTTTCAGGATAATCACTAGTAACAAATTTATCAATCATCGATTTCATATCTTCACAAAAATCTTCAGTTTGTATATTATAGATATAATTGTCCATTACTTGATAACACAATTCAATACTTTCTCCTTAATTTGCTTTCACTATTCTATAGTGAAAATCATACATCAGTTCTTTAGATAAATCTAGTATACTGATTCCAACACAGATTGGTTTATTAAGTGTGATTTTTGTCTTATTCATATGAATAGCAGCAATATTTTCAATAAATATAGTTCTTGCTGAAAAGATGGCTTAGCTAATAATTTTTCACATTTCTTTTCATCTGATACTAAATATATATCGACTCTATTTCTAATATTTTCCCTTGTTTTAACAAATATGAAATTACTCATCAACCTGTAGAAATCGAATTCAAATTTATTTTTCGCTTTACTTCTCATTTCTGTATTTAAATCTATTTACTTCTTCAACAATTTATATTTTAAAACTCTGTATATTTTTGTTGATTTCATTCCTAATCATAAATGCTATTCAAGATTTCTATAATGATCTACATATTTATTTTTGTTTTCTTAAGTAGTCAACAATTTGCTTTGTTTAATTCAAACCACAATTTTATTTTCCCATTCAAATTTACAATATGTTAAATATTGACTCATATGATATCTATATAAATTATTTACATATATATATATATATGTTAGATAATTCGATATTTTCTAATATCAAAATTCTTCATATATTTATTATTTCCTTTAATGTATCTTTTACAACACTATGATAATCCTCCTCTTATTCCTTTTTCATGAAATCAAAACATATCATAGCCATATAATAAATCTAAATCACTTTTTGTCATTTTTAGCTTTGCATACCATGATAATGTGGGTGCAGTAAAATTCAAGATGGATCTAAATCATATCCCTTTATACAAGTTTTTCTAAAATTTTCAAATACATGAGCTAATAATAACATGTCGGTTTTAAGATATAAATCATGATATCCACCTAGATTCTTGATATTAATTTTTCCAAACTTATTTGCATGTTTGTAATCTTCATCACATATTTCAGAGTCACTCAGTTTACTGTAAAATTCTCCATTGCTGGTAATTGTGACTTGTCAAATTTTTTCAAGAATCCATGTAATCATTTGGATATACACCTTTTATGAACACTAAATTGAATAACTCCTGTGAGAAAAAGTTTTTAAAATTTTTCCTTTGATCCTTTTTCAAAGTAATGAAAGTTTATCTGTTGAAAAAGTCAAATTTAAATGGTATTAAATCTATTTCTTTTTCATCATAGGCAAGTCCTGTGACAAACAGATGTGAAGCATTTCTTAATTATGATAATTAATTTGGTAGAAAACTGTAAATTACATTTATTACATAATGGATTTATAAATACTCCAGTTAATTGATCATGATTACAAACCTTTTTATTTTTTTGTGATTAATGACTTTTACATAATGTACATTTTTTCGATCTTGTATATCTGGATTGTTCTTCAGGAGTTAATGGTTTCATTTGTTCAGCTTCAGAATAAATTCTTTCAATTTCTTCCACCACTTTTTTATACATTCAATACATTTTTATGAAGAAATCGTCCTCTATAAACAACATTATCTTTATAATTTCCGTTTATATATTTAATATAATAACAGAATCCACTTGATTCATGATTCTGATATGTCACTGTCTATGAATTTTCTGGATTTTGTTGACAGGTATGCATCTTCAATAGTAAATTTTCAAAATGAGCATAAATAACGAATGGAACTTTCTGTGTATGTTGATAATATTTAAAACTTATGTAGGAACCTTTCTCTGGCATTTCTACTTTTAATGGTTTGTTAACTAAACAGCTCGTTATGTGATCATCTAACTTTTCTTTACTAGTGAAATGAAGTAAACAGTTAGCAAAATTAATTTAAATTCTTCATGTTTATTGATTCGACCCGAAAAACAGTAGATAAATTTTTATATAACATTATTGTGAACTATTTTCTTTTTTAAAATTAAGGAGATTTATAAGCTTCTCTTTCTAACTTTTTGCAACATTTAACTGAAACACTGGAGTTTTCATCAAATGAATAAACCTTGCAAGAAAATGTGTGAAATATTATGAGACCTAACTGCTAAGGTCATCAGTCCCTAAGCTTACACACTACTCAACCTAAATTATCCTAAGGACAAACACACACATCCATACCTCAGGGGAGACTCAAACTTCCACCGGGATAAGCTGCACAGTCCAGCGCCTTAGACCACTCAAAACCTTGAAAGACCATTAATTTCATTTTCAAAGTTTGGAATTTAATCAACAACTACAGGAAACTCAAAATTTTCAAGTTTCTGATCAAGATCAAGACCAACATTTTTATATTTCATAACTCTTTCTGAAATATCTACAGCAGATTTTAAAGCCCACAGAAAACATTTTTGATCATTATTTTTAACATTACTACACGCTTTTTAATTTTTATTGTATCTGGTAATTTGTTGTAAGATGAGGCTTTCAATGGAACATACCTGTTAATTTCTAATTGTAAACCAATGATTCTATTAAATTTCCATCCTGATCCACATGCTTCAAAATCGGCCATTTTTGATAAAAAAATTTTGTTAACCGACCTTATATTTTTTAATTATCTCTCTTTCATTTGTGATCCTATAGTTTACTGTATGCAAGTTAAATTCCGTAATATTTCTTCTTGTCTGCATTTGTACTCACAAAGAGTCTTAAATTTATTTTCAATCCATGATGTATTCTTACATTTTTCTTACAGTTTTCTTAACTTTCTGTTTTACTGCAGTTAAGAAATGACTAGATTCAACTGAGTTTATAATATTATCAAAATTTATAGTTTGTGATCTGGTTTCAAATGCAGTATCAACTAGATAATCTCTAACTCTTCATCTGTCTCTCCGTTTCTCAAACAAATTAATATAAAAAGTTAATAATATTTCTTTATTAGTTGTAGTTTTTTGTTTCTCAGACACATAAGTAGAAAGTGGAAATACTTCTTTATTAGTTCTTTCTTGTCTCACAAACATCTTTACTTTCGAAAGTATTATCGTCAATTTTAATTTTATCATAACGTAATTGTTTCCAAAGCCTTTCTCCTTCATTGGTCTGATGCCTTTTAATCAATCTAAACATATCACCTTTATTTAATTTACTAAATCCTCTTAAATTAATCCTTTTAGAATAATCACGAAGTTGAATAACAGTAAATCACTCCATTTGGTCTTTCTATTTTTAGTAAATAAAATTCATTAGTTCTGTAAAAATAAATTTTTCAAAACTGATCAGTGAGAAGTCTCATTTAATAGATATTAAAATTAAGTACAAGGTGATTTAAATTTTTTATTTTTCACGTTTTCTGTAACACATTTTTGTGTTTACTTTTAAGGTTATCTTTATGAGAAGGATTTTTGTAAAAACAGTCTAAATTTATTCTGTCTTGTCAAGCTTTTCGTTTCTTATCCACTGCATCAGTTTCTTGTTCTTCTTCATTTTCCATCAACAATAATATCTTCGAATGTTCTTCTCTCAGAATTCCTTGTAAATAATTTTTATAATAGAATTTAGACATGTTTTTTCACATACACAAGGAATTCCAATGTCATTATAAATTTTACATGATATACATTTATGTATTTTCTACACATCATTCTATATCCATCTTTTATATATTTCTGCGAAGTAAAATTATCAATTGACTGTTCAGAATTACAATATTTACAAAGTTTGTATTTTATCTACTGCATTTATATAGAAACAATTTATGAGATTTGTGAAAAAGTAAAATTTTCTGATTTCTCTATTGCACCTTTTAATACATTTATTACATTATACAGTAACATTGTACATTTAATACCAAATGAAGAGCAGTCAACTATACAAGATCTACCTACACATTTTGTAAATTAATTATATTTAAAAAATGTATTGTCCTTAAAAAACATAAAAATCCATTAATGTGTCTGATCACACAATTCATTCTTGAAAGAAACCCTGGCAGTTATACCTCTTCATGATTTATATATAAAATTACATTAATATAATTCCACATTGAAAAGTAAATTATAGAATATAATCACGCTACCTGAATAAGTGTTAACTACACCATTTACTAAAATGTTTTTACAAATCCCATGACAGATATTAATTTTGGATATCCTGAAATTCCCTGTAATGTTTGTAAATTTACCATTTATATGATATTATCAACAAATAATACAACTTCACCACTTTGTGTTTCATATATTCCATCTATTTTTTGCAAATCTTAAGGTAAAAACTTTAACAGTATTAACTGTGAATTCATACTATCACCTACCCATCCCACTTCTGATAAAAAATATATAGAACTCCATTCATAATTAGTAAACAATCAAATGTATTTATTTCACATAGTGCCTTAACTGGTCCATTTAAATTAATTTTTAGTACAATTCATGTAGATTTTGGTATAGTGTTTTGTGTTTATATTTTTTATCACACAAACTGTGAATACCATCAAAATCACCATAAATAGTTCTAAATAATAACCTTTATTTAATGGATATAGTAATGATTCTTAAACATCTGAATGATATAAACCCCTATGAGTAAGCAATTCTGTGAACTACTACATCAAATAAATTTCTACGAGAGTTTAGTATATTTTTATCTGTTTCCTTATACCAATTCGTATCTATATCCATTGGATCTTTAGAGGATCATTATTATTATTTGGAAAAAATGCATCACATAACATATTTCCTTTTCCATCTAGTTCCTTTGAACATCGATGACAAGATATTTCATGTGTATGTACTTGCATTTTACCTTTAATTAAAGTATCGAAATTATTAAAATCTCAAGCAAACTAATATTAATATACTTTTCTAGTAACGACATAATTCCTCTGTTACATCTAACATTTTTTACCCCTTTATAAATACATTTTATATTTCACTTGCTCCATATATATATATAGGATAGTTGCTCAACTGAATGATGATTTATTAAGAGACTCAATAATGTTATTTCAACTAACACACACCTTTAGATAACTGGCGAGTTACATGAAGTAATTTAAAACTTATGAACAGACCTAGATATGGTGAAAAAAGTTTTTGATAGTCGTAAAGGTAGTATATATATATATATATATTACCTCTATGACTATCAAAAACTTATATATATATATATATATATATATATATATATATATATATATATATACTACTTCTATGACTATCAAAAACTTTTTTCACCGTAACTAGGTCTTTTCATAAGTTTTAAATTACTTCATGTAACTCGCCAGTTATCTAAAGGTATGTGTTAGTTGAAATAACATTATTGAGTCTCTTAATAAATCATCATTCAGTTGAGCAACTATCCTTTCATCTATCTGGATATATAAGTAACCAAAAGCATACAAATATTTCATTGCTTATTCTAATCAACTGGCACTATTGAAACTATAGTTTTCAAATCCAACAATAGCAGAACTATCTTCATTTATATACAGCAAAGATATTATAATTTTAATCTATTCTCAATCAAAAAACATTTCTAATAGACTCTATTTTCATTAAATGTTTTAATAACTCTTCTACACAATGGACATTAAATTTGTTCTTTCAACCATTCATGTAGACACTCTTTACAAAAAATATTATTACAGCTTGTTTTTACAAATTGATGAGTCTCGTTACTCCTGCCACCTTCAGAATTTCTCTAAGTCTACATATGCTAGAAACATATGTTTGCCTTTCCTTAATCTTTCTTCTAGGATAAGTATTAGGGTCAGTATTGTCTCACGTGTTGCAACATTTCTACAGAACCCAAACTGATTGCTTCTACCAGTTTTTCCAATTGTATGTAAAGAATTCGCATTATTATTTTGCAGCTGTGTCTTATTAAACTGATAGTCCGGTAATTTTCACATTTGTCAACACCTGTTTTATTTGGGATTGGAATTATTATATTCTTCTTGAAGTCGGAGGGAATTTCGCCTGTCTCATACATCTTGCTCACCAGATGGTAGAGTTTGGTCAGGACTGACTTTGCCAAGGCTGTTAGTAGTTCTACTGGAATGTTGTCCACTCCCGGGGCCTTGTTTCGACTCAGGTCTTGTAGTGCAATGTCAAAGTCTGCACGCAGTGTCATATGTCCCATTTCATCTTCATCTACATCCTCTTCCATTCCCATAATATTGTCCTCAAGTACATCGCCCTTGTATAGACCCTGTATATAGTCTTTCCACATTTCTGCTTTCCCTTCTTTTAATTATCTTGAGATGTGAAATTATATCCCAATCAGTTTTATCTTGAAATTCTGTTATTAAATCCACAGATGATTTGGCTTTGTCTTGTGTAACTATCCATTCTAATACGTTCTGAAATGTTCTTACGAAATTAATATTTAAGTTAAGGTATTATACTGTTTTCCAATTTAAGTTATCTAGGAATTCACTTATAAAATTTTTCAGATAATATTTTATACCTTGACAAAAGATCCAAACCAATTTAACTTGTTCTTCTCTAATAAAATATTCAGATAAATTTTGTCTTAGAGTTAACATATGGTCCCAGTCATATTTATCTTGAAATTCTCTCATAAGAACTTGAGATAATTCATAATGTTCTGATATACATTTCGACACAATGTCAAAATATCAATCACTGTTTTTAATATACTCAACAATTTTATTTCTATGTGTTTCAATTTTGTTGAATACATTTTATATAATTCCTTAAATTGTGAATCTTCAAAATTACAATTAATCAATGCATTTTTTATCCATTTTATCCTTTAATTCCAAGGTCTTTCACTTTAACATTTAATTACTTTAAAGTATCACTTTTCACTTCATTGCTATTGTTGTTATTCATTTCTTGATTATTAATAAACCCAATAAGTTCCTGTTTCTTATTTTAGAATAACCTATATTTCCCAATTCCTTTCCTCTAACTTAAAGTTCATTGACTTTCAGGCTGTTTAGGGTCACCATTAGTTAGAAATAATTTTATTGGGTTTGTAAAAATATCTAATTCAATAAGTTAATTCATTATTTGACGAGAAACACTTCTTAACTATAAATGATATTTTAAACTTTATTCACTATAGAATTTAAGTGAGTAGCATTCCACTCCCTGGAAAATTAAAACAGATTTTCAGGGTGTTAAATATCTGACAACCGACAAAACATAACACTAAATAATCAGTAATCAAATATTGTAATCACTGATATAAGAATTGAAAATACCATAATTTTATTGAAAAATAAAAAATCTAATATAATTTATGTTTAACAAAAGCAACCAGTTCCACTGTCAGCTGAAGCATTCACAGGACTGCTTCCAAGTACTTCTAATACAGATGTCACTACATCAGAAACACATGATGATGTTTTCAGACTGCATCAATATATTTGAATTTATTCAAAACAATTATTATCAATTAAAATTAGGCTCTTGGTTTAAAGATATTTGCGTTCCATTGTTTAATCAAGAAAATATTTTAATAACTTATGATATATTAGGTTTTAATAAACTTGGAATTTCAAAGGTCATGATGCCATCTGCTGAAAAATTTTAAAAAAATTTATTGAACCTTTAAACACTTATATATTAAACTATATTGAAATAAAACATAATGATGCTGTTGCTTCAGAATATGAATATGTTCGAAATGAAATCAAAAATTAAACCCAAATATTTTTGTAAAATGACCTGGATTTTGCTATGCGTTAAAAATTTTAAGGACCTAATAATGAGTTTCAGAACTAAAGTAACTGATTTAATGAAAGACAACTATAGACCAATTGAGGATATATTAAGTGATTATCCTATCTACATGAAAGACTGTAAAATCATTCAATCTCAACAACTTGCAGTCGACTTTGAAAGTAAGTTACAAATAAAAGAAAAGACGTAGGAGAAAGAGAAAAAATGTTTACATTTAAAAGATGTAATAAATAACATTGTCGAAATGAAAAAAGAAAAAATAATCATATTGCAACTACTAAACATTACTCTACAACAAAGTATTTCAAAGTTGGTTGAGTTGAATCAAAATTACATTTGTTAGGTCGTTTTTCGACTTATACACTCCTGGAAATGGAAAAAACAACACATTGACACCGGTGTGTCAGACCCACCATACTTGCTCCGGACACTGCGAGAGGGCTGTACAAGCAATGATCACACGCACGGCACAGCCGACACACCAGGAACCGCGGTGTTGGCCATCGAATGGCGCAAGCTGCGCAGCATTTGTGCACCGCCGCCGTCAGTGTCAGCCAGTTTGCCGTGGCATACGGAGCTCCATCCCAGTTTTTAACACTGGTAGCATGCCGCGACAGCGTGGACATGAACCGTATGTGCAGTTGACGGACTTTGAGCGAGGGCGTATAGTGGGCATGCGGGAGGCCGGGTGGATGTACCGCCGAATTGCTCAACACGTGGGGCGTGAGGCCTCCACAGTACATCGATGTTGTCGCCAGTGGTCGGCGGAAGGTGCACGTGCCCGTCGACCTGGGACCGGACCGCAGCGACGCACGGATGCACGCTAAGACTGTAGGATCCTACGCAGTGCCGTAGGGGACCGCACCGCCACTTCCCAGCAAATTAGGGACACTGTTGCTCCTGGGGTATCAGCGAGGACCATTCGCAACCGTCTCCATGAAGCTGGGCTACAGTCCCGAATACCGTTAGGCCGTCTTCCGCTCACGCCCCAACATCGTGCAGCCCGCCTCCAGTGGTGTCGCGACAGGCGTGAATGGAGGGACGAATGGAGACGTGTCGTCTTCAGCGATGAGAGTCGCTTCTGCCTTGGTGCCAATGATGGTCGTATGCGTGTTTAGCGCCGTGCAGGTGAGCGCCACAATCAGGACTGCATAAGACCAAGGCACACAGGGCCAAAACCTGGCATCGTGATGTGGGGAGCGATCTCCTACTCTGGCCGTACACCTCTGGTGATCGTCGAGGGGACACTGAATAGTGCACGGTACATCCAAACCGTCATCGAACCCATCGTTCTACCATTCCTAGACCGGCAAGGGAACTTGCTGTTCCAACAGGACAATGCACGTCCGCATGTAGCCCGTGCCACCGAACGTGCTCTAGAAGGTGTAGGTCAACTATCCTGGCCAGCAAGATCTCCGGATCTGTCCCCCATTGAGCATGTTTGGGACTGGATGAAACGTCGTCTCACGCGGTCTGCACGTCCAGCACGAACGCTGGTCCAACTGAGGCGCCAGGTGGAAATGGCATGGCAAGCCGTTCCACAGGACTACATCCAGCATCTCTACGATCGTCTCCATGGGAGAATAGCAGCCTGCATTGCTGCGAAAGGTGGATATACACTGTACTAGTGCCGACATTGTGCATGCTCTGTTGCCTGTGTCTAGGTGCCTGTGGTTCTGTCAGTGTGATCATGTGATGTATCTGACCCCAGGAATGTGTCAATAAAGTTTCCCCTTCCTGGAACAATGAATTCACGTTGTTCTTATTTCAATTTCCAGGAGTGTAGTAGTTGTCATTTAGATAATGACAAACTCGATGTGCACTCAGTAGTTTTATAATTATAAATTAATTGAAAAGATAATTGAAAAAGTTCTAGGTGTAGATACAGATAATAAAGAAAACGATATGTATCAAATTCATGGTGATGATTTAAAAGATTATATTAATTTATTTTGTGCAGATAATAACAAATATGTTGATCTAATTAATTCGAACAGATAAACAATTTATTCAATTATTCACAACAAGGAATCGATAGAATTCGATCTAGTTGATATTCAAGATGGAATTATCATACAGTTCCAGATTGGAAACAAATTGCATAAAGTAAAAGGTATTATGCTAGATAATTTACCTACAGAAAAAATTGGCTTCAGTCGTTTAAGAAATCTTTCAAGAATATCCATTAACAGACACAAATTATGTCGTTAAAGAAACATTAGAAGAAATTCTGGAATCAAAGAGGTATAAAATTAATGGGAAGATAAAGATATGGGAAGATATAGCCAATATTTTAAAAATAAACATTACACAAAAAATTGCCATTTAGAGTATTAATAAAAAATACAAATATTGTAACTGTTCGAATACTTTACATTTTCATCTGTTAATTGATTTATGAGTTTAGCGATTTCATCTTCATCAGAATAATCTACGGCAAGAAAGAATGAAAACCCTAATTTTAATATTTATACTTTTGGGTACATTTATATATGAAATTTTATTTTAATATTTATAAAACAATTTTATCTTTCTTTATCCAACTATTATGTGAATTATCAAGTACTAACAATTTAACATAAACTTAATTTCCTTTCTTTCTCAAACCCTTTTCAGTTAGATATACAACAGGCTATTTTGTTTTCTCTAATTCATACTCATAAAAACTTCATTTTACTTGTTTACCATTTAAATACATCAGTTTATACGTGATAGGATTTGAAAGAATAACATCTTCAATTTGAAAAATTTCTGTTGGCTAAGTCGCTGTATATCCCGTTTCATTTTACTGATTCTAATTTTAATGCCTTTTTTAAATTTAGCATCAGCTAAAGCAGACATTATTCTACCACTAGCATTAGTGGTTTCCAAATTTGTTAGGTAAACAGTATTCAAAAAGATTTTTTTGCGTTTCCTTATTTACATCCCTGGGAGTCATTATTATAGTTGACTGTTTTCTATTACTATAATCGTCAACTAATTTCGAAATTAGTTCAACTCATTTATAATTTGCTAGAAGAGAAAATGTTTTCCAAATCTTTCAGCACCAGATGCTTTTAGTTCTGTAAAAGTTTATCAATGATTAATGTCATATTTTTTCATCTATTCTCAAAATCTTTATTATAAAATTGCTTTTCCATTGTCTCTTTGTAAATGTCTTGGTTTTCTAACAACAATTTTTTTTCAAAAGCCTCAGCTACATTCCTACCTGTTTTATGTTTAACTGGAATTTCCCAAGCAAATTTTGAAAAATCGTCTATCACAGTTAACATATATTTATATCCTTTATTTATTTTTGAAATTCCCAATTGTAAATATGTTATGAAAATATTAAATTTTTAATTTTTTAATTAATTCTCCTATTTCAAATTTGGATAGAGGGTTACTATACTTTTTCGCAACAGGAATTCCCAATGTAATAAGTAAATTGTCTCCTGTTTTTTTTTTTCTCTTTCTTTCTCTTTCCTGCTTCAGTTAAAAATCGTTCAATACTATGTAACGATTCATCATTTATTTCATTTTAATTGATACTGATTTAGTATTACCCCTTGGTAGCAAAGTATCATCAATTGAAAAACTATTCATTTATATAGATTAAAAATTTGTAACAATTAATATTTTTACAATGCACAGCCATTTTCGTCCACATCGATACCCATTCCTGATTTTCGTTTTCCATACATAATTCCTCTAACTTCAGTCACTGCTAATTTTCCTCCTATTGAAACATCACATGCATGCATTCTTTCTTTTGCAGCTAATTGAAGTACTTTATCAGCTTCATGTCAAGATTCTAAATCTTTAAGGTGAAGCTTCATCTAATTTATTTTTCCCTGGATCACAATGTGCTAATCTTTCTTTAGTCAATGCCCACAGTATGAATATCTTAGTACATGCATTTCTGGCATTGGTAAATTATTTACAACATAAGTTACTAATCCTTTATCATGTTTTTCACTTTTCCAAAATGTATGTTGAAAATTATTCAAAAATCTAGTCAAATATGGAATTCCTTTTGATTATTAATAATAATACCACTAAATTTGTTGGCTAACATGTGCATTATTTCAACTTTTTCATTACAATAATTTATATTTCGAGTTAATTCTCAACCATGAATAACTGTTAATCTGTCAATTAACTGATGGACATCATTCATCCAAATATATTCTACTGGTTTTTCTCTGTATTTTTTTATAAAGCCTTCACCAAATTTTTGCAATGAATGGTCTAAATTTTTTGCCTCAAAGCTGGAAAAATGTCATCAACAATTTCCTTTATAAAATATTTATATTTATTTTCTTATTTTTTGGATTAGTATCAGAATATAATGCTCCTGAATGGTATAATATATATGAAAATTTAGTACATAATTTATTTGTAAATAATATAATCGTTCATCATTATCTGTTTTTTAGTTAAAGGATTTATTGATACATCTGTACCATCATATGTCCTATCACCAATAATTAATTTAGCTCCATAAAATTTTACTGGCAATTTTCATCAATTTAAATCTGCCAACAGGTCTTAATCCAAAAACTTTGCCTTCACTTTGATTAATTTTCTCTAACATACTTTCACTTACATTTTTTCACATTTTTACCCTTTTTTCTCTCTTGTCCATACAAATCTTGCATTTATGATTCACTTTAAGTATAGTCATGCTGTGGACTTTCATATTGTATAATTGGTGGTATATCATTAAATTCTTTTAACTGATAATGAGAATAAGTAACCATTTGCTTTTCAACTTCTCTAGTTTCTTCAGTAGCTTTCAAAACATTATCACCTAATCCTTCAATTCCTTGTTTTACTTGTTCAATAGCATCATTAACTGGTTGATCTTTTTTATATTTGCATATTCTTTTTGTGGTTGTTTTTCCCAAAGCTTGAATTCTTGTTTCAATTCTTCTGCTTTCTTTCTATTTCGTTTATCGCTTTAACAGTATCTGCATCGTATTTTGCAGACATTTATTAAAGATGAAAATACATTAATTAAATATTTATAATGTCTAACGTTTATGTTTATGTTTAACGTTTATGTTGTTATGAAATTCTATATTTTATTTCTGAACTTACCTTCATTCGGTTTTTTAGTCATGCGTATCATATGAAATCCAAATTAATCATTCCTGCATTTACCACACATTTCTTTGCAATCATCAAACTTTAAGTGACAACCAATAAACTCATGATGAATATGATTTAAATTTCTGTCACCTTGTCAGAAAATATTTTAACAATATAAATTATTTCTGACTAATTGTTTTTGGTATTTTTGAATAAGTTTGAGCTAAATATAAACAATCTATTCCTTTATGTCTTCCTCTAATAAAATATTCTATATCCCGATTTTCAAGAATAAACTCAACTGAATTATCAAGACATTGATCTAACAGAAGTACTTCTTCATTATTTTCGATAAATGTAGTATTTTTTTCATTGTGCTTGCCTTCAGTTTTTAACAACTTTTTATAAATTCTTGATTTTTGGCTGATCTAACCTTTTTGAATAAACATACAAAATTTAACCATAATAATGAATATAATTGTCGATTAATAATGTTGTTTTCTCACAATCTCTTGCTCTTATAATTGCACATTGTATAGAATTTGTTGAAAGTTTATCATGTTTATTTTTTGGTTTCTTTTCTGGTGTTCTTGTTCTTGGTTCCCAATCTGTATGACATAAGGATTGACTAAGTTTCACTTATTTAATAAATTTTTTAATTGTAAATAGATAGGTCAAGTGATAAATCATCTATTGTTAAAAATAGAAAAACTATTCCAATAAAAGAATCTTATAAAAGTGTTTCATTAGTTGGTTTTTATTTGACTTTTTTAACTCCAAATATTACATCGATAAACAATGACCTTTATCTTGATTGAGAAACAATAAAAGTTCCTGCTGTTCAATGTAGTTTAAAAAGCGTAGAAAAATTTATTCTTTCAAAAAATCCAAATATTCATATTCAAGAAGATGACATTTTAAATAGGGTAGTTACTGAAAGTGATGTAAAATTATACATCAATATAAAAGATGGTGTTGGTAGTATATTAGGATTCAACAATCAAATTATTGAAGCTAATAAAAACCTGTTGCTAAATATTGATCCTGCAATTATTTCATTTGAATTAACTGATGTAAATTTTAATTTGGATGATGGAATTTTTGTTAAACTTACTGATCATTTTCAAAGAGAAACTAATATTATTTCTCCATTTAAACCAAAAGCAGAATTTGGATTTGGAAGACCAACAATTTATGAACCACATTATCCTGTAGAAATTCCTATTTCTTATCCCTTTTAATATTTGTAAATTACTGTGACTGATGAAAGTGAAAATCTGGTTGAACTTAATGGTACATTTTTAAAAATGTGTTAATAAATTTTGTCCCTAACAAATCATGAATAAAATTGAGAGTTGTCAGTTTTACTCATTCCCAATGAATGAGAAAGCAAAATATAATTTAACTGGATCTCACAAGGCTAAAGAAGTTATAATAAAAACTGGAGATTGATGGCTTCACTCGAATCATGCACAAGTATACATAAACTTTAGAGCTCTTGTAGCTAATCCAGATGTATCATGATCAGATTATCCAACATTTTATATAAAATCCAATAAAAAATTAATTGGTAACTATGCAGCAAAACTGTTTGATTTTGTGACCATAAAGAAAGGAAATAATAGTTTGTCTAGAATTGAACATCCTCTTATTTTATCAACACCTGTGTTATATTTGACTTCATCTGTTACTGATAAAATAAGCTTGGAAGGGCATAGTCTTAATAATGTAAACATAAAGAGTAAGAAAAATAAAGCACTTTATCCATTATCAGTGCTTGGATTTTTTAAAGTTTATAAACAAATTATGTGGAAAGGAGATTTAATAGTAATTTTTACAAGGTCTTTTAGTTCTGGAGATGCAATTCTTAGATGGCTTGATTATAATGATGCTGGAATTGAAATTAAAAATACACTTCCGAGGAAGGAAAGACTGTAATAGAATCAGTGGAAATTTGTGTACCAGTTGTTAAATAAGAACTAAATTACGAGTTAGAACAATGAGAAAATCTTCTGAAAAGTCCAAAAATTCCAATATCGCCGTATGAACCACAAACTGTAGAAGTTGTAGGATTGAGTGGTTATAAAAATTTTGAACTAAGTATCACAGGTTACTATAACTCATTGGAATTTGATGTACCATATTTCCTATTTCTTACATTCCAGACAAATCGTAAAAATCATCGGTTTGGGACAGAGGAGTCCAAAAAGGGCAATGTGGTGATTGTTTTGCAGTTTTAAGAATGACTTTTTAATTTTCCTATTAAATATTATAATCTTTAAATGGACAATACCAAGCTTCTAAAGCAGTGTGACTGTCTAGAGAAAAAGAACATTAACACTTTTTATAAAATTAAGTATCGAAAAGATGGATTTCGTTACATTTGTAAAGAATGTGCACTGAGACATCAGAAAATTTAAGTTATATGTGGAATGTGGTAAAACTATAAGTTTTATCTCAAAATACATATACAAACAACAGCTCATAAAAATCTAGTAGCTGGGAAAATTTTAGGTAAAGAATAGATAGATTTCTTACAGTCACCATAATGCCTTTTATTTATTTTTGTAGATTTACCTTTTACAAAACAATATTAAATTTTATTATCTTATGTTTACCTTATATCACAAAATATAAAAATTATATTTTTTTAAGTTCACCATTTCTATGAAAATATTATTTTTTTTTAAATTGGTGAACATGATACAAAAAAATATTCATTGTTATTAATTTTCTTAGGTGGGCTAGACCAGAAGAGTGGATTATAATAGGATGTTTTGGTAGGTTCTATGAAAGTTTTAGTGAGGTAGCTCATGAGGTATGAGTGAGGCAGTGAGCTACAACTGAGCTAGAATCTACCAAAACATCCTACTCGACTGAACTGCAAAATTGAGTACTGGTTCAGATATGTTGATGATGTGCTGTTTCCTGGACCAAGACCACTAGACAGTTAGAAACATTACTACGACATTTAAACTCACAACATTAGAAAATTCAGTTTACAATGAACCTGGAAGGCACTTCTGTAAATTTGTTGGACCTTAATAAAAATTCATGTCCACTGATAATGTAATCCCTGCATGCTCCCAGCATCCGCACAGTTACAAACATACAGCATTTCATTCAATAATACAATGCCTCATATCTGTTCCATTATCCAAATCAGCCTTTCAACATAAACTACAAACCCTCAAACAAATCCCTTCCTGTTATGGCTATAGCTCTATCTTTATTTATAATATTCTACAAAAAAATGAATAAAATTACTACACTACTTCTGCACGATGGCCAACAGTAATCACTCAATAGC
The DNA here is from genome assembly GCF_023897955.1 of Schistocerca gregaria. Taxonomy (NCBI): domain Eukaryota; kingdom Metazoa; phylum Arthropoda; class Insecta; order Orthoptera; family Acrididae; genus Schistocerca; species Schistocerca gregaria. The sequence goes on along the minus strand of NC_064931.1, from coordinate 816,124,127 downwards.
TACAAAGCCTCAAGCAAAATTCCATATGCTGGAAACATTTCATACAGTCTTGAAAATAGTTAAAATTCTTGCAACTACAAATCTACATTTCGTAATACTAATAACAGACCACAATTTCATTCAAAATTAAATACAAACTGCAATCCTTGGCACAAAATGGTGTTTATGGAAAATCATTTGCAAGCAATGTGAAGAGGTATATATTGCTCAGTCTGACAGAGCTGTGGCACTTAGACTAAGTGAACGTGAGAGAAGCTGGCAATTCAGGAAGAAATATTCAGACTTTGTTGATCATCTTATAGCACAAAGCCATTCATACAGTGTAGAATGTGAGGTTTTTACATTTTGGCAAGAAAAATGGAAAGATGACCCTACTGTAAATACTGGAAATCAACAAACATATGACACAGAACGCCCATCTAGTACTAAATTATCAGACTCAATTTTCACTTTCCCTTTTGTTAAATTAACTTTTCGTAACAAATACTAGGTTCAAACTGTAAATACATCTTCTTTCTCTTCACTTGTTGAATTTATCTTCACATAAACACTTTGTTTGCCCCTTTCTTAGTTAATGTAATTATTGTAATTTTTTGTGTGTAAACAATTTGTCAATTTTGTATATTCTGCACAGATAATATTTTTGTAGGTCGCACATCATGTTTATCTGTGTTAGTGACATTCAGTTATCACCTGAAGATGGCTTGAGATGCCGAAAGCTGGTTCATAGCTAAATAAATATAGTTTTGCAGAACATTAGAAAGTGTTTCCCTTTTTAATAATATTATGTTTTAGTCCTATTCCTGCAACTACACTTAATAACTAGATTGTTTTACAGGCTAAGAGATTTAAATAAGGGCCAATGGAAACATTTTTGTTCCTGCATACTGAACTCCTCTCTGAACCACTAATGGCTTCAATACTGGGCAATAAATATCGTTTTTAATTGTGATGGATTATGTATCACAATTTTCATTAGCAATAATATATGTATTGTGATGGCGCAGTTAAAATGCCTCTCATTGAAGACATTCCTACATGACGCCCGCGTGTGAACACTATGTATAATTCGTAGTGCTCACTTTTGTGCAATCAATACTTTCATTCGAAGTGACCAGCTGCCCCAGAAAATTATTCCGTAAGATATTGCTGAGATGAAATGTGCAAAATACGTCAGGTGGTTCATTCATTTGTTTTCAAGACTAGCATTTATAATAAGAGCAAAAGCAAGCGAAGTTAATTGTTTGAGAAGCTCAGTAACACGCTTCTTCCACATAACGAGAGGGGTTTAGGCGAAATGCTGCAGGAAAATTTAAGTGTAGAATACCAGGTCACATTCATCGTGAAACCGAGAGCCAAACTTAACCAGACGATGTAGGGGCCTTATACCGAGATTTTGATGAAGACAATCAGCTACTTACAGTAGGAGAAGTAGGAGTCAGCCTGGCTAACAATTTAGAGTATACTATTGAACGTGATCTGGAGAAAATAGGTGCAGCAACAGCACGCACTCTTGTAGGGTTTGTGGAGGTTTTGCAGTGACATGACCAGCACTGACTTAATACACATGTCAGTTTTATTTTTTTGCTGTGCCTGTGGTTTCAGCTTGGAAATGAGAATACAGAAGCCATGCCCAGCACCAGAGTAGAAGGAGGAAGGATAAATTAGCTGGGCGTCTTGAAAAAAGTGTAGGGAGGCCACAAGCACACAAGACAAAATTCCTGTGATTACTGGAGTTAGAGTAGCATACTTTTTAGGCTATAGTTGGGTATAGACAGACATTTTTGAATGAAATTACAACAGATCAGAGACATAATATACATAAAAGGTTCCAGAAAAGTAAAAATAGTCTCTTTCGACAGAACACTATGTGACTGATAAACTACACAGTTGAGATTTTCGTATGTTTAGATGATCTGGAATATTCTAAAGTAATAGATGATCTGTGCCTCTCTGGACTCCATGTAACCGCACATATGAAGTTAAATATCAGGAATTACAGACCAGCATCATTTTCGTGTACAGTCAACATGGAAAAAGGAGGAGTTGTAACTTATGTAAGAGTAGGACACAAAGTCAGAAATATTGAAACCAAAAGTTTTTGTGTAGATCAGAATCTAGAGGCATGTGCTTGTGAGCTGTTACTGCAGACTATGTCTCTGGAAACTGTAACAGTTTACAGATCCACTCTATAAAACTGTGAGCTGTTTATAAGAAATCGATGTGTATTTTTGACTTACCTGTCAGACAAGAAGAAACAGATAATAATATGTTGAAATTTCGATGTTAGTTTCTTAAAAGATGCAGACAGAAAAAAACGAACTGGAATCATTATTTGATTGTTTCAATCTGATTTCAGTAGTGAATTTTCCAACTCGTACACAACAAGAAAGCAGGACCCCGATTGATAACATTTTTATAGAGTTTGTTGAGGGTGAAACAACTAATGTGTACCAAGTTGTTAATGGATTATCTGATCCTGATGCACAGTTAACGGAAATAAACAATGTAGCGCCTTACAGCTGTGAGGCTTGTTATTGCAAAGCAGTGAGGCTTGTTACTGAGAACGGCGTTCAGTGATTTAAGGCAAAGCTAAAATTATTATATGGGATGGAGCATATATAGCAAGAGATGCTAATGTCATATGTAGTCTATGCTCCAGCAAATTTGTATCAATATTTGAAAGTAGTTTTCCTAAAATGTTGTCGATAAAATCGTTTAAAAAAAAGAAGCAAGGCATGGATAACTAAGGGAATTGAAATCTAACATAAGGGAAAGATGTAAATTTATATACGGGCAAAAATATTTCAAGATCTGAAATTACTCGCACTGTACCAAAAATGCTGTAGAATTTTAAGGAAAGCCATTAAAATGTCCAGAAGTATGCACGTCCTGACATATTGCAGATAATAAGATTAAAACTACACCAATTAGCCAAAACGTTATGACCACCTGATCAGCTTCAAGACATTCGATCTGAGAAGAACAACCAATGCTTTCAGTAATTCTTACGTATATGTCTACATCTACCACCTACTATCGGTTTATCCAAAGCACTGACTAAAATATTTTACCTTCCACTTAACTGCTTTTAAACTCATTTTTTTCACAGTCTGCATCAGCTTAACGTTTTTCCTGTATATTGTAATAGTTACCACACAACAGGCAAAGATTTAAGCTTGAGACCTGTGAAACTGAGCAGAATACCTTTTCTCATAGATCTAATTAAGGGAAGATGTAGATTTTTCAGGTATTATTATGGTCGCATCATAAATCTAATGTTACGTTAGACGGTACATTTGTATTTTATACTAATTTTCTCGCTTAAGGAATTCGTACTTCAGCGCTTTTATTAATCATAATCTGTTTAAATACTCGGACATTTTCTGATACAGATTTCGCCGAGCAACACATGTCACTCCAAAGTCGTATCTCAACTTCATTGGAGGATATAAGAACATTTATAAACAAAAGCAATGGGAGCTAGGTGAAGGCGCGAGAAGAATGGATACGGGTCTAGCCAAGCTGGACGAGGCATCTCAGTCTGTGGAGATCTTGAAGTGCGACTTGGCTGTCATGGAACAAGAGCTCGCACAGGCCTCGCAGAAAGCGGAGAGGGTGAGTAACATAGTTAATTTATATTAAAAGCAGTCTCGGAACTTAGTTGAAAAACAAATTAACGAAATTAGAAGTAACTTGTAATCTTCCACACACTTACTTCGACACCTGAATCAAGATAGCTACATCCGATCTTTCTCCTTTTTCTTCCCTCTTTCTCAACATTGTCACATGTATAAGAATTGCTAGATTTGATTATTTTTGATAGTTTTCTTGAAAGAAATTCCTGATACACACATCAAGAAAAGTTTTGCGTAACCACGGTTCCGACAATTCCGGAACCTCTACAGAAAATTGCAACAGAGATCAACATAAATATCATTTCCGCCATTTTTATTACTCATGAAAACCACACATTGCATGTTGTACCACCGTACAGCGAGACCTTCAGAGGTGGTGGTCCAGATTGCTGTACACGCCCGTACCTCTAATACCCAGTAGCACGTCATCTTGCACTGATGCATGCCTGTATTCGTCGTGGCATACTATCCACAAGTTCATCAAGGCACTGTTGGTTCAGATTGTACCACTCCTCAACGGCGATTCGGGGTAGATCCCTCACAGTGGTTGGTTGGTCACGTCGCCTATAAACAGCCCTGCTCAGTCTATCCCAGGCATGTTCGATAGGGTTCCTGTCTGGAGAACATGCTGACCACTCTAGTCAAGCGATGGCGTTATCGTGAAGGAAGTCATTCACAAGATGTACACGATGGGGGGCGCGAATTGCCGTCCCTGAAGACGAATGGCTGGTCAGTATGCTGTCGATATGATTGCACTATCGGTCAGAGAATGACATTAACATATCGTACAGACACCTTCCATGACCACCAGTGGCGTACGTCAGCCCCACATAATGCCACCCAAAACATCAGAAAACTGCACTGCTGCACTCGTTGGACGGTGTGTCTAAGGCGTTCAGCCTGACCAGGTTGCCTCAAACACGTATCCGACGATTGTCTAGTTGAAGGCATATGCGACACTCATCGGCGAAGAGAATGTGATGCCAATCCTGAGCGATCCATTCGGCATGTTGTTGGGCCCATCTGTACCTCGGTGCATGGTATCGTGGTTGCGAAGATGGACATCGTCATGGACTTCGGGAGTGAAGTTGCGCATCATGCAGCCTAATGCGCACAGCTTGAGTCGTAACACGACGTCCTGTGGCTGCACGAAAAGTATTATTCAACATCGTGGCGTTGCTGTCAGGGTTTCTCCGAGCCATAATCCGTAGGTAGCGGCCATCCACTGCAGTAATAGCCCTTGGGCGGCCTGTGCGAGGCATGTCATCGACAGTTCGTCTCCGAAGCTCCCGTATGTCCGAACAACGTCACTTTGGTTCACTCCGAGACGTCTGGACACTTCCCTTGTTGAGAGCCCTTCCTGGCACAAAGTAACAATGCGGACGCGATCTAACCACAGTATCGACCGTAGAGCCATGGTTGAACTACAGACAACATGAGTTGTGTACCTCCTTCCTGGTGGAATGACTGGAACTGATCGGCTGTCGGACGCTATCCGTCTAATAAGCGCTGCTCAGGCATGGTTGTTTACTTCTTTGAGCGGGTTTAGTGACATCTCTGATCAGTCACAAGGACTGTTTCTGTGATATAATATCCCCAGTCAACTTCTATCTTCAGGAGTTCTAGGAACTGAGGTGGTGCAAAACTCTTTTTGATGTGTGTGTTAGACAGGTCAAAATTTTAAAATCTATGTATCTAGGCAAAAAATAGAGTTTAAACGTAGTACCTGCCTTATCTGTGTCAAAGCCAAAGGTCAAGTTAATTAATTTTTCTTTGCGATGTAGCAGTTCATTATAAACTGAAATACTGTATGGTGCATTATCAATTGTCACTGATAGATTGTATCGTTGGCGTCAATATGTGAGAGGAGCGTGCTTTGAATTTGTTGAGTGCTTACGGAATAACAGTGTAAATATTTATCAAATGGCGCACTGCATCAATGCATGTATTCCTTCTGTACCAAAGTTTGTAAGTGTTGGACCTGTAACTATAAAATTAGTGGAAGATGAATTTACTGGAGGAAAGCCCATGTACATCATTGCACCTATAGGACTGAATACGATTAAGGCTGGATTCAAAACATGTAAAAACAATTTTTTGGATCCTTCTATAAATCTGAATGATTGTGTATAAAATAGCAAAAGTCGTATATAAAGTTGTTCTTATTTACTTCAACAATACAATAACTCAAATGGTGAAAGGATCAAATAATATTAACACCAATATAGCACATTTACACTCCTGGAAATTGAAATAAGAACACCGTGAATTCATTGTCCCAGGAAGGGGAAACTTTATTGACACATCCTGGGGTCAGATACATCACATGATCACACTGACAGAACCACAGGCACATAGACACAGGCAACAGAGCATGCACAATGTCGGCACTAGTACAGTGTATATCCACCTTTCGCAGCAATGCTGGCTGCTATTCTCCCATGGAGACGATCGTAGAGATGCTGGATGTAGTCCTGTGGAACGGCTTGCCATGCCATTTCCACCTGGCTCCTCAGTTGGACCAGCGTTCGTGCTGGACGTGCAGACCGCGTGAGACGACGCTTCATCCAGTCCCAAACATGCTCAAAGGGGGACAGATCCGGAGATCTTGCTGGCCAGGGTAGTTGACTTACACCTTCTAGAGCACGTTCGGTGGCACGGGATACATGCGGACGTGCATTGTCCTGTTGGAACAGCAAGTTCCCTTTGCCGGTCTAGGAATGGTAGAACGATGGGTTCGATGACGGTTTGGATGTACCGTACACTATTCAGTGTCCCCTCGACGATCACCAGAGGTGTACGGCCAGTGTAGGAGATCGCTCCCCACACCATGATGCCGGATGTTGTCCCTTTATGCCTCGGTCGTATTCAGTCCTGATTGTGGCGCTCACCTGCACGGCGCCAAACACGCATACGACCATCATAGGCACCAACGCAGAAGCGACTCTCATCGCTGAAGACGACACGTCTCCATTCGTCCCTCCACTCACGCCTGTCGCGACACCACTGGAGGCGGGCTGCACGATGTTGGGGCGTGAGCGGAAGACGGCCTAACGGTGTGCGGGACCGTAGCCCAGCTTCATGGAGACGGTTGCGAATGGTCCTCGCCGATACCCCAGGAGCAACAGTGTCCCTAATTTGCTGGGAAGTGGCGGTGCGGTCCCCTACGGCACTGCGTAAGATCCTACGGTCTTGGCTTGCATCCGTGCGTCGCTGCGGTCCGGTCCCAGGTCGACGGGCACGTGCACCTTCCGCCGACCACTGGCGACAACATCGATGTACTGTGGAGACCTCACGCCCCACGTGTTGAGCAATTCGGCGGTACGTCCACCCGGCCTCCCGCATGCCCACTATACGCCCTCGCTCAAAGTCCGTCAACTGCACATACGGTTCACGTCCACGCTGTCGCGGCATGCTACCAGAGTTAAAGACTGCGATGGAGCTCCGTATGCCACGGCAAACTGGCTGACACTGACGGCGGCGGTGCACAAATGCTGCGCAGCTAGCGCAATTCGACGGCCAACACCGCGGTTCCTGGTGTGTCCGCTGTGCCGTGCGTGTGATCATTGCTTGTACAGCCCTCTCGCAGTGTCCGCAGCAAGTATGGTGGGTCTGACACACCGGTCTCAGTGTGTTCTTTTTTCCATTTCCAGGAGTGTATATTAAAAAAGAGAGAGAGAGAGAGAGAGATTGCATGAAAGCAGAATGATTTTATATACATAACACCTACCGATCAACTACACAATATTTACAACTGCAGATATACATTATACTAGGAGAGGAGAAGAATGATTTAATTATTTACAATATTTACGGTGTATATCGACTGGCAGCAGTAAGTGAACAACCACACACACACACACACACACACACACACACACACACACAAAACATTCAAGAGAATAGTGTGAGAACGGTATCGTTCCAATCCCATCTAAATCCCATCTGCACAGAAGAAAAGTTTGCTGTCATGACGTGACAGACCGTGCAATGCAGTATGTACCTGATGGCCCTGCTACCGAAAGACTATTTGCTGCAGCATATGAAGAGTCACTTGAGGACTATAATATGGAAATGGAAGAGGATGTAGATGAAGATGAAATGGGAGATACGATACTGCATGAAGAGTTTGACAGAGCACTGAAAGACCTGAGTCGAAACAAGGCCCCGGGAGTAGACAACATTCCATTGGAACTACTGACGGCCTTGGGAGAGCCAGTCCTGACAAAAGTCAACCATCTGGTGAGCAAGATGTACGAGACAGGCGAAGTACCCTCAGACTTCAAGAAGAATATAACAATTCCAATCCCAAAGAAAGCAGATGTTGACAGATGTGAAAATTACCAAACTATCAGTTTAATAAGTTACAACTGCAAAATACTAACGCGAATTGAAACTTCCTGGCAGATTAAAACTGTGTGCCCGACCGAGACTCGAACTCGGGACCTTTGCCTTTCGCAGGCAAGTGCTCTACCATCTGAGATACCGAAGCACGACTCACGCCTGGTACTCACAACTTTACTTCTGCCAGTACCTCGTCTCCTACCTTCCAAACTTTACAGAAGCTCTTCTGCGAACCATGCAGAACTAGCACTCCTGAAGGAAAGGATATTGCGGAGACATGGCTTAACCACAGCCTTGGGGATGTTTCCAGAATGAGATTTTCACTCTGCAGCGGAGTGTGCGCTGATATGAAACTTCCTGGCAGATTAAAACTGTGTGCCCGACCGAGACTCAAACTCGGGACCTTTGCCTTTCGCGGGCAAGTGCTCTACCATCTGAGCTACCGAAGCACGACTCACGCCCGGTACTCACAGCTTTACTTCTGCCAGTACCTCGTCTCCTACCTTCCAAACTTTACAAAAGCTCTTCTGCCAACCATGCAGAACTAGCACTCCTGAAGGAAAGGATATTGCGGAGACACGGCTTAACCACAGCCTTGGGGATGTTTCCAGAATGAGATTTTCACTCTGCAGCGGAGTGTGCGCTGATATGAAACTTCCTGGCAGATTAAAACTGTGTGCCCGACCGAGACTCAAACTCGGGACCCTTGCCTTTCGCGGGCAAGTGCTCTACCATCTGAGCTACCGAAGCACGACTCACGCCCGGTACTCACAGCTTTACTTCTGCCAGTACCTCGTCTCCTACCTTCCAAACTTTACAGAAGCTCTTCTGCGAACCATGCAGAACTAGCACGCCCGGTAGAAGTAAAGCTGTGAGTACCGGGCGTGAGTCGTGCTTCGGTAGCTCAGATGGTAGAGCACTTGCCCGCGAAAGGCAAAGATCCCGAGTTCGAGTCTCGGTCGGGCACACAGTTTTAATCTGCCAGGCAGTTTCATATCAGCGCACACTCCGCTGCAGAGTGAAAATCTCATTCTGGACTAACGCGAATTCTTTACAGGCGAATGGAAAAACTGGTAGAAGCCGACCTCGGTGAAGATCAGTTTGGATTCCGCAGACATGTTGGAATACGTGAGGCAATACTGACCCTACGACTTATCTTAAAAAATAGATTAAGGAAAGGCAAACCTACAGTTCTAGAATTTGTGGACTTAGAGAAAGCTTTTAAAAATGTTGACTGGAATACTCTCTTTCATATTCTAAAAGTGGCAGGGGTAAAATACAGGGAACGAAAGGCTGTTTACAATTTGTACAGAAACCAGATGGCAGTTATAAGAGTGGAAATGCATGAAAGGGAAGCAGCGGTTGAGAAGGGAGTGAGACAGGGTTGTAGCCTGTCCCCTATGTTATTCAATCTGTATATTGAGTAAGCAGTAAAGGAAACAAAAGAAAAATTCGGAGTGGGTATTAAAGTCCATGGAGAAGACATAAAAACGTTGAGGTTCGCCGATGACATTGTAATTCTGTCAGAGATAGCAAAGGACTTGGAAGAGCAGTTGAACGGAATGGACAGTTTCTTGAAATGAGGATATAAGATGAACATCAACAAAAGCAAAATAAGGATAATGGAATTTAGTCGAATTAAGTCGGATGATGCTAAGGGAATTAGATTAGGAAATGAGACATTTAAAGTAGTAAAGGAGTTTTGCTATATGGGGAGCAAAATAACTGATGATGGTCGAAGTAGATAGGATATAAAATGTAGACTGGCAATAGCAAGGAAAGCGTCTCTGAAGAAGAGAAATTTGTTAACATCAAGTATAGATTTAAGTGTCAGGAAGTCGTTTCTGAAAGTATTTGTATAGAGTGTAGCCATGTATGGGAGTGAAACATGGACGATAAATAGTTTGGACAAGAAGATAATAGAAGCTTTCGAAATGTGGTGTTACAGAAGAATGCTGAAGATTAGATTGGTAGATCACAAAGCTAATGAGGAGGTGTTGAACAGAATTGGGTAGAAGAGGAGTTTGTGGCACAACTTGACAAGAAGAAGGGACCGGTTGGTAGGACATGTTCTTAGGCATCAAGGGATCACAAATTTAGGATTGGAGGGCAGCGTGGAGGGTAAAAATCGTAGGGGGAGGCCAAGAGATGAATACACTACGCAGATTCAGAAGGATGTAGGTTGCAGTAGGTACTGGGAGATGAAGAAGCTTGCACAGGATAGAGTAGCATGGAGAGCTGCATCAAACCAGTCTCTGGACTGAAGACAACAACAACATGAAGAGTCTCATCATCAGAAAACAGAAACTCCTTATAGCCTTCGATCGTGAGAGCCTGTGAGGTCGCATTACGCACGCCCGCAGCCCATCTCTGAGCTGCATGTACATCTACACTATATCCATACATCTTAGATCTGAGCCTACAAACTCCACAATCTATGAGCCATTCGCCTTGTCTTTCATCGAGCCGAAAACCTTGTTGTGAGGAGCTATGCCGTAGGGATTACTTGCCGCAAATCGAGACGAGTCGAATTCCTTGAGATTACGCTTAATTACGTCACATGGATCGCGGCATTTTACCAAGTAGAAGAAACTGTCTGTATCCGTTTAAAGTAGCTTGACATAAGTGAAGTTTGGTTTTGCAAACTTTGAATGGAATCGATACATGTAGAGTTGGAAGAGCTCAGGAACACACGTACCGACATAGACAGTCTTCGTGAACTCCACTGAAACCTTAGCCATCTTCCCTGCTACTAGTCCTTCGTTGAAGACTGTCGCTCGCTTAAGATTTGGCCTGGTGACGCAATCTCTCGCACCATAACGCCCATCCCAACTGAAATCAAAATGAATAAACGATGGTTTTTAACATTCTCCATGGTTTTGCTAAAAACTTGATTATTCATTAATTTATAAAAATCTTTTTCAAGATCACACGTCCCGAGAGTCCTCGTTCGGTATTTAAATCCATATAATCTTTCAGCCAGGGACACTGGTGAAAGAAGTCAGATTTCCAACCTGAGACACTGCTAGCGGTTTCTGTAGTGTAGATGTGCTTAACCCCAGCATTGTCACCAGTTTGGTGACGGAATATTTGACGGGACTAGGCGATCCGGACAGAATGGCAAGTCACTGCGCTCGTCATGCAAATCAGTCTGATATTCCAGGTCTACTCCAAGACATATACCCTACTAGAATCAGAAGTCATATAGAGGATATTATCCTTCAGTCGACTATTTCATCTCTGGACTGCCACCGGATTCGATATCAAACTGAAACTGACACGCTTACACAAACTGGTGTTCAGTAAGTTTGTTTGAACAGCATTATGTCCACGTAAGGTGACTGCTACTGCAATAACTTCAGCTCGTCTGCAAGAAAAACACACATCATTTGTAAAGCTTATTTGCTTCTTCCCTTTTCATCACCGTCGGCGTTAACAACTACATTGCCTCGCAGCAGGGAGTGTTGATACATGTCTTGACATCCGTATCCTTTAATGTTTCTTAACAACCGGTTGAACTATTTATCGATCGCTGTAAATATATTTTTGCGACCTTTGCTACCATTACTGTAATTTTATGTACATCTGTACTCGTATGGTTAGGCCATTTAGGTGACATGAGTGATAAGAGCCTCAGAACTAAAGGTGGCTGCCGATCGCTGTGAGAACTGGTATACACTTATTTAGGCAATATTTACATAATTGCTGACAATATTCTGATAACCGTTTCTAGAATCTCCCAGCAACAGCACTAAGTTTGCTTCATTATCTTCATCGTCAGCCCTCCCACCACATCGTGCAGTGGACAAAAAATAAAGTAATTTAATATAGAAAATTTAATGCTTAGCAGCGTGGAATAAGATTGGTAGATCTTTTTTAAAAAAAATACTTGCTGTCGACGTCTTCATCAAGCGTTGTCATTGTCAAGACACAAATGCAGCCAGATAGTGCTGTGCATGGATATTTTAAAAATCCTACACCCTCCACTGATCAGCCAGAACCTTTTGGCCACCGACCTACTATCGATATAAACCCAACCAGACGATAGCGGCGTTACCTGGCGACGAATGACTGGTAATCAGACACATGTACAGTGCATGTAGTATGAGTGAGTGTGTTGTCTGTGTATAGAATGGGGAAGGCGTGCAATCCACCTGAGCTTGAACGAGGACGGATAGTAATGGCCCAGCGGCTCAGCACGATCATTTTGGAAACTGCACGACTTACAAGGTGTTCGAGGAGTGCTACTGTGAGTGTTTTTAACACGTGGCGAAGCCAAGGTGAAACCACGTCCAGACGTCGAGCGGTTTGGCAGCCATCCCTCGTTACAGATATAGGACATCTTAGGTTGTACAGACTAGTAAAACAGGACAGGTGGCGAAATGTGGTGGAACTAACATTATTCTTTAATGTTTGGCAGAGTACAAGAGTCTCTGAACAGATGGTGCCCCAGACACTCCTAACGATGGGCCTCCGCAGCCTCCCCTGCACGTGCAAATGTCAACACCACGATATCGGTGACTATGACTGAAATTGGCACGTGACCATCGGCGCTGGACGTTGGCGAAGTGTCAGAGCGTTGCATGGTCTGATGAATCCCGATACCTTCTTCATCTCGCAGATGGGAGGGCGCGAATACACCGCCTTCCAGGAGAAAAGCTCCTTGACACGTGTACAGCAGGATAGAGGCAAGCTGGCGGCGGCTCCATTATGCTCTGGGGAACACGTGGCCATCCATGGGTCCAGTGGAGCTCGTGCATGGCACCATGACAGCCAAGGAGTATCGTACACTGATTGGAGACCAAGTACACGCCTTCATGACGATCATGTTCCCCAACGGCAGTGGCATTTTTAGACAAGATAATGCGCCATTTCACAAGGCCAGTAGTATGAGGAACACAGTGGAGAGTTAGTTCCAATTGTTGTGCTGGCTCCCAACTCATCAGATCTGAACCTGGTCGAACACAACTGAGATATGTTTGAATGTGGCCTCAGAGCTCATCGCCCCACTCCTCGGAATTAACGGGAATCAGGTGATTTGTGTGTGCAGATGTGGTGCCAACTCCCTCCAGCGGTACGTCGCCTCTGTTAGCCGTGCCAAAGGTGGACATACCAGTTATTAGGTAGGTGGTCATGATGTTCAGGCTGATCAGTGTGGGTAGATCAATACTTATACACTTTTTGCGTGGATAGAAATTTTAAGCAACATTTGCAGCACTTCATATACATTAGCTACAGCATCGTGACGTCACGGGTGCGGAGGGCAGGTAACGTGGGTGCTCTAGTGCTTCATGAAAATTGCTTGAGTGCAGACTGCAGGAGTGGGGGATACTAGTGGCTGGAAGCTGATGGCGATGTCAGTGAAATGTGACATCCATGCGACCTGCAGTCAAGTCTCAGTCCCGTGATACCATGAATGCAGCTATATTATGTGAGTGTGTGTGTGTGTGTGTGTGTGTGTGTGTGTGTGTGTGTGTGCGTGTGTGTGTGTGTGTGTGTGAGAGAGAGAGAGAGAGAGAGAGAGAGAGAGAGAGAGAGAGAGAGAGAGTACACGTGCGCGTGCTTCGAGATGGTGTGTCAAATGCCTGAGACGTAAATCCAACAAAATATGCAGAGGAGTGATTTTGTCATGATATGTTAGGAATAGCAAAGGAATGTGTTACTTTCTGATGTCTATTTTTCCTTCGCTTAGAGTAATGTAAGGGAGTAATTTTGAAACAAAGTTGGCTGTGTTTGTCATTAAGTCAGTAACTATGCCGTCATGCAGAGCCAAAGAGTTTGTGTTATATTCACGAAATACACTTGGCATCAAACATATTTTTGCAGCATAAAGAGAGACCCCATCGGCAGAAAGTAGTTTCTGTTATGAGATGGCTTGCTTGTACGCAACAACTATACAGCTTCGTCACAGGGCAAAATTGGGTTAGGCAACAGCTACACGAATGACGGCAAAACAGATTATTAATAGGAACTTTACATTACTTAGCCGTAGTGCGAAGAGGGTGCGTGACAATATACCATTTTTCTATTTCACTGGTCTGACTTTAACTCTGGTCTAGTCCCGAATCCAGTGAACAATAACTGCGGTCATTTGTAATACGTCCAGTTGGCGCTTCTCTGCGGCAGCTATGGATGAGTCTTGCTGTTTTGAGGCACTGCTGATACTTTGTTGATACTGTACGGATGTTGTCTGCGTGGTACCGTGTGTCAGTTTACATCCATGTTTGACAATTGGCCATCCACTTGGGAACTATTTTTGTTAAGTAAGACGGAAGCGTAAATTAGGTCTTGCCTTGAGCTTCCTCAGTTGGAGGCTACCGTCATCTCAGTTGCACCTGAGCAGTTTGCAGCTTGGCGCTCTTCTATGTATGACTGTGTTCCGTATTTTCCGAAGGACTCAGCAGTGTATGTGTGCGACAACTGAATCTCTCGATTTTAATTGTGAACCAAGTCCGTTATTTAAAACCAGAGTTTAAGACGTGCGTGTAAATTTTGATGCAATGCAGTGATTGGATCAGTAATTTTCTAACTCGCCACACTGTGGCATTTATGTGATTTCAGGTGCTGATGGAGGTGACGGATCGCGCCATGCAAGCGGAGACGGTGAAGAACCAGGTGCAGAAGGTGAAGGAGAAGGCTGAGGCGCTGGTGGGGCTCATCACGGCTGAGAAGGCGCGCGCCGAGGAGAAGCTGGAGGCTGCCAAGCCCGCGCTCGAGGAGGCCGAGGCGGCGCTCAACACCATCAAGCCCGCGCACATCGGTACTGCCCTTCCAACTCCTCAAAAGGAACCTTAGTAGGCAGTATCATAACACCAGCCAGCCCGGTTGGCCGTGCGGTCTGATGCACGGGTTTCCGGGCGGGAAGGAGCGCCAGTCCCCGGCACGAGTCGGCCCGGCGGATTTGTGTCGAGGTCGGGTAAGCCGGGCAGTCTGTGGACGGTTTTTAGGCGGTTTTCCATCTGCCTCGGCCAATGCGGGCTGGTTCCCCTTATTCCGCCTCAACTACACTATGTCTGCGATTGCTCCGCAAACAAGCTCTCCACGTACGGGTACACCACCATTACTCTACCACGCAAACATAGGAGTTACACTCTCCTGGTGTCAGACGTTCCATGGGGGGTCCACCGGGGGCCGAACCGCATAATAACCCTGGGTTCGGCGTGGGGCGGTGGAGGGGTAAAGTGGACTGCGGTAGTCGTCGTGAGGTTGCGGACCACTGGGGTTAACATGACATAACATAACATCTTAACACCACCTCTAGCCTTGACAATGGCTTCAGTTCTACAAGAAAGAGAGTCCACAAGTTTCTTAGCTATAGTGTGTTTAAGTGCGACACATCGTTGCGTCCAGCGGTACGAGGGAATCAGTAGTGTGGTATCAGGCTCCAATTGCCGCAAAAGCTACCGCCAATTCTTCGGACTGTGGCAGGTGGTGCATCTGTTTTAGCCCAAATATACAAGTTGCAACATTCAAACTGGTGTGTATCACCCGCTCAAAGAGCGGCATCTCACAAAGTAACGATAATATGTCGACTGAACAATAAGTACTGCCACTTGTTGTTTTCGTCTGTGCACGATGGAGAGATTCATCCTAAAATGCACTTTTTGGTGAGGTGTGGCTGCCTTTTTTTTTTTAGGTATTTGATATCACTCGAGGCTGACGTTCTGAAAATCCTCATCAGTTATATTAAGAGCCTCTGCGTGATGTGAGAATGGAAACGTAATGTGCAATTAGTGGGACATAAATTATTGGAACTATTTTTCTCCGTCAGTCAATAACTTCTTATGCTGTGTAAACAACCTATTGCAACCTTTTTCCCCAGAGAACTAACGTGTAACTAAAATAACTACGGTTATTTCGAGCAGGCCGCCAAACTGCCCATGGAAGTATTACGAGAATGGTTCCTATAACCAAAAACGCCTCGTAGAGTGATAGACGCAATCTGTGTTATTTTCTTGAACTTCTTTGCAAGGCAACACGGCTAGTTCGGCTGACAGCACCGTCCGAGGAACGGGCCGGAACCCCGCGACATTGGCTCCAGGGCAACATCGGACACAGAACATGCGTCTTACACCAAACACTCTGTATTTTCTTAGAGTCTTCTGAGAATACAAGGTGTCAACATTCCACGAGCAATTCTCCGCATACGTGACCTCATTAATTCTGTGGCGTTTTCCATATCGCTCGCTCCATCACATATACCTATCACATTTTAGACAGCACGTCACTGACTATTTTACACTTTTCCTGTCAATCCAGAAGACCAGCATTCAAGAATTGGATTGCCTTGTAAAAAATTACTTTCGTGTTACCCAGCAAATTAGCCGCTGCCTAGTGTATCGTTTTATTTCGTATGACTCCAGACAGCCACGGACAGGTGATCCGATGATGTCACTGGCTAAAGATTTATTGCTAATGACGTCCTATATCGATACAGACGACTATATCTCTGAGGATTAGTTCAAATGGCTCTGAGCACTATGGGACTAAACATCTGTGGTCATCAGTCCCCTAGAACTTAGAACTACTTAAACCTAACTAACCTAAGGACATCACACACACCCATGCCCGAGGCAGTATTCGAACCTGCGACCGTAGCAGTCGCGCGGTTCCGGACTGAGCGCCTAGAACCGCTAGACCCCCGCGGCCGGCTACTTCTGAGGATTACTCCTCATCTGGTTTTGACTGAAGAGAACTGATCTTGCACAACTCCTAAACATCGAACAGTTATGATGACATGTAACCTCTCTACAAACGACAGCACCCTCCAGACTGATTTACACGTATTTTGAATACTAGTTGCTCTGTCAATCTTTCCTGATTCACGGCAACAATGAAACAACGTCCAGAACCGTACTAGCTGCGAAATTCATTTCTTCATGAGGCTTATGTGCTAGTGAATGTTCAGAATTTTGCTGGATGACGATATTACGTGGCGTTTCGTTAATTATTTTATGATAGTAGTACATTTCATGAATCTCATTAGGAAAGGGAATATGCACACTGTTGTACCCAGCGCATCTATGCATAACGATGCCGTGGTAACATCAATAGTTGGCATCCCACTCTGTATGTTACAAGTAATGGGAGCTTCAAGTTGCTCCACACCTCTCGCCGCTGACCAACTATCAGATACCAGCTGTTTAATTTCTGCAGCAGCAATCCCATATCGGCAGTTTCAGTAGTTTCTGCATCCCCCTTCAACCTTCTAGCCTACAACTCTGA
This sequence comes from Schistocerca gregaria, assembly GCF_023897955.1. Taxonomy (NCBI): domain Eukaryota; kingdom Metazoa; phylum Arthropoda; class Insecta; order Orthoptera; family Acrididae; genus Schistocerca; species Schistocerca gregaria. The sequence goes on along the minus strand of NC_064931.1, from coordinate 816,106,920 downwards.
ACTTGAACGGCGCCCTGCTCTGCCTACAGAATTCTGATTCGAACTGCGATTTGGACAGCCACTCGCTGACCTGCCCGATACTTTTTCACTGTGTCTACTCACGGTCAATAAATTAAGCCTACGCCGACGTAACACACATGTTTCTAGTAGAGAACTGAGACTTTTGCCCAAATTGACATGAAAGGCTCCTAGTAGGGGAGGTAGTATGAGTATGAAAGGAGAATAAGGTAGGGATTATGGAACAGCTTTCGATTACGCAAATGTCCACAATCTGCTGGAGGTCATATCCGATGTAACTCACATTTGGGTCAGTCCTCATTCACAGAACCAGTACTCGATGAAATGTCTCCGTTCTTCTAGGCACTTCGTGGACTATCTCAAAGTACAGTATTTAATGTTAACTAATAGTCTGACCTCTGGCTTAAACTGATTATTAACTAATATGGGGTGGCCGAGCGGTACTAGGCGCTACAGTCTGAAACCGCGCGACCGCAGTGGTCGCAGGTTCGAATCCTGCCTCGGGCATGGATGTGTGTGATGTCCTTAGGTTAGTTAGGTTTAAGTAGTTCTAAGTTGTAGGGGACTGATGACCTCAGAAGTTAAGTCCCAGAGTGCTCAGAGCCATTTGAACCAACTAATATGGGGGAACAATTACACCCCTCCATCGATATACATAGGGAACGAGATTTGGGAATACATCTTTCATCCGTTTAAGACGCCAAGATGACATTAACGGATGTCCTCTCGTCCCTTACCAAAATTAAAGAACTGCTGGCATTTCGATGCTGGCATCATATAGGACGTTTCTCAAGTTTGGAGCGACGTATTTTACCACAGAAGATATTTGAAATTGCCCCCACAAATGTGTTTCCAGAAACGTAACAGTAAGTATAGCAGACATAAGTGAAATATTTTCTTCCGTCATACGTGAAAACAGCCGCGTGTCTGAAAATACTGATGATGCATTCTGGTCGATGTTATGAAAACCGTTGTATGAT